>NC_133148.1:35759392-36359392 GCF_048418815.1 Hemitrygon akajei
GTAAGTTTTCTGATGACACAAAGGTTGGAGGTATTGTGGATAGTGTGAAGGACTGTCAGAGGTTACAACGGGACATGGATAGGATGCAAAACTGGGCTGAGAAGTGGCAGATGGAGTTCAACCCAGATAAGTGTGAAGTGTTTCATTGTGGTAGGGCAAATATGATGGCAGAATATAGTATTAATGGTAAGACTCTTGGCAGTGTGGAGGATCAGAGGGATCTTGGGGTCCGACTCCATAGGACGCTCAAAGCAGCTGCGCAGGTTGACTCTATGGTGTATAGGCCTTCATCAATCGTGAAATTGAATTTAGGAACCGAGAGGTAATGTTACAGCTATATAGGACCCTGGTCAGACCCCAGTTGGAGTGTTCTGCTCAGTTTGGTCGCCTCACTACAGGAAGGATACGGAAGCCATAAAAAGGGTGCAGAGGAGATTTACAAGAATGTTGCCTGGGTTGGGGAGCATGCCTTATGAGAATAGGTTGAGTGAACTCGGCCTTTTCTCCTTGGAGCGAAGGAGGATGAGAGGTGACCTGATAGAGGTGTATCAGATGGTGAGAGGTATTGATCGTGCGGATAGTCAGAGGCTTTTTTCCCAGGGCTGAAATGGTTGCCACAAGAGGACACAGTTTTAAGGTGCTGGGGGTACAGTGGTGAGTGCGTGGATTGGGCTGCCGGCAACGGTGGTGGAGGCGGATACAATTAGGTCTTTTAAAAGGCTTTTAGATCGGTACATGGAGCTTAGTAAAATAGAGAGCCATAGGTAAGTCTAGTATTTTCTAAGATACGGACGTGTTCGGCACAACTTTGTGAGCCGAAGGGCCTGTATTGTGCAGTAGGTTTCCTATGTTACTATGTTTCTATGTCTCAATAAAGTGGACAGCATAATCAAAGAATCTACCAGTCTGAATATTCTCTCCTCGCCAACACCTCCCCTCCCGCCCTGCCTCTCTCGAAAGAAGATACTGTAAGGCTTTACCTAGCGAGCACAGGTGTTGGAATCACAAAGACTGCGGCTATTCAAACAAAGCTAAAGATTTATAACAGAAATTTGCTAGAAAATCGAACACGAGCTCAGTAAAGCTATAGAGAGCCTTGCCGAACTGAAATCATTCATCAAAAAATAAAAACACAGAATGCTGGCAGAACTCAGCAGGCCAGACAGCATCTATGGGAGGAGGTAGTGACGACATTTCTACCTCCTCCCATAGATGCTGTCTGGCCTGCTGAGTTCTGCCAGCATTTTGTGTTTTTATTTATTTCCAGCATCTGCAGATTCACTCGTGTTGCCTTTGAAATCATTCATCATCCACTTTACACAGAAGAACTCGGTTTGACAGACAACCAACAAGGAATCTCCCCGAGCGAGCAAACTGGGGCTGGCATGACCCTTCAAATACTCTCTGGATATCCTATGAATACAAGATATTGAAAACACCGTGCTAATTAAATATTCCTTAATTGAATGAATGTGATAAATATACAGCGAGTTTAAATATTCCCATGATACCACGAGGCACCTGCAAAGCAGTGAAACAAACTGTGCTAATCCAAAGAGAAACAATTAGATATAAAAGATGAATAAGCCAATGAGCGCAGCATACCCACGGGGTGACACTGAGAAAATACAATCCACAGACTAACTGGCAAAAAGGAGTCTCTCTTTCTATTAAAGTACTTTGTAGATCCCTGATTGTGACAGATACAGAAGATGCAAAAGGAATCACGTGTCACAAGGCTCAGGAACAGATTCCGACCCGCTGTTATTAGACTTTTGTACGATGAGTGACTCTTGACCTTACAATCTACCAAGTTGTGACCTCGTAATGACTTTATTATTTTCATGCGCCTCACATAATCAGCAGTTTTTACACTTTATTCCCCATTGTTATTGTTTTAGCTTCTACCTCAGTGCACTGTGTAAAGATTTTGATCTGAATGAACGGTGTGCATGACAAGCATTTCATTGTATCTTGGTACAGTTGACAATAAAAAAAATCTATGTCAATATCAATAACACAATTTGTAACTGTTTATATTTTTTTTTTAAATCAGGTAGCAATTGTTCCTATCGTACTTAGGTGCTTATCAGTAGAATGAGAATAGATGACATAATACGGATCAAAACCGTGATAGATTAAATGCTGTAAAAGAACACCAGCACTATTTGTGAGAAAAGATGCTATAAAAATACAATTTAAAGGAAAAATGTGCTCAATTAAATTAGTAGCGCCAATGAAACAAAAGATCATAATGTACCAATAAGAATGGGAGAAACATATGGGAGAAAAATACTTCAACACTTAGAAATTATAACACCAGCAACCACAGAGGTTATACAATATTGCATAGTTTGCATATTGACAATAAACAGTAATACTTTACCAGGAATGCCGATAACTGCGATGGTGGTATAGTAAATGACCAACCCCAATATTTTTGGAGGTGAATGCATGATTATTGAAAGCTATAGCTATCCAATGCACTGCATTCGCACTTTATTATAATTATACCCAATGTTAGTCGCCTGGGAAATTATTATGTGGGCGTCATTATTTATTTGTTAATGACGTTATTTACAAAAAAAAACAGCTAAAAGCAGCTGGTGTATTTAATTATTTCAATGAATAATTTTGCATAATCCGTAATCTCCCTGCAATATTTGATGAAAAGCAATGAACTCCCAAAAGGCTGAATGTCACTGATGAAGATCTCCTGGGCCCATTGAACACGGTAGGCTGGAACAAAACATTTTTGGCATTATGAAATTAACAACCACATTGGATTGCGTTTCTGGAATGAGACTGTATTGGGCAAAGTAGGTAGAAAGGTGCTAACCATGATAAGTAGTCCAATATTAAAAGAAAAGGAGCAAAAGCTAAAATTTAATATTAAAAGCTTTCAGTTTTAGCAAACTGAATATTGGAGAATAAGGTCCAAGCATCAGATGAAGAAACCTATAACCGCACTGAATAAGAGAAAACAGTGGAAGTCGCTGAATAATTCAAACAGACAGACAGACAGAGATCCCGAGGGAAATTGGGTTTCGTTACAGTCGCAACAACCAAGAATAGTGTAGAAATTTAGCAATATAAAACCATAAATAATTAAATAATAATGTAAATTATGGCAAGTGGAAATTAGCCGGGACCAGCCAATTGGCTCAGGGTGTCTGACACTCCGAGGGAGAAGTTGCAAAGTTTGATGGCCGCAGGCAGGATTGATTTCCTATGATACTCAGTGTTGCATTTCGGTGGAATGAGTCTCTGGCTGAATGTACCCCAGTGCCTAACCAGTACATTATGGAGTGGGTGGGAGACATTGTCCAAGATGGCATGCAACTTGGACAGCATCCTCTTTTCAGACACCACCGTCAGAGAGTCCAGTTCCACCCCCACAACAGCACTGGCCTTACAAATGAGTTTGTTGATTCTGTTGGTGTCTGCTACCCTCAGCCTGCTGCCCCAGCACACAACAGCAAACATGATAGCACTGGCCACCACAGACTCGTAGAACATACTCAGCATCGTCCAGCAGATGTTAAAGGACCTCAGTCTCCTCAGGAAATAGAGACGCCGCTGACCCTTCTTGTAGGTCTGTGTTCTTTGACCAGTCCAGTTTATTGTCAATTCGTAATCAGTAAGGTAGTAATCTCAAACTGATTGCAGTGCCACGAGATAAGAATAAGATGATCGCACAGATCCATCAGTGTCTGAGGAAATGGTACGAGCAGGGGAGTGCAGAGTTTCGGTGTTTAGACCATTGGAACCTCTTCAAGGTCAGGTATGCCCTGTACAAGAGGGGCAGGTTACATGTAAATTGAAGTGGAACCGATATATTGGGCGGGATGGTCGCTAGTGCTACTCGACGGGGCTTAAACTAGTTTCGGAGGGAGATGGGAACCACAGTACCAGGTCAGAAATTAAAGAAACAAAGAGGAAGTTGGATGCTATAGCCAGTAAAAACAGGCAGGAACAATTTAATAAATAGAATAGGACAAATAAGACACACAAGAGATACGATACGATTGGACGTATTATCAAGTCAAGTCACTTTTATCGTCATTTCGACCTTAACTGCTATGTACAGTTCATAGTAAAAGTGAGATAATGTTTTTCAGAACCATGGTGTTACATGACACAGTACAAAAACTAGACTGAACTACGTAAAAAAAAACACAGAAAAACTATACACTAGACTACAGACCTACCCAGGACTGCATAAAGTGCACAAAATCGTGCAGACATTACAATAAATAATAAACAGGACAATAGGGCAGTAAGGTGTCAGTCCAAGCTCTGGGTATTGATGAGTCTGATAGCTTGGGGGAAGAAACTATTACATAATCTGGTCGTGAGAGCCCGAATGCTTCGGTGCCTTTTCCCAGATGGCAGGAGGGAGAACAGTTTTTATGAGGGGTGCGTGGGGTCCTTCATAATGCTGCTTGCTTTGGGGATGCAGCGTGTATTGTAAATGTCTGTGGTTTGCAGTGTGTGTACTTTAATGCTGGGTGAGTTTGGGGAAAAGGTGATTAACTGAGCATTCATCAGTACATAGTTGTGTCCAGACTTTTGTGGAGATTGCGACAGGAATTAATGCTTAATGTCCCAGAGGCTTCAATATTTCAGACAGAAAGGGGTTAAAATGGAAAGGGGATTGCACTAACCAAAGACAATATCAGAATTGTTCTCAAAGGGGACTTCAACGAAGGGTCGTATACTGAGTTATATGGGTCGAACTCAAGAATAGGAAGGGTGCGAGCATGTTGCTGGCATTGTACCACGGACCTCCCAGTTGCCCCAGGGACTGTGGAGTACAGATATGATGGTAGATTAAGGAAGGGCATAAAAGCGATCGATTTCTTGTCCTAGGTTGAGGTGTCTTTAGCTTCCCCAATATCAAATGGTTTCTTATTGCAATTAGTTTAGATGGGGAAGAATATGTTAAGTGCATACAAAATGATTTCTTAAATTAATAGATGGGACAGAATGGGAGTGCTGCACTAGATCTGGTGTTGCGTAATGAGCTTGGCCAGTTTACCAAATCTTCAGTGTGTGAGCAGTTAGGGTACAGTGGCACAGCTCCTTAAGCTCTAAGATAGCAAAAGATAAGGAAATGCATGTATCCAACGAGGGAGTATTAAATTTGGGCAAGGCGAAAACTAGAGAGAGTTAATGTGGCAACAGCTGTCGGTGGGTAATTTCACATCCAGTCTGTGGAGGGTCTTTAAGGGCAAACTACACAGAGTACAGAGCAGGTATATTACAGTCAAAAGTAATGACAAGGTAAGAGAGCCTTAGATGTTGAGTGGGTTGATAAATTTAGTCAATAAGAAAAAGGAAAATTATGTAAAGCTTGGGGAGCTAAAATCAATCAGAGCCCTTGGGGATTGTAAAGAAGCCAGCAAAGAACTTAAAAAGTGAATTAGGTAAGCCATGTTGGACCATGATAAGTCCTTGTCAGATAGGATTCAGGGAATCCCAAGTCATTCCATGCAAACATCAGGAGATAGAGGACACCTAGAGAAGGGGTGGGATCACTGAAGGATAAAGGAGGAAATATTCGCTTGAATGCGAGGAAATTGAGTGAGGTCCTTAATGAGTACTTTACCTTTCCCAAGAAGAATGGGGTGGAGGATAGGGAGAAGCCGAGAGTATTAATGTGCTGGGACATTTTGAAGTAAAGGAGGATGTATTAATGGAGGAGATAAAGAAGCTCGAGAACACGTCACCAGGCTCAATTACAGCTTCTATGACTTATTCTCCAACCCTTCAGGGGATTTCTCGTATGCCTCTTGAGCTCCCATAGAGTTTCATCTTCGCCGTTGTACTTTACTTGCCTACTTGCACTGCATTGTCAATGTATCTATAACATTGTATTATCGATCCAGTTTTCTTCATATCACCTCGATATATGGAATAATTTGACAGGATACCAAGCCTAAATCTCTTCCTGTTGAATGTCAAAGACATACTACAATAATAAACTAACTCCATTAGTTCATCCAGTTCAGGAAAGTTACTCATCAGATATAGTCCTTAATGACTACGACAAGTATAGGATGGAAACTGGCCCTTCATACCACAACGTCTGTGCTGCCCAAGAGGCGCATGCATACATTATGTCCAATTACCAGCACGGGTTGCTGGCTTGCATTTCTTAGTGATTCAAGTGCCAAACTAGATATTTCTTAGATACTGTGAAAGTTCCTGACACCATCAAACTTTCGTGCGGCCTGTTCCGGCTTCCAATCAACTGGAAACTGAAAAAGATTTTCCATATATCTGTTGTAAAGTTTTTATCCTAAACCATAGCTCTGCTATGGGAAAACATTTCCTTCTATCTAACCTGCTTATACATCCATCAGGATCTCCTCCGTTCACTTTGCCGAAGGAATACAAGCTCTGCTTATACAGAGTCTCCTCCTAACTGATACTCCATATTTCAGGCAGCATCTTGGTGAATCGACTTTCCACCCTCTTCCGTGAAATCAGTTCTTAGTCATAGTGTCGAGATCAGATGTGCAATTTCTCCATGGTCAAAGCCTCAACCAACACTTACGGATATCCTGGGTACCCTGTCAGCTATTTCAAGATTCTCGTCCTTCTTTAACAGTTCACATCGTGTTTTAAACACCTTAATGTAGTTTTGGTGACATTTGTTGTTGAACTACCCATACAAGTGATAAAAGGATATATATCAAATCTGTTACCTATTAGTAGTTAAGTGATAAACTTTATGGCTATTTGTGATAAAATTCAGTATAAAGAAATTAAATTTTGAAAGGTGTAAAATACTCAATTAAATGATGCAATCATTGGGAGACCACAAGATTTGTCCAATTCTGTGCATTATTGAGAATTTCAATCACAACCTATTATATTGCATCGACATCAGTCACCAGGGAGTACATTAGGAAGGCAAAATGTTCTGATGTTAATTACATTAATTGTTAAAGCAACTTTAAACAGCTGATGCCTCTAACTGGTTTCATGAATAATTGTGAAGATTGTGTAATTCCGCTTCTAAAAGTATAGGGCCTTCTGAAAGGATGATAGTACAGGTGAAATCTATCATCAGCCTACTGAACACCATGACCAGGAAAAGATAATTTTAACATTTAAAAAAAATATTAGCATTGTTAAGTTGAAGAAAAGATAAGTTGTTGGATGGGTGGAAGAAAGGAGATACCTCTGAAAGGATGTGATTCCATGATTATTGACAACGTTAAATCGAGTTCTTTGTTACACTCACAAGTTTGAAATGCACATGTGCACTGGAAATTGACATTCAACAGCATCACAGATACATAGCATTGTTTATGTATCATTCTCAAGAAAAATGTAAATGAACATACTTTTTTTGGAAGAAAGAACACAATTAGAGCAAGAAAGGAGTTCATGTTAGTACAAAATGATTGAAAAATCATAGTGTTGGTACATTCAAGTGATTGGGCTTGTGCCAGCTAGTTCCAGAACCAAACAGTTGAAGGCAAGTAGCTGTACTTGAACTGGTTGTGTGGGACACCAGGCTTCTGTAACTCCTGTCTAATGGTAGCTCTCAGAAGATCAGATAGCACGAATGATGAAACCTTTCGTGATATTTACAGAGGCAATCCCTCCAATATATTATAAACATGATAAATTCTGCAGTAGCTGGAAATCTAAAGCAATGTACGTCAAATACTGGAGGAACCCAGCAGGTCAGGCAGCATCTGGGGAAATGATAAACAGAAGACTTTTCGGGCCGAGATCCTTTTTGAAGTTTATTAAGCAAGGAAAAATATGCCACATTAAAAAGATGGCGGGGGAATATCTGGAAGGTGAGATGTCAAGTCAGGTGAGTAACAAAAGTGTAAAAGTAATTACCTCTAGTATATAATAGACGTAGTGCGAAGGGATGTGGCCCTGATGTATTGAGCTCTGTCTCTTAGTCATTGTAGCTGCTTATTTTTTTTTTCTTGAAGATATTGCCAGAGTTGCTAATAACAAGGGCTCGGAAATACGTGTCTTTTCAATCTATATATGTAGTGAAATCCTGAACTAAATCATCAGATGTTCATATCTCATAATGTTTCAGAATAAAAGGAACAAGTTAGTTAAAACTGGGCAATTAAATATTGAGTCAAGAAGCCATAACATACCCAGAAGGAAGATACGTCTCGCACTCAAGCTTCATTTTGGATCCCACGGTAGTGGTGCAGGAAAACATAGATGGATATACCTGTGGCGATTACACAATGGGCAGCTCTATGCAAATGAAACATTGCAGTCAGTAAATATCTTTATTCTTTGGAGCGTAGAAGGTTGAGGGGGGAACTTGATAGAGGTATTTAAAATTATGAGGGGGATAGATAGAGTTGACGTGGACAAGCTTTTTTCCATTGAGAGCAGGGGAGTTTCAAACAAGAGGACATGAGTTGAGAGATAGGGGGCAAAAGTTTAAGGGTAACACGAGGGGGAATTTCTTTACTCAGAGAGTGGTAGCTGTGTGGAACGAGCTTCCAGTAGAAGTGGTAGAGGCAGGTTCGGTATTGTCATTTAAAGTAAAATTGGATAGGTATATGGACAGGAAAGGAAAGGAAGGTTATGGGCTGAGTGCGGGCCAGTGGGACTAGGTGAGAGTAAGCGTTCGGCACGGACTAGAAGGGCCGAGATGGCCTGTTTCCGTGCTGTAATTGTTAATTGGTTATATAATATGCACGCTACACAAGGGCCAGGAAGGCAGTGATCGGATTCAACAAAACAGAATCTAAGCAACTGATCTGGACATTGGATGGAATTACCACTGCCGATCTCCTCCAGCAGTAATGCTTTCTGGATCAGAGCAGCTTCTGCATACGTCAGGACAAACCAAACTATTTGATACAAACACGAGGAAATCTGTAGCTGCTGGAAATCCAAGCAACACCCACAAAATGCTGGTGAAATTCAACAGCCAGGCAGCATCTATAGGAAGAAGCACAGTGAACGTTTCAGGCCGCGACCCTTCGTCAGGACTAACTGAAAGGAAAGATAGTAAGAGATTTGAAAGTAGGAGGGGGAGGGGAAATTGCGAAATGATAGGAGAAAACTGGAGGGGGTGGGGTGAAGCTGTGAGCCGGAAAAGTGATTGGCAAAAGGGATCACTGCCCTGTCATATTCATCAACATTGACTTTTGTGAGCCTCTTACTATTTTTTCTTTCAGTTAGTCCTGACGGAGGGTCTTGGCCGGAAACGTTCACTGTGTTTCTTCCTGTAAATGCTGCCTGGTCTGCTGCGTTTCTCCAGCATCTTGTGTCTGTTACTCAAACTATTTGATGTCAGCTCATGCCCTAAACAACTGATTAACGTGTAGTATAGACTTTGCCCTCCGCATACAGACATGTAAGACACAGTTTCTTTATCTTTAATCTCTCCCTTTTCCGATTTAAACTTTGAAATTTCAACTTTACTCAGTCGGATCAATAGAGTAACAAGATATAAGGATGGCAATTCTCAGAGTGCCAAAAGATATCCAGACCCGGGTAATGGGAAGCCCAAAAAAACTGATGAATTCTCAGAAGAACCCCCCAGGTAAAGAGACTAGAGTCTCAAATCAGCAGTATCAGCATTGAAATAACTCAATTAAAACAGAAATTTGAAGGAAAAATTGACTCCCTGAGCCTTGATCTTAAAGAAGTTAGTCGAAATGCTGCTGACCTTTCTTCTCGTTTGGAAAAAGCTCAACAACGGATCGTTGATCTTGAAGCTCGATCACGTCGGAATAATATTCGAATTGTTGGATTAAAAGAGAAGTCAGAATCGGCCGACACGCTGGATTATTTTGCAAAAATGTTTCAATCTTTATTTCTGGAGGTTTGTTCACTAGCTCTGCATATCGAAATGGCTCACAGAATCGGCACTTTAAAACTTTTGGATCAAGGTAAAAACAAACATATTGTTGTGCGTTTTCTCCGTTTCCGAGATAAAGACCATATTATTAAGCTAGCGAAAAAAAAAGGCTGTTTCAGTATCAAGATTCAGATAACCGTTTTTGAAGATTTTCCACGCGAAATTGTTAAGAAGAGTGCTGGATTTGCATCGGCTACGAAATTAGCATATCTAAAAAAGCTTATTCCTCTGCTCTAGTCTCCATCTAAACTAAGGCTTTTAGTCAAAAATTCTGGCACTCATATTTTTGATGACCCAGCCGAAGCATTGTGTTTTATTAACTCTTTATCTGATGAATCCGACGACGAGTCTGAAGCCTGAAGTTTGAAGTTTGAAAATCGGAAGCTTTGATGGTTACAGAAAGTCTTTACCTTAAAATGCATTTTTATCTCTGAAAAAGACTGGTTTAGATGTTTTTTTTTACCTCAGAAGGCATAGCGGGAGAACTGGTGATAGACTGTAGATAAATTTGAACCATCTAGAATTTTTTTGCAGCATTTAAATGAATTAATTGTTTTATTTTGTTCCGTATGCTTTAGTAAAGATCTTTTAAGTAAGTATTTGGCTTTCCTAATATCTTAAAAATAGACTGAACAGTTTAAAGATGGTGATTGTTTTTTTTCTTTTATTCAAATATTTTCAAATATATTTTTTACAAATATTTCACGAATTGTTTTGGATGTGTTTTTCTTCCCTTATCTAATATTATGAAGGTTTCTTTCAAATTGAAGGTTGTTTTGTTTTACAAGAATGACACTTTCCTTCTAAGTTAATTATATTGAGATATATGTCGACTGTAATGAATTTTTTGTTCAGTAGAGGGAGACAGAGATTACTTTTTTCCACTGTTTTATTACCTAGGTAGGCGGAGTTTGTATCTGCATCTATGCTTTTCTTGGGGCTTGCGTCGATTGATATCGACTTGTTTCTGGGCTTTTTAGTTTGGGTGGGTTTTTTTTTCCTTTTTTTATCCCCATTATGCAATCCCGGAGCATATGCTAATTATTTTTATTGTTGTTCATCGCCGCTATTTTCGACTACCTTATCCTGACATGCGTCTAACTACTTTATTTTAGATACAAAGTTTCATGATGATATCTAAACAGTTAAATGTTTTAACTTGGAATGTTCGCGGTTGGAATCAGCCTATCAAGCGTAAGAAAACTTTTAAAGTTATTAACTGATTCCAGCCTGATATAATCTTTGCTCAAGAGACACATATCAGGTTATGCGATAAAAATCGATTTTTTAAATTTTGGATCCTCAGTTTCATGCAAACTCCCAGATTAAAATAGAGGTGTATCTATTTTTATTGATTCCAATATTCCTTTTAATCGGGGGATATTATAGCCGATATTAATCGTAGATTTTTGAATGATAAATTAATAATTTGTAATAGGAAAATGGTTTTGGTTAATATTTATGGACCAAATGTTGATGATCCATCATTTTTAAGGCTGTTTTTTCTCTATTAACTGATTTAAATGAATATATGTTATTAATGGGTGGTGATTTTAATACTTGTTTAAATCCTTTGATGGATAAGTCATCGTCCAAACATCAACTCCCTAATCGTTCTGCACCACTTATTAATTCCTTTTTAATTGATTATGGTTTAATTGAGATCTGGAGGTATATGCACCCTAGTGACAGAGAATACTCTTTTTTCTCACATGTTCATTATAAATATTCGAGAATCGACTATATTATAATTAACCGTCGACTTTTATGTAATGTTCAGAAATGTGAGTATGATGCGATTGCTATCTCTGATCATGCTCCTTTAAACTTAATATTTGAACTGAAAGATGCTGCTTTTACCAGCCCATTTTGCTGTTTTCTAGACGATTTATTACAAAGTTCGGAATTTGTTGAGTTTATTGAAACTCAGATAAAAGAGTTTTTTCTCTTTAATAATACAGGAAACGTCCCAAAGTTAGTAATTTGGGATACATTAAAAGCTTATTTACGTGGTCAGATTATTTCGTATAATCCTCTTCATTTCCATTCTGAACTGATCTCCTTGGCCACGTCGTTTATTCTGCATTCTGTCATTGTTTTCCCTAGCACTGCCTGAATATACTCTTGAAAATAAAATCATCTTATGCGCAGCTTGCAGAACAAAGGTTTTCATTCTGCCTGGGAACACAGGGCAGCAGCGAAACAATTCACAGTTTGATCCTATGTGCCTGTAATCTTGTTGAAAACAGGGTCTCCAATGCACCTGTGCATCCATGTACTGGCGATAGATCAATACATTGGAATTTGATTTTTTTTTAACCTTTTCTTGACTGCTCGGCAACCGAGACATAATACAAATCAAAGTCCACTCTATTGATAAAAAAAGAAATAAAGGGTGTTTTGCAACATAAACTGTTACCAATGAATAAAAATTGTCTAACTTAGTAATCTATTACAGAGAGTCAGTGGATATTTCAGCCCCAATTTTATCTCTTCTCTGATCTTGCTCTGTGTCCCTGCATAAATAAATGGGTTCACGCAGGAACACAGGAACTGAAGCGCGTATCCGCTTTCTTCCAGAGAGAAAATCGCGTTCTTGAAATTGGAACCTGCAGAATAAGAGACACTAGCAAAGCGAATGTAAAGGAAAGTTATTACAACCAACAACCACAAGAGGATGAAGATGCCTGAGATACTTAGCAGCAGCACGATAGACTTCCAGCGGCTGTCCGTCTCGGGGTCGCTCTGTACGTTACTCTTCCCGCCGCCCTGGAGTGTCCTGCGGATTCTGATGGCGCTTACAATGTGTTTGATGGTTAACAAATTGAGCAACAAAATTAGCACGAATGCCAGACAAGGGGTTAGAATGATATCGATCCAGTCAAATGATATCCAGCCAGGCGAGGTATAATACGATGACTTAATGATGCACGGTGTAGGCTCTGTTTTATGTGGGGCTTCATATATAAAACCATAAAATACATTTTTGAGGCAGCTGACGACAATAACAGTCCCGATGACCAGAGCCGCCGTTCGCTCAGTGCAATACTTCGTCTTCCATTTTTGACAGCAAATAGCCACATGGCGATCAAACGTGAACATCACCGTCACCCAGACGGAGCACTCCCTTACAGCGTAAACTAAAGCGAAGTTCACAATGCAGGCTGGAATGATGGTCAAGAAATTATATGGCAAATTGATGGGAACAATCCGGTTTAAAATGACGCCCGTGAAGATGACCAGGAGATCTGTCACCGCCATCGCCAGTAGGTAGACAGTGATACATCTGGAGAGACCACATCGTCTGCGGAGCATCACCGCAATCACGGCCAAGTTAGCTGCAACAGAGCAAGACAGAGGGGGCTTCAGTATCAGTAGTGTGACAATGGAGTGAACCTGTGTATGTTGGGGGGGAGGATGTGGAGGAGGGAGGCAAATTGTGGTGTGTTTATATATGTGGGCGTATAATGTACGCCATGTTTTTTATGCGATAAAGTGTGTGCGTTAAACAGATGGCGAAAGTGAGTGGGTCTGTGTGTGCTAGTGTTTGTGTGTGTTGTGTTTGGGGTGTAAGTCTGGTTTGTGTATTTTTGTATCTTGTGCGTGTATGAGCATACACTATGTATGACAAAACGAGTAACATTGTGGCACTTTTTTTACTCGACGGTGCACAGTAGAGCAGAAGGCTCGGGCGTTCGGAGTGCGGAATTGAATTCCACGCTCTTCTGTAAGGGGTGTCTGTACCTCCAACCCGTGGAACACGTAGGTGATCTCCTGATCCTACTGTTTTCCCACATTTCAAAGATTTACTAGGTAGGTGAATTGATCATTGTATATTGTCCTAAGAGGTATTGCACTTTGGAAGGAAAAACCAAGGTAGAACATACAAGGTAAATGGTAGGGCACTGAGGAGTACAGTAAAACAGAGGGATCTAAGAATACAGATACAAAATTCCCTAAAAGTGGCATCACAGGTAGATAGGGTAGTAAAGGGAGCTTTTGATATATTGGCCTTTAGAAATCAAGGTATTGAGTATAGGAGTTGGAATGTTATGGTGAGGTTGTAGAAAGCACTGGTGAGGCCGAATTTAGAGTAAGAGTGCAGAGAAGGTTTACAAAGATGTTGCCGGGACTTGAGAAACTGAGTTATAGAGAAAGGTTGAATAGGTTAGGACTTTATTCCCTGGAGTGTAGGAGAATGAGGGGAGACTTGATAGAGGTATATAAAATTATGATGGGTATAGATAGAGTGAATGCAAGCAGGCTTTTTCCACTGAGGCTAGGGGAGGAAAAAACCAGAAGACATGGGTTAAGGGTGAAGAGGGAAAGTTTAAAGGGAACATTAGTTAGGGGTGGGGCTTCTTCACACAGAGAGTGGTGGGAGTGTGGAATGAGCTGCCAGATAAAATTGTAAATGCGGGCTCACTTTTAACATTCAAGAAAAACTTGGACAGGTACATGGATGAAAGGTGTATGGAGGGATATGGGCCAGGTGCCGGTCAGTGGGACCAGGCTGAGAAATGGTTCGGCACAGCCAAGAAGGGCCAAAAGGCCTGTTTCTGTGCTGTAATGTCCTATGGTTCTATGATTAGGTCAGGGTTAATCGGGTTATGGGGTTGCTGAGGTAGCGTGACTGGAAGGGCCAAAGGAGTTCAAAATTGTAAATGCTACTCTGCCATTTATGAAAAGGAAAGGATGAAGAAAGGAAATTATAGGCTAGTTGGTCTGACTTCACTGGTTGGGAGGATATTGGAGTCCATTATTAAGGATGAGGTTTCGAAGTACTTGAGGCCACATGATAAAATTGGCGAAGTCAGCATGGTTACTTATGGGGATAGCTTTCCTGGCAAATATATTCGAAATCTTTAAAGAAATTATAAGCAGGATAGACAAAGAAAAATCTGATGATGTTGTTCACTCGGATTTTCAGAAGACCTTTGGCAAGATGCTATACAGGATGAGACTCAACACGAAAAGAGCCCGTGGTGTTACAGCAAAGATACTTGTAGGGATAAAAGATTGGCTATCTGGCAGGACACTAAGAGTGGGAATAAAGAGGGCCTACTCTGGTTGGCTGCCTCTAATTAGTGGTCTTCTGCCGGGGTCGGTGTTGGGACCGCTTCCTATCACGTTGTATGTCAACAATTTGGTTGAAGATATAGAGGTCTTTATGACCAAATTTGCAGACGGTACGAAGATATGTGGAGGGTCATGCAGCATTGAGGAAGAAGGGTGTCTGCAGAAGGACTTAGGCAGATTGGAAGAATTGGCAAATATTTGGCAGATGGAATATTGTGTGAGGAAATGTATGGTCCTACGCTTTGGCAGAAGGAATAAAGGCGAAACATTTTCTTTTCTAAACAGTGAGAAAATTCTAAAATCAGGGGTACAAAGGGACTCGGGAGTTCTTGTGCAGAATGCCCTAAAAGTTAACTTGCAGTTTGTGTAAGTGGTAAGGAAAGGAAATGTAATTTCAACATTTTTTCGAGAGGGCGAGCATATTAGTGCAAGGATGTGATGCTGAGACTTTAAGGCATTGGTCCAAACAGCACCTGGGCTACTGTGAGCAGTTTCCGGCCCTTCATTCAAAATGTGCTGACATTGGAACGGGTCCAGAGGAAATTCAGGAGAACTATGAGGGGAATGAAAGTGTTAACATATGGGAAGCATTTGATGGAACTGTCCATTTAGAACGGAGATAAGAAGGAATAGCTTTTTAGCCAAAGCATGGTTGCAGAGGTCAATTCATCGAGTACATTTAGAGCGGAGTTCTTAATTCAATATGGCATCAAAGGTTACGTGTAGAAGACAGGAAAATAGGGTAGACAGGGATAATACATCGGGAATGATGGAATAGCAGAAGAAATGGAATACCGAGTGTGCCAGCTTTGCTCATATGTTAAATGGTCTTATGGTCTTATTGCCTTGTAATATGTGATAAGTTCGTATGAGTAATTTGTGAGAGACTTTGAGCTGCGTATGAAAGGGAGAACCTGCTGGTACTGGCGATGTCCAGAGAAAGTTTACCATAATAATCCCGGGAATGAAAACATAAACCAGGAGGAGACTTTGATGTCTCTGGACATGTACTTGTCGGAGTTTGGAATGGTGGGGGTAGCATCTCATTGAAATCGCCAAGACCTGAACAGGGTGGACTTGGAGAGAGGGTTTCCATTAGTAGGAGAGTTGAATCTCAGGTGAGAGCTTCCATGTTAATAGATGTCTTTAGAGCAAATGATGAGGAATTTTGCTCCAGTGGTTAGTTAATCTGTGAAATTCGTTAACTTTGAGGTATGTAGCTAATTAATTGGGTACATTTAAGGCAGAGATTATATGTTTCTGACTAGTAATGTGGTTATGGGGAGAAGCGGGGTGGGGAATAGAGTTGAACAAAAATTTAGCCATGTGTGGTTATTCAATATTTTTGTAAATCTTATGGATGTTTATGTACATGGCACAATTAGGAAGTGTTTTGATGATACTAAATTAGACCGCCTTGTTGATCATTCGATGGGTTGCAACGGATTACAGAGAGATCTTGATTAGTGAGGAAGAAAGTGAAATGATAAACTGGTGTCAAATTGGATAAGTGTGACCTAATGCATTTTATTCAGATAAGCCAGGGTTGAACTTTTACAGTGACTGACAGGACACACTTAGTGTTGTAGAACAAAGGAACCTAAGGGTAAAAGAGTACAGTTCGCCTAAAGCAGACACACAAGTGGACAATGTAGTAAAGTAAGGGTTGTTCACTAGCCTACACAAGTCAGAGCATCAAATTTAGGAGTAAATACATAAATTGTTAGCTAGTCTGCACTTAAACTATTATATACAGTTCTGGCTACACTGTTATAAGAAATACATTGTCAAGCTGGAGAGGTTGTAGAGGAGATTCAGGAGGATGCGGACTGGACTGAAGGGTCTTACATTTAAGGAGAGGTTGTCCACACTGGAGTTTTTCCCTGGAGCGCAGGAGAATGAAGGATGGCTCATACAAACTTATTACATCAGGAGAGGAATGAATAAGGTGAACTTTAATTGCCATTTCTTTGGTGTTGGAGAGTCCACAACCAGAGAGCACGGATGCAAGTTAAGGGGGGAGAGATGCAAAATATATCTGAAAGGTAACTTCTTTGCACGAGCGTAGTGAGTACCAAAAATAAGCTGTCAGAGTAGAATGTCGAGGCCGGTATAATTGTAGCATTTAAAATACATTTGGATAGGAACATGGGCTGGAGTGGCTTTGAAGGCATGGACTAAACAAGGGCACCTGCACTTGTAGGGAGAATACTCTAGTCCGTATGGACCAATTGGTTCAATCACCTGTCTCTGTTCAAATTAATGAATGACTCCATCACACATGATTAAATGACAGATCGGCTGCCCCTCAATGTGCTGAGCCTATGGGCTGAATGTCCTAAGTGTGCTCTTATAGCTCATGATGTTGTGTAGTGCTGTGCTCCCCATCACAATGTCATGCAAGGAGTTATGAATGCAAATCAGTCCATCAGGGAGACCAACCTCCCAGCCTGTCCTGCATGATCTTTCTGCACTTTCTGCTACCTAGGTAAAATGGCAACTAATCTCCCGCCCCAGTCCTTCGTCCTCCCTGCTCCAGTCAGGTGGAAGATACAATAACTTGAGAACACGTACAGCTGAGGCACAATGATAAATTCTATCACACTTTTATCAAACAGGTTAAAATCCCTCTCATACGATAAAAATTGAATGCGATCTTTTGATTAAGGTCAAACGTTCCCCTGACTTCTGATTTAGTTGCCTCAACTGTACTTTCTCTGCCGCAGTAACTTTATAACCTCCATTCTATTTTCTTCACTACAATGTTGATGTACTTATAGGTTAAATGACCTGTCTGAAGCTCACGCAAACGAAATATTTTCGGTTCCACCAGCTCCTCAAAGTCGGTTAATGCATCCCTTTAAAAATAACACTTCAATCATTTGGAGTCGTAGATGAGGGACTCGAGTCCTTGAACCAACCACGTCTGGGCCAACCAACAGACACTCCTCCGTACTATTTCCAATCACCAACCCAATGTAGACTGCTATGCCTTCGTAATTCAAATGCCCAACTGGGCCATTCTTAAATGCTGCAAGACGTCTTGTCGCCACCATCACATCCGGCACTGTTTTCAAAATTCCAACATGAAACTGAAAATGATCTTCTGCAAATCTATTCTAGACCTCATATAATTTTCCTCAAATCTACACCCGCTCTTTTCTTCCCACGTCTGCTATGGGGTAACGTCTATTCTACTTTTACCTCCGGGATCTCTTCAGTCTTCTCTGTTCAAGGAATACAAACTCACTGTTTCTCCTCATAAGGGAAACTCACTCTCCCAGGCACCATCCCAGTGAATCTCCTCTGCATTCTCCTCAGTGTAATCATCGTTTATTAATGTAGTAACCACAAGTGTGCGCAGAAACGTCTTGGACTAGCCATCATCCTATCGTTACAGACCGGCTGAATACTCAGATGAGTTTTTTTCAATATTCTTAATGCTTATTTTGCATTAATACTCTACATCCTACTTTAGTAACAGAAGAACATAAACACCTCGATTTGACTTGACTGTTTACCGTCAGAGTGAGAACAGATGATACGATACATATGAAAATCATTGAAAATTTTACGGTTAAAAAAAACTCTGCAACTAAATATACTAAACTGCATTATAATTTATATAAAAATTAAAAAGTGATATGCGTTCAGTTGAAATGGTCTAAGCAAAAGACCAAAGCTATTAAAGTGTACGAATTATACTTGGAGAGTGTCAAATGGGCAAATATCTACAATTGGCAGGAAACAATAATAATAGTAAATACATCAGTAACACAACAGTTCACAAAATATTGAAGGATGCTAAGCAACACCAATACTTTACCAGGAATGCCGATTATTGCAATGGTGTAGTAGTAGATGACAAACCCCAAAATCTTCGGAGGCGCATGCATTGTCACAGGATTCCTTAAGTAGCCTATACACTGCATTCACTGTATTGTTTTTATAGTCAATATAATTCACCAGGGAGAATATTACCAAAGAATCATTGTTAATTGATGCTAATTAAATTAATTGAAACACGAAGCTAAAAGCAGGTTTTTATATCATAGTTTTGTGATGAATAATAGTTAAACTGCACAATCCTGATTCTATTTTCGGCATTCAGAACTGAACAAACACATTTGATTTACTTTTTAAAAGTAGTCAGAAAGATGCTTGGGCATGATTGTAGTGCAGTATTAGAAGATTGTAAAAGGGGGACAGTTCAAGGATTCAAATTGCAATAATTATTTATTGTAATACTTATGTAATCACTAAATGAAGGAAGCTTGGCATGTAAAGAAAATTCATCAGCATGAGTAATGGAGATGGCTTAAAACCAAAGAAAGATTAATCGATCATCTGGTGCTGTAGAGAATCATCGGATTGTGAGTTTTGCAGTGCTAGATATTATATTTTATAGGGGAAGAACCGTGAAGTTGACTTCGCTTCACTCTAACACTGAATAACTGAGACTCCTTCAATGCTCCTTCCACTTTTACATCTGTGATGACCAATCTTTGCTCTGGGCAGGAGATTTTCACAACATCTGAAAAATGAGTGGCACTTTAATAAAATATTATATAAAAGAAAATTCCAGCTATGCAGCAACAAGGGCTAAGTATGTCAGAGCATTTCAGATTCCGGGCAGCCACACGCTCGTGCAGCTTAAAGGGAACACTGGACTTCTTGATTGTAAGTTACCTTGCAAAGCTTTTCCTTTGCTGCACGTGATCAGGCATGAAAGAAACCCATATTAATGCTCAGCAAACTGCCGGCGGAACTTCCTTCTATGTGTTATTATTCAGTCAGATTGCTTGTTTCACTGGATTTTGCTTTTAACTAAAGCTGATATTTCGATATCTTGTATTTCACTCTGCTTGACATGAATGACAATAGTGTTGCCTAGTCTCCCACTTCACTGGCTTACAATCGCCATCGAAGGGAAGGTTCAAAGAGACAGCTACATATATTATGTCGCAACTTAGCGAGGGGCTGGTTAACTCGGAGACTGCTTACCCTTTAAGGTGACGTTTAAAAGTCCAGCTGTCCTGCACATCTCTGCGTCACTGCACCTCACCAAATGCACACAAAAAAATAAAGGCAAGGCTGCAGCTTGAAATTTAAAATCCATTTTGTATCCTGGTATTTCTCTCCCCACTCTGCCACATTTATAACTTTTGTTGTAAAACTTTAACTTTATTCTTCCACGTATACATTACCTGGCCCAAGTGTTCCTTGCATTTTCTGTATATATTTGAGAATCGGGATATCTTACTGAAGTCTATCGAATATCGAAAAGACTGTATTGAGTGATCGTGGAGGGAATGTTTCCTCTAGCGGAGTTCAGAGCCAAAGGGCGCAGCCTCAGAATAGAGGGACATCCTTAGAATGGAGATGAGGAGGATTGTCTTTAGCCAGATGTTAGTGAATCTGTGGAATTCTTTGTTAGAGTTGACTATGGAGGCGAAGTCATTGGATATGTTTAAAGCAGAGGGTGATAGGTTATTGACTGGTAAGGGAGTCAACGGTCATGGGGAGAAGGCAGGAGGTTAGTGATGAGAGGGCTAATGATCAGCCATGATGGAATGGCAGAGCACACTCAACGTCCTAAATGCATTAACTCTGCCCCTATGTCTTATGGTCTTATTTCCGGAATTTGAAGTTTCTTTATTTTGAGTTAGTATACATCCGATTGCAGCTCCAAAACTATGCTCATGGAAACCGTCCCACCAGCGTGCTCCTCCTCAAAGCATTGAGGCATGATATACTATGAACTGGAATTGCTCGAATGTGGAGTAACACATAAACTTCTGGAGAAGGTCAGCGACTCCAAATGCATCGATGGAAAGAATGTGAAAGTCCAAGACGAGTCCATAGTGATTGATTTACCCTGACTTTAGACTCCAATTCTTTTTTTGATCTGGTTAACAGGAGAACTATCACTTTATTTTTTTTCTCTCCCTTTACCATCTAACATGATACGAACTGCTAATACTTCATGTTATTTTCTTGCATGTGTCTCAATATCATTGCACTACCAGACCGACCCTGCAAAGCTATTTCTCCTATAGGTAAACCTACAAAACTTTGTGTAACTTTAATAAATACTCTGGTTATTCAGCATTGCAGCTTCAATCCTTCAATGGTTCCGTTTAATATCATTGAAAGTATACGACTTGAAATTCTCATTCTCCGCAAACATTGTCGAAACAGAAGGAAAAAGAAAGAATGAATGACAGAAAAAAAGCGTGAGAACCCCAAAGCCCCCGATCCTCCTCCACAAGTATGAGCAAGCAGCATCAACTTATTTTGGCATAAAGCATCTGCATTCCCATTATCCACCATGCAAGCAACGCCAAAGCCTCCAGAGAAACACAAGGGTCTACAGGACATCCAAAGCTAATTTTATCCCTAAATTTTGACATCATTCAGGATCTCTCTGTCACAGTAACAAGAGAGAGAGAAATATTGTTCCTTCCACAGCGAGAGGGGAGGCAAACAGTCGCTGTTTCGATGTTACAGTCAGTCTGAAGTGTTGTTGTTGCTTTATCTTATTTGGATTTCCCCTTTTCGCGAATCGGCAGCAACTTCGCATTCACCGTCGAGAAGAGAGAGAAAGCAAGGGATCTACTACGGAGTGCAGAGGCCACCAACAGCCGCTCTCATTGTCCTCCGTTCCAGCTCCAGCTACTCTTCAGTATCAACACCCGCGGGAATTAGTGTCCACAGAACTGCGCAAGGCCGCGCCCCGAAGGCGTCCGACTTCAGACCAAACCTGGACATAACGAAATCGCAGACAATCGGCGAGCTCCAAGTACGGGAACGTGCCGCAGTAGAGAACCGCGGTTTGAGTGCTGCTGTCGATCAAAGTCACCGACAGGATCCAGCCACTCTAAAAAAGAAAATAGAGCAATAGAAGAAGGAAGAATTTAAATGTTTCGCTAATGGGCTGGGTGAATCATCCTTAGGTGCCTTCTTTCGCTCTGCACTTTTCTCACCAGACCTCAATAATATCCAATAGATTAACCCTCTTGATCGTGCTATTTCGTCTACCTTGTTGCAAATGAATAGCAAAGTGGGACAGAAGTTCCTGCTGTTGTCTCACAGCTCGAAATGCCTTGGTTTGGATCGCGACCCCTAGTGCCAGCTGTGAGGAGTTTGCACGTTGTCTCCAGGACCGTATGATTTTTTTCTCACTCCAGAAACACGTAAACTTGGTAGGCTAATTGTTCTCAATAATTTTGCCCTAATTTGTAGGTCAGTGAAACTGGGTGAAGCTGTTGGGAATATGGAGGAAATAAAAATATACTGTAGGTTCATCGAAATAACTTTGCAAGTAGATGATAGGCTAAAGGGTTTGTATCCGGTACATATGTCTGAGCGGGCGAGATGGTAGAAAACAAGATGAAAATAAAGCGGGATCGAAAAAGGTTCCAACACAATGCAGTATGAATCCAAGAGTGAGGACAAATAGTGGTGAGTATATGGAAAGAACTGTCAGAGGAAGTTGTGGAAATGGGAATAATGACAACATTTAAGAGGTATTTAGGCAGGTATATTCATAGGAAGGGTTCATGGCGATATGGGTCAAATGCAGGCAAATTCAATCTCATTTATGAATGGCACGACTGGTTTCATAAAATCAGGACATACAATCTATAGGAGGCAGACAAGTGCCATGATGTACAATCTAGGAATGGAAAAAACACTGACACTGATTTGGACCCGTTATATCGAGTGAGCCTCATCTGATAACTCAATCTGAACTAACTAACCTGATCAGACACTTGAATTTGTCAAAGACAGAAGCAGGATTATTAGGTTCAAGACTGCAAAGATTGAATCTGTTTCACAAGACACAGAAAGTTCCGTGAAGAACTTCCATATGTGAAACAGATAATTCCCAAAATAACTGATGTCAAGGGTACGGCCCAGAGGAGAAGTCTTGGCTACCATACATCTTAGATACATCCCTCATCGAGGAGTTCCACCAGACCCATACGGGTTGTCCCGGGCTATTAGGGGATCTCGCGAGGGCTGGGGGTGTGGTGAGAGTATCTAACTGGCATATACAGGCGGGAACTTCCCAGTCTCCTTCCAGCTGCTACTAGTTTCAGACGTTGCCTGCAGCCCACAAACCCATTTAAATCAGTTTGTCCGATACAGCCCTTGTTCATCGATCGAAACAGCCACCTCACCCAGCTGCTCCTAGCCTTCAGATACCCTGCTGCCTTGTGTTCAGTTATCTCTCCTCTCTTCTTTCGTGATCCCTTTGTGGCTCGTTATTTTGCAGTTTGTTATTACAGTGATCACTTACTGTTAAATCATCTCTGCTGCTCTGCGTTTGGGTTAGGCTTCATCTATATTTATTGACAGGTGACCACAATTGCACATATTACGCCAAATTAGACACTACAAGCTTATGAAACAACTTCAACTTAACACCCGTGCTCATTTAATTAATACTTATTTAATTATATTTAATTAATTCGAAGATTATGGATCTGTATTTCCGGATCCCTCTGTTCAAATGCACTCCGCAGTGCCCCATAATTCACCGTTTAGGTCCAACCGTGGATTGTTCTCACAATGTGCAACACCTCATGCTTAAATGCATTACATTCCATCTGCCAGTTTAGTCTATTTTCCAGCTATTCCAGGTGCCCCCGAAAACTTTGTTAGACTTACTCGTTGTCCACTACAGCCCCATTCTCCGTGCACCTGCAGCTTAATACATTATCATGCAGATCATTGATATAGAAGACCAAATAACATCGAGGACACCATTGAACCCTACAGCACACCACTAGTCAAAGTCCTCCAGTCAGCAAAGCAACCATGCACTATGACCCTCTGGATTCTTCCTGAAATTAATGCCTATTCCAATTTACTACCTCATCTTTAATGACAAAAGGCCCATGTCAAAGGCCTTGCGAAATCCGATGTAGACGACATCGATTATATGTTGGGCAGAATCCACTATTCCGTGCAGGTTATTACATTTGGAATCTCTACAGTTGCACATTTGAGTTGCAGCCTCTCAAGGTAATTTCAACTGATGGTTTAGCTTCAGAGAAGAAATCTGTCAGAGCACTCGGGGACAAGCTGAACCAGTTTAACCTTCCATACCAGTTAAGTTACTGGCTTGCTTTGTTTGTGATTGCATCTATCTGCAGGGCCCAAGACATCTCAATCGATATGATACCCGGACGTAAGGCTGGTGACACTTCCTACCGCTGATCCCCCAATGTAGACGAGTGCATGTTCATCCTCGTTCCGATTCCTGAAGTCAGTAATCAGCTCTATGGTTCTACTGCCATAGAGTGAGAGGCTGTCGCTGTAACACCACTCAAGCAAGTATCATTTCTCTCTCCAGTAAAATGACTCGTCCGCACCTGTGATTCGTTCAACAACAATTGGTGTCCTCAGAAAATCTGTATATGCAACTTTGGTTAGCGACATAGCGTGTATAGAGCACAGTAGGGTGCAAAGCACGCAACCTTGATGTACACCTACTATGTTGATGATCAGCGGAAGCTTCAGGAAGGCTTCCTGAGAAAATGTGCAAATAGGCCTACAAGAGGAGAGGCTGTACTTGATCCGGTATTGGAAAATGAACCTGTTCAGGTGTCAGGTCTCTCAGTGGGAGAGCATTTTGGAGATAGTCACTAGAATTCTACTTCCTTTACCATCATATTGAAGATGGATAGGAGCAGACAGGTTAGGAACGCGTTTAATTGGAGCAAGGGGAAATATCAAGCTATCAGGTGGGAACTTAGAAGTATAAATTGGGAACAGACGTTCTCAGGGAAATGTACGGCAGAAATGTGGCAAATGTTCAGGGGATATTTGTGTGACGTTCTGCATAGGTGCGTTCCAATGAGACAGGGAAAGCATGGTAGGGTACAGGAACCGTGGTGTACAAAGGCTGTTGAAAATCTTGTCAAAAAGAAAAGAAAAGCTTACGAAAGGTTCAGAAAACCAGGTAATGATAGAAACCTAGAAATTTATAAGGCTGGCAGGAAGGGGCATAAGAACGAAATTAGGAGAGACAGAAGGGGCTATGAGAAGGCCTTGGTGAGCAGGATTAAGGAAAACCCCAAGGCATTCTACAAGAGCAAGAGGATTTGTCGTGACAGAATAGGGCCAATCAAGTGTGACATTGGAAAAGTGTGAATGGAACTGGAGGAGGTAGCGGAGGTACTTAATGAGCACTTTGCTTCCGTATTCACTACGAAAAAGGATCTTAGTGATTGTAGGGATGACCTACAGCGAACCGAAAATCTTAAACATATAGCCATTAAGAAAGAGGATGTGCTGGAGCTTTTCGAAAGCATCAAGTAGGATAAGTCACCGGGACTGAACGAGCTATACCCTAGGAGACGAGAGAGCAGATTGCTGATCCTATGGCAATGATCTTTACATCATCAATGGGGACGGGAGTGGTTCCGGAGGACTGAGGGATTGCAGATGTTGTTCCCTTATTCAAGAAAGGTAGCCCAGGAAATTGTAGATCAGTGAGTCTTACTTCCGTGGGTGGTGGGTTGATGGAGAAGATCCTGAGAGGCACGATTTATGAATATTTGGAGAGGCATAATATGATTAGGAATAGTCAAAATGGCTTTGTCAAAGGCAGGCCGTGCCTTTACCTGATTGATTTTTTTGAGGATGTGACTAAACACATTGATGAAGGTAGAGCAGTAGGTGTAGGGTATACAGTTTTCAGCAAGTCATTGTCTCTTCTTTCTTCTTCCCTTGGCCAGTAGATGCAAAAATCTGTTGCACATACCACAGGGCTCAAGGACTGCTTCTAGTGCGACGTTATCACACTCTTGAACAGATCTCTTATAAAATAAATATGCACTCTTGATCTTTCAGCTACCTCTCATAGAGAAGGCAGTCAATTCGACGACCTGCACAGCCCTTTGTTCTGCATTCTATTCGTTAATTACCTTGTATAGCCTCAATGCATTGCAATTGCATGAACCTATAACGGCATGGAAAAGAAAGGTTTGCACTGTACACTTATACGTGTGACGATAGGAAACACAGTTTACTGAATCCGCGTCTGCGATGCTACTGCAAGTATCTCTGCATACATCAGTAATCTCAAATTTGACTTTAATTTTGACTTTATAACAAAGCAAGCAAGATGATAGAAAGGAAGATAAGGGTACTTGGCAGCATGAACTGCTCCTAAATTAATTTCTTAATGAGAGTCAGTGGATATTTCAACCCCAGCATTATCTCATCTCTGATCCTACTCTGCGTCCCTCCATAAATAAATGGGTTCACACAGGAACACAGGAACTGGAACGCGAAACCGCTTTCTTGCAGAGGGAAAATAATGTCACTGATATTAGACCCTGAGAAGTAAGCGATGTTGGCAACACGAACGTAGAGGACCGTTATCAGTTCAAAGAGCCACAAGAGGATGAAGATACCCGAGACACTTAGGAGCAGGACGATAGACTTCCTGCGACTGTCCATCTCCGGGTCGTTCTGGCTCTCACTGTTCCCGCTGCCATGGAGTCTCCTGCGAATTCTAATGGCCACTACTATGTGCCTGATAGTTAGAACGTTGAATAGCAAAATCAGAACGAATGGCAGACAAGGGTTTAAAATGCTTTCTATCCAGTCAACTGCTATCCATGCAGGCGAGGTATAATATGTTGACATAATTATGCATGGTGTGGGCTCTGTTTTATCTGCAGGTTCGTATATGAAAACCAGATATATATAATTCTCAAGTAGCTTAATACCCAGACCATTCCGATTACAATAGACGCCGTTCGCTCCGTGCAATATTTTGTTTTCAAAGTTTGGCAGCAAATAGCCACAAAGCGATCAAAGGTGAACATCACGGTCACCCAGACGGAGCAGTCTCTGGCGGCGTAACCGATCGCGAATTTCGCCTTGCAGGCCGGAATGAAGGTCAAGGAACTTGAGGGAAAATTCATCGGAACTATCCGGTTTAATATCACGCCGGTGAGAATGACAAGGAAATCGGTGAGCGCCATTGACAACAAGTAGGCAGTGATACATCTGGAGAGACCGCATCTTCTGCGCAGCAGTATTACAATGACGACCAAGTTAGCTAAAATCAAGAAAGACAGAATCAATAAGTGTTTGTGTGTGTGTGTGTGTGTGTGTGTGTGTGTGTGTGTGTGTGTGTGTGTGTGTGTGTGTATGTATGTGTAGCACTGTGTGAAATTTATGGTAGTGGCGGACAGTTGGAGTACAGGTATTTTGTATTTGTGTGGAGGTGCTGTGACAGTGGTATATGTGGCGTGTGCTGAGGAGATGTAGTGCTGTGTGGGTGTTAAGTTTCTGTGTGGTGATTGCCGCTATAGAGAGGGACATTTGGAGTCAGGTACCTTTTGTGTGTTTGCATGTGGCTGGTATGAGACTGCGATGTGCCCGACAGTTCCAAAGTTGAATAGCAAAATTAGAACGAATGACAGACAATGGATTAAAATGTGTTTAAATTACCACTTAAGGCTGTATGTGTTTGATGCGTGTCTGGATAGCAATGAGAGTCGTAACTGTCGTGTGCGCGCGTTTGTATGTGTGTACGTGTTTCTATGAGGGTGGTCAGAGAATAGTATCTGTGTGGTGTGTGGTGTGGTGTGACAGCTGTGCATGCATATTTAGTGTCCGCAGTGTGCTTATGTTCTGTGTGTATCAGTATGTGCATTTGACAAAAACGTAAAGTAATGGGATTCACAAATACATGTTGTTGTTGCGATATTCAGTGCGACATTTTATGCTTTGACAATCTTGTATGCTACTTTAGAATCATGTAATTGACTGCATTGAGATCTTGCAACATTCTTCACTTTGAATCTTACGATAAGTTGGCCTCTGTGGAAATAAGTCCACAATAAAACCGTTTTATTGTGATTTTTTTCATTGTTTTATCACCCTTGTTATTTTGTCATTAGTTTGAATTGCTGGCTTTATTCCACAGAACGTTGGGGAGGAAGCAGAAGTACAATTGGCACATCACTGAGCGTCGTCTATCTGCTCTGGGATCACATGGTTAACGATTTCCTCCCTATTTAAACACTGGAATCGGTTCTTTTTCTTCTGATAACACCCCACCATTCTCCCTGTGGTCTAGGATGATTGGAAAAGGGCAATCAGAACTTCCACAATTTATGGCCCTTCCCTTCTTCTACAATTGTACACCTGAACGAGTCCATTATTCAGCATAAAATTTCGGAGTACTTGGAAGTACTTAATAAAATACAATAAACTAAACATAGGTTATTTACTTGGAGATCTTGCCTGGAAAAATCATTTCGAATTTCTGACAGACATAAAAAGCAGGTTAGACAAAGGAGATTCGCTGGATCATACTTGCATGAATTCTCTATAAGACCTTTGGCAATGCTGAAATTAAGGTTAATGAACAAAATTTGAGACCGTCATGTTAGAAATACTACTTCCATTGATGCAGGGTTGGCGGAGAAGCAAAGGTCGGAGTCGAGATAACGGGTCCTTTTCAGATTGGTTGCAAGTGATAGGGGTCAGTTCTTGGACCGTAACTTTTCACCTTATTCACAAATGAACTGGATGCTCACATGGTGACCAAGTTTGAAGATGATACCATGATTAGTGAAGGAACATTTTGTGTTGCAGAGTCTGCAGAGGAATTTCACGAGCTGGTCGAGTGAGCAGATGGAATGGAGCTCAGTGAAGTTTGGAGTTATGTAATTCAGTAGGAAGCATAACGCTGTAGAATATTTTTAAATGGGGAAAAATATAAGAACTCCGTTTTGCAAAGCGAATTGCGATTATTAGTTCAAGATTCCCTCAAGTTTAGCTTTGAGGTTGAGTGGGCAGAAAAGAATGCAAATGCAATATTAGCATTTATTTTGAAGGAACTGGGATATAAAATTAACGCTATTCCCCTGAAGGTTTATGACACGTTGGTCAATTCGCATTTTGCATGTTGTAAGCAATTTGGGGCCCTGAAATAAAGGAATTATGTGCTGGCGAGGGATATGATCCATATTTTTTTTTATTCCAAGAGCAAAAGGTTAACTTGTGAAGAGTGTTTGATGTCTCTGAGCCTGTGTCCTAAGGAGTTAGAAGGATTGGTGGCTTGGGGTGGTTTCATTGAAACCTATCAGATACTGAAACATCTGGATTGACTGCTCGTGTTGACGGTGATTAAATGAGCAGTAAATTCTAGTATCCGAAGTACAGCCTACGAATAAGGTGGCGTCCCTTTAAAACAGATGTGGAGGAATTAATTCAGCCATAGGGTTGTGAGTCTGTAGGATGCATTTCTATAGTGGGGTGTAGAGGCCATGTTGTTGGATATGCTTGCAACAGTCGTGATAGACACATATCTTGGTACGTGACGAAATGAACCAATTCCACGACAGTATTTCGACCAAATCAGGCGACTCAGTGAAAATAAAACCTCCACAGTTGCTTCGAGCTCCACATGTTGGAAGCTGACACGTCAGTCGTCCATGTTCAGGCCGATCAACAGGGCCCCTATTCTCAATCATCAGTATGTTTTTAGGTCTCTGTGTCGTGACAATCCAAATGCCCAACTCGATATTTATTAAATGCAGTGAGTGTGCCTGTTGTCAGACAGGCTGTTCCGGACTCCAGCCCATCTCAAGGTGAAAATTATCTTCCTCAGATCCATTCTAAATATCTTTCCCTTCAGAGGAACCTTAAACAATCTGCCTTTACCTGATCCTGCTCTATGGGGAATAAGTTCCAAATATCTGTCCTATTTATACCCCCTTCACAATCTCATCAACCCTTTCTACTCATGGAATACAAACTCATTTATCCAGTCTTTCCTCAAGTCTGAAACTCACTACCATAGGACCTTTTGAATCCCTTCTTCACTCTTTTCAGTGCAAGTAAGTCCTGTTTACAGTGACGTAATCAGAATCGTATATACAACATTTGCATATCAAGTTATTATCCTGTACTTAGTGACCTTTCAGACACTCCATTTCTCAGTATTTCAATACCCGTACTTATTTTTCGTTAACACATCATATCTTAAACTCCCAACGTGGATTTGAATCTAAATCTTGATTAAAACTGTTCATAATTATTTACATAAGAATTGAAGTTGCAGTTTTGTCACTTGGGTCAAACTGAGAATAGATGATTCAATAATCATCAAAACCATTGAAGATTAGAACCTTTAAATAAAAGAATCTACAATTAAACTCGATGAAATACACTATAAAGAAATAAAACTTGACATTGTAATTTTTCAATTAAAATGGTACAATCAAATTGCGAAAAGAACTAAAATCTATTAACGAGACTGTGGAAATAGAAGATGGTTAAAAATCTACAATTTACAGAAACCAGCTTTACCAGTAAGTACATCAGAGGTACGATTTTTCACGACATTTGGCATATGGATAATAAATACCAATACTTTACCAATAATGCCGATGACTGCAATGATGGAATAGTAAATAACCAATGCCAAGATCTTTGGAGGTGCATGCATTGCTGCTGAAGTCTGTATGTATCAATTGCATTGCTTTCACTGCCTGTTGTATTTATATACAATAACAGTCACCAGAGAGAATATAACGTAGGTATTGTTGTTTATGTATTCTAGTTAAATAAATTGGAATACACAGCTGAAAGCAGTTGATGCCAATAAATGTTTTGATAAATAATTGTGCAAATTGTGTAATACTGTTTTCATTTTTAGCATTAAAACTGAACAGGTATATTGGATTTAGTTCAAATATGATCCATAATTGAGCTAAATAAGGAGCAGAGTACTAACAATGATACGAATTCAATATCACAACTGTATTTCTGCACTTGAGAAATTTTGCAAGGGTGCCTCCATTAATGTCACGTGACGATGCTGAGAAACTAATTCACACCTTCAAATCGAATGGACTAGAGTAATACACATTTTTATTGGCCTTCCTGAAACATCTATTGCCAAACGACAACTTACTCAGAATACTGCTGTTAGTAGTTAGACTTCCTTCACTTTGCAGCCACACTCCGGGTCCGAAAACTATTTCAGATCCAGGGAGTCTCCATGAGAAATGAAGACGAATGCGCATGGCACTCCTCCAAAATGGCTGCTCGGTGAAGGAAATCAATTGGGCCTTTAAAAGATCCGACAGAAAAGCTAGGCACCCTAACAACGAGGAGAAACCAGTCGCGACCTTCCGTCTCCCCTATATTTCCATGGTTACTGGAAAGATCGCCAGGATTCTAAAGGCTTTTGAGACCACCTGATGAAATCAAACTAGAGGAAAAAAATAACAAAGCTGAAGATGTTGCTCTAAGTCAGGATTGGAATTCGATTGTAAAAAGTGGAACAGATGAAACCTGACTGGATAAAGACTAACCATTCAGAAGGGATGAAGGACGGGAGTACAAACACCACCGGACTAGACATGCCCAGGAAATGACAGCTAATCGATAACTCTACCCGGTTGGATGCCGGAGAAAAATTTAATTTTCCACTAACGTGGGAAAGCACAATATCCTGTTTTCAATATATAATTTGTTTCTTTTTTATGATTTGATACCCAATTTTCATCCCATAAAGTAAATTAGAGAGCGGATTTAAAGCTAGACAGAACCATAGTTGGCTCAGAGAGTCGCCCTGGAAAATTTCTTAGTTCATTTTAATAACGTTTGCTGTTTATTTTCTGGTTGCTAATAGATGCGGTGCTTACCGTGCGCCAATGCTTCATCAAAAGTTGGAGAAATTTCACAAGTATTGGGGGTACTTTATATATCTTAAGAATTTTTATTAACCATGAATGTGGGACAGAATGCTTTTTGGTAGTCAATATAAGAACATGAAATATTTCTGCTTTCCCGTCGGGCTTGATTTAGAATTACAGAATCTATTATCACGTGTCCATTCGTCCCTCTTAACCGACCTCTCTCATGACACTTATCCTAAAAAGCTGAACAGGTGCTACACCTACACCTACACCTCGTCCTCACTACTATTCAGGGCTCCAAACAGTCCTTGCAAGTGAGACGACACTTCACCGATGAGTGTGCTGAGGTTATTTACTGTGTTCGATGCTCCCAATGTGGCATCCTGTATATCAGTGAGACCTGGCCCAGATTGGGAGACGACTTCGCTGAGCATCAATGCTCCACCCGCTATAACAAGCGAGATCTCCCACTGGCCACCAATTTTAATTCCACTACACATTCCTATTCCGATATGACCAGCCATGGCCTCCTCCACTGTTATGATGAGGCCACACTTAGGTTAAAGGAACAGCACCATATTTTTCGTACCCTCCAAATCGACAGCATGAACATCGATTCCTCCAATTTCCAGTAATGCCATCCACGTCTCCCCTTTTCCCTCCCTCGCATTATATCCTTACACACCCATCGTCCTGCCTCTTTTTCTTTCTTCCGTGGTTTTCTGTCTCTTTCACCAATCAACTTCCCAGATCTTTACATCTTCCCTCCCCTTCCAGGTTTCACCTATCATCCGGTGTTTTTCTCTCCCCTCCCCCCACCTTTCAAATCTACTCCTCAACTTTTTCTTCTCCAGTCTTGCCGAAGGGGCTCGTCCCAAAACGTCCACTCTACGTTTTTTCCAATAGATGCTGCCTGGCCTGATGCTTTCCTGCAGCAGTGTGTGTGTGTTGCTCGGATTTCCAGAATCTCCAGATTTTCCCTTGTTTGCCAGTTGTTCTTTGCATCCTTTCATAATCTTATGGAATCCTGTCTGCTCTTCTGTAAGTATAATGTGGTTATCTATGTGAGTGATAGTTGTGAGACGCATGATCTTAGAATTTCATATATAGTTTGTAAACAAGTAATGGCCGGTATTTTGATGGATCATTTGTGATTTCTCCTTTAGCTAAAGGACATACTTTACATTCTGTGAAAACTCCAGGCACATTTTCAGGATTTTAAGAAAAATATTAACATGTATTAACAGGCATGAATGAAGGCAAGTGTATATTTATACTAATAATGATTAATATTATTACTTCCGGTACGGTTTTCAATTGTGATTATTTCTTATGAGTTCGGGTGCCTGCATGTCTGCGACTGTGTGAGTGCATTCCTTTTACTTTCTAATCTAGCTTGCTTTTTGACCATGCATCGCCAGGTTTGGCCAGATATGAAACCGAAAGTTCATTATCATTCTGTTTGTTGGTAATTCTGTGCTAGATTTGGTAACATTTTGATGCGTTGAATTTAGTTTCAATGTTCTCTATATGCTACGGGACGCTCCCAACCGCGCCAGCTTCCGAGATTTCGACGCTCTAACCTCCGGAGTATGGATTGCTGGCGCGCCTCTTTTAAGGGTTCAGGACGGTCCCATTGATTGGCGATCGTGTTTTGGACATCAAAAATTCGTATTTAAAGAGTATCTGAGTTGAGTTTCGGTCCTTAATCTTAAGCCCTACTGATGATTTCATCTAGCATTCGTTTTGTACTCAATTCTCAATCCAGTTTGATACCGGCTTCGACCCTTCCTTCTGATGCTGCATCATCTGGGAACAAGCCAACCTCGCCAAGGACTCTCGGCAAAGAATAAACTTTTTTGCATTAGTCCTGAACAAATAATGCTGGGGGTTTTTTTCATCTAGATCATTGCATGCATTTATTTAGTCTGGTTCTGTATACGCAAAGCTTTTGTTTTAGTGTATCTATAAATTCTACTGTGATCCTTCGTATTTCCTCAGATTTTCTCTTAACTTCCTCTTTCGCGTTATCCATTTTATACTCCATTAGGTAGCTTATTTTAGCCTGTCGGAATAAAATTGAATTTCTTCAACCCTAAAGTATTACTGTCTACATTTTCCATGAAATGCAGTATGATTTTTTTTGCCTGCTGATATCCCAGATACTGATGCTTCGTATTTATCCATCAGCTGTAATGTAACCTACTGTTTTGTTTTATATTCTAGTATTTCTATTGCACGTTTTTCTGTTTAATGTTCTGCACTTATCTAGTCCAAAGTTCATCTTCATATCTTTAGAATATAGTTCTACTATATAAATTACAGCAACACACACAAAATAATGTGGGAACTTAGCAGTTCAGGTACCATCCATGGAATAAAATACAGTGGACATCTCGGCCCGAAAAAGTCGACTGTACCCTTTTCCATAGATGGTGCTTTGCCTGTTGAGTTCCCCAGCATTTTGCGTATGTTGCTTGGTCTTACAGCTTTTTCAGACTTTCTCTTGATTGTGATTGGATTACGATATGAATTAGTTGCTATAGATTAACTGATAAAGGAGTGTATCGTCTCAACTCAAGCTGGTAAAACATGAGATAGGGGCATAGCTAAGCTAACTCATTTCTCTATTACTAGGACTGTTCGAACTATTCCAGAGATGTTTAGTATTAGATGGGCTAGTTCTGCTCTAAAGGCTTAATTTTTTTCTTAATATCTTCTGCCGTTTCGGTGTTCATATTTAACTCTCAGTTTGGGTTCTATTTAGCAGTGCCTATAACTTGGAGCAATTGCACTGCACTGTTGTCAATGCTACGCAGTACATTATCATGTGTAGTTCTTCAAATGTTTCAAGTTTTCCTAAGTAATGTGGTGATATAACATTGTTGAGTGTATTAACAATGTTTCCAAATTTCGTTGCAGTCTTTCTTTTAGATATGCCGGATATTGTAATTGTATTTATAATTACTATTATTAGCTTTTTTTTGTATTTTCAGTTTGTCTTTGTCGTGGTTACCTGAAATGACCTGGAGACACAGACAATTCTTCAAGAAAAATTAAACCTTTATTTGCAAACAAAGGCTGAGGCAATCAACGAATTTGTCACCGAAAGCCCACCGAGCTCCGGTGTACAGCATTCTTTATAGCAATTTCTTATCTCAGTTACATTTCGGTTTCATCAGCATACCCAATCAAGTTTTAATTGCATATCATCTATATATTAATTAATTAATCGCTCTTGCCTAGCCCGCGGTGTGCCACCATTATATTTCACCCGTTCGCATTGGGGCCTTATTCGTGGCCAAGATTATGTTTTCCGGACAACCTCCCTCACATTACATTCCTGCTCGCAGCATCCTGTCCGCCACCGTTATCTCTTACTAACCAAAGGCTGAGTGTAACACATGGGGTACATTTCAGCTAATAGTGCTGCTAACTAAACAGGTGTTCTGTAAGTGCCACAGTATGCAGCTAAGAGAGTACAAAGTATCTAGTAAAAACAACACATAGCAAAATGTGTCGTAAAATAATACATATTAATATTCAGTACCTAGAAGTGATTACATAGTATAGTAAATAGCTAATACATAGTGATTATATTTCAGGTATATATAATGATTATGTCAGGTATATTTCTCAATATCTTTTGCACATTCGTTATTTGTCAGCCTTTGTGAGCAGGAGTTCAGTGGTGTTATTGTGTTTGTTTATTCTACTGTGATTACTGTAAGAAAATAAATCTCGGTGTGGTTTATGGTCACATAAAAGGACTTTAAATTTTGATGTCTGAACTTCTGTTTTCCTTTAACAGCTCGATGTATTTATGTATACCATGATGCAGCAGTGTGGCAGGAAAACATTGCATTTTCACTTTGTGTTGGTATATCTGACATAAAACTATTATCCAGATCACGACACTGATTCATTGAAAACAAAAACACCTTGGTCATTTTGAATTCTACAGCTTCAGATCACGGCCTTCAGCTCACCGTGTCAAAACCTGTAACAGGAATCCGATGCAGTATTTAGAAACGAATTGCCAGCGTAGTCTGGAGACGTGGCAATTCAAATTTCCAAATGGATATTTCTTAAATGCTGCGATTATGCCTACCTCCGTTATCGGTTCGAGCAGCGTGTTTCAGGTTGCCACCAACCTCAATTTAAAAGTGATCTACTTTTGATACATTCTAAACTTCTTCTCCTTTCTAAAATTGCATAATCTGTTTTTTATCTGACCCTTCTTATGGGGAAACTTTGAGGAATTTCAAGTTTCCCGACGTCAGCTTAGCTGAGGATCTACCCCAGGCACAACTCAGTGAATCGTTTAGCGCAGTCCAACAGCAGCCCATCGTGGTGTAGCCACATGGACATGACGATCTGATAACTCACCAGTGCCCCTACTTCCTAAGAAAGCTGAAGAAACGAGCAGATCTCCTTACCAATTAGTATCACGACACTATTAAAATCGTGTTATCCAGATGCATCGGGGCTGTCTTTGGCAAATGATCTACCCTTGACTGCAAGTAACTGCTTGTGGTGGATGGAATGGACGTGGTGAACGAAGAGGCTCCCCAATACCACCAATGTATGGGAGGGCGTATCGACAACACCAGACACAATGTACAACCCCAACGGGTCTGTACATGAGTCCTTACTTGCAAGGACTGTTTGGAGGTGAGGGAGGAGGTGAATGGGCAGTTGTAGCACTTCGGCCACGTGCAGGGATAGGCGCCGTGAGGTAGATTAGTTGGGAGGAATGATAGGACAAGGGAATCACGGGGGGAACGATCTAACTGTATTTCAAGTAGAACGGCGGGGGTGGTGAGTTAAAGATGTATAAATACGTTTTGGAGATGGCGGGTTGTACACAAAATGATGCCTTAAATGCACAGACTAATTGCAAAGATTTGAGACGAATTCTAGGCCTTTTACCCTACCAAATAAACCTTGAGAACATCTTGTTCCATTCATTGAATTGATTTTGATTCATCTCTATTGGTAGGGTCTGAAAGAGATATAACAGTCTGGGCAGTATATACATGTTAATAGACTCAATCCTTGAACTGAGACTGAAAAAACGAAACAGGTTCCATCTTGCCATATCTTCCTTAACTTGTTTATATAAAGGCTGATAATTACATTTTGATAATTTTGCCAAATCTTTTGGCATGATGGTGCCCAAATATTTGAAAGGCACTGTTTGCCATGCCCAGGGATATCTACTTTCAATTTCTCTTGGTAGACTATAGTTATATGAAAGTAATTGGGTTTTATCTATGTTGATCTTGTATCCTGATAATTGACCATATTGTTCAAAGGATTGCATCAATTTAGGTAAAGAGTATGTTGGTTGCCCTAGATAGATGAAAATGTCATCTGCGTAACAAGCCAATTTATGCTCTGCCCCTTTAATATTAATTCCCCTGATATTTTCATGTTGTCTGATGTATTGAGCTAATAGTTCCAGATATAATGAGAAGAATAGCGGTGACCATGCACAACCCTATCTCGTGCCCATTTCTAGCGTAAGACTATTTGATAAATATCCATTGATTTTAATTCTAGCAGTAGGGTTGTCATATAGTGTCTGTATAGTTTTAATAAGAGAAACACTTACTAGAAAAAACAAGATTTTTATCGGTATTTACAGATGTGACAATATGTTAATAAGACGCTTAAAAATGTAACCAAGGCAAGTACATGCTTGATAGAGCTATTTAGAAAAGCATATAATTCAGATAACGATAGTAGAATCATTTCAAGCATGTATAAGTGGTTGTTGCATTTTAAAACACATTCGACTTCATACATTAAAACAAAATGGGAGAAGGAAGGAGTGATAATTATATCTGAGGAAGAATGGTCAACAATATGGAGATATCAATGGAAGTGTACCAGTTCACGGAAATGGAGGGAGTTTGGATGGAAAAACTTGATAAGATATTTCATTACACCCTCTCAGAAATCCTATTATGATAGTAAACTCCCTGTTTGCTGGAGAAATTGTGGAAATCAAAATGCGTCATTATCATATTTTTTGGGACCGCCTTGTTATCAAAAACTATTGGATAGGGATACACAATGCCCTACAAGACATCTTTAAATGTGAAATACCCTTAGAGAGTAAGACCATATATTTTGGATATATACCTCAAGAATGGTTGAAAAGAGATAAATATTTAATGAATATACTGTTGGTGTCTGGTAAAAAGACTCTTACTAGGAAATGTTTATCACAGGAGAGCCCAGCTTTAAATGCATGGATGGAAATTACAATGGACACCTACAAAATGGAGAAGATAACAGCATCTGTTAATCATAAGCTAGAACAATTTGATTCATACTGGGAAAAATGGTTTGACTACATAATGCCTCATAGACCTGATTTTATTCTCACAAATCAATGAATATGTTATAAAAAAGATCACTCCCTACTTGTACATAGTTTTTTTTTCCTTTTGATTGTGTTTTTCTTTCCACTGTTTTCTTTAAGTGTATACCTCAGATAAATATTATGTGGAGATTTGTGACATATATGATATATATGTACAATGTCTGAAATACATCTTATGGAAATGTTTGTTTGATGATGAACTTCAATAACAAAAATAAATTACGCAAAAAAAATCCACAGACTCAAGGGGTGTTATGTAAGGTCAAGAGGAACTCTAACGCTGTTAAGGCGGCGAAAAGATGAGATGAGCATGGATGTCATTGCATTTTCACTTAATGTTGGTATATCTGACTTAAAACTGTTATCCCGATCACGACACTGATTCACTGAAAAAGAAACACCTTAGTCATTAGGAATTCTACAGTTTCAGATCAGGCCCCTCAGCTCACCTCAGCCTGCAACAGGGATCTGATGCAGAATTTGGAAACGAATTACAGCGTAGTCTGGAGACGTGGCAATTCAAATTTCCAAATGGATATTTCTTAAATGCTGTGATTATGTCTACCTCCGTTTTAAGCAGGGTATTTCAGATTTCCACTAACCTCAAGTTAAAAATGATCTCCCTATGATACATTCTAAACCTATTTTCCTTTCTGCTAAAATTGCACAATCTGCTTTTAACTGACTCGTCAATGGGGAAACTAGATTTTCAATTAGATTTGCGGTGGGGGGGGGGGGGGTAACCAGAGTGTTAGAGCAGATAGTGAGGTGGAGGAGGATACAGGTCATGCGACAGCTGCAAGTATAGTAAAGCCTGATCTAATATATAAAGAGGCTTTGGGGAAAGAGAAAGGGTGTAAAGGTAGTAAGGTAGAACGGCTAAAGTGTGTGTACTTCAATGCAAGAAGCATCAGGAACAAAGGTGATGAACTGAGAGCCTGGATACATGCATGAAATTATGATGTAGTGGCCATTACAGAGATTTGGCTGGCACCAGGGCAGGAATGGATTCACTATATTCCAGGATTTCAGTGCTTCAAAAGGGATAGAGGGGTGGAAAAGAAGGAGGAGGAGTGGTATTACTGGTCAGGGATACTACTTCGGCTACAGAAAAAGTGGGTAGTGCAGCAGGATCCTCTTTTGAGTCAGTACGGGTGAAAGTCAGGAACAGGAAGGGAGCAGTTACTCTACTGGGAGTACTCTATAGGCTCCATGGTAGCAGCTCTCAGATACCAAGGAGCAGATTTGGAGGCCGATTTTGGAAAGGTGCAAAAATAACAGGGTCGTTATCATGGGTGACTTTAACTTCCCTAATATTGATTGGCACCTGATTAGTTCCAAGGGTTTAGATGGGGCAGAATTTGTTAAGTGTGTCCAGGACGGATTCCTCTCACAGTACCTTGACAGGCCGACTAGTGGGAATGCCATACTAGATCTAGTGTTCGGTAACGAACTGGGTCAGGACACAGATTTCTCAGTGGGTGAGCATTTGGGAGACATCTGACCACCGCTCCCTGGCCTTTAACATTACCGTGCAAAAGGTTAGAATCAGAGGACAGGACATTTTTTAAATTGGGGAAGGGCAAATTATGAGGCTATAAGGCTAGAATTTGCAGGTGTGAATTGGGATGATGTTTTTGCAGGGAAATGTACTATGAACATGTGTCGATGTTTAGGGATCTCTTGCAGGATGTTAAGGATAAATTTGTCCCGATGAGGAAGATAAAGCATGGGAGTGTGAAGGAACCATGGGTGACAAGTGAGGTGGAGACTCAAGTCATATGGAAGAAGGCAGCATACGTGGGGTTTAAAAGCAAGGATCAGATGAATCTATTGAGGAATATAGGGTAGCAAGAAAGGAGCTTAAGAAGAGGCTGAGGAGAGCAGGAAGGGGGCATGAGAAGTCCTTGGCGAGTAGGGTAAAGGAAAACACCGAGGCATTCTTCAATTATGTGAAGAACAAAAGGTTGACAGGAGTGAAGATAGGACCCATTAGAGATAAAGGTGGGAAGATGTGCCTGGAGGTTGTGGAAGTGAGCGAGGTCCTCAATGAATATTTCTCTTCGGTATTCACCAATGAAAGGGAACTTAATACAGTGAGGACAATATGAGTGAGTTTCATGTTCTGAAGCATGTTGATATTAATGGAGAAGAGGTGTTGGAGTTGTTAAAATACATTAGGACGAATAAGTTCCCTGGGCCTGATGGAATATTCCCCAGGCTGCTTCACGAGGCGAGGGAACAGACTGCTGAGCCTCTGGCTAGGATCTTTCTATCCTCATTTTCCACGGGAATGGTACCGGAGGACTGGAGGGAGGCGAATGTTGTCACCTTGTTCAAAAAAGATAGTAGGGATAGTCCGGGTAATTATAGACCAGTGAGCCTTACGTCTGTGGTGGGAAAGCTGTTGGAAAAGATTCTTAGAGATAGAATCTATGGACATTTATAGAATCGTGGTCTGATCAGGGACAGTCAGCATGGCTTTGTGAAGGGCAGATCGTGTCTAACAAGCCTGATAGAGTTGTTCGAGTAGGTAACCAGGCATATAGATGAGTATAGTGCAGTGGATGTGATCTACATGGATTTTAGTAAGGCATTTGACAAGGTACCATACGATAGGCTTATTCAGAAAGTCAAAAGGCATCGGATCCAAGGAAGTTTGACCAAGTTGGATTCAGAATTGGCTTGCCTGCAGAAGGCAGAGGGTCCTGGTAAAGGGAATACATTCGGAATGGAGGGTTGAGACTAGTGGTGTCCCACAAGGATCGATTCTGGGACCTCTACTTTTCGTGATTTTTATTAACGATCTGGATGTGGAGGTAGAAGGGTGGATTGGCAAGTTTGCAGACGACACAAAGGTTGGTGGTGTTGTGGATAGTGTTGAGGATTGTCGAATATTGCAGAGAGACATTGATAGGTTGCAGAAGTGGGCTGAGAAGTGGCAGATGGAGTTCAACCCAGAGAAGTGTGAGGTGGTACACTTTGGAAGGACAAACTCCAAGGCAGAGTACTAAGTAAACGGCAGAATACTTGGAAGTGTAGAGGAGCAGAGGAATCTGGGGGTACATGTCCACAGATCCCTGAAAGTTGCCTCACGGGTAGATAGGGCAATTCAGAAAGCTTATGGGGTTTTAACTTTCATAAGTCGAGGGATAGAGTTTAAGAGTAGCGGGGTAATGATGCAAATCTTTAAAACTGTGGTTAGGCCACACTTGGAGTATTGTGTCCCGTTCTGGTCGCCTCACTATAGAAAAGATATGGAAGCATTGGAAAGGGTACTGAGGAGATTTACCAGGATTCTGCCTGGTTTAGAGAGTCTGCATTACGGTCAGAGATTAAGGGAGCAAGGGCTTTACTCTCTGGAGAGAAGGAGGATGAGAGGAGACATGAAAGAGGTATACAAGATATTAGGAAGAATAGATAGAGTGCACAGCCAGCGCCTCTTCCCCAGGGTACCACCTCTCAATACAAGAGGACATGGCTTTAAGGTAAGGGGTGGAAAGTTCAAGGGGGATATTAGAAGAAGGTGTTTTATTCAGAGAGTGGTTGGTGCGTGGAATTCACTGCCTGAGTCAGTGATGGAGGCAGATACACTAGTGAAATTTAAGAGACTACTGGACAGCTATATGGAGGAATTTAAGGTGGGGGGGTTATATGGGAGGCAAGTTTTAAGGGTCGGCACAACATTCTGAGCCGAAGGGCCTGTACTGTGCTATACTATTCTATGTTCTATGTTCTATGAAAATCTGATCAATTTCAAGTTGCCCGACGTCAGCTTAGCTGAGGATCTACCCCAGGCACAACTCAGTGAATCATTTAGCGTCTATATAGATGATTAAAAGTTTGAGGAGATACTGTGTGTTGGCATGGATTCTTCCAAATTTCTATAGATACAGATGGAAAGGATTCTGGATCATGGTATCACAGCCTTGCTCTGGACCCTCCAAAACACATGATTTCAAGGGGCTATAGAGGGTTGTAGGTTCACACAGCTCTACCTCAGACGCAACCATTAATAGACATCCGCTCAAAAAGGAAGCATCCTTCACTGAGGGCCATCAACATCCGGGCGATGCAGTCTGTTTATGACTACTGTTTGGAAGGAGGCACGGGAGCCTGAAGAGCTGCACTCAATAATTCAGGAACAGCTTCTGTCCCTCGAGCGTCAGATGACTGAGAGCTCCATGGACTAATGACGCTACCTCTTTATTCTGTTTCATTTATTTATTTATTTATTTGTTTATTCATTAATTGTTGAAAACTCTATTATTTGCACTACAGTACTTTTGGACAACTGCACATTTTACGTCGTCCATTGCAGTGGTAACAAATATTCTTCGGAATGTTGAAAAAAATTAGGACTATGTATCAGTTTTGGATGTCTTTCAGAATCCCCTCAGCTTCTCTATTCACGGATACAGAGGCTGAAGTCGCTGACTGTTTCAAGTTCCTTGGAATGCAATTCAACAGTAGCCTATCCTGGTGTAACCATATGGGCACAAAGATCTGATAGCTCACCTAGGAAGGCTGTAGAAATGTGCATGTCCCCTTACCAATAATTCTGAACACACCATTGAAATCATCTTATCTAGATGCATCGTGGCTTGCTTTGGAAAATGATCTACCCTTGACTGCAAGAAACTACTTGTGATGGATGGAATGGACGTGCCGGACAAAGTGTCCCCCATATCACCAATGTATGGGAGGCCGTATCGGGATTACCAGATACAATATGCAATCCCAACGGATCTGCAGGTGAAGTGGTTCCTCACCTGCAAGGACTGTTTGGGGTTTTGAATGGAGGTGAGGGGGGAGGCGAATGGGCAGTTGTAACAGTTTGGCCACGTGCAAGGGCAGGAACTGTGAGGTGGATTAGTTGGGAGGAATGATTGGACAAGGGAAACACGGAGAGAATGATCCAACTATATCTCAAGTACAAGGTCGGGGCCGTTGAGGTAATGAGGTGTAAAAACACTTTGGAGATGGCGGGTTGTACCCACAAAATGATGTGTTAAATGCACAGGCTCAAGAGGTGTCACGTAAGGACAAGAGGAACTCTATCGCTACTAAGGCGACGGCAAAATAAGATGAGCGTGGATGTCTGTGAAATGGAAGAGATGCGGGTGAGTGCAGTATCGATGGTGGAGGAAGAGAAACGCCATCCTTTGAAGAAGGAGGACATTTGTTATGTCTTGGAAAGGAAAAGTTCATCCTGGTAATAGCTGTTGAGGAGGCAAGTAACTCCGAAAACGTAAAGACATTTTTTACAGGAGATCAGGTGGTAAGAGATATATTCAGAATAGACGTGGAGATCGGTAAGTTGTCTCCAGTGACGGAAACAGATTAAGAAAGGGTGGGGAACGTCATAAATGGGTCAAGTGATGTTAAGTGGGGGGGAGAAGTTGGATGGAAAGTTGATGAAATTGACGAGCTCAGTATGTGTGCATGAAGCTGCACCCCAATTCAGTCCTCATTGTAGGGTAGGAAGAGTTGGGGAGCATTACCAAGGATGGCTTGGAATATGGACTGTTCTACGTAGTCACTAAAAAGTCATCTATACCTGGGACCCATGCAGGTGCCCATGGGTACCCCTCAAGTTTGGAGAAAGTGGGAGTAACAGAAGAAGAAATAGCTGAGTTGAGGAATAGCTCTGCTAGACGGAGGAGGCTGGTGGTGGAGGGAAACTGGCTGATTCTTTCATTGAGAAAGAAGTGGAAAGCTTTAAGGCCTTCTTGAGGGGATAGAATTATATGGGTACTGCACATCAATGGTATGAGACGGTTAGAATCTGTAAATTGAGATTTATTGAGGAGATCGAGAGGATGGGAAGAGTCACCGATGTAAGTAAGGAGGGACAGAACCAAATGGATGAATAGAGTCTAAGTTTAATTACACCAGTTCTGTGGGGCAGGAGCAGGCACAGACTGTAGGCATACCTGGATAAACCGGTTTGTGGAATTAAACTAGTGGGTAGAAACAAGCAGTGTCACTTAAGGGAATTGAGTTTCGTGGTAGTGGATAGGAGTTGATGATGTCAATGAAGGTGTCTGAGACAGTTTTCTGATGGTCTATAGTGGGGTTCTTTTCAACAATTAGTTTAGAAGAGGTGTTTAATAGTTACCGCTGGCCTCAACAATGTAGACATCAGTCCCCCACTCTATTACAATAGAGCCCATTTTATCTGCGGGTCTGATTGTAAGTTTAGGATTGATGCAGAGAGAACGGAAGGCAGTGAATAAAGAGAAGGTATAGTTCAAGGAGAAAAGAGTGCTAAAGTTGAGCCGGTTGATGTTTCGTTGACAATTAGAGACAAAAGGATCCAAGGTAGGCATTGAACCGAAGTTTCGTGTCAAGAAAGATGAGGAGGGTTGGAGACATGGGGAAGATCCTGTAGATGCTACTGCTTGTACCAACAGTAGGAGGGGGTGGGGATGTGCTCTTAATATATTAGCCAGAGTCCAATCTATGCTCTGAAAATTCTAAAGCTCCTGCACTCTCAAATTACCATGAGGCCCTGTCGTATACCCTCGGAATACCTTCTAGATATGTTTGTTGGAGATTTCGGTGACCAGCTGAATCTCGTTAAGCTTCAGCTGGTCACAGAAATCTCCAACAAACATATTGTAGTGCAACTACAGTAAATGTGCGTCAGCATCTTCATTTGCTTAGAAGCTAAATGAAGATGCTGACGCACATTTATTTTAGTTGCGCTACCATATGTGGCAGCTCATTCGATACGATAATGTCAGGAAATTAAAGCTGCCGATTCTCTACACCGGCAATGCCACCGAAATGTTCTGGCGCGTGTTCGCAGCTTTTTAATCAATCAGTGGCTGCTGTTGAACTCCAATTAACCCCTGCTTACTCCAGAAAGATGAATTATCACCACCTGTAACTATAACACTATTCTGTGTGAGAGCGAACCTCAAAACAGTGAGTGCAGTTTGTCGGACACCTCTGTACTGGAGCGATCGTTTACACTCCCCCCCCCCTCTCTCTCTCTCTCTCTCTCCCTATCTCTCTCTGTCTCTCCCCCTATCCCCCCCTCTCTCTCTCTCTCTCTCTCTCTCTGTCTATCTATCCCCCTCTCTCCCTCTGTCCCACTCTCCCACTCTCCCACGCTCCCACTCTCCCTATCTCCCTCTCTCCCTCTCCCCCTCAATTCCTCCCTTCCTCTCTCCCGCATGGTGAGAGCGAGTGTTTCTGATTCTCGAGTGGGTGAAACTCAAAATAAAGTGAGGCTGCAGACTGTAACATCGAAACACCGAGTCGCTGGTCTCCCGTCCCGCTGTGGAGGGAGTGCGTTAGTTAGACAGAGCCTATGGGATTACAAACTGTTGAGATGAACAGCGGTTTTAGATGAACTACAGGTTATGTTCCTTTTAGGGTCTTTGCTATTCCTTGCATGCTGGGCGGTGGGAGGAAGCTGATTCTTTCTTCTGGAACAAATGGTTTGGAGGCTGCCTATGCTTGGGAGGGGGTTGACAGTTTGTCGGCCTGAAGTGCACTTCATCTGTAACTGTATAACTTTATTCTCCATTCTGTTAGTGCATTCCCTTTTACAGCTGCAAAGCAAAGATTTTCTGACAGCATGCAAAAGAAAATTTAGCCCCGTTACGTTCAAACATGTGACAATAGAAAGAAACATTTTTAATTCCATGCCATATGCCAGTGATGTTGCTGTAAACATGGAACTGTGCAAACATATACCTGTGTATTGGTCAATAATCTCGACTTCGACTTTGATTTTGACTTTATCACAGAGCAAGCGAGATGATACAAAGGAGGATGGTGGTGCTTATCAGCATAAATTGTGTTCCAAACGAAGAAAAGTGTTTATTTTATTAACTTATTAAGGAGAATCCATGGATATTTCAGCCCCTGCTTTAACTCGCCTCTAACCTTACTCTGCGTCCCTCCATAAATAAACGGGTTCACACAGGAACACAGGAACTGAAGTGCATAACCGCTTTCTTCCAGGGCGAAAATTAACTCACTGATATTCGAACCTGAGAAGTAAGCGATGTCAGCAAAGCGAACGTAGAGGAAATTTATCGGTTCAAGCAGCCACAAGAAGATGAAGATACCCGAGACACTTAGGAGCAGGACGATAGACTTCCTGCGACTGTCCGTTTCCGGGTCGCTTTGTCTTTCACTGTTCCCGCCGCCCTGGAGTCTCCTGCGAATTCTAATGGCCACTAAAATGTGCCTGACAGTTAAAAAGTTGAATAGCAAAATTAGAATGAATGGCAGACAAGGGTTTAAAATGCTTTCTATCCAGTCAACTGCTATCCATGCAGGAGAGGTGTAATATGTTGACATCATTATGCAGGGTGTCGGCTCTGTTTTATGTGCAGGTTCATATTTAAAAGCCATGGTTATATTTTTCAGACAGCTTACTGTACAGACTGTTCCGATCACAATAGACGCTGTTCGCTCCGTGCAGTATTTTCTTTTCAAATTTTGACAGCAAATAGCCACAAAGCGATCGAAGGTGAAAATCACGGTCACCCAGACGGAGCAGTCTCTTGCGGCGTAAACTAGCACGAAGTTCACTTTGCAAGCCGGCATCATGGTCAACGAACCTGACGGAAAGTTCATCGGAACTATGCGGTTTAATATCACGCCGGTGATAATGACCATAAGATCCGTCAGAGCCATCGACAGCAAGTAGGCAGTGATACATCTGGAGAGACCACATCTTCGGCGCAACAGTATTGCAATCACGACCAAGTTAGCTGGAATGGAGGAAGACAGAATCAATAAGTGTGTGTGTGTGTGTGTGTGTGTGTGTGTGTGTGTGTGTGTGTGTGTGTGTGTGTGTGTGTGTGTGTGTGTGTGTGTGTGTGTGTGTGTGTGTGTGTGTGTGTGTGTGTGTGTGTGTGTGTTGGGATGCCGTCTTTTAATGTGATTTTTTTCATTGATTTTACACACTTGTACTTCTGTTATACGTTTGACTCACTGAAATTGTTTTTTTTTTTCAAGCTGTTAGGGAAGCAGCTAAAATACAATCGCCATATCACCTGATATATAGACACAAAATGCTGAAAGAAGTCAGCAAGCCAGGCTGCATTAATGGAAAAGAGTACAGCCGATGTTTCGGGCCAAGACTCAGGGTTGGAGAAAGAAAAAGACGAGTAGTCAGGATAAAAAGCTGGGAGGACTGGAGGAAGAAGCGCAAGAAGTTGGGTGAAACCAAAAGGGGTTGAGGGGTGAACTACAGGTCTGGGAAGTTGATTGCTGTAAGAGATATAGGGTTGGAAAAAGAGAAATCTGACAGGGGAGGGAAGAAGGCCATGGAAGAAAGAAAAGATGGTCGAGCTCCAGAGAGAGGTGATGGGCAGTGTAAGAGTGCAGGTGAGAGTGGAAAATGGTGAAGGAGAAGCTGGCGGGCATTACTAGAAGTTTGAGAAATCTGCAGAATTTATTTTGTTTGTGCTGTAGATTATCTGCTCTGGAATTACGTGGTTCACAGTTGAAACAATGGAATCAATTCTTCTTCTTTTGTTACTACCCACCACCCTCCTTTATCGCCTAGGATGACTTCAAAAGGACAATCAGAATTTCCACGATGGCTTTAGAGGCAGTACTTGTCTGGATGAAAGATCGGCAAAAGTCAGACTTGCGATTATGACGTCCTTTTGAAATTGGCTGCAGCTGACTAATGGGTTTCCACTGGGGTCAGTGTAGGAACCGTAACTTTTTCTTGACACATGAATGAACTGGGTGTTGGCATTCTGACCAAGTTTGAAGATGATACCAAGATAGGCGGAGAGACAGCTTGCTATGAGGAGACAGGAAGTCTGCAGGTTAGGAGATGGAATACAATGCACCAAGATGCATTTCGGTAGTAAGAATAAAGCTGCAGAATATTTTATAAATGGAAAGAATCAGAAATAAGTTGTGCACTGAGAATTGGGATTCTTGGTGCACGAGTCCCTCAAAGGTTTACTTTCAGGTTGAGTGGGCAAAAAAGAATGTAAATGAGATGTTAACATGCAATTTCAAAGAACTGGGATATAAATGCAAGGCTATACTGCTAAAGCTACATAACGCGTTGGTCAATTCGCATTTTGCAAATTGGAATCAATTTGGGGTCCTGTAATATAAGAATTATGATCCAGAGAATCTTTTATTCAAAGAGTGAAATATTTAACCTGCGAAGAGTGCTTTATGGTTCTGGGCCTGTGTTCTAAGGATTTAAAAATGATTGGTGGTTGGGATGGTCTCTTGGTGGATGAAGTGCTCTCATTGAAACCTATTAGGTACTGTAAAGTCTGGATTGAGTGTACGGGGGGCTGAGGATGATTAAATGAGCAGTAAACCCGAGTACAGCATCCGAAGTACATCCAGCAAATAAAGCGGAGTCCCCTTAAAACGGATGAGGAGGAATTTATTCAGGTAGTGAGTCTGTTGAATACATTTCCACAGTGGGGTGTTGAGGCCACGTTGTTGGGTGTATTTAAAACAGATGTGATAGACACGTACCTCGGTACTTGTGACAAAAATAAATTAATTCTGCTATTTCATCCAAATCAGGCAATTCCATGGAGAAAAATCTTTTTTTTTTCCAGTTATGCTGGTTGGAAATTGGCACTTTAGCCCACCATGACCAGACCGATTAACAGAGACGCTATTCATAATCATTTGTACCTTCTGTCGGTTTTTATGTCGTGGCAATTCAAATAGCCAACACGATATTTCTTAAATGCTTTGAGTATGCTTACCTTTCGTACAGGGTATTCCTGACTCTAACCAAACTCAGGCTGAAAATGATCTTCCTTAGATCCATTCTACGGTTCTACTTCTTTAGACTAAGCCTGGACCTTCTGCCTTTACCTAATTTTGCTAAGGGGAATAATTTTCAACTATCTATAACATCTAATCTTCCAGATACTGGATACTCTGTTTCACAGTATTTCAATCTTCAACTCTCCCCGCTCTGTCATACACCCCGATGTTGAATTGGCTCTATATCTTGTTTGAAACTGTTCATAGCAATGGCATAAGAATTGAAATTGCTGTTATTTCACTTGCGTGTGTACCTTCATGCTGAGAATCGATAATACAAAAAGTATCAAAAACATTCAATATTAGAAGCCTTAGAGAGAAAAACAACTTCACCAACAAACTATGATTAAATGCACTATATGGAATTTTAAATAACAAAAGGGTACAGTCAAAGAGCGACAGCAATTAAAGTGTATTAACGAGACGGAGAGAATAGAAAAGTGGTAAAAATCTACAATTGACAAACATCAATATCTCCATTAACTACATCAGAGATTTGACTTTTCGCAACATTTTGCAGATAGATAATCAATACCAATACCTTACCAGTAATGCCGATGACTGCAATGATGGAATAGTAAATAACCAACGCCAATATCTTCGGAGGCGCATGCATTGCTTCCAAATTCTTTAACTATAAAATGCACTGCATTCACTGTTTGTTATATTTATACACAATAACATTCACCAAGGGGAATTATTCTAATTACATAAATTGAAACTCACTGCTAAAAGCAGCTGATGTCTATAATGGTTTTGATGAATAATTGTACAAATTGTGTAATACCGTTCCCATTTTAGGCATTAAAACTAATCAAATACATTGGAGAGCAAACACGAGGAAATCTGCAGATGTTGGAAATTCAAACAACAACACACAAAAAATCCTGGTGGAACACAGCAGGCCAGGCAGCATCTATAGGGAGAAGCGTTGTCGCCGTTTCGGGCCGAGACCCTTCGTCAGGACTAACTGAAAGGAATGATAGTAAGAGATTTGAAAGTAGTGGAGGGAGGGGGAAATGCGAAATGATAGGAGAAGATCGGAGGGGGTGGGATGAAGCTAAGAGCTGGAAAGGTGATTGGCGAAAGTGATACAGAGCTGGAGAAGGGTAAGGATCATGGGACGGGAGGCCTCAGGAGAAAGAAAGGAGGGGGGAGCACCAGCGGGAGATGGAGAACAGGCAAACAACTAAATATGTCAGGGATGGGGTAAGAAGGGGAGGAGGGGCATTAACGGAAGTTAGAGAAGTCAATGTTCATGCCATCAGGTTGGAGGCTACCCAGCCGGTATATAAGGTGTTGTTCCTCCAACCTGAGTTTGGATTCATTTTGACAATAGAGGAGGCCATGGATAGACATATCAGAATGGGAATGGGATGTGGAATTAAAATGTGTGGCCACTGGGAGATCCTGCTTTTTCTGGCGGACCGAGCGTAGGTGTTCAGCGAAACGGTCTCCCAGTCTGCGTAGGGTCTCACCAATATATAAAAGGCCACACTGGGAGCACCGGATGCAGTATACCACACCAGCCGACTCACAGGTGAAGTGTCGCCTCACCTGGAAGGACTGTCTGGGGCCCTGAACGGTGGTGAGGGAGGAAGTGTAAGGGCAGGTGTAGCACTTGTTCCGTTTACAAGGAATTACATGGTTCACAGTTGAAACAATGGAATCAATTCTTCTTCTTCTGGTACTACCCACCACCCTCCTTTATCGCCTAGGATGATTTGAAAAGGACTATCAGAATTTCCATGATGACTTTAGAAGCAGTACTTGCCTGGATGAAAGAGCTCCATGCACCTATCTAATACGTCTCTTAAAAGACCCTTTTCTATCCACCTACACCACTGCCATCGGCAGTGCAATCTATACATCCACCATCCCCCTGAAAAACTTATGCCTGACATTCCCTCTGTACCTACTTCTTATAACTATGTGCCCTCGTGTAAAAACGATTGCAAGATGAATGTAAGAAGCTCCACCACTCATTCTGCTATTGAAACATCACAAGAAAGAAATAAAAATTAAATGGAATAAAATATTTATGAAAACGATACAAGCAGTTTGGAGTGCGAGGGACAGTAAGAGCATTAATGATACTGGAAGAAGAGCAAAGGGGTAAAATTTTACAATCGACAGAGAGCAATAATAACAGGAAATACAACAGTATTACAACATTACAACATTTCGCAACATAAACACTTTACCGGGAATGTCCATAACTGCAATAATGAAATAAAAATAGCCAACCCCCAAGATTTTTGGAAGTGTGTGTTTTGCTAATCAAAAATCAATATTCACTTCACAACCAATTATGGTACAATGCAAACATCTTAGGCACATATACTATATGTTACTAGGATACGAAAGACTTTTACATGGAAATGTAGAAATTTTATGTATTGCTCTGCATTTCTGCCAAAATAAAATCAAATTTCATGATATATGTAAGTAATGGTTTCTATTGTAGACTTCGAGTGGGAAGGTGGCAAAGAGAGGGGGATCGTGGTTGGGGAAAAAGGAAGGAGCGGGAATCACCAGAGAGAGATTCTGCAAATGATCAAAAACAAAACAATTGTTTGGAATCAAATGACGTTTCCTGGTGTTTCAGGATTGGATGAGTTTGCACGCGCACGAACACCCCTATCCAGCCCCTGGCACTCCTTGTCCGTCACCTGTCCCACACTCCTCCCGCGGCTCTACACCCTCCCCATTCCCAACATCCTTTGCTCTCGCCAGGTTTACAAATTCATTTTCCGCCCCATGTTGACAAATACAGTACTATGTCAAAGTCGCCGAAAGTAAATGATGCAAGTAATTGTTACGGTGGTTAATTATGCACAACATGTAATCGTGCTTCCACTTCTTCCAGGATATTAAGGATAGTCTTAAAGTGTTGATGTTATTGGCGAAGTTATCTTTAGCTCATTGAACACAGTAGCCCAGAACAAGGTGTTTTGACATGAAAATTGTACAGACATATTAGGACTACTTCCTGGCATAATTATTATTTGATCAAAGTAGGGAGGAAAATGCTATATATGGGAGAATTCAATGTTACAAGAAAGAAGGCAAACTGTGAAATACTTTATTATTTAAGTGTTGAGAAAATAAACTTCTGAGTATTAAGTCTGAAACATCAGATGAACAAGAATTATTGCAGAGAATTAGAGACAGCAGGAGAAAAAAAACAGATATTCTAATTATGAATTAGAATTACTGGGTATTATAAAACGGTACGTATTAAATTTCTTATTTAACAAGCTCAGTTGCTGAAAAAAAGTGCGTTGATCAACAACAGAAATGAGAACTGCTGTAAAGGACGGTCCGGGACCCTGGAGACTCGACAGATAGTGAGAGTTGCAGATCGTGATATTCTGATTCAGGAGTTAATTGCGTGTGTAGCACAGTATCGACGGATCAGTGCACCTCCAGTTATTATAATGTCTGCTGTCTTCTTCACTGCGATCAAAGGAAATGGCTTGAACATTTGGTTGTTGAGCCGCCTACATCGCAAACTACCGTGCAATAACTGTACGGTCAGAGCAAAAGAAGAACAATTTTGGTGCAAGGGTTTCAACATGCTCACAGTGTTGCTAAACTGTAGGGAATGAGGTTTTCTGACCAGCTAACGGACAGAATAGTTTAAAGAAAACAGCTGTTCTTGGACGATTCTAATGTCCCGGTCCACTCAAATTGCCACTATCTTGCTCTAAACCCTCATGCTGCATTGAACAGTACATCTGGAGATGTTTGTTAGAGTTTTCGGTGACACGCTGAAACTCCTTAAGCTTCTCAGCAAGTGAAGATGCTGGCACCCATTTCTTGTAATTGCATATACCGTATGAGCGGGGTTAAGGCAGGTCATCCACTATGTTAATGTCCATGAACTTAAAGCTGTAGATTCTCTCCACTGGCGATGGCCCAGTATATTCTGGTGCAAGTTTCAAATTTTACCTTCCTGAAGTCAAAAAACAGCTCTTTACTTCTACGGACAATGAGTGACAGGTTGTTGTTGCAGCACCACTTCACCAGGTGTCACAATTTATTCTGCAAAGATAACTCTTCATTACCTGTAACTGCAACACTGTTCAGTGTGTCTTAAATTGTTTTGACGCTTGAAACTGAATTGATCATCCGGTACCCCACTTAAGAATTCTATCATGTGATTAAATGCGCTGTGACTTTGCAACATTCGTCAGTTTGGATCTCACAAGAGTTTCTGTCTCTGGAAAAATATTCCAAAGCAAGAACATAATGTTTCAGAGTGGTTTTTTTCTATTAATTTAATGCTCATGTACGCTTATTGCTAACTTAAATCCCTGTTGTTTGGAACTTTAGGGGAATGTACCTCGTGCAGCTGTTCCATCACTCACTCCTATACAATTATATCGTTATTTTTTTCACCACAGTTTAATCATGTGAGCAGTTTTCCATTCTGCTGGCACACCCTTATGCACTCAACAGTGTGCCATGGGATAACTAATTAACCGTCAGATACTCCACAATTTGTGCTTCCTTTGCCATTCCTATACTTGGATCAGTTCAATTCTGAGGGTAAAATTTGAGAGAAATTGGGAAGTGCATGAAATCAGCCAAGCTCAACATGACTGCGTTAACTGGAGAATTTGCCTCACCAAGCGATTTAGAGTTATTCGATGAAGTTACAGACGAGAGTCGGTGGATATTAATAGTTGGATTTTCAGAAGATATTTGAGAGAGTCCCACAACTGAGACTTTAAACAAGGATTGATCCCAGGGAAGATTATTCCATGGGCAGAAGATGGCCCGACAGGCAAAAGTTAGTCCTGACGAAGGGTCTCGGCCCGAAACGTCGACAGTGCTTCTCCTTATACATGCTGTCTGGCCTGCTGTGTTCCACCAGCATTTTTTGTGTGTTGTTTGAATTTCCAGCATCTGCAGATTTCCGCGTGTTTGCTGACAGGCAAAAGTCAGTTAGTGGTAAGGAGTCCATTTCAGGATGGCTGTAGGTGACCAGAGTGCTTCTACAGGGGTCAGTATTAGACCTAATGTTTTACTTTCAGCATGAGTGACCTGTTTGAAGGCACTTATGACATTGCAACCAGGTTTTAAGATGATACTGAGACAGGTGAACGAACAGGGAATCTGCAGAAGGATTCCTTTGGGCAGTGGACGACGAAGTGACAGATGGAATACAGCGCAGGAACGTGTAGTAGGCAGCTGTCGATCCCAAGGGATGATGGGTTTGCGCCTCTGGTAGACTGTGCCCTCTCCAGGGTGCAAGCCTGAGCGGGAACATTTGAAGAACTAGCCGTTGCCCATGCAGCCGGCTCCCCCACTCCAAGCCATTCATGTAGCCCAAAGGAAGGGCAAACGCCGATACAGCTTGGCGCCAGTGTTGTCACAGAGCTTGCCAACGTGAAATTGTAAACAACATCAAACTGCCTTAGGGACCCCGGGTCTGGACTTCTTTCTCGGGGTTTACTCCTGAAGCCACTGCCACTAGCGGGTATGGCCGCAAGACAGCGGAGGTTTAAAATAACAGTTTTTATTCTCCTAGGCGGGCTGCCATCCAAGGCTGACGAGCCCCACCTGCCCGAAGCAACTGGTGTTGAGGCACCAGTAGTCCGGCGTTGCCCCTTATCTTGTCAGCACAAACGGTTCCGTTGGGCCTGGTAGCTAAACCACACGTGAAGACCAAGAGTTGGACTTGGTTGTCAGAGGCTGTTAGAGAAGTACGCCATTTGGAGCACTTTATAGATAGTGAAAGCTTAACCCCACTACCAGCCCCGGCTATGGCAACATTAAGAACCAGGAATGTATAGTGTTATGCAATTTGGTAAGAACAATAAGTACGTAGATTAATTTCTACATGATGAGAAAATTTAGAAATCTGAGGTGCAAGCTGGCGTTGGAGTGTTAACGCAAATGCTGGAGGAACTCAGCAGGCAGGGCAGCATCTACAGAAAAAAGAACATAGTCAATATTTGCTCCGAGACCATTCATCAGTACTAGAAAAAAAGATGAGAAGTTAGAGAAAGAAGGTGAGGGAGATGAGTAAGCAGTCCAAGGTTGTAGATGATCGGTGAAAACGGGACGGGGTGCGGTAAAGTAAACAGCTCGAAAGCTATTAGGTGGAAGAGCTAAAGAGTTGGAGAATGGGGAATCTGACAGGAGAGGGTAGAAGACCATGGACGGAAGGGCAGGCCGGGGAGCGCCAAAGCGAGGTGATGCGTAGGTAGAGGGATAATCTGAGAAAGGGAAATGGAATGGGAATGAATGACAGGTGGTTGGGGGGCAGGGGCAGGGCAATTACTTGAAAGTCGAGAAATTGGTATTCATACAATCAGGTGGGAGGTTACCCAGACGAAATATAAAGTGTTGCTGCTCCAACCTGAGTGTGGCCTCATCACAACATTAGAAGAGGCCATGGTCTGGCATGTCGGAGTGGGAATGGGAAGTAGAAAAAGTGGGTGGCCACCAGGAAATCCCGTGATTTTTTCTGGCGGACCGTGCATAGATAGGTGCTCGGTGAAGTGGTCGCCCAGTCCATGTCGGGTCTCACGATATACATGAAGCCACATTGGGAGCCCGGGATACAGTAGATGACCCCAAAATGCTCACGTGTGAAGTGTTGCCTCACCTGGAAAGACTGTTTAGAGCACTGATTGGTAGTGAGGTAGGAAGTGTAGGCACAGGTATGGTACTTTTTTCGCTTTCAAGGAAAGGTATCAGGAAAGAGATCAGTGGGAAGGGGATGAATGGTCAAGGGAGTCGCATAGGGAGCAATCCCTGCGGATTGTGGATGTGGCGGAGTCAGAGAGCGGAAGATGTACTTGGTGGCGGGATCCCTTTGAAGATGGTGGTTTCAGAGAATATTGTGCTGGACACAGAGGCTACTGGGGTGGTAGGTGAGGGAAAGAGGATCACTATCCTTGTGTCGTGGCGAGAAGATGGGATGAGACCCGACCTGTGCGAAATGGAAGAGATGCGTGTGAGGGTAGTGTTGATTTTAGAGGAAGAAAAGCCACATCCTTTGAAGAAGGAAGCCATCGTATTAGTACTAGAATGAAAAGCCACATACTGAGAGAAGATGTAACGAAGACGAGAGAACTGGGAAAATGGGGTGGTCTTTTTACAAGTGATAGGGTGGGAAGAGGGATAGTCTAGGTAGCTGTGAGAATCAGTGCGTTAGTAAACTGTCTCCAGAGATAGAGACAATGAGATCGAGAAAGGGGGGAGAGGTATCGGAAGTGAACCAGTAAATTTGAGGACAGGGTGGAAGTTGAAGACAAAGTTGATGAAGTCGACGAGCTCAGCGTGGGTACAGGGAGCAGACGCAATGCAGTTGTCGTTGTAGCGTAGGAAAAGTTGAGGACTGATATAGGCCTATAAAACTGTACCACGTAGCCAACAAAAAGGCAGGCATAGCTGGAACCCATGTGAATGCCCACGGCTTTTCCTTTGTTTTGGAGGAAGTGAGAGGGACCGAAGGAGAAATGATCTCCTCCGTCCAGTGGAACTGGTCCTCACTCTCAGTATGTTCGGAGCCGCCATGATGCTGATTTCTTCTTCCACCGCCTCCTTCGCCGTGCCTACGTCTTTGGCAAGGACTCTCCAGCCCGCACCGATTACCCTGTCTTCCATCTTCAATTTTACTCCTCTTTCTGGACACCCCATTCTGGACTACTCCTCTCGATCTTTTCATTGCTAACTGCGGACGAGATGTCAACCATTTCGACTTGATCACTCCTCTCTCCAATTCTAATTTGACTACATCCGAACGCAATGCTTTCCACTCTCCCCGTAATAGTCCTAATCTCACCATCAAACCCGCCTATGACGAGATTGCTGTAGCAGTCTGGCGGACTCTACTGATCTCCACTTTGCTGAGGTCAAGCGAGAACTCTCAGAGACTTTCTGTTACTTACATCTCCAGCAGGACCCCACTAGGTACCAGCCCATTATCAACCACACCAACACTACACTCTGGGTGTAGTCAATGACTTCAGGTTTCCCGGCCCCAATTCTCTTCCTTGGCCCATTCATCCCCATTCCGTTTTCGCTCTCCCAACTTATCTCCTTGCCTGTTCATCACCTATTTCCGTGCTCCTACCACTTTCTTTTCTTCCATGGTCCTTTGCTCTCTCTTATCAGATTCCCCACTTCTCCAGCTATTTATTTCTTTACTTTACCTCGCCCCGTCTCCCGGTTTCACCTATCACTTACCGCCTTGTACTTCTTCCTCCCCTCCTACCACCTACTTGCTCTAACTTCTTATCTTTTTTTCCAAGTCCTAATGAAGGGTCTTAGCCCGAATCGTCCACTGATAATTCTTTACCATAGATGTTGCCTGTGCTGTTGAGTTCCTCCGGCATATTCTGTGCGTTTCATGGATTCCAACATGTGCAGAGTTTCTCGTCTTGGTGTGCTAATGCTGGTTTTCCTGAAGTTTTTCATTTATAGACTGATTGGATAAAAAGAAGATGAGTGGATTAACTCGCGTTTATTTCGGGATGACTCAAACTTGAAACCAAGGATGGACTTTAGCGACTTTATAAGGTTTTGGTCAGATCGATATTGTGTGCAATTTTGAGTCGCATATCTAGGAAGGGTGTGCTATGCCTGGAGAACGTACAGAGGAAGTTGACAAGAATTATCCCAGGAGTGAAAGGTTTATCCTGTGGGAGCATTTGATGTATCTGTATCTGTACTCGATGCAGTCGAAAGTGATGAGAGTGTATCTCATTGAAATGTACCGGATATGAAGGAAATGGATAGTAGGAAAGGATGTTAATTTCAAACAGAGGGTGTGATTCTGAGGAACTCGTTGCCAAATAATTAAATAGACCAAGTTATTTAAGGCAGAGGTGCTAAATATTTGAACGGGTTGGTAAGAGATGCAAATGGAAGGCAGGAAAAGAGGGATGAGAAAATTCAGCGATGGATTAATACATGAAATCTTTGTTTTTGTAAATGATTTGGATTTGAACGCATGTGGCCTGATTAGTAATTTTGTAGATAATACGATGTTGGGAGCTCTTGCTGATTATGAAGCAGGTTACAAAGAATTGTAACCATGAGAGCGAATACGGAATGGTAAATGGGTGCCGACTGAGGTAACTGCGAGGTGATGTATGTTGGACAGTCAGCCAAGGGTGGGACTTACAGTGGTGTGTAACAAATGAGGTATAAGGAGGAAGATTGCAAAAAATAAGTTATCTTTTAATTAAGGCTGTAGCATCAGATGATCAAGAGCTATTCTTCGACAGAATTAGACAATCGTCGAAGCAGTTCAATGATTCAAATAATTATTTACTGGAGTATTTGGGTATCGAATAACTGAAATAATGTCGGTTTGTGTAATAGGGAGTGTTCCCGAAAACAAATGAGATCTGGCGTAAAACGAAAGATGGCTGAGACTCAGAAGATGGAGAGTATTGCAGGTCTGTAAATTCTGATTCTGTGAGGGCCGAACTGTTGTCTTTCATTCGGCAGGAAGGGGACAGAAAATTACACAGTTCATTCTGCATTCAGTGAAATATGGAACAATCAACCATGTACATTCTCACTTTGTGCCACCTTGTAGCTTTTACCTCTGTAGTCAGATTCATCTGTAATGTTTGAAGTGGACGGAACATTCGGACAGCAAAAACAAGGAACCAGGTTTGATCCTGAACTCAGGTGCTGCCTATGTGGAAGTTTCTCATTTTCCATGTCATTGCATCGGTTTCCACCCACACTACAAAGATGTGGAAGTCGGTACGATGACTTGCCACGAAATAACCCTTGATATGTAGCTTTATGGTTGAATCGGGGGGGAGGATTATGGAGTTTGGAGAGAATAAAAAATGGATTAGTATAAATGGGTTCTTGATGGACAAGCATCGAGTATTTCATAAAATAAATTTAGGATTAGCTTAATTTTACACATGTACATCGGCACATCCAGACATACAGTGAAATTGGTTTTTGCATCAACCAAAACCACAGTCCGAGGATAATCTAGGGCAGGAGTATTTTCAGTACCGGTAATGAGTCTGGTTGTGTCATGATCTGCTGCGCCAATTTTAATGCACAGAATACCAGAACCTGCAGAGTGCAGTGGACACCGCCCAATATATCAATGGCACATCCCTCCACACCATTGGTAGTATCTTCAGTAGCTGCTTCCATCAGGTTGTTGTAGCCGTGGATGGACAAGTTTTAACTACCTATTAAATGCTCCTTATGGCGTGCACCTCAAATAATCTCTGGCAACTAAGTCTAGCTCCTGTCCACGTCTGGCTTAGCTACTAATCTCGACGGAACCTTTTCTACTGACAGGAGAAGAGGCAAAGGCGGGTTACTGCCTCAAAACCAGTCGCTTCGGGCAGACAGGACTCTACAGCCGTGGTTAGCAGCTCATCTGGGAGAAGGAAAACATTGTTCTCAAACCTCCACCGCCTTGTGGCTATACCAACTCATGGCGAAGGCTGCGCAAGTAAACCCCGAGCGAAATATCCGGAGGTGGAGTCCCTGAGGCAGTCTTTCTTTGAGTTTAGTGCTGACTGCTAACTGCTGCGACGCTGCTGGTACCAAGCGCATCGGTCTCTGCCGTTCCTCTGGGTTTATCAGATGCGTGGAGAGGGGGAGCTTGCTGCATGGGCAACAGGTTGCTCTCCACACCGCACTGCAGAGGCTTGTGTATCCAGACAGCAACGTCTATGGTCACGACTGACCGATGGAGCCCCTTGACTCGACGGCTGCCTCAAGAAGGCAATATCCATTATCAAACATCACCACCATCCAGGCCATACCATCTCCTCGTTGTTGTCATCGGCAGGATGTGCATATGGATGGTTAAAAGTCCACGGCTACATGTTCTACAATCCCCATACTTGGCCAACATTATGACCACTTTGATCACTTTGAACTAAAACGTTCTAATGTACTCTTGTCAACACGTGTGTTTAATGTATTTTCAGTGTGAATGCTGCATATCTCATAATACGTACATGTGATGCTGCTGCAAGTCAGATGTCCATTTCACCTGCACATATATGTGCTTGTACATACGTTTTTGACTTTACGACTGAGCAGTCGAGATGATGGAAAACTAGATGAAGATGGTTCGCAACCTGGACCGATCCCCAAGAATAAAAATTCTTTTTTTTTTATTTACCAATTTTACTAAACAGAGTCAGTGGATATTTCAGCACCACTTTTATCTCGTCTCTCATCTTACTGTGTGTCCCGGCATAAATGAATGGGTTCGCGCAGGAACACAGGAACTGAAGCGCGTAACCGCTTTCTTCCAGTGGAAAAATAGATTCACTGAAATTGGAGCCCGAAAAGTATAAGACGCTGGCAATGCGAATGTAGAGGAAAGATACCAGTGCCATTACCCAGAAGAGGACGAAGACACCGGAGATACTTAGGAGCAGGACGATAGACTTCCTGCGGTTGTCCGTCTCCGGGTCATTCTGTCTCTCGGTGTTTCCGCCGCTTTGGAGTTTTCTGCGGACTCTAATGGCCCTGACAATGAATCTGATGGTTATGAAGTTGAACAGCAATACTAGAACCAGTGGAAGACAGGGGACTAAAATACTGTCGATCCAGTCATATGCTATCCAGCTAGGCGATGTGTAATATGCTGCTTTAACTATACATGGTTTTGACTCAGTTTTGTATGAAGGTTCATATACAAAATACATAAATATGTTTTTGAAACAGCTCAGGGCAGCAACCGTTCCGATCACCACTGCCGCCGTTCGTTCCGTGCAGTATTTCGTTTTCAATTCTTGGCAGCAGATAACCACAAAACGATCAAAGGTGAACATCACCATCACCCAGACGGAGCAGTCTCTTACGGCGTGAGCTAGCGCGATAATCACGTTGCAAGCCGGAGAGATTTTAAGTAAATTGGACGGATAAGTAATGGGAACAATCCGGATTAATATTACCCCCGTGATGATGACAAAGAGATCAGTCAGAGCCATCGAAAGCAGATAGACAGTGATACATCTGGAGAGACCGCATCGTCTGCGGAGCATCACCCCAATCACGACGAAGTTAGCTGCAACAGAGGAAGACAGAGTGAGTGCGGTCAGGTTGCGAATTCTGTCTATGTCAGATTGCGCGACCAACGTGAGTGAGATTGTGAGAGTGCGCGTATGGTAATATCCGTGTGTATGTTTATATGTGTGCATTTGTGTGTGTTGAGTGTGTATGTGTGTGTGTGTGTGTGTGTGTGTGCGTGTGTGTGTGTGTGCGTGTGTGTGTGTGTGCGTGCGTTTGCATGTTCTATATTTTACATGCTGTGTATTTTCTATGTGTCATTTATATTGAATATCAATAAGCTTTTTTTTCATTTGTGGCGTATATTTTATTCTTGAAATTGTGTGTTTTACTAAGAAGTAAAACTGGAATTCACAGCTAAAATTGTACGTGACGGTACACCTTTCGACTTTTGTTGCTTTAACATTTGACATGAGTTGACAAAATATTCCCCCTTAGGAATTCTATCATGTGCTGTGATGTTGGATCTTACAGGAGCGTCCATCTGTGGAAGAGAAACCGTGCAACAATACCATTTACTACTAATTGCAATCATTTGCATTATAAATAATAAACATTTGAAAGGAATAAAATATTCAAGAAAATTTTTTTACGACAAATGGGGGGAAACTATTAAAGCTCTTGGAAGATTAGCAAAGAGGCAAAAAGAATATCTATAATTGATAGAAAACATAAATGCTTGTAAACACAGCCATGATAAAATTCACACAATATTTTGAAGATTCAAACTCAAAACCAGAGCTTTACCGGGAATGCCGATAACTGCAATGATGCAATAGTAAATAGCCAACCCCAAGATTCGTGGAACTCCGTGCATTGCTATTGAAACTTTTCAGCATACAATACACTGCATTCAGAGAATCTTATATTTATACCTAATATGAGTCACCACGGAGCTTATTAGAAATGCATCACTGGTTATTTTGCTAGATACATTAATTGAAACAAACAACTTAAAACTGTTGTTGTGAATATATTTTTCATCAGTAATTATGTTTATTGTGTAATCTTGCTTCTCTATCGTCCAAGGAAAATAAGGGCAGTCTCAGAGGACGGATATAATTAGGGAAAACTATCCTTAGCCTATTGGAACAGCCCTGTGGAACACGATGTCTTTGACAATGAAAAACGTAAGGACCCCTTGCATTTAGATCATAGAATAATCACTGTCAGAGCCAAAGTCAAGTTTATTGTTGTGGGGGAAACACTAAGAACATCAGACTGACTTCGAGATTTAAGATATCATGAAGGGTCTGCAGCAGTCTCTACCACCACCAGAGCTCTGATGGTTTGGTTACACAGAGCTTATATTGATACAGCATGACAAAGAACTTTTGCATAACTTTATTCAGCATCCCACACTCAGTATATGATCAATCACTGAAAACCATATAACCATATAACAAATACAGCACGGAATCAGGCCATCTCGGCCCTTCTAGTCCATGCCGAACACTTCTCTCACCTCGTCCCACCGACCTGCACTTAGCCCATAACCCTCCATTCCTTTCCTGTCCAGATACCTATCCAATTTTTTTAAATGACAAAATCGAACCTGCCCCTACCACTTCGACTGGAAGCTCGTTCCACACAGCTACCACTCTCTGATTAAAGAAGTTCCCCCTCGTGTTACCCCTAAACCTTTGCCCTTAACTCTCATCTCATGTCCTCTTGTTTGAATCTCCCCTGCTCTCAATGGAAAAAGCCTATCCACGTCAACTCTATCTATCCCCCTCATAATTTTAAATACCTCTATCAAGTCCACCCCCCCCCCCAACCTTCTACGCTACAAAGAATAAAGACCTAACTTGTACAACCTTTCTTTGTAACTTAGGTACTGAAACCCAGGTAACATTCTAGTAAATCTCCTCTGTACTCTCTCTATTTTGTTGACATCTTTCCTATAATTCGGTGACCAAAACTGTACACAATACTGTAGATATGTCAATTGCCTCTCAGTGTGACTCTAACAATTTTCTATGTTCTCTGTTATCAGGACTCACAATTTACTCCCAGACGCATCCTCCCTCCTGGTCCCAGGGGTCTCGTAGTTTTTTTATTTGAATTCCTGGCACTGCCTTTATCATCCAAAGTTATTCTCGACTCGCATCAGCAGACGTAAGCACAGCTGCTCTAGACTAGGCAGGTATCCCATCATACATCAGTTTTAACCATTTCTATCACAAATCCTTCCTTGTTGATCTTTCTGATGAACACCTAAATATACGTATTCCCTTCTTTTTGAAAAGGGGGCTCATAACCCATTGGGTAAGTGTGCGTTCTTAAACGTTCCTCTTCATCGTAACTATCGTCTTCTTCTCCCTCTCCCGCGTTGTGAGATCGCGCACAGAATAATGTTACCGTCTCCTCTGGCTTGGAATTTGGAGGGGCACAGACCCAGCGATGGTATAGTCGTATGAAACAATGCTCTACCACCGCTAAGCAGATCAAGGCAATGAGCCCGTAAAAGAGAGACTGTAAACAGGAAAATATTCCATCTCCTAACACTGATTTAATCCACCTAAATAAATCCCAGCCTTCTGGGGTCGGGGGTGGGGGGCGGTGGTGGAGGCTAAGAGTTCAGTCTATATATTCATCTCGCAGCTGGGTCCTATGTTCTTAACACATGGGTCATATTTTCTGAAGTATCGGGTAGTTTGATGCAGCAGTCTTTTCCCACTAATGCACAGACCTTCTCTGGCTAAAACATTGTCAAGGGTCATTCTGTTCTAGAAGATGACCAGTCAAAGATTTTTCCAAGGGCGAATCCCTCTATAGTCTCTTGCTCTCCTTCATCGCGGTGTAACTTACACCTGGTGGCACATATCCAGCCAGGTTTCTCCCTCACCTTAACAGCTGTACGGGTTGTTAACAGCACTAGGTAGGGACCTTTCCACATGGGAAAGAATGAATCTTTATTCATTGATCTCACATATATTCTATCTGCTGACTCAAACGGATGCGTTTTACCTTCAGTAAAAGATCCTGGGCTTTCCGACCCGCTCATATTCTCATGCTGTTTTGCAAACAATTCACATAACCATGTGCACAAGGAGGAACAGATGCACAAGTCTTGAAGATTGGCGTTATTAGATGGTATGATTGTGTTGGGTACCGAGCTGTAGCTGATGAACAGCAGGCTGACCTAAGAGTGCCTATTATCCAGATGGTTCAGAGCAGGTTGAAGTGCCAGACAAATCACATCTATTGAAGTCAGTGGTGGAATCCGTCCATATGCGGTCCAGCTATTTGGCCTCCACAGATCTCTCGCAATCGAACTGCTAAACCGTTATTTAGCCTGAATTGACATTCTTGAAGGATGCCTGGGCGTCAGTATCAGAGACTAGGATAACAGCATGATTAGAAATGAGGAACTCGAGTGGGTGTGTCGTAGCTCTTCCTATCAAAGTGTGCGTAAAATGCACCGAGCTCATCCGGGAGTCGTCGCCATTTAAGTTTTACGATGGCGTTGTGTAGGATGTTATATTTTGCAAGTCCAGTTTCAGCTGTCCAGTGTCCATTTGTGTTCAGTTTAGACTGAAATTGAATCTTTGTTCTTGTAATACGTACCAGTGGTTGCTTGGGATTTGTTATCTGACTCTGAATCAACTGTCTTAAATCTCACTTTGATCTAGCACTCAGCAGGTTATACATTTCCTGTTCATATAGGGCTTCTATTTCAGAAAGAATTGGACTGATTTGTATACACACATCTACACACAGACTCATGCAGTCAGAGACAACTTTGGTATTCAGGTCCATTGATGAATCCCTGAACGTGATCCAGTCCAATCCAGATGAATTTTATCTTCTTTTCTACCACTTGACTCTTTGTTGTCCTACCGCTCTTCAGTTCCTGCCTATACGCACACAGGTGAAGATAGATAGATAGATAGATAGATAGATAGATAGATAGATAGATAGATAGATAGATAGATAGATAGATAGATAGATAGATACTTTATTCATCCCCATGGGGAAATTCAACATTTTTTCCAATGTCCCAGACACTTATTGTAGCAAAACTAATTACATACAATACTTAACTCAGTATAATATGATATGCATCTAAAATCACCCTCTCAAAAAGCATTAATAAATAGCTTTTTAAAAGTTCTTAAATAGTTTACTAAAATACATTGAATGGTAACTTAAGCTCAGTCCTAACCCCGGCACTTTAACATATCTTACCCCTGGTGGTTGAATTGTAAAGCCAAATGGCATTGGGAGTAATGATCTCTTCATCCTGTCTGAGGAGCATTGAATCGATAGCAACCTGCCGCTGAAGCTGCTTCTCTGTCTCTGGATGGTGCTATGCAGAGGATGTTCAGGGTTTTCCATGATTGACCGTAGCCTACTCAGCGCCCTTCGCTCTGCTACCGATGTCATACTCTCCAGTTCTGTGCCCACGACAGAGCCCGCCTTCCTTACCAGCTTATTAAGACGTGATGCGTCCCTCTTCTTAATGCTGCCTCCCCAACACGCCACCACAAAGAAGAGGGCGCTCTCCACAACTGACCAATAGAACATCTTCAGCATATCACTACAAACATTGAATGACGCCAACCTTCTAAGGAAGTACAGTCGACTCTGTGCCTTCCTGCACAAGGCATCTGTGTTGGCAGTCCAGTCTAGCTTCTCGTCTAACTGCACTCCCAGATACTTGTAGGTCTTAACCTGCTCCACACATTCTCCATTAATGATCACTGGCTCCATATGAGGCCTAGATCTCCTAAAGTCCACCACCATCTCCTTGGTCTTGGTGATATTGAGACGCAGGTAGTTTGAGTTGCACCATATCACAAAGTCTTGTATCAGTTTCCTATACTCTTCCTCCTGTCCATTCCTGACACACCCCACTATGGCCGTGTCATCAGCGCAACCAGGTGGTCGGATTTACCAAAGTGTTGGCAAGGCATTGAGTTTTTGATGGTAAAATAGAATTGGATAATTGCGTCTTCCAGTATTGCAGGCACTAGTTGCTAGTTAGGGAGAGATTTCGAGCAAGCCTGATTAAAGTCTGCCGCCAAGATGTAAAAGACATTATGTGATAATGGCATAAGTATTTTACTGGTATGTGCGTGTGAGATGTAATAGTGGTCAGTGTTTACTTTTTGCGAATGTGGTGTGCTTGTTACGTTCGTTTGTCGTGTGAGTGTGTGGTGTTTTGTGCAATGGGGAAAAGAATGAACTAGTCCTGATCACTAAAGTTGCGTCCGGGTATGCATGTTTTTCCCTTATCTTGAGGGAAGTCGGGAAAAGAGTATTGGTCTAATAAGATATTCCCACAGAACAATGAGTCGACAAACAAATCTGCAATCATCTATTTAGATATTACTTGTTCCTTTTCTCACATAGGTAACTTCAGATACAATGCATTTTGGAAGACTATACTTTTCAAATATGTTGGTCACTGCTAATGGTGGAATTATATTATCATAGTTTGCACCTTTAATTTTTCGATTCAAATTAATATAAGATCATAAGACGATAAGACATAGAAGAAGAATTAGGTTTTCCTGCTATAGGAAACATTCTCTACATATCCACCTTTTCTAGGCCTTTCAACATTCGATAGATTGCAGTGAGACCCCCCCCCCCCCCCGACCCAGTCTTCTAAATTTCAGAGGGTACAGACCCAGAGATTTCAATCACAACTTATATGATAACCCTTTCATTTCCAAATCATTCTTGTGAAGCTCCTCTGAACCTGCTCTTTTCTGAATCCTTTCTTAAACAGATTCCCTAAACTGCTCTCAGTACTCAAGTGAGGCCTCACCAGTGCCTTATAAAGCCACAGCATTGCATCCTTGCATTTATATTGTAGTCCTCGCGAACTGAAAGGTAACATCCTATGTGCCTTTCTCGCCTGGAAATTAACCTTTAGGGATCCCTCAAGTCCCTTGGCACCTCGGATTTTTGAATTTTCTCTCTGTTTAGAAAATAGTCTATGGTTTTAGTCCTTCTACCAAAGCACATGAGCATAAACTTCCCAAGACTGTATTCCATCTGCCTCTTCTTTGCCTATTCCTCTAATTCGTGTAAGTCCTTCTGCAGCCTCCCTGCTTCCTCAACACTACCTGCCCCTCCATCTACCTTCGTACAAACATGGCCACAAAGTCATCAGTATCTCTTACCTTCTCCTTTGTGTCATGTTTTACAATGACAAAAGAATTACCAGGAGGAGAAGGACGGTTATCCCAGGGAATGATATATTTTGATAGACTTTTTTGTTGCGATTTCTTCAGAAACAGTAATGTAAGCTTCAGGTCTCCGAGGTCCACAAGGTGTTACACTGTCACAAGGATGTGTGTTTTACTTGCTGTTTGGGTATAGGCATATATTTCGTATGTGCTACTCCTACACTGCAAACAAGTAGGGTCACATGGACAACAAATACTGCTATTTGTTTTACAGTTGATGTTACAAGAACAAGTTGCATATTTGATTGATAAAAACCCATGGTCCAACAGATATGTTTCTGAAACAGCTGACGACTCTAACCGTCCCGATCAAAACAGTTGCCGTTCGTTCTGTGCAAAGCTTAATTTTGAAATTTCGGCAGCAAGTAGCCACAAAGCAAAGAGAGATGAACATGCTCTTATGGCGCAAGATCCCACAACATTCACATTGCAGGCCAGAGCGATTATCAGGTAACTGGATGGCAAAGTTATGAGGGTACTCTGTTTTAAAATGAAACCCGTGATGATGACCAGTAAACCAGTCACTGCTACCGACAGCAGGTAGACAGTTATATATCTAGAGAGATCTCATCCCCAGCCATGGCCAAATTAGCTGCAACAGAGGAGGATGGTGGGAGTGAGGATGTGGTGAGGGTTTGGGATGGGTGTGCGAGTGCGTGTGTGTCAGTGGGTTAGTGGTTCTGTACGAAAAGGCAAACTGTGTAAATACAAAATAATAATAATCAAATGATTACCATTACAACATAAGTTGTAGAGTCCTTGAAAGTCGGTCCATAGATTGTGATCATTCATCAGTTCAGTGCTAAAGTTACCCATGCTGGTTCGTGAAGGTAGAAGAGTAAAACTGATATAAGTATCTCATTCTGAACCCTTACCAAATGCAACACGAGTACCAGCTTTGTCCAATCTACATGTAGTTTGAGATAACCCACAAGCTTTCTCAAGAAGAACAGTTCATGTCCTATAACAACATACACGTCTTCTCTTGCTTCCTGCGCAAAACTCCTATCCATTCGGATTACTCAATGAAATTTTCTTCTACATTGTGCTTTCCTTAAATTCACTATTATCAACACCCTGCAGCCAGGTCATTGAATGACTAAACCTTCAGTTCAAATACCGATCCAACAATTTCTGACCTACTCAAACCTCAGTTAAGAATATCAGACCATAAGACAGAGGAACAGAATTAGGCATTGGTTCATTGAGTCTGTTCCGCCCTTCCATCATGGATGATTTATTATCTCTCACAACCCCAATTTCCTAACTACTCCCCATAACCTCTGACACCCTTACTAATCAAGAGACTATCAACCTTCGCTTAAATATAGTGTGAATAACTTCACTCACAGCCACCTTTGGCAATGAATTCCACAGATCCACCCTCTGGCTAAAGTAATTCATCATCTCTGTTCTCCAGGGTTATTATTCTGAGCCTATGCTTACTGATCCTAGACTCTCACACTATCGGAAATATACTTTCTACATCTACTCTATCTTGGTACTTGAATATTCAAAAGGTGCAATGAATCCCCCCACACTTATTCTTCTAATCTCCACCAAGCACAGGGGCAAAGCCATCAAACACTCCTCATGTGTTAACCTTTCATTCCCGGAACCATTCTCATGAACCACCTCTGGACCCTCTCTAATGCCAATACATCGTTGCGATAAGAGCTCAGAACTTCTCAAAATAATCCAAGTGTGGTCTTACCAATGCCTACTTTCGCCATTACATTCTTGCTTTTATATTCTAGTTCTCTCGAAATACATTTGTCTTCCTCGCCACCGACTTAACTTACAATTTAACCTTTAAGGAATCTGACACATGGACTCCAAGTTCCTTTGCACCTCTGATTTTTGTATGTTCTCCCCGTTTAGAAAATAGGAGGTCCTGTGGGTTAGAACGAAATTCTCGAATGGTATGTTGCCTCCCAAGTGCCAGTATATTTTGGATCCCGTCCTCAATTTATTTAACTGGGACGGTGAAGAGCCAGAATTCGTGTTCCATGTAGGTACCAGTTATAGAGTAGGACATGTGGCGAAGTTCTGGACAGGGAGTTCAGGGAGTTAGGTGGTAATTTAAAGGGCAGGACGTTCAGGGTTTTGATCTCAGGATTGCTACCCATGCCACATATTAGAATTGCGAAGATTATGCAGTTTAATACGTAGCTTAAGGAGCTCAATGTCAAGCAGGTTACAAAGAATTATAACCATTGTGGAGAATAAAGAACGGACAATGGATGCCACTAAGATAAAAAAGAGATGATGCATTTTGGAGAGTCAACCATGGGTAGGACTTAGGAGATCTAGGCCTCATATGGAGCCAGTGATCATTAATGGAGAATGTGTGGAGCAGGTTAAGACCTACAAGTATCTGGGAGTACAGTTAGACGAAAAGCTAGACTGGACTGCCAACACAGATGCCTTGTGCAGGAAGGCACAGAGTCGACTGTACTTCCTTAGAAGGTTGGCGTCATTCAATGTCTGTACTGATATGCTGAAGATGTTCTATAGGTCAGTTGTGGAGAGCGCCCTCTTCTTTGTGGTGGCGTGTTGGGGAGGAAGCATTAAGAAGAGGGACGCCTCACGTCTTAATAAGATGGTAAGGAAGGCGGGCTCTGGTGTGGGCAAAGTACTGGAGAGTTTAACATCGGTAGCTGAGCGAAGGGCGCTGAGTAGGCTACGGTCAATTATGGATCACTCTGAACATCCTCTACATAGCACCATCCAGAGACAGAGCAGCAGTTTCAGCGACAGGTTACTATCGATGCAATGCTCCTCAGACAGGATGAAGAGGTCAATACTCCCCAATACCATTAGGCTTTACAATTCTACCGCCAGGACTTAAGAACTTTTTAAAAGCTATTATTAATGCTTTTTGAGATAGTGATTTAGATGCATATCATTTTTTTTTACTGAGTTAAGTATTGTATGTAATTAGTTTTGCTACAACAAGTGTATAGGACATTGGAAAAAAGTTGAATCCCATGGGGATGAATAAAGTATCTATCTATCTATCTATCTATCTATCTATCTATCTATCTATCTATCTATCTATCTATCTATCTATCTAAACCTCTCAGGCACATATATATCACCAGGGTGACTAAGGCACTTGCACAGCACTGTATTTGTCAACGTGGAGCAGAAAGTGTATTTGAAAATCAGGCGTGAGCGAAGGATGTTGGGAGCGGCAAGAGTGAAGTGCGACGAGAGGATTGTGGGACAAGTAGCAGAGAAGGAACGCCTGGGTGGAGCAGACACCAGGAAGGTCATTTGATTACTCCTTCTTGTGAAAGGGGTGATAAACCTCTCTCCCTCGTCAGTGAGAGAGGGAGTCATGTGATGTCAAACGGTTGGGATGAGCATTTATTTTTCATAGAATCCAGATAATGGTCTTTTTGTGGACGCTATTTCTACTTGCCTGGTGAGTGGTGTTAACATAAACTCTCTGCTGGAACAAGTGGGGTGAGGGGAGGGGGAGGGTTGATGCTTTGATGCTGCTTGTGTAGGGAACGGCTTGTACGTTTCTCGACATGCAGTGCACTTTTATCTGTAACTACAGTATCTTTATTCTGCATTCTTTTATTGTATTCCTTTGTACAACTACGTATTGTTGAAATAAACTGATCTTATGATGACATACAAAGGAACGTTTCGCACTTTGCTTTCGAACATGTGATAACAGGAAAAAAATACAATCTATTAATTGCATGCTTTAGGTCTGTGATACTGCTGCGAGTATGCAGCTGTGCAAACAGGTATCTATGCATACGTCAATAATCTTGACTTTAACTTTAATTTTGACTTTATAAGTGAGCAAGCGAGATGACAGAAAAGAAGATGAGGAAGCTTTGCAACGTGAATTGTTCCAAAAAATGTTTACTTTATTAATTTATTAACGAGAGTCAGTGGATATTTGAGCGCCAGCTTTATCTCGTCTCTGATCTTACTCTGCGTCCCTCCATAAATAAACGGGTTCACACAGGAACACAGGAACTGGAGCGCGAACCTACTTTCTTCCAGAGGGAAAATTAAGTCACCGATATTGGAACCTGAGAAGTAAGCGATGTCAGCAATGCGGACGTAGATGCAATTTATCAGTTCAAAGAGCCACAGGAGGATGAAGATACCCGAGATACTTAGGAGCAAGACGATAGACTTTCTGCGACTCTCCGTCTCCGGGTCGCTCTGATCTTCACTGCTGCCACCGCCCTGGAGTCTCCTGCGGATTCTAATAGCCACTAAAATGTGTCTGATAGTTAGAAAGTTGAATAGCAAGATCAAAACGAATGGTAGACAGGGGTTTAAAATGCTCTCCATCCAGTCATATGCTATCCAGACCGGCGAGGTATAATATGTTGAAATAATTATGCACGGTGTGGGCTCTGTTTTATGCGGAGGTTCAAATATGAAAACCGTATATATATTCTTTAGACAGCCTATTGCAAAGACCGTTCCAATCACAATAAATGCTGTTCGCTCCGTGCAATATTTTGTTTTCAAAGTTTGGCTGCAAATGGCCACAAAGCGATCAAAGGTGAACATCACCGTCACCCAGACAGAGCAGTCCCTGGCGGTATAACCTAGCATGAAGTTCACATTACAGGCCGGAATGTTGGTCAAGGAAGCTGACGGGAAGTTCATCGGAACGATCCGGTTTAATATCACACCGGTGATAATGACCAGGAGATCCGTCACTGCCATCGACAGCAGGTAAGCAGTGATACATCTGGAGAGACCGCATCGTCTGCGCAACAGTATTACAATCACCGCCAAGTTAGCTGTAATCGAGGAAGACAAAAGCAGTGAGTGTGTGTTGGTGATTGAATGTGTGTGTGTGTGTGTGTGTGTGTGTGTGTGTGTGTGTGTGTGTGTGTGTGTGTGTGTGTGTGTGTGTGTGTGTGTGTGTGTGTGTGTGTGTGTGTGTGAGTGTGTGTGTGTGTCTTTGTTTCTATCTGTCTGTTTGCCTGTCTGTCTGTGCATGAGTGTTTGTGTTTGTGCCTGTTCGTGTTTGTGCGTGAGAGAGCATGTGGTGAGTGCTGGGGTTAATGTGATGTGACTCAGGTGGAGTGATTGAAGTGTGAGTGCTGTGATAATGGCGGGAGTAATGGCGGGAGTGTTTGTGTGTGTGTGTGTGTGTGTGTGTGTGTGTGTGTGTGTGTGTGTGTGTGTGTGTGTGTGTGTGTGTGTGTGTGTGTGTGTGTGTGTGTGTGTGTGTGTGTGTGTGTGTGTGTGATTATGTATGAGAATGTATGTATGATTTTAAGGTAAAGCACTGGAAATCATAAACAGACCTTGTTGTTGACAGTATTCAGTGCTAAATTTTATGCCTTGACACTTCACATTGTTGACGAACTGTACGCAACTTTAGAATTATGTGATTGACTGCATTGTGATGTTGCAACATTCTGACTTTGAATCTTACCGGGGAGTCTGTCTCTGTGGAAATAAATCCAGAGCAAAGATAAGGTGTTTGATTGTCATTTCTCCTTGATTTAAAACACTTGGACTTTTGTTATTGGTTTGAATCACTGAGATTTCTTTCCAGAAAGTTCAGAGGAAGCAGAAATGCACTCGACACATCACTGAATGTAGAGTAACTGCTCTGGATTTGCATGGTTCACCATTTTCTCCCTACTTAAACATCCGAATTAGTTCTTCCTCTTCTCGTACCACCCTCTCCTCTGTGGCCTAAGATGATTCGAAAAGGACCATAAGAACCTTCACAGTCTATGCCCTTGCCATCCTTTAACAATTCCATACCAAGATGAGTCAATTATTGAGGATGGAATTTCAAAATACTTGGAAGTATATTTTAAAATACAACAAAATCAGGATAGTTGTTTTAAGGGGGGGATCTTGCTTGGAAAATCATTTACAATTCCTTAAGGATGTAACAAGCAGATTAGACAAAGAAGATTCCGTGGATGTTACTTGCTTCGATGGTTGTGGAGGCCAAGCTGTTGGATGTATTTAAAACAGACGTGATAAAAATGTATTTCAGCACCTGTGACAAAAAAATGTACTATTTCATCACATCCTGCAATTAAGCAAAAGCAGTTACACCTCATCATTTCGAGTTGTACAGGTTGGAAACTGACACTTCAGTCCACCATGTCCATGCCGATCAATAGGGTCCCTATTCCTAATCACCAGTCTGGTCTATAAGTTTCTAATTCGTGGTAATCCGAATGCCCAGCTCGATATTTCTTAAATGCTGTGAGTGTGCCCGCTGTGCATCCCCTCTCTGGCAGGGTGTTTTCAGATTCCAAACAACCCACAGGCTCAGCACTTCACTTGTGAGTCTGTTGGGGTCATCTATTGCATCCGGTGCTCCTGGTGCGGCCTTCTCTACATCGGCCAGACCCGACGCAGATTGGGGGACGGCTTCGGCGAGCACCTCCACTCTATCTGCCACAACAGACAGGATCTCTCGGTTGTCACCCACTTCAGCTCTGCTTCACATTCCCATTCAGATATGTCCATACATGGCCTCCTCTACTGCCATGATGAGGCCAAACTCAGGTTGAAGGAGCAACACCTCATACCGTCTAGGTAGTCTCCAGCCCCTTGGCATGAACATTGAATTCTCCAACTTCCAGTAATTCCCTCCCTCTCCCTTCTCCCATCCCAGATTCACTCTGCCTCCTCCTCCAGCTGCCTATCACCTCTTTCATGATTCTACCTTCTTCTACTATACATAGTGCTTTCCCCTTACATTCCTTCTTCACCTTCCTGCCTACTTCCCCTCCTCCACCCCTTGATCTTTCGTCTTACTGGTTTTTCACCTGGCACCTACCAGCCTTCTCCTTCCCACCCTCCCGCCACCTTCTTTATAGGACCCCTGCCTTTCCCTGCAGTCCTGACAATGGGTCTCGGCCCGAAACGTTGACTGCTCGTTTCCATGGATGCTGCCCGACCTGCTGAGTCCCTCCAGCCTGTTGTACGTGTTGCTTTGACTCCAGCATCTGCAGTGTACTTTGCTTTTAAACTGAAAATGATCGTCCTCAGATCATTTCTAGAGCTCTTCTCCTTTACACTGAACCTGCAACATCTGTCTTTACCTAATTCACTATGGAGAATAATTTCCATCTATCTATCTTATTTGTAGCTCCATCACAATCCTCTCAGCCCCCTCTGCTCTTAGAATACAAATTCATTTATCCAGTCTCTCCTCATATTTGAAACTCACTATCAGATTCTTTTAAATCCTCTCTGCACTCTTTTCAATGCAATTAAGACATACAGTGGCATGCAAAAGTTTAGGAAACCCTCGTCAAAATTTCTGTTACTGTGAATAGCTAAGCGAGTAAAAGATGACCTGATTTCTAAAAGGCATGAAGTTGAAGATGACACATTTCTTTAATATTTTAAGCAAGATTACATTTTTTCCAACTTTTCCAGTTTCAAAATATCAGAAAAGGAAAAGGGTCCGAAGCAAAAGTTTGGGCACCCTGCATGGTCAGTACTTAGTAACACCCCTTTTGGCAAGGACCACAGTTTGTAACCGCTTTCTGTAGCCAGCTAAGAGACTTCCAGTTCTTGTTTGGGAGATTTTCGCCCATTCTTCCTTGTAAAAATGCTTCTAGTTCTGTGAGATTCTTGGGCCGTCTTGCATGCACTGCTCTTCTGACATCTATCCACAGATCTTCGATCCCTTTGCTCATTATGGCCAGAAAGTTCTATTTTAACTTCATCAGTCCATGGAACTTGTTTCCAAAATGCATCAGGCTTGTTTAGATGCTCATTTGCAAACTTATGACACTGAGTTTTGTGGTGATAACGCAGGAAAGGTTTTCCTCTGATGACTCTTTCATGGAGGTCATATTTGTGCAGGTGTCATTGCACTGTAGAACAGTGCACCACCACTCCAGAGTCTAATATATCTTCTTGAAGGTCTTTTGCAGTCAAACGGGGGTTTTGATTTGCCTTTCTAGCAATCCTACGAGCAGTTCTCTCAAAAGTTTTCTTGTTCTTCCAGAGCTCAACTTGACCTCCACCGTTCCTGTTAACTGCCATTTCTTATTTACATTATGAACTGAGGAAACGGCTACCTGAAAACGCGTTGCTATCTTCTTATAGCCTTCTTCTGCTTTGTGGGCCTCATTTATTTTAATTTCAGGGTGCTAGTCAGCTGCTTAGAGGAGCCCATGGCTGCTGATTGTTGGGACAAGGTTTGAGGAGTCAAGGTATTTATAAAGCTTTGAAATTTGCATCACCTGGCCTTTCCTAACGATGACTGTGAACAAGCTATAGCCCTAACAAGCTAATTAAGGTCTGACACCTTGGTAAAAGTTATCTGAGAGCTCACATCTTTTGAGGTGCCCAAACTTTTGCATGGTGCTCCTTTCCTTTTTTTCCACTCTAAAATTGTACAAAACAAAAATAATGCAATAACCTTGCTTAAAATGTTGAAAAGAATGTTTCATCTTTAACTTTATGACTTTTGGAGATCAGTTCATCTTTTACTCACTTAGCTATTCACAGTAACAGAAATTTTGATCGGGGTACCGAAACGTTTGCATGCTACTGTATATATAGCATGGTAACCAGAACTGTACATGCAAATATTTACACCTCAAGTCATCATCCTGTACTTACTGACCCAGTGGATACTTCGTTCCTCAGTATTTCATGCTTATTTTTCGTTAACAGTCCACATTCTGCCTTAAACTCCTAAGAAGAAATTGTTCAAAATTTTGATTGAAACTGTTCATACAACTGATATAAGAATTGAAATTGCTGCTATTTCACGAGTATTTCAATCCAGACTAGGAATAGATGATACAATAAATATCAAAACATTGAAGATTCGAAACTTTAAAGAGAAAGAAATACTCTACCGCTGAGATTAAATACACTATAAAGAAATTAAAAATTAACATGATACATGTTCAATTAAAATGATACACTCAAAGTCCGACAATGATTAATGTGTATTAAAAAAAACTGGCAGAATAGAAAAAGAGTGAAAATCTACAATTGAGAGAAACCGACAATACCAGTAACGCCATCAGAGAAATGACTTATCACAGCAATTTGCAGATATATAACCAATACCAATACGTTACCAGCAATGCCGATGACTGCAATGATGAAATAGTAAATTACTAACGCCAAGATTTTTGGAGGCGCATGCATTACTGCCGTCGTATTTATGTATCAAATGCATTGCATTCACCGTCAGTTATATATATACACAATAGCAGTCACCAGGGAAATATAACGAAGGTGTCGTTGTTTTATTTAATTCTAATTAAATAAATTCAAACAGACAACTAAAAGCAAGTGTTGTCAATAGTTGTTTTGATGAATAATTGTACAAACTGTGTAATACTGTTTCCATTTTTGTCATTAAAAACTGAACGGTTACGTTAGATTTAGTCTGAAAAATGATCTGAAATCAAGCAAAATAAGGAGCAGGGCGCTGACGATGATACTAATTCAATATTAAAGAAGCATCTGTACACTTAAGAAAGATAGCAAAGTTGCGTCCCTTTCTGTCATGTAATGAGTCTAAAGAAGCTAATTCACACTTTTATATCGAATAGACTAGATTACAACAATGCACTTTCTTTACTGGCTTTTCAGAGTAATTTATTCACAAGCATCAACTAATTCAGAACGCCACTGTTAGAATTTTAATTAGAACTAGGAGGAAGGAGTACCGCACTCCCGTCTTGGATACTCTACATACCCCTTCTGCGTTTTCAGAGAAGTTTCACTAATCTGCTGATGGGATACGGAAAGCCAGGAGATCGACCAGACCAGTTAGATTTCACCGGTGTTGAAATCAGACACCAGACTGCTTCCATTTTTAAGTTGTTATGTTTTCCTAGAAGGAAATACAGCCGGCAGGAACTTTCTGGCTCTATAAGCGATTGTGAGAGATCAGTATAAAACGAAAGCGAATCTGAAGAATAAAGTGGAAAATCTCAGTCAGTGCTGTGTTATTCTGAAAAAAATCACTATAGTTGGCTTGGAGAAGGGCTGTAAAGTTCAAGGATAAGAATATAGATATAGTTCGTCATACAGAAGTTACAGCACTTAGATGCTACGTGCCAAGCTGGCTCGCAACCCAATGCTATTAAGGTTTGAGCCGTGATGAGGTGGGCCGATCATTCTACTGTGAGGCTGGTGGATAGGGATGTCTGGCTGAATGATGTGTAGCCCTCAGGTTCGGCCAGCATGCGTTGGTCTAGGGGAATAGAGCCTCTGGCTCAGTCAAACTGAGAAATCCCATTTGTGTGGATCCTGCGTGATGTTTTGCCTGGTTACAAATCTATACCGCAAAATATCAGACAGTAGACCATATGCAATTAAACAATTGAAATTTATAAATCTTAATCTGACTATAGTGTTAGTAACGAAAATAAAAAGAAAAGTGGCCCATTATAAAGAAACTGACTAAAGTGCAGGTTGGAGTTCACGGTCCCGTCCACTCGTTCCCCATCAACCTCCTTCAAGCGTCACTGACCCTTGGACCCTCGTCCAAGTTCACTCCGTCCGGCAGTATATCATCCCTCTCCATTCGTGTCTTCTCTCTTCCTCTCTCGTCGACAATAAACAGTGAAATCCCTTCTCTCGGACCCAAAAGAAAGAAACAACATTCCTCTCATTGGATGGCGCACATTCCAATGCCCCTGTTACCTCCAGTTAAAACCCAAACATTGCTGCTACAGAGAAACCATTACATTAAAAGTGAAACATTACAGCGCGTTGCAAATGAAAATGAGGGAGATAGAGTAGCGTGGATCCCTCGGTTTAATCCTTGAAATGATCGCCCTCACCCTTGCGTGGCAAAAACAGTACGGACCAGGCCAGTGATCACATGCTCCCACACCCGCCGTGGTGTGCATCGATCCGCAGCTTCTTCCTCTGAGGAGAAAGAGGGGGAGGAGTATCTGGAATGTGTGGTGCAATGGGCTTCTACGAGCAACAGAAGTCAAGGAATTCTCTGCTAAGGAATTACCGTGTTTAAGGGATAGGTGCAGACAAAGAGCTGGGGAGTCTTTGGCCTTGTGGTTATTGATGATATGTTAAGAGGGGTACCGGAGTGAGCTGATCATGCGATGAATAAATCCTTTAAAACGCTGCTTTCTTCCGCTGAGCAAAATGCATCAGTCACAGATCGGGTAACGGCAGAGGGTAGTCTTACTGAATGGAATTTAAAATCTCGAGCGCACAGTAGAGGAAGATAGTAGAATTCTGCACCAGTGGGCTCTTATCACAGAATTATACAATGAAAGTGGTATCCCATCAGAGAATGTTGTATTATCTTCATGAATGATAACCCATGATGGGAAGGGGAAGTACTGTCTTTTATTGCACCATATTTTGGTTCTCCTATAAGTACAGCGATTCGATTATTACAAGGTTTAGAATATGTAGAAGAGGGTGCGCAGAAACAGGTACAGAAGTTTGATAACCAGAAGAGGGGAAGGGAATACTGCATATGCTATAAAGAAATGTTTGTATTGATGCTTCATGCTGGGGTTGCAGAGGAGCAGGTAAATGTGATTCTCATGCCCAGTCTCTATGCAATGTGAAGGATGTACTGTCCAGTACCTTGTATCACCTAGACAATGCAAATACCTGTGTAAGGACGCTGTTTATGGACTACAGATCAGCATTCAACACCATCATTCCTAAAGTCTATATCAGAAAGCTACAAAACCTTTGTCTCTGTACATCCTTCTGCAAGTGGATCACTGTCTTTCCAACTAGAGGGCCGCATTCTTTTCATTCTGGAAATGATATCTCCAACTCGCTGACAGTCAACACTGGTGCACCACATGGGAGTGTGCTTAGCCAACTGCTCTATTCTCTCTACACAAAGACTGTGGGGCTAGGCGCAACCCGACTGCCATCTATGAACTTGCTGATGGTAGGACCATTGTTGAAAGAATATCAGATGGTGATGGACTGGCGTACAGGAGTGAAATGTACCAAATAGTTGAGTAGTGGCACAGCAAAAGCCTTGCTCTTAACGTCAAAAGGACTACACAGGAAAATACGTATCGGTAATCTGAAGGACAGCTTCTATCCAGCTGCTATGACTACTAAATGGTTCTATAGGGCGGTAAGATTATCAAAATTTCGCTCATTAGCTCCCTGTACCTTATTCTCTAACTGCACAGCACTTTCGCTATAACTGCTGCACCTTATTGTGCATCTGTTACTGTTTTCCCTTGTATTACCTCAGTGTACAGTACGATGGATCAGTAAGAACATTGTGAAAAAAAAATTCTCTGTATCTTGGTACATGTGACAACAATGGAATTCCATTTTAAATTTCTCCTCACAGAGGTTTTGATTGAGGCACGACTGCGCAAGTCATTGAATTACTGAACCTTCAGTTCAAATACCGATCCAACAATTCCTGACCTACTCAAACCTCAGTTAAGAATATCAGACCATAAGACAGAGGAACAGAATTAGGCATTGGTTCATTGAGTCTGTTCCGCCCTTCCATCATGGCTGATTTATTGTCCCTCATAACCCCAATTTCCTAACTACTCCCCACAACTTTTGACACCCTTATTAATCAAAACCCTATCAACCTTCATTTAAATTTCCCCCTGAACCAGCGTGAATAACCTCACTCACAGCCACCTTTGGCGATGAATTCCACAGATCCACCCTCTAGCTAAAGTAATTCCTCTTCATTTCTGTTCTGCAGGGATATTATTCTGAGCCTATGCTCCCTGATCCCAGGCTCTCACACTATCGGAAACATACTCTCCACATCCACGCTATTTCGGCACTTCAATATCCAAAGGGTTTCAGTAAATTCACCACTCTTATTCTTCTAAGCTCCACCAAGTACAGGGGCAAAGCCATCAAACGCTCCTCATGTGTTAGCCTTTCATTCCCACTACCATTCTCATGAACCACCTCTGGACACTCTCTAATGCCAATACATCTTACGATAAGAGCTCAGAACTGCTCACAATAATCCAAGTGTGGTCTGACCTATGCCATAGAAAGCTTCACCATTATATTCTTGCTTTTATATTCTAGTTCTCTCAAAATGTATTTGTCTTCCTTACCACTGACATAACCTGTAATTGAACCTTTAAGGAATCTGATACAGGGACTCGAAGTTCCTTTGCACTTCTGATTTTTGAATGTTCTTTCCATTTAGAAAATTGGAGGTCCTGTGGATTAAAACAAATTCCCGGGTAGTATGTTGCCTCCCGAGTGCCAGGATATCTTGAATCATGTCCTCAGCTTTCTTAATTGCGAGGGTGAAGAGCCAGAATATGTAGGTACCAATTACATGGGTAGGACATCTGACGAAGTTCTGCACATGGAGTTTAGGAGTTAGATGCTAAAGGGATCCAGTTTTGTTTAACAAGCTCATATAAAAGAAAGGGACTCTATGAAAGAAAGGGAAGGAGGGAACTGTACACAATGAAAGGTTTGCACCTGAGCTGGATGGGAACAAATATCTAGTGAGAAGATATGTTAATACTGCATAGTGGGACTTAGAACATAGAACATATAGAACATAGAATAGTACAGCACATTACAGGCCCTTCAGCCCACAATGTTGTGCGGACTTACACTAGAGTTGCAGGCGGTTGGGTACCAGAGTGCTGGAACAGTTAGTGAACAGGTTGTGGAGACAGAACTTGGTAAGCCCTAAGACAAAGTTAGGAATCAAAAGGTTGAGCATCGTGTGGACAAAATTAAAAAGGATGAATACAGGACCAAAGGTGTTATAACTGAATGCACTCTGTTTCCAGAATAAGGTGGATGAACTTGTAGCACAGTTACGGATTAGCAGTTATGATGTTGTAGACATCATGAAATCATGGCTGAAGGATTCTAGCTGGGAGCTTAATGTCCAATGACACGATATTTCATATAGTCACGCATATGAGCTTGTTAAGCAAAATTGGAACCCAGCGTATGAGAGGCAAGGCTAAAGCAAAGATAGAAGTAGGAATCCCAGGCAGAAGGCAGAAGAGATAATGGGGTCCTATTGAGGATGGATGTCGACGAGTAGGGTTCTACAGGGGTCAGTATTGAGACTTAGGTATTCACTTTATACATGACTGATCTGGCTGAGGGAACTGATGACATTGCAATCAGGTTTGCAGACAACACTAAGATAGGTGGAGGTAGAACTTGTAGCCAAGAGGCATGGAGTCCGCCTAAGGAGGTTGACAAGAATTATTCCTGGAATGAAACGTTTATCCTATTAGAGTGTTTGATTCCTCTGGTCCTGCTCTCGGTGTAGTCTAAAGTGATGAGGCAGTATCTCTGAAATGCACCAGATATAGAACAAGTGCATAGAGCAGATGCGGAGAGAACATCTCCATGAATAGGATGGTCCAGTATGCGAGGCACGATATCAGGGTGCTAATTTAATGTGGAGGGTGTGATTCTGTGGAATGGAATTCGTTGCCAAATCGCTATGTAGATGAAATTATGTTGGGTGCATTGAAGGCAGATGTGGTAGTTTTTTTTTTATCGTTCGGGGTTGACGGTTACAATGGGAAGGCAAGAGAAGAAGGATGAAAATATTCAGCCATGGTTCATACAGTAAATATTTTTTGTAATTTATTTGGATATGGCCGTATATGGTATGCTTAGCATTTTGATGATGATACGTAGTTGGAAGATCTTGCTGATTGTGAAGCAGTTTACAAGCGATTATAACCATTGTGGAGAACAAGGGACGTCCAATGGATGTCTACTAAGATAAAAGAGACGTGATGCATTTTGGACAGTCAGCCAAGAGTAGGACTTACATTACATTGCAAATTTCTCAGGTACATTTCTGTAACTAGGGTGCCAAAGACTCTTGCATAGTACTATACTTCTCAACGTGGAGGACAAAGTGAGTTTGTAAGTCTAGCGGGAGTGAGGAACGGTGGGAACGGCAAGGCTGCAGGGTCGCGGGAGGGTTCTGGGACAAATAGCAGAAAAGGAATGCCGGGGTGGGGCAGACAACAGGCAAGTAACTTCATCACTCCTTCTTGCGAAAGGGGTGATAAAAGTCTCTCCCTCGTCAGTGTGTGAGAGAGAGAGAGTTATGGGATTTCAAACTGGTGGGATGAGCAGTCCTCTTTGATGGACCCGAGATAATAGGGCTCTTCGTGGACTTTGTTATTACTTGCAAGGAGGCTCATTCTTTCTGCTGAAGCAAGTGGGTTGAGGGGAGGGGGAGGATTGATGCTTTAATGCTACCTGTGTGTAAGAGGGGCTTGTGCATTTGTCGGCATGCAGCGCACTTTTAGCTGTAACAGTAATATCTTTTTTCATACATTTTTTTAATATTGTATTTCCTTGTGCAACCTCAATGTATCAGTAAAATAAAATGACCTTATGATGACATGCAAGAGAAAGCTTTGCGCTATATGTTCGAACATGTGACAACAGAAAAATCATACAGTTTACTAATTCCATGCTTTATGTCTGTGATACTGCTACGAGCATTCAGATGTGCAAACAAGTGTCTGTACATACGTCAATAATCTTGATTTGATTTTGACTTTATAAGTGAGCAAGACAGATGACAGAAAAGAAGAAAGCTGCAAAGTGAATTGTTTAAAAAATAAAAATGTTTATTTTATTAATTTATTAATGAGATTCAGTGGATATTTCAGCCCCAGCTTTATCTCGTCTCTGATCTTACTCTGCGTCCCTCCGTAAATAAACGGGTTCACGCAGGAACACAGAAACTGAAGCGCGAACCTGCTTTCTTCCAGAGGGAAAATTAAGTCACCGATATTGGAACCTGAGAAGTAAGCGATGTCAGCAATGCGGACGTAGATGCAATTTATCAGTTCAAAGAGCCACAAGAGGATGAAGATACCCGAAATACTTAGGAGCAGGACGATAGACTTCCTCCGACTCTCCGTCTCCGGGTCGCTTTGTTTCTCACTGTTCCCGCCGCTCTGGAGTCTCCTGCGGATTCTAATAGCCACTAAAATGTGTCTGATAGTTAGAAAGTTGAATAGCAAGATTAGAACGAATGGCAGACAGGGGTTTAAAATGCTTTCTATCCAGTCATATGCTATCCAGCCCGGCAAGGTATAATATGTTGAAATGATTCTACACGGTGTGGGCTCTGTTTTATGTGGACGTTCAAATATAAACACCATATATATATTCTTCAGACAGCCTACTGCACAGACCATTCCGATCACAATAGACGCCGTTCGCTCCGTGCAATATTTTGTTTTCAAAGTTTGGCTGCAAATAGCCACAAAGCGATCAAAGGTGAACATCACCGTCACCCAGACGGAGCAGTCCCTGGCGGCGTAACCTAGTACGAAGTTCACATTACAGGCCGGAATGGTGGTCAAGGAAACTGACGGGAAATTCATCGGTAATATTCGGTTTAATATCACACCGGTGATAATGACCAGGAGATCCGTCACTGCCATCGACAGCAAGTAAGCAGTGATACATCTGGAGAGACCGCATCGTCTGCGCAACAGTATTACAATCACCGCCAAGTTAGCTGTAATCGAGGAAGACAGAAGCAGTGAGTGTGTGTTGGTGATTGATTGAATGTGTGTGTGTGTGTGTCTTTCTGTCTGTGTGTGTGTGTGTGTGTGTGTGTGTGTGTGTGTGTGTGTGTGTGTGTGTGTGTGTGTGTGTGTGAGCTTGTGCATGAGTGTAGAGTTTGTCCGTGTTCGTGTGTTGTGTGTCAGAGAGCATGCAGTGAGTGTTCGAGATAAAATGATGTGTGTGTGATTGAGGTGGAGTGATTGAAATGTGAGTGCTATTATAATACCGGGAGAGAGAGAGAGAGAGAGAGTGAGTGTGTGTGTGTGTGACAGTTTTGCGTGCTTATGCATTGTGCCTATCAGTATGTATAGATGACTATAAGGTAAATCACTGGATATCATAAATAGTCCTTGTTGTTGACGGTACTCAGTGAGAAATTTTAGCTTTGATACGTCACGCTGTAATAAACTGTACGCTATTTGGAATCATGTGATTGTGACTTTGCAATATTCTCACTTTGAATCTTACCGGGGAGTCTGTCTCTGTGGAAACAAAACCAGAGCAAGGATATGGTCATTCATTGTCATTTTCCTTGATTTAAAACACTTGCACTTTTGTTATTGGTTTGAATCACTGAGATTTCTTTCCGGAAAGTTCAGAGGAAGCAGAAATGCACTCGAAACATCACTGAATGTAGAGTAACTGCTCTGGATTTGCATGGTTCACCATTTTCTCCTTACTTAAACATCCGAATTAGTTCTTCCTCTTCTCGTACCACCCTCTCCTCTGTGGCCTAAGATGATTCGAAAAGGACAATAAGAACCTTCACAGTCTATGCCCTTGCCATCCTTTAACAATTCCATACCAAGATGAGTCAATTATTGAGGATGGAATTTCAAAATACTTGGAAGTATATTATATAATACAACAAACTCAGGATAGTTGTTCTAAGGGGGGGGGTCTTGCTTGGAAAATCATTTAGAATTCCCGAAGGACATAACAAACAGATTAGACAAAGGAGGTTCGGTGGATGTTACTTGCTTCAATGGTTGTGGAGGCCAAGCCGTTGGGTGTATATAAAGCAGACGTGATTAAAATGTATCTCGGCACCTGTGACAAAAAAATGTATTATTTCATCAAATCCTGCAATTTAGCGAAAACAGGTACTCCTCATCATTTCGAGTTGTATAGGTTGGAAACTGACACTTCAGTCCGCCATGTCCATGTCGATCAACAGGGTCCCTATTCCTAATCACCAGTCTGGTCTGTAGGCTTCCATGTGGTAGTAATTCAAATGCTCAGCTCGACACTTCTTAAATGTTGTGAGTGTGCCCATCCCCTCTCTGGCAGGGTGTTTTCAGATTCCAAACAACCACAAGCTGAAAATGATCTTCCTCAGATCAATTCTAAAGGTCTTCACCTTTACACTGAACCTGCAATATCTGCCTTTACCTAATTCACTATGGAGAATAATTTCCAGCTATCTAGCTTATTTGTACCTCCATCACAATCCTCTCAGTGCTCTCTGCTCTTGGAATACAAATTCATCTATCCAGTCTCTCCTCATATTTGAAACTCACTATCAGATCCTTTTAAATCCTCTCTGCATTCTTTTCAATGCAATTAAGTCCTATATATAACGTCGTAATCAGAATCATACATACAAAATTAACATCTCAAGTCATCATCCTGTACTTACTGACCCACTGGATATTCCGTTCCTCAGTATTTCAATACCCCATGCTTATTTTTCGTTAACACTCCGCATTCTGCCTCAAACTCCTACGGCGGAATTGTTCAAAATTTTGATTGAAAATGTCCATTGAACTGATATAAGAATTGAAATTGCTGCTATTTCACTTGGGTATTTCAATCCAGACTGAGAATAGATAATACAATAAATATCAAAACCATTGAAGATTAGAAACTTTAATGAGAAAGAAAAATTCTACCGCTGAGATAAAATACTCTATAAAGAAATAAAAAATTAAAATGATAAATGTTCAATTAAGATGGTACACTCAAAGGCCGACAATGATTAAAATGTATTTTAAAAACTGGCAGAATAGAAAAAGGGTAAAAACTACAATTGACAGAAACCGATAATACCAGTAAAGACATCAGAGAAATGATTTTCACAGCTTCTTGCAAATTTATAACTACGTTACCAGCAATGCCGATGACTGCAATGATGAAGTAGTAAATTACTAACGCCAAGATTTTTGGAGGCGCATGCATTACTGCCGTCGTATTTATGCATCAAATGCACTGCATTCGCTGTCAGTTATACTTATACACAATAACAGTCACCAGGGAAATATAACAAAGGTGTCATTGTTTTATTTAATCCTAATTAAATAGATTGAAACAGACAGCTAAAAGCAAGTGTTGTCAATAGTTGTTTTGATGAATAATTGTACGAATTGTGTAATACAGTTTCCATTTTTGCCATTAAAACTGAATGGGTACATTAGATTTAGTCTAAAAATGATCCATAATTGAGCAAAATAAGGAGGAAGGTGTCGACGATTATACTAATTCAATATTAAAGCAGCATTTCTACACTTAAGAACGATTGCAAAGGTGCGTCCCTTTCTGTCATGTAATGATGCTAAAGAAACTAATTCACACTTTTATATTGAATAGACTAGATTACGACAATGCACTTATTTACCTGCCTTTCAGAGCAATCTATTCACAAGCATCAACTAATTCAGAACGCCAATGTTAGAATATTAATTAGAACTAGGAGGAAGGAGTACCGCACTCCCGTCTTGGCTACTCTACATACACTGTCTGTGTTTTTTAGAGAAGTTTCACTAACCTACTGATGGGATACGGAAAGCCAGGAGATCGACCAGACCAGTTAGATTTCACCGGGGTTGAAATCAGACACCAGGCTGCTTCCATTCTTAAGCTGTTATGTTTTCCTGGAAGAACATATAGCCGGCAGGAACTTTCTGGCTCTATAAGCAATTGTAAGACATCAGTATAAAAAAAAGTGAGTCTGAAGAATGAAGTGGAAAATCTCAGTCAAGGCTGTGTTATTAAAGAAACACTATAGATGGCTCGGAGAAGGGCTGCAAAGTTCTAAGATAAGAATATAGATATAGTTCGTCATACAGAAGTTACAGCACTTAGATGCTCTGCGCCAAGCTGGTTCACAACCTAATCCCATTAAGGTTTGAGTCATGATGAGGTGGGCCAATGATGCTACTGTGGGGCTGGGGGATGGAAATGTCTGGTTGAATGATATGTAGCCCTTAGGTTCCGTCCGCATGTGTTTGTCTCTGGGAAGAGAGCCTCTGGCTCAGTCAAACTGGGAAATCTCATTTGTGTGGATGTTGTATGATGTGTTGCCTGGTTACAAATCTATACCACAAAATATCAGACAGTATACCATATGCAATTAAGCGATTGAACTTCATTAATCTTAATCTGACTGTAGGGTTAGTAACGAAAATAAAAAGAAAAGTGGCCCATTATAAAGAAACAGACTAAGGTGCAGGTTGGAGTTCACGGTTCCGTCCACTCGTTCCCCATCAACCTCCTCCAAGCGTCGCTGACCCTCAGACCCTCGCTCCAAGTTCACTCCGTCCTCCGGTATACCGATACTCTCCACTCGTGTCTTCTCTCTTCCTCTCTCATCGACAAAAGACTTCGAAATCCCTTCTCTCAGACCCAAAAGAAAGAAACAACATGCCTCTCACTGGATGGCCACTTTTATCTCTAGTCAAAACTCAGACATCGCTGCTACAGAGAAACCATCACATTAGCAGTGAAACATTACAGAAAGGCCATTACATTAGCAGTGAAACCTTACAGCGCGTAACAGATAAAAATGAGGGAGATAGGGTAGCGTGGACCCAGCGGTTTAATCCTTGAAAGGATCATCCTCACCATTGCGTGCCAAAAAACAGTACGGACCAGGCCAGTGATCACGCGCTCCCACACCCGCCGTGGAGTGCATCGATCCACAGCTTCTTCCACTTGGGAGGGAGAGGGGAAGGATAACCAGGAATGTGTAGTGTAATGGGCCTCTGCGAAACAACAGTAGTCAATAAACTCTCTGCTAAGGAATTATCGTGTTTAAGGGATAGGTGCAGACAAAATGCTGAGGAGTCTTTGGCCGTGTGGTTATTGATGACATGGGATAAGAGGGGTACCGGAGTGAGATGATCACGCGATCAATAAAGCCTTTAAAACGCTGCTTGCTTCCTCTGAGTGCAATGCATCAGTCACGAATCGGGTAACAGCAGCGGTTAAACTTAAGTATCATTCTCTTACGGAATTTTAAACCCCAAGCGCAATGGAGTGCTGTAGGAGAAGATAGTAGAGTTCTTCGCCAGTGAATAATTATCACAGACTTACACCGCGAAAGTGGTATCCCGCCAGAGGATGTTGTATTAACTTCGGGAATGATAACATATGATGAGAAGCTGACATTTATTGCACCATATTTTGGTTATCCTATAAGTACAACGATTCAATTATTACAAGGTTTAGAATATATAGAAGAGGGTGCGCATAGCCAGGTACGGAAGTTCGATAAGCAGAAGGGGAGAAGGGAAGACTGCATTTGCTATAAAGAAATGTTTTTATTGTTGCTTAATACTGGGGTCCTGGAGGAGCAGGTAAATGGGTCTCCCACGCCCAGCCTCTATGCAATGTGAAGGAAATACTGTCCTGGACCTTGGATCACTTAGACAATGCAAAGGATGCTGTTTATTGACTACAGCTCAGCATTGAACACAGTCATTCCTTAAGTCTATATCACAAAGCTACAAAACATTTGTCTCTGTACATCCTTCTGCAAGTGGATCACTGATTCTCCAACTAGAGGGCCGCATTCTGTGCAGATTGGAAATGGCATCTCCACCTCGTTGACAGTCAACACCGATGCGCCACAGGAGTGTGTGCTTAGTCCACTGCTCTACTCTCTCCACACCAAGACTGTGTGGCTAGGCGCAGCCCGACTGCCATCTATAAATTTGCGGATATTGATGGTCACAGAATATCAGATGGTGACGGAAGGGCGTACAGGAGCGAAATGTACCAGATAGTTGAGTGGTGGCACAACAATAGCCTCGCACTCAACGTCAGAAGGACTACGCCTGAAAATATGTATCGGTAGACTGAAGGACAGCTTCTATCCAGCTGTTATAAGACTACTAAATGGTTCTGTAGAGCGGTAAGATTGATTATTAACCTCATTATCTAGCTCGTTGGATTCTTGCACCTTATTGTCTAACTGCACAGCAGTTTCGCTGTATCTGCAGCACCTTATTGTGCATCTGTTACTGTTTTACTGTGGGGCGATTGATCAGTAAGAACATTACGAAGAAAATTTTTCTCTGTATTTCGATACATGTGACAACAGTGGAATTCCATTTCAAATCTCTCCTCATTCAGGTTTTAATCAAGGCGCGACTGCACAAGCGCACGGGTGTCAGCGAGTTAGACTGACGGGGAGTATTTAAACAGAAGACAGCTTTATAGAGCAGGCAGCAGAAGAGCGGATGACAGAGTAGTGGGAGAGAGCTTAACGGGGCTTCGGTGATAACGGGTCGAGTCCAGGGAGGTTATCTGTGAAGAATAGAAACAGGAAGTATGTCAGTGAGGCCGCTGTTCTGTACTGGGTGTCAGATGTGGAATGTCCGGGAGACTCCCAATCGCCCAGATGGCCACATCTGCACCAGGTGCATTGAGCTGCAGCTCCTTAGGAAACGCGTTCGGGAACTGGAGATGCAGCTCGATTACCTTCGTCTGGTCAGGGAAAGTGAGGAGGTGATAGGTGCTACAGGCAAGTAGTCACACCGGGGTCTCGGGAAACAGATAGGGGCATAATAGTCAGGAGACGGAAGGGCAAGAGTCAGCTACTAAAGAGTACCACAGTGGCTGTTCACCTTAACAATAAGTACTCCTGATTGAGTACTGTTGCGGGGGGTGGGGGGGGGGGATGACCAACCTGGTGGAAGCAACAGTGGACGTACCTCTGACACAGAGTAGGTCCCTGTGGCTCAGATGGTAGGGGAAGAAGGAGGATGGCAGCAGTGAAACGGGACTCTATAGATAGGGGGTCAGACAGGCTATTCTGTGGACGCAGGAAAGAAACACAGATACCAGTTTACCTCCCAGGTGCCAGGATCCAGGATGTTTCTGATCGTGTCCACAATATTCTGAAGTGGGAAGATGAACAGCCAGAGGTTGTGGAAAAAATATTGGTACCAATGGCATAGGTAGGAAAGGAGAGGAGGTCCTCAAAACAAACAACAGGGAGTTAGGAAAGAAGTAGACAAGTAGGACCTCAAAGGTATAATCTCAGGTTTACTGCTTGTGCCAGGCGACAGTGAATAGAGAAATAGAGTGAGGTAGAGGATAGGTGAGTGGCTGAGGGATTGGAGCAGGGGGCAGGGATGCAGATTGCCAGTGACCAGCGGTGTGCCTCGGAGATCTGTTCTGGGACCCCTACTCTTAGTGATTTTTATAAATGACCTGGATGAGAAAGTGGAGGGGTAGCTTAATAAATTTGCTGATGTCACAAAGGTTGGGGGTGTTGTGGATAGAGTGGAGGGCGATCAGGGGTTACAGCAGAAATTGATAGGATGCAAAACTGGGCTGAGAAGTGGAAGATGGAGTTCAACCCAGATAGGTGTGTGGTGGATGCAATAGGGTCTTTTAAGAGGCTTCTGAATAGATACATGGAGTTTAGAAAACTAGAGAGCTAATGGCAACCCAAGGTAATTTCTAAAATAAGTACATGTTTGGCACAGCATTGTGGGCGAAGGGCCTGTATTGTGCTGGAGGTTTTCAATGTTTCTATGTTTCTGTCACTGAAAGTTGCCATTCCATTTGACACCCTAGTAAACCACCCTTGGATTCTCTCCAGTGCAATCAAATCCCAACTGTACTGTATTAAGAAGAACAATACACAGACACTATAACCAATCGACGTATACTGAGCTGCTAGATCCTCATATCGACCCTGACCTTAAGATATAGGAGCAGAATTTGAATATTTGGCCCATCAAGACTGTTCCGCCATTTCATTCTCGCTGATAATTTTCCTTAGCTCAAATCTCCTGCCTTCTACCCGAATCCCTTCATGACCTGACCAGTCATGAATCTATCAAACTCTGCCTTAAATATCGATAAAGACTTCGCCTCCACAGCTACCTGTGGCAACGAGTTGTATAGTTTCACAATTCTCTGGCTAAAGAAATTCCTTCTCATCACCGTTCTAAAAGACCGCCCTACTCTTTTGAGGCATTTTTCTCTGGTATTGGACATTTCCAGCATGAGAAACATCCCTGCACATCTGCTCCATCATGGTCTTTCTGCATTCGATGGTTTTTAATTAGCTCATACATCATTCTCCTAAACTCCAGTAAATGCAGGCCCAGAGCCATCAAACGCTCTTCATATGACGAGCCATTTAATCCTCTATCATACAAAGTACACTGCAGATGCTGTGGTCAAATCAACACGCACAACATGCTGGAGGAACTCAGCAGGTCGGACAGCATCCGTGGAAATGGGCAGTCAACATTTCGGGCCGAAACCCTTCGTCAGGACTGAAGTTGGAGGGGGCAGGGGCCCTATAAAGAAGGTGGGGGGGGGGAGGTGGGAAGGAGAAGGCTGGGTGGTATCAGGTGAAAAACCAACCAGAGGAAAGATCAAGGGGTGGGGGAGGGGAAGCAGGGAGGGGATAGGCAGGAAAGGTGAGGAAGGAATGTAAGGTGAAAGCACTGTGTAGTAGAAGAAGGCAGAATCATGAGAGAGGTGATAGGCAGCTGGAGGAGGAGGCAGAGTGAAACTGGGATGGGTGAAGGGAAAGGGAGTGAATTACTGGAAGTTGGAGAATTCAATGTTCATGCCAAGGGGCTGGATACTACCCAGACGGTATATTTGGTGTTGCCAATCTAACCTGAGTTTGGCCTCATCGTGGCAGTAGAGGAGGCCATCTATGGACATATCTGAATGGAAATGGGAAGCAGAGTTGAAGTGGGTGCCAACCGGGAGATCTAGTCTTTTGTGGCGGACAGAACGGAGGTGCTCGACGAAGCGGTCCCCCAATCTGCGTCAGGTCTCGCTAATGAAGAGGAGGCCACACCGGGAGCACCAGATGCAATAGATGACCCCAACAGACTCAGAAGTGAAGTGTTGTCTCACCTGGAAGGACTGTTTGGGACCCTGAATGGTGGTAAGAGAGGAGGTGTAGGGACAGGTGTAGCACTTATGCTTGCAGGGATAAGTGCCAGGTGGGAGATCCGTGGGGAGCCTTTGTGGCCTAGGATTATTGGAAAGGGAAAATAAGAACTTTCAAAGTCTATGTCCTTGCCTTCTTTAAAAATTCCATACCTGGTCTTAAGAATGGAACTTCAAAATACTTGGAAGTACAACAAACTCAGTATAGTTTATTTAAGGGAGAAAGCTTGCCTCAAAAAATCATTTAGAATTCCTTAAGGACGCAACAAGTCGATTAGACAACGGAGATTCAGTGGATGTTAGTTGTTACGCGATTTGAGAGAGACAAGTTGTTGGTTGTATTTAAAACAGGGTGATGAACATATAAACCGGCATTTGTGACAAAATAAACTCTAATATTTCATTGAAATAAGCCAACTCAGTGAAAAAGTAACATGTCAATCATTTCGAGTTCTACAGGTTGGAAACTGACACTTCAGTCTCCAGTCATGTCCAGGTCGATCAAATGGGTCCCTATTCCCAATCACCATTTTTTTCTGTAGGTCTCTATGTCGTGCAAATTGAAATGCCCAACTCGGTATTTCTTAAATGCTGTGAGTGAGCCTGCCTTCCACACCTCCTCCGGCACGGTATCTTCAGATTCCAATCAACCTCGAGAGGAAAATAATCTTCTGCAGATCTATTCTAAAGTTTTTCTCCTTTACAATCAACCCACAATGTCTGCCTTTGCATAATTCACTATGGGAAATAATTTTCAACTACCTATCTTATTTCTAGCTCCATCACAATCATCTTCATCTTCTCTGCTCATGGAATATAAATTCATTAATACTGTCTGTTTCCATATTTGAACCTCACTATTGCAAATCCTTTCGAATCCCCTCTGCACTCTTTTCACAGCAATTAATTCCTTATCAGTATCATTGCCGTAACCAGTATTGCACATACAACATTAACACTTCAAGTCATCATCCTGTACTTAACAACCTTCTGGATACTCGGTTTCTCAGTATTTCAATATCCCAGCGCTTGTTTTTCTCAGTATTTTTTCGTTAACAGTCCACATGCTTAAGTGGATTTGGTTCTAAATATTGATTGAAACTGTTCATAGAAATAACATATGAATTGAATGGGCTGCTATTTCAGTTGGGTGTTTACCTTCAAACTGAGAACAGATGATACATTAAACAGCAAAAACAATGATGTCTGGAAACTTTAAACCGAAAAAAAAAACTAGCACCTTGATAAAATACACTATAAAGGAAAAAACAAAAATTATAACTGGTCAATTAAGATGCACAATCAAAGGGCGACAATTATCCTGTATTAACAAGAATGGGAGAACTGCAAAGGGGTAAAATTCTGCAATTGATAGAAATCAACAATACCAGTAAATACATCAGAAAAAAGACTATTCACAGCAGTTTGAAGATTAATAACCAATACCAATACTTTACGAGCAATGCCAATGACTGCAATGATAAAATAGTAAATAACTAAGGCCAGGAATTTTGAAGGCGTATGCATAGGTGCCTACGTCATTAAGTATCATTGTATCAAGGCATTCACTGTCAGTAATATTCATACACAATATTAGTCACCAAGGAGAAGGTATCAACGTTCATTTATTCTAATTAAATGAAGTGAAATACACAACTGAAAGCAGGTGTTGTCAATAGTTGTTTTGATGAATAATTATACAAATTGTGTAATACTCTTTCCATTTCTGCCCTTAAAAACTGAACAGATACATTGGATCTGGTTTCAAAAATTATTCCACAATTGTCCCATCGAGTCTGTTCCGCCATTCAGTCATGGCTGATCCTCTTTTCCTCTACTCAACCCCATTCCTCAGCCTCCTCCCCTAACCTCTGAAGAATCTATCAATCACTGCCTTAAAATTACCCAACGACCTGGCCTCCACAGCTGCCTGTAGTAACAAATTCCACAAATTCACCACCATCTGTCTCAAGAAATCTCTCAGCTTTTCTATTTTAAATTGCCCTCTTGTCCTGGACTCTCCCACCATGGGAGGGATCTGTTCTATATCTACACTTACTCGTGCCACTAATGCCCATACCCCTTCAGAAGGCTGAGGAAATTTGGCATGTCCCCTCATCAATTATTATCAATGCACCAAAGAAATCATCTTATCTGGGGGTATTGCGGCTTCTTTGGCAAATGTTCTGCCCTTGACCACAAGAAAGTTGTGGACACCATTCTGCATGTCACTGAAAGAAGTCAACTCTCCATTGACTTTTTCTATACTTCTCCCTTCCTTAGTAAAGAGACTAAGCATAATCAAAGACACTGGCTGAACTTTACACTCCTTCTTCTCGCTTCTCCCGACAGATAGAATATACAGAAGCTTGAAAGTACATATCTCTAGAAGTAAAGACGGCTTCTATCCAGCTTTATATGACAATTAAATAGTGTCGAGGATGATAGGATTGATCATTGACCTCATAATCTACCTTCCTTTGGTCTTGTAGGCTATTGTCTGCCGTTACTGCAGATTCATTATAGCTGCTGTACCTTATTCTGCATCTATTACTGTTTCACCTCGTACTACCTCAATGTACTGTGGAATGACTTGATCAGTATGAACAGTATGAATGCAAAGTGTTCTCTGTAACATAGCTCAAACTATATGACAACTATAAAGGCATTGCATTTCTAATATTTCTTCATCACTGTAACTCACTATCCCAAGCAACTTCCAGGAGGCCACAAACGATGCAAGTCTTCCAGGATGTTCCTGGAGATGTAGAAAATGCTAGGACGCTGGGTAAGCTCCGAGAACGGGAACACACCACTCTGATGAAGCGCAGTTTGAGTACACCTGTAGATCACAGACTCCAACAGGACCCGACATTTGATGGAGTCACGCATATGAATTTGTTAAACGAGATTTGAACCAATGGTATTGGAGGCAAAACCACGGCAAACATAGAAGATGGGCTAACAGCCAGAAGTCAGACTGGGGGTAAGGGTGTCCTTTTCAGGATGGCTGTCGGTGATCAGTGGGGTTCTAAAAGGGTCAGTATTGAGACCTAACTTTTCACTTTAAATATGAATGTTCTGACTGAGGGAACTGATGACATTTCAAGCCGGTTTGCAGATGATACTAAGATAGGTGGAGGAAGAGCTTTTAACCCAGAGGCAGAGAGTCCGCAGAAGGACTCCCTTAGGCAGTGGGCAACAAAATGACAGATAGAAAACAATGCAGGAAGCTGTAGTGTTATGCAATTCGGAAAGACGAACAAGTGTGTGGTCTATTTTCTCAATTATGAGAAATACAGAAATCTGAAGGTAAAAGTGGTTAGAGAGCTACTGAAGGAGTCCCTGAAGGTTAACTTGAAGGATGAATGGGTAAAAAGGAAGTTGAGGCCATTGCTCAGGCTTATTTCAGGATTACTCAAATATAAAAGCAAAGATGGACTGCTATGGTTTAATAAGGTGTTGGTCAGGCTGTTCGTGGAATATTGAGTGCAATTATGAGCCCGTTTCTTAGAAAGGGTGTGCTAGCCAAGAGAGTGTCCATAGCAGGTTGGCAAGAATTATCCCAGGAGTGAAATGTTTACCCTATTAGAGCGTTTGATGGATTGGAGCCTGTTGTCGATGGAGTCTAATGTGATCAGGAAGTAGCTCATTGAAATGTACCAGATATGAAAGAAATAGGTAGAGTGGATGTGAAGGAAAATTTGCATTTATCTGATAATCCAGTATGAATACCACAGTATCAGATTAAAGGGTGCTAATTTAACGTAGAGGGTGTAATTTTGTGGAATTCGTTGCCAAATAGTTAAATCAACCAAGCTATGTTGGGTATATTTAAGGAAGCAGTTATAGCTTAATTTCCGTATGGGTAAGGTTTACAAGTGCAAGGCAAGAATAAGAGGGGTGAAAATACACAGCCATGGACTAACAGATGAACCTATTGTTTTTGTAAATCATTTGGATATGGACGCATGTGGCATGATTGGCAATCTTGATGATGATACAAAGTCTGGAGATGTTGCGGATGGATGCCTACTTAAATAAGAGAGATGTGATGCATGTTGGACTATCAACCAAGGATAGCACTTACAGTACACTTCAAAACTTTAAGGAGTGAATGACGTTGGGAATGGCAAGATTGGAACGCCACGGGAGGGTTGCGGGACAAGTTGCAGAGAAGCCGGGATGGGGGAGATACCAGCCAGGCCTTTTTATTACCCCTAAAGAGAGATACCCCTGTATCCCTGGTTAGGGAGTAAGAAGGTGTGTGTGTGTGTGTGTGTGTGTGTGTGTGTGTGTGTAAGAGAGAGAGAGAGAGAGAGAGAGAGAGAGAGAGAGAGAGAGAGAGAGAGAGAGAGAGAGAGAGAGAGAGAGAGAGAGAGAGAGAGAGAGAGAGAGAGAGAGAGAGAGAGAGAGAGAGAGAGAGAGAGAGAGAGCAATGGAATATCGAACTGGGATCAATAGTGGTTTTTGGTGGACTCGAGACCATGGTCGCTTTGGGGTCTTTGCTCTTACTTGCACGATTGGTGCTGGGCGCTCAAACATTCTGCGGGAACAAGTGGGATGGGGGGGGCGCGGAGGAGGTTTCATAATTTGCTGTTGCGTGTGCGTGGGTGAGGCGTGTGCATTTGTCGGCCTGCGGAGCACTTTTATATATGACTCTGATACCTTTTTTGCATTATATTATTGAATTCCCTTGTTGAAATAAAATGATCTACTGATGGCATGCAAAAGAAAGATTTACTGTGTGCTTTCGAACACCTGACAATAGAAAAAATATTAATTCCATGTCTTATATCTGTGATACTGTTGCAAGTATGCAACGAGTATCTGTGCATACGTCAATAACCTCGACTTTGACTTTGATTTTGTCATGGGCCCTTCTGGCAATCGCCCACCTTGCTATTTACCTCAGGAATTGGGCCTCAACCACCTCGTTTAGTTTCCAATCATTCCCAGGTTCCAGTAACTACAAACACCTGCTTTCCATCAGCAAATGCAGTATAAAAACCCTGTAACCACAACAAGGAGCTGCCAGTTCGTTGGTCGACTCCGGTGTGAGTAATCTCGTGTCATGGTTCTTAGGACTACCAGTTCTAGGTCAAGCATCGCTCCTGGATACCGACTCCACGCTCGCTACGTTAATAACGCCTCCAGACTCTGCCTCCACGCCCGTGTTCTGCACTTGGGTTCGTCCACCGCCACGCCCTTGATTTTGACTTTATACTGAGCAAATGAGACGACTGAAAGGAAGATGAGAGTGCTTTACAAAATGAGCTGTTCCAAAGAACAAAATGTTTATTTCATAAATTTATTCATGACAGTCAGTGGATATTTCAGCCCCAACTTTATCTCCCCTCTAATCTTGCTCTGCGTCCCTCCATAAATAAATGGATTCACGCAGGAACACAGGAACTGAAGGGCGAACCTGCTTTCTTCCAGAGGGAAAATCAGGTCACTGATATTGGAACCTGAGAAGTAAGCGAAGTCAGCAAAGCGAACGTAGACAAAATGTATCAGATCCGGTAGCCACAGGAGGATGAAGATACCCGAGACACTTAGCAGGAGGACGATAGACTTCCTGCGACTCTCCGTCTCTGGGTCGCTCTGGTTCTCACTGTTCCCGCCGCCCTGGAATCTCCTGCGAATTCTAATGCCCACTAATATATGCCTGATAGTGAGAAAGTTGAAAAGCAAAATGAGAACGAATGGTAGACAAGGATTTAAAATGCTTTCCATCCAATCAAATGCTATCCAGCCAGGCGAGGTGTAAAATGTTGACGCAATTATGCACGGTGTGGGCTCTGTTTTATGTGGAGGTTCAAATATAAAAAACATATACATATTTTTTAGACAGCCTACTGAAAAGACCGTTCCGATCACAATAGACGCCGTTCGCTCCGTGCAATATTTTGTTTTCAAAGTTTGGCAGCAAATAGCCACAAAGCGATCGAAAGTGAACATCACCGTCACCCAGACGGTGCAGTCTCTTGAGGCGTAACCTAGTACGAAGTTCACATTGCACCCCGGAATGACAGTCAGGTAACCGGACGGGAAATTCATCGGAACTATCCGGTTTAATATCACGCCCGCGATAATGACCAGGAGATCCGTCATCGCCATCGACAGCAGGTAAACAGTGATACATCTGGAGAGACCGCATCGTCTGCGCAACAGTATTACAATCACCGCCAAATTAGCTGGAATCGAATAAGACAGAAGCATTTAGTGAGTGAGTGAGAGTGAGAGTGAGAGTGTGAGTGTGAGTGTGTATGTATGTAGTGGGACAGTTGTATATGCTTATGTTTTGTGCGTATGCGTAAGTAGTGACACTGGAAATCACAAACTGACCTTGCTGTTGCCGGTATTCAGTGCGACATTTCAAGCTTTGACATTTCACACGAAGTTGACAAACTGTACGCTACTTTAGAATCATGTGATGATTGTGATGCATTGTGATGTTGCAAGATTCTCACTTTGAATCTTACCGGGGAGTCTGTCTCTGTGGAAATAAATCCAGAGCAAGGATATCGTATTATTTTGATTTTTCCATTGACTTAGTACACGTGTACTTTTGTTAATAGTTTCAGTTACTGAGATTTTTTTGCAAAAATTCGGAAAGAAGCTGAAATACAATCGTCACATCACTGAATATAGACTATCTGCTCTGGATTTATATGGTTCCCCACTTCCTCCCTATTTAAACAATCAAATCAGTTCTTCTTCTGGTATCACGCCACTACCCTCCTCTGTGACCTAGGATATTTGGAAAGGGACAATAAGAACCTTCACAGTCCTTGCCTTTAACAATTCCATACCCAGTGTTAAGAATTGAATTTCAAAGTACTTGGAAGTATATCATAAACTACAACAAACTCAGCATAGTTTATTTAAGGGGAGAACTTGCCTCGAAAAATCATTTAGAATTTCTTAAGGACGCGACAAGTCGATTAGACAAAGGAGATTCGGTGGTGGTTATTTGCGTCGAGATTTGAGAGAGACAAGATGTTGGTTGTATTTAAAACAGGCGTGATGAGCATAAAAATGAGCATCGAAATAAGACAACTCAGTGGAAAAGATAACATGTCAATCATTTTGAGTTGTATAGGTTGGAAACTGACACTTCAGTCTGCCATGTCCAGGCCTATCAGAACGGTCCCTATTCCCAATCACCATTCTGTTCTGTAGGTCTCTACGTCGTGCAAATTCAAATGCCCAACTCAATATTTCTTAAATGCTGTGAGTGTGCCTGCCTCCCACAACCCCTCCGGCATGGTACTTTCAGATTCCAACCAACCTCGAGCAGAAAACGATCCTCTTCAGATCTATTCTAAAGCTCTTCTCCTTTACAATGAACCCACAATATCTGCCTTTATATAATTCACTATGGGGAATACTTTCCAGCTATCCATCTTATTTCTAGCTCTATCACAGTTATCTTGGTCCTCTCTGCTCATGGAATACTAATTCATTAATCCAGTCTCTCCTCATATTTGAACCTCACTATCGCAGATCCTTTCGAATCCCCTCTGCTCTCTTTTCACAGCAATTAAGTCCTTATCAGTATCATTGTCATAATCAGTATCATACATACAGCATTAACACTTCAAGTCATCGTTCTGGATATTCGCTTTCTCAGTATTTCAATATCCGAATGTTTTTTTTCATTGACACTCCACATCCTGTCTTATGCTCTTAAAGCGAATTTGATTCTAAATATTGAGTAACACTCTTCATAGAATTGACATAAAAATTGAATTTGCTGCTATTTCAGTTGGGTGTTTACCTTCAAACTGAGAACAGACGATAAATTGAACATCAAAACCAATGAAGATTGGAAACTTTAAAGAGAAAAAAAATTAGCACTGTGATAAAATATATAGTGATAGCACTATAATGGAAAAAAAAACTAAAAATGATAACTGTTCAATTAAGATGGCACAGTCAAAGAGCGACAATTATCCTGTAATAACAAAACTGGGAGAACAGCAAAAGGATGAAATGGTACAATTGATAGAAAGCAACAATACCAGTAAATACATCAGAGAAATGTCTATTCACAGCAGTTCGCAGATTTATAACCAATAACAATACTTTACCAGCAATGCCGATGACTGCAATGATGAAATAGTAAATAAGTAAGGCCAAGATTTTTGGAGGCGCATGCATTACTGCCTACGTCATTAAGTATCTTTGTATCAAGCATTCAATGCCTGTTATACTTATACACAATATTAGTCACTAGGGAGAAGGTATCAATGTTCACTTATTCTAATTGAATAAATTGAAATACACAGCTGAAAGCAGGTGTTTCAATAGTTGTTTTGATAAATAATTGTGCAAATTGTGTAATACTGTTTCCACATTTGTCATTAAAAACTGAACAGATACATTGTGTCTAGTTTCAAAAATGATCCATAATCGACCAAAATAAGGAGTAAGGCGCTAACAATAATATTAATTCAGTATGAAGACAGCATTTCTACACAAGAAAGATTGCAAAGATGCGTCTGGATCTGTCATGTAATGATGCAGAAGAAAGTAATTCACACCTTTCTATCGAATAGACTAGATTACAACAATGCACTTTTACTGGCCTTTCAGAGTAATCTATTCACAAACGTCAACTCATTCAGAACGCTGTTGTTAGAATTTTAACTAGAAATAGGAGGAGGGAGTATCGCACTCTCATATTGCCTACTCTGCATTCGATTTCTGTATTTGTAGAATTAATTCTAAAGTAAACTGTCTTGTTTTTATAGCTCTCAATGGTTTGGAACTGCAATACGTCACAGAAGAGATTTGTTTTATAGTCCTGCTCGAGTCTTGTTCTACCGAACCTTTAAATTTAATCAATGTCCATCAGAAGATAATTTGCTGGCCAGCTTTTTGAACTAGGTTCCCAAACATGGAATTCAATACCTAAAACTATAAGGTTTGCAGACCCACTTCACACTTCAAAACTCCAGCTCAAAACTTATTTACTAACATTGCTTTTAAACAAAATCCTGTCGTCTATTATTTTGATCTTTGCACTTTATCCCATTGTAAAGCACTTTGGCTGAAATTGTCTTGAAGTGCTATATAAATAGAAGCATAGAAAACCTACAGCACAATACAGGCCCTTCATCCCATGATGCTTTGCTGAACACGTACTTACTTTAGAAACTACCTAGTGTTACCCATAGACCTCTATTTTTCTGAGCTCCAGGTACCTTTCCAGCAGTCTTTTAAAAGACCCTATCATGTCCGCCTCCACCACCGCCACCAACAGTCAATTCCACGCACTCGCCACTCTCTGCGTAAAATACTTACCGCTGACATCACCTCTGTACCTACTTTCAAGCACCTTAAAACAATGCCCTCTTGTGCTAGCCATTTCAGCCCTGAGAAAAAGCCTCTGACTATTCACACGATCAATGCCTCTCATTATCTTGTACACCTCTATCAGGTCACTTCTCATCCTCTGTCACTCCAATGAGAAAAGGCAGAGTTCACTCAACCTATTCTTGTAAGGCATGCTCCTCAATCCAGATAACATCCTTGTAAATCTCCTCTGCACCCTTTCTATGGTTTTCACGTCCTTCCTGTAGTAAGGCGACCAGAATTGAGCACAGTACTCCAAGTGGGGTCTGACCAGGGTCCTATATGGCTGCAACATTACCTCTCGGCTCATAAACTCAATCCCACAATTGATCAAGGACAATGCACCGTATGCCTTCTGAACCATAGAGTCAACCTGCATAGCAACTTTGAGTGACCTATGGACTCAGACCCCAAGATCCCTCTGATCCTCCACACTGCCAAGAGTCTTGCCAATTATGTTATATTCTGCCATCATATTTGACCTACCAAAATGAACTATCTCTCACTTATCTGGGTTGAACTCCATCTGCCACTTCTCAGCCTAGTTTTGCATCCTATCAATGTCCCGCTATAACCTCTGACAGCCCTCCACACTATCCACAATACCCCCAACCTTTGTGTCATCAGCAAATTTACTATCCCATCCCTCCACTTCCTCATCCAGGTCATTTATAAAAATCACAAAGAGTAGGGGTCCCAGAACAGATCTCTGAGGCACACCACTGGTCACTGGCCTCCAAGCAGACTATGACCTGTCTACAACCGCTCTTTGCCTTCTGTGGGCAAGCCAGTTCTTGATCGGCAAATGTCCCCGTGGATCCCATGCCTCCTTACTTTATCAATTAGCCTTGCATGGGGTACCTTATCAAGTGCTTTGCTAAAATCTATATACACATCTACTGCTCTACCTTCATCAATGTGTTTAGTCACATCCTCAAAAAACTCAATCAGGCTGGTAAGGCACGACCTACCTGTGAGAAAGCCATGCTGACTGTTCCTAATCATATTATGCCTCTCCAAATGTTCATAAATCCTGCCTCTCAGGATCCTCTCCATCAACCTACCAACCACCGAAGTAAGACTCACTGGTTCTATAATTCCCTGGGCTATCCCTACTCCGTTTCTTGAATAAGGGGACAACATCCGCAACCCTCCAATCCTCCGGAACCTCTCCTGTCCTCATTGATGATGCAAAGATCATCGCCAGAGGCTCAGCAATCTCCTCCCTTGCTTCCCATAATAGCCTGGAGTACATCCCGTCCGGTCTCGTTGACTTATCCAACTTGATGCTTTCCAAAAGCACCAGCACATCCTTTCCCTTAATATCTACATGCTCAAGCTTTTCAGTCTGTGTATAGGGAGTTAGGGAAGAGTCTGAACAAGACCTCCGAGGTAGTAATTCCTGGATTAATCTGAGTGCCACGTGCTAGTCAGGACAGGAATAATTTGATAGTATAGATGAATGTGCGGATGAAAATCTGGTGCAGAGGCCAGGGATTCTGATATCTGGATATTGGGATCTCTTCTGGGGAAAGCATAACCTGTCCATGCCTGATCCGGAGGGTTGCAATGATCTCAGGTTTGCTAGAGCTGTTGTGGAGGAGTAAAACTAATTTGGCAGGGGAATGGGAACCAGAGAGATTGTGCTGAAGATGGGGCAGTTAATATACAACTAGATGTAGTGTGTAGTGAGACTGGGTGGAAGGACAGGCAGATGATAGGGTAAATTTTCAGGCAGTGGGATAAGATGAAGTATAACATGGGGCAAAATTGAAAATGGTGATAAATACAGTGCTGAAAGTGGTACATTTGATTGCGCACAATATAAAGAATAAGGTAGATGATCTTGTAGCACAGCTGGAAGTCGACAAGTATAACTTTGTAAGTCGTGGCTGAAAGAAAATCATAGTTTGGAGCATAACTTCTAAGGATACACATTGCAGCAAAAGCACAGGCAAGTGGGCAGAAGAGATGGGTGGCGCTGTTGGTTAAAAATGAAATCAAATCCTTAGAAAGAGGTGACATATGATCAGAAGGTGTGGAATACTTTTGGGTAGAGTTAAGAAACTCCAAATACAAAAAGACCCTGACGGGAGTTGTATCCAAACCTCCGAACAGTAGCCAGGATGTGGGATACAAATTACAGAAGAAGATAGAAAAGACAAGTAAAAAAGACAATGTTACTTTAGTCATGGGGGTTCAATTTCCAGGAAGCTTGAGAAAATCAGGTTGATACTGGATCCCGGGAGATGGAATTTGTAAAATGCTTACAAAGTGGCTTTTCAAAGAAACTTGTGGTTGAGGCCACGAGGGGAAAGGCAATTCTGGAAAAGGTGTTGTGCAATGAATCAGTTTTGATTAGGGAACTTAAGGTAAATGAACCCTTAGGAGGCAGTGATCATAATGTGATAGAATTCACCCTGCAGTTTGTGAGGGAAAAGATAAAGTAAGATGTATTAGTACTACAGTAGAGTAAGGGGAATTGCAGATGCATTAGACAGGAGTTGGCCAAAGTTGATCTGAAGGGCTGGAGTTTCTGGGAGCAATTCAAAATAAGCAGGGAAAATACACACCAAACATAAAGAAGTATTCTTAAGCAACGATGTGGCAATGGTAGCTGACAACAGAAGTCAAAAACAGCATGAAATGAAAAGAGAAGACATAACACAATGAGTGGGGGATTTGAGAATTGGGACGCTTTTAAAAACCAAGGCAACTAAAAAGTCATAAGGAGAGAAAAGATGAAATATTAAAGCAAGCTGGCCAATAGTATGAGGATACCAAACATTTTTCAAATATACAGACTTAAAAATAGGCGAGAATGGATATTGGACTGCTGGAAAGTGATGCTGGAGAGATAGCTATGGAGGACAAAGTAATGGTGGACAAACTCTGAGTATTATATACCAGTCTTCACCATGGAAGACTCAAGCAGTATGCCACAAATTCAAGAGTGTCAGGGAGCAGAGGTGAGTGAGGTTACTATTTCTAAGGACAGGGTGCTTGGGAATCTGAAAGGTCGGAAGGTAGATAAGTCATGTTGACCAGATGGATTACACTCCAGGGTTCTGAAAAAGTTAGCTGAAGATACTGTGGAGGCATTAGTAATAATAATTCAAGAATTCTAGATGCTGGAAATGTTCCAGAGTGCTGGAAAATTCCAAATGTCACACCAATCTTTAAGAAGGTGGAGGAGGCAACAGAAAGGAAATTATAGACCATTTAGGCTGATTTCAATGGTCAGGAAGATGTTGGAGTCCATTATTAAGGATGACGTTTTGGGTTACAAGAAGGCACATTTAAAATAAAAAGCCTGAAGTCAGCATTAAGAGAGAATCTTATCTGACAAATCTGTGGAAATCCTTTGGGAATATCAGGTAGGATAGACAAAGGCATCAGTGGATGGCATTCAAGAGCCCTTGGTACAACAGGAAAGATACTATCATTGATAGCTTGACTGGCAGGATGCAAGAGTGGAAATAAAGGGGGCCGTTTCAGAATGGATGCCCATGACTTCTGGTGTTCCATATGGGTTGTATTGGGAAAGCTTCTTTCATGTTATACATCGATGATTTGGTGATGGAATTGACTGCTTTGTGGCCAAGTTTGTGGACAATACGAGGTTACGTGGCGGGCAGGCAGTGTTGAGGAAGCAGGGAGTCTGCAGAAGGACTTAGATTGGGGAAATCTGCAAAGGAGTAGCAGATGGAATATAGTGTAGGGAAGTGTGCATGCATGTACTTTATAGGAGGAATAAAGACATAGACTATTCTCTACACAGTTAGAAAATTCAAAACTCAGAGGTGGAAATGGAGTTTAGAGTCATTCAGCAGGATTCCAGTTCATTGTTCAGGAACAATACTACATGTGTAAGTGTGGAGTTAGCCGCTTTGGCAGGAGTTGAGGCCGACATACTGTAGATCAGACATGTTCTCATTGAATGGTGGGGGGGGTGGCTTAAGGAGTCCGGGGAACTAGACTTTGTCCTATTTCCTTTTGACGTTATGCAAGAAGCATAGAAAGAATGAGTTATAATTTCAAAAGTGATAGACGGGGAAATGTTGCTCTCTCTGCAGACGTTAGAAGCAACCGTCTAGATGACTTCGTAAACAAGTACTGGAAATACAAAACAACACACAATACTGGAGGAACTCAGTGATCAAGCGGCATCTATGGAAATGAATAAACAGTCGATATTTTGGGCCGAGATCCTTCTTCGGGATTGTCAAACTTCCTCTTACACTTCTTCTTCCAGTAACACTCATCATTATATGCCAGGGCATATAACATGGCCAATCATAGTCTTCCCCCTATCCATGACCATGATTGTTTTTTCTACAGAAGTGGTTTGCCATTGCCTTCTTCTGCGCATAAGATGGGTGACCCCAGTAATCATTAATGCTCTTCAGAGATTGGCTGGCGTCTACGGTCACATAACCAGGACTTGTGATGTGCACCAGCTGCTACTGCGACCATCCATCACCTGCTCCCATGTCTTCTTGTGCCTCTGATCAGGGGTGTGGTCTAAACAGGTGCTTTTCCTTGTCCAAGGTTAGTGAACTTGTGGCACAGATCAGAATGTTGCGTCCATCTGGGTAGAGATTAAGAATAGTAAAGGGAAAAAAATCACTGGTGGGAGTTGTCTATAGGTCAGCTAATAAAAATATTGCATTGTGGCAGAAGCAATTAACCAAGAAGTAACTGAGGCTTGTAAGAACGGTATGGCAATTGGCATGGGAAATTTTAACTTCCACATAGATTGGGTGAATCAGGTTGGTCAAGGAAGTCTTGAGGAGGACTTCATAGAATGCATCCATGATGGCTTTCTTGAGCAGCGTGTTAGTGAACTACAAGGGAAAATACTATCTTCGATCTAGCCCTGTGCAATGAGGCAGGTAAAATTAATGATCTTGTAGTCAGGGATCCTCTTGGAAAGAGTGATCATTGTATGGAGATGGCATTCAGATGGAGGATGAACTATTTAGATCTAAAACTAGTGTATTATGCTTGAACAAGGGAGACTACAATGGGATGAGGGAGGAGTTGGCTAATGCGGATTGGGAGCACAAGCTATTTGGTAAGACAGTTAAGGAACAGTGGAATACTTTCAAAGAGATTTTTCCCAATGCTCAACAGAAGTATATTCCAGTCAAAAGTAAGAACAGCAAGTGTAGGGAGAGCCAGCCTTGGATAACTAAGGAAATAAGTTATCCACACTCATGTCTACAAAGTCGCAAAGAGTAGTGGGAGACTGGAGGACTGGGAAAACTTTAAAAAGTAACAAAGAACAACTAAACAAGAACTAAAGAAAAGGAAGATGAAGTAAGAAAGTAAATTAGCACGAAATATAAAAACAGATAGCAAAAGTTTTTATAAATAAATAAAGTGGAAGAGGGTGGCTAAAGTCAACGTAGGTACCTTGGAAGACGATAAGGGGAAATTGATATTGGGTGTTAAGGAAATGGTTGAGGCATTAAATTACTATTTTGTGTTGGTCTTCACGGTGGAGGACTCGTCTAATATGCCAAAGAAGGATGTTATGAATGAAATAGGAGGTGAGGACCTCGATAAAATCACTGTCACTAAAGAGATAGTGATGAGCAATCTAGAAGGCCTGAAGGTAGATAAGTCCCCTGGTCCTGATGGGATGCATCCCAGGGTGCTGAAGGAATTGGGGGAGGTTATAGTAAACGCGTTGGTAATCATTTATCAAAACTCTCTGGACTCTGAGCAGGTCCCAACGGATTGGAAGACAGCAAATGTCACGCCACTTTTTTAAAAAAGGATGCAGGCAAATGACGGGCAACTATAGGCCAGTTAGCTTAACACCTGTAGTCGGGAAGATGCTTAAAGCTGTCATTAAGGAAGAAATAGCGAAACATTTAGAAAGGAGTGGTTCCATTAGACAGACACAGCATGGATTCAGAAAGGGCAGGTTCTATTTGACAAACTTATTGGAGTTCTTTGAGGATATAATGAGTGCAGTGGATAGAGGGGAACAGGTGGATGTCGTATACTTGGATTTCCAGAAGGCGTTCAATAAGGTGCCGCACAAGAGACTTGTAAATAAGATACTAACACATGGAGTTGGAGGAAGTGTATTCGCATGGATAGTAGATTGGTTAACCAATATAAGGCAGAGAGTTGGGATAAATGGGTGTTTCTCTGGTTGGCAGTCTGTAGTGAGTGGGGTGCTGCAGGGGTTGGTGCTGGGCCCACAGCTGTTTCAATTTACATTGATGATTTGGAAGATGGGACTGAGTGTAGCGTAGCAAAATTTGCTGATGACACTAAACTGAGTGGAAAAGCAAATTGTACAGAGGATGCGGAGAGTCTGCAGAGGGATATAGATAGGTTAAGTGAGTGGACCAAGGCCTGGCAGATAGAATACAACGTTGGTAAATGCGAGATCATCCACTTTGGAGGGACTGATAGAAGAGCAGATTATTATTTAAATGGTGAAAGATTGCAGCGTGCTGTTGTGCAGAGGGACTTGGAGTGCTCGAGCATGAATCGCAAAAAGATGGCTTGCAGGTACAACAGATTATTAAGAAGGCAAACAGAATGTTGACAAATATACGGGGTACTGGTGAGGCCACACCTGGAGTACTGTGTGCAGTTCTGGTCTCCATACTTGAGGAAGGATATACTGGCTTTGGAGGCAGTGCAGAAGAGGTTCACCTGGTTGATTCCAGGGATGAAGGGGATAACCTATGAGGAGAGATTGAGTCGCCTGGGACTATACTCTCTGGAGTTCAGAAGAATGAGAGGGGATCTTATGGAAACAGACAAAATTTTGAAAGGGATGGATAAGATAGAAGTAGGAAAGTTGTTTCCATTGGTAGATGAGACTAGAACAAGGGGACATTGCCTCAAGATTCAGGGGAGAAGATTTAGGACGGAGATGAGGATAAACTGTTTTTCCCAGAGAGTAGCGAATCTGTGGAATTCTCTGCCCAGGGAAGCAGTTGAGGCTTCTTCACTAAATATATTTTTAAAACAGTAAGATAGGTTTTTACCTAGTAGGGGAATTAAAGGTTATGGGGAAAAGGCAGGTAGATGGAGCTGAGTTTACGGACACAGATCAGCCGTGATCTTATTGAATGGTCGGGAAGGTTTGATGGGCCGGATGGCCTACTCCTGCTCCTATTTCTTATGTTCTTATGATCTGCAGATTAGCAGAGGGAAGGAGTCCTTACAGCTCCTTTGATAGGGTCATATCTCCACACAGCCATCTAGTAACACGTAACTCTTTTAGTTCCTCCTTTTCAATAGACTCTGGACTCCTCAGGACTTCTGTGAAATTATTTGTCCCTGATTGTGAAGGTAGAACCCTAGTTTCAGACTGAACAACTTCACTTTCTACCTTAGTGAAGGACTCTTTTATACCATGGTCATTCTTCCCCCATGGACCCCATCTACAAAACTATTAACCAGCTCCTTCTCATTAGGTATTGCCAGACAGACATAAATGTCAACCACCCTACCATCGAACCAAAGATACAAAAGACTGAATTCTCATTCCACCAGGCTCAAGGGCATCCACTATTACACAGTTACACGTCTTTCGAACAGAATCATGATCAGCTTGTTGTGCAGATGGGGCTCCTCAGCCATGGTTGGTAGCTCATCTAGGAGAAGGAAAACTCTGATCTCAGTCCTCTGCTGCTTTGTGGCTATATCCACTCATAGGGAAGACTTCAGGAGTAAATCCCGAGGAAAATCTAGAGCAGGAGTCCCAGAGACAAGCCTAAGTTGAATTCAATGCTGACTAGCCACTCCAGCAATGCTGTTAGTGCCAAAATGTATCAATCTCTGCCATTCCCTTAGATTCATCAGCTGTGTAGGGAGAGGGAGCCTGCTACATAAGCAACAGCCTACCCTTCATATGGTACTGCCCTGGCTTGCATATCGACTTCAATGCTGACAGCTAGGACACAACATCCAGTGGTCAACCCCGACCAATGGAGGACCTCATATTCAGCTTTATTTATTGTGACATGTGTAATGATTTATTTATTTTTTGCTTTTGCGGCAGCAGTACATTGCAAGACATTTCAAAGTACTACAACTTATAAATAAATATACTGTATAGTACAAAAGAGGAACGGCGAGGTAGTGTTCATGGTTTGATGGACCGTTCAGAAGTCAGATTACAGAGGGGAAGAAACTGTTCCAATAATATTATGTGTGGGTCATCAAGCTTCTGTACCTCCTACCTGATGGCAGTAAAGTGAAAAGGGCATGTCCAAGATGATGAGGGTCCTTAATGATGAATTCTGCCTTCCTGAGGTATCACCTTTTGAAAGTGTCCTTGACGGCGGGGGAGGATTGTGCCTGTGATGGAGCTGGTTGACTCTACAACCCTCTGCAGCCTTTTTCGATCCCTCCACATTGGAGTCTCCTTACCAGGAAGTGAAACAACCAGCCTGAACGTTCTGCATGGTAGTGGTTGGCATCCATCGGTCTCGAAGACAGTGGGTGATGATGACCATCATCACAAGCCTGGGCGGAAGGGACGGAGATCCTGAGATGCCCTGTCGTCAAGATCCTCCTCTCAGCCTCAACAGTGTAATCCAAAGGGAAACTTGTGAATCAGAGCGTTTGGCACCAGCTTGGCTGCAGGAGCTGCTGGGCGGATGTTCAATGAGGTCCAGCTCCTTATGGGCTCCCCTCAGGATTTGCTGTCTAGTTTTACTCACGTAGCCTTTGTCTCTCCTGAGGCTGCCCACAAAGCAGTGGTGCTATTTACCCGTAGCTGGGGATCTGATTCAGGAGCAAGCAGCAGGGCGAGTCCACACACCGGAAGGACTGTGTGCAACGTCTGCATGGTACTACTGTTGCAGTTTGCTAGAGTTTTTGTTGACATACTAAATCTGGTCCATCTGAAAATGAGGTATAGTCGATGATATGCCTTCTTCATGATAGTATCAATGCATTGGGCCCAGGATGAATCCTCAGATGTCGACGACCAGGAATTTCAAGCTGCTCGCCCATTTCACTGCTGACCCCTCGATGATATATGTTCTCCACAGTTCCCCTTCCTGAAACTCGCAATCAATCCCTTTGCCGTGCCGACATTGGGTGCATGATTGTTGTTGCTTCAACACTCAATCAGCCCATCTATCTCACTCCTTGTGCCTCCGTGTTGCCATCTAAGATTGCGTCATTGAAAAACTTTTGGATGGCATTTGAGCTGTGCCCAGAAAAACAGTCATGAGTGTAGAGAGAGTATCGCCGTGGACTAACCATGCGTCCTTGAGGTGTGCCTTCCTTGACTGTCTGTGAGGAGATACCATTCCCAATCTACACCATCTGTGGTCTCCCGATGAGGAAGTCAAGGACCCAGTAGCAGAGAGAGGTACAGAGTCCCAGGTTTTAAAACTGGGGCAACGGGACAGTGGTGCTAAATGCCGAGCAACAGCCGAGCATATGTCTTGCCGTTATCCAGATGTTCTAACACCAATTGGAGAGCTGGTGAGATTCTACAGTAGACCCGTTGTGGCTTTCAGCAAGTTGTAGCAGGTCCAGGTCATGCTCACCCAGGAGTTAATTCTGGTCATGATCAACCTTTCAGAGCACTTCATCACAGTAGATGTGAAAGCTAGCAGGCGATAGTTACTGCGGCAGCACTTGTACATAGTGTAGACACTTGACCTCATGATCTGCCTTGTTATGGCCTGCACATTATCAACTGCTTGCTCTGCGCTTTCCCTGTAACTGAAACACTATATTCTGCAATCCGATATTACTTGTTTCCTTGTGTTACCTCAGTTCACTGTGATGTAATGATATGCTTGGATTCCATGCAAAACAAAGATTTTCACTGCATCTTCTTGGTACATGTGACAATAGTAAACCAATTTACCAACACCATGGTCTATAAAACGATCCCACTTGCATTCTGGGAATGTGCTTTTTAATATTTCAATGGTTCCCTTTAATATGAGTTTGTATACAATCTACAGCCTCAAATTCTTGTTCTTCACTGACATCCAGGAAAAGAGAAGAGTTCCCCAAAGAATGAGAGACAGTAAAGACGCTAGAACCTTAAAAACACCCCCTTCTCTTCTTACCAATATCACACATTTGTTTAACTTATCTAAATGTGGATTAAAGTTGTCCGTGTTACTACAAGCCCTAGATACTGGCATCTGTAACTCCCTGTTTGATTCTGTGTACCATGCCTGTAGAGAGCTCACACCAACACTTGCTGCTGCTTCTTAACTTCATAAATTGTCCTTCCTAATCTAATCTTTCTCTCTACAGGCCAGTGAGACATAGGAGTAGAATTAGGCCATTTGGACTGTTAAGTCTACTCCACCATTTCATCATGGCTGATGTATTATCCATTTCAGCCCCGTTTTCCTGCCCTCTCGGAATCAGAATCAGGTTTAATATCACCGGCATATGTTGTGAAATTAGTTAGCAATAGCAGCACAATGTAATACATGATAAATTATAGAAAAATTACAGGAAGGATATTAATAAGGTTGAAAGAGTGCAGAGAAGGTTTACAAGGATGTTGCTGGGACTTGAGAAACTGAGTTACAGAGAAAGGTTGAATAGGTTAGCACTTTATTCCTTGGAGTGTAGAAGAATGAGGGGAGACTTGATAGAGGTATATAAAATTATGATGGGTATAGATAGAGTGAATGCAAGCAGGCTTTTTCCACAGAGGCTAGGAGAGAGAAAAGAACCAGAGGACATGGGTTAAGGGTGAAGGGGGAAAAGTTTAAAGGGAACATTAGGTGGAGGTTGGGTTTCTTCACACATTCACACTGAGAGTGGTGGGAGTGTGGAATGAGCTGCCAGATGAAGTGGTAGAAGCGGGCTCACTTTTAACATTTAAGAAAAACTTGGACAGGTACATGAATGAGAGGTGTATGGAGGGATATGGGCCAGGTGCAGGTCAGTGGAACTAGACAGAAAAATGATTCGGCACAGCCAAGGGCCAGAAGGCCTGTTTCTGTGCTGTAATGCTCTATTCTTCTAAAAAAAAACAAATAAACGAATTACAGTATGTGTGTATATGTGTGAGTAAATGTGTGTATATATTTTATACGTATGTGTGTATTAAATGGTTATATTAAAAAATAGTAATGCAAAAACAAAAAGGATTTAAAAAGTAGTGAGGTAGTGTTCATGGATTCAATGTTCATTTACAAATCAGATGGTAGAGGGGAAGAAGCTGTTCTTGAATCCCTCAGTGCGTGCGTCCTTGCTAACAGTAACAATGAAAAGAGAGCATGTCCTGGGCGATGGGGATCCTTGATGATGCATGCCATCTTTGTGAGGCACCGCTCCTTGAAGATGTCTTGGATATTTCTCCCCATAACCTTAGACCAGGGGTTCCCAACCTGGTGTCCACGGATCCCCGAGTTAATGGCAGGAGTCCAGGGCATAAAAAGGTTGGGAACACCTGCTTGGACTAATTAAGAACATCATTTTCCACTTTAAATATACTCAACAACAGTCTTCACAGCCATCTATGGTAATAAATTCAACGGATTCATCACCCTCTGACCAATGAAATGTCTCATCTCTGCCTTAAAGGGACACCCTTCATTCTATGCCTGTGTCCTCTGGCATTGGACTACCCTACTATTGGAAACATCCCCTACACATCAACTCTATCTAGGCTTTTCAGTATTTAATAGGTTTCAATAAGATCCCCCATCATTCTTCTGAACTCCGAGTACAGGCTGAGATACATCAAGTGCACCTCACACATCAACCCTTTCGTTCTGGGCATCATTCTTGTGAATCTCCTTTGGACCCTTTCCAATGCCAGGACATCCTTCCTTAGAAAAGGGGCCCAAACCTGTTTACAGTGGAATAGCGATCTGATTCTGATTAATTAAACAGAGCTCGCAAGATACGGATGTGTTTCTTTCAGTCTGAAAACAGGAGTATCCAGTAGGGTGATTCCCCCTCACATGAAATCAGTCATCATTCTCAGTCATTTCTCTTATTTCCCAAGGAATGGAGATAGATTTCTGGTACTGTGCTCAGTTATGACCAAAATGTAATAATTACATAGCGAACATACTGACAGCAAATCACACAATTTTCAGGTAGCTTCTAACATCCTCCTCCTTCAAGGTGATGCAGTCAGTTATAGTCATAGAAAAATACAGCACAGAATCAGGCCTTCCAGCCCATCTAGTCTGTGCAAAGCCATTTAAACTGCCTACTTGAATGACCTACACTGGGACCAAAGCACTCCATAGTCCCTACCATCCATGTACCTATCCAAACTTCTCTTTAATGCTGAAGTCAAGCTCACATGCACCATGCTCATTCCACACACACACACGACCCTCTGGTCTTCCCTCATGTTTCCCTTTAAACTTTTCACCTTTTACCCTTAACCCATGACCTCTACTTGCAGTCCCACCCAACCTCAATGGTAAAAGTCTGCTTGCATTTACCCGATCTATACCCCTCATAATGTTATATACCTCTATCAAATCTCCTCTCAATCTATGTTTCTAGAGAACACAGTCCTAACATATTCAATCTTACCGTATAACTCAGGTCCTCCAGTCCCGACAACATCCTTGTAAATTTTCTCTGTACTCTTTCAGCCTTATTTACATCTTTCCTGAAGGTAGGTGACCAAAAGTGCACACATGTGGCATTTAAACAGGCCTGTTGGCCCAACTTTTCCATGGTGGCCACCAAGCTAGTTTCATGTGCCCACCTTTTGCCCACATACCTCTAAACCTCTCCTATAAATGTATTAATCAAAATGTCTTTTAAATGTTGGTATTCTACTTCTACCACTTCCTGTGGTAATGTATTCCATATATGCTCTACCTGCAATGTGAAGAAGGTCCCTTCAGATCCATTTTTAAATCTTTCATTTCTCATCTCAAATCCTATGCCCTCTAGTTTCTTGATCCCCTACCTTGGGAAAAAGACTGCGTGTTCACCCTATTTATGCCCACCATGATTTCATTCACATCTGTAATGCCATCTCTCAATCTCCTACATCGTCTGTTTCACTCTTCACTTAAATAACAATCACATGTCTTGGATGAATGAGCCAAGTTGTGTTGTATGTTAATGTGGTCCAATGCATGTCACTGTGATCTTAGCTAAATATTTATTTAATATATTTTTCTCTTTTTGACAGCAATCCTGAGGAACCGATAAAGGGACAGCACAAATGCCCAAAACCATACAGTTTGACCCAGTATCGTGTTGGTATCTACAGTTCGAACCCCTCAAACGTGACATTAATTCTTCATCTTCCAACATTAGAAATTTACAAATCATAAAAGAATTAGATTCGCCTGTGGAGGATACCAGTTGCTACAATGCCAGAAATCACATTTAAAATTAATTGCTTTACATTTCAATGTTATGCAAAGATTCCAGTTAACAGCAGTGACCATTAAATATATTTCTGCTGATAAATAAAACAAGCAGTGCATCTTCTCAGAAGTTTTCTATTTGTAAAGAAGATTAAAACTGAATGGAGTGATAGTCATTTCTTTTAATAAAATATGTCGATGGGGGGGATATTTCTCTTATTCATTGTCAGTATTAATCAAACTCAAGCCGAACATTTTGAATCAAATCCACAAGTGCATGGAACGAGAGAACAAAAGGCAACAGAAGCCCCAGCAAACTGCCAACGTATTGGATCAGATGGACTTGCCAAGCCTGCCTCCTTCACCATTCAGCCTTGAGATTCCAGCCAGCAGCCAAACATATTCATGAACAGAAGAGAAACTGAACTGTTATTTTCATAGAAAGTCTTCACAAGTCCATTCCAGAGAAGCAATTGCAATTGTTCAACATTTGTGTAAATTATAAAACTAAAAACGTTAGGTCCTCAGGTTCAAGATGAAATCATTTGTACATCAAGTGCAAATCCAAATATCCAATATCATGGCTGTGGTTTCAAAAGTCAATGACAACCTCTTATACTCATTTCTTCTTCCCAAAGAGGCTGAATCTTCGATCACTTTCCCGTTTCGTATTCCCTTCATCGGTGGAGGAGGTAGTAGGAGGGATCTGGCCGCTTTGCTGCGCAATTTCTGCATGTTCTGTGATGGCGGTGGAAAAAGCCTTGATCCAACTGTTCATCTCTTCCTGCAAAGAGATCACGTTTTGGAGATTTATTATCATTTAAGTACCATTCCTAGAATCATCAGAAAATAATTGGCTTAAGAAATTAATAAATTAGCCATCTGCTGTGTAAGTGAATCAGAATCAGGTTTTATATTACTGGAATATATTGCAAGACATGGTTTGTGGCATTAGTACACTACAATAAGTACAAATTACAATAACATTATTATAATCAAGGGTTCATTGTCCATTCATAAATCTGATGGTGGAGGGGAAGAAGTTGTTCCTAAAACTTGCAAACTTGAGTGTGCATCTTCAGGCTCCTATACCATCGCCTTGTTATAGCAAGGGGTGATAGAGGGGATAAGCTCCCACTACCTATTAAACGCTCGCAATAGCACCTATCTCAAGCAAACTCTGACAACCAAAGCCAGCTCCTGGCTTCAAGTGTGGCCCAGCAGAACCACTTTTGCTTACAAGAGAAGAGGCAAAGGTGGGCTACTGGTGCCTTAAAACCAGTTGCTCTGGGCAGAGGGGGCTCATCAGCTGTGGTTGAAGCTCGTCTAGGAGAAGGAGAACTCTGATCTCGAACCTCCGCAGCCATGAGGCTGTCCTCACTCATGGGGAAGGCTTCTGGAATAAACCCCAAGGGAAAAATCAGGAGCTGGAGTCCCTAAGGCATTCGTACATCGAGTTGAAAGCCAACTGGCAACTCCGGTGATGCTGCTGGTGCCAAACTGTATCGGTCTCTGTGATTTCTTTGGGTTCATCAGATGCATTGAGAGGGGGTGTTGCTACATGGACAACAGCTTGATCTCCGTATTTTTCTGGACTGGCCTGTGAATCTAAACAGCTAGGACACCGGATCCTTGGTCAACCCTGGCCTACAGAGGCCTCATCTTGTCCTTGATAGCAGCAGTAAGAATAAGGAATGCCCTGGATGATAGGGGTCCTTAATGATGGATGCTGCCTTTCTGAGGCATTGCCTTTTGAAGATGTCCTGGGTGCTGGGGAGGCTAGCGCCCATGATGGATCTGGCCAATTTTTCATCTTTTTTCAGATTTTTTCATATCCTCTGCAGTGGCCCTTGCATACCAGACAGTGATGTAACCAGTTAGCAGGCTCTCCATGACACATCTGTATAAATTTGTCTTTGGTGACATACCAATTCTCCTCAAGCTTCAAAATATAGCTGCTGTTGTGCTTTCTTTGCAGTTTCATCAATATGTTGGGACAAGGAATACATGCTCAGGGATTACTCAATGACTACAGAATGGGTAATGGTCAACTTTCTAATTTTATCTCATTGTATAACCTGTCACTGCCTTTGTCTATTGACAGTGATCATATATTAAGCATGGTGGTTAGTATTTTATTACATTATATGGTGGTGGAGGAGTGGGTGACCTTCTCCTTGGCTTCATACCTACAAACTGTAGATTTCTCTGGGTAATTGTTGGAGTCAGGGATTGGGAGTTCTTGTACAGGGTACACTAAAGGTTAATTTGCAGGTTGAGTCCATGGTGAGGAAGGCAAATGCGTTGTTAGCATTCATTTCAAGAAGACTCGAATATTAAAGCAAAGATTTAATGCTAAGACTTTATGAAGCATTCATGAGGCCTCACTTGGAGAACTGCGAGCAGTTTTGGGCCCCTCATTTTAGAAAGGATGTGCTGAAACTGAAGAGGGTTCAAAGGAGGTTCATAAAAATTATTCCAGGTTTGAACAGCTTGTCATATGAAGAACGTTTGATGGCTCTGGGCCTGTACTCATTGGAATTCAGAAGAATGAGGGGTGACCTCATTGAATGCTATTGAATGGTGAAAGGCCTTGATAGAGTGGATGTGGAGAGGATATCTCCTGTGCTGGGAGAGTCTAAGGCCAGAGGACACAGCTTCAGAATAGAGGAGTGTCCTTTTGAAATGGAGACGAGGAGGAATTTCTTTATCCAGAGACTAGTGGGTCTGTGGAATTTGTTGCCACAGGCAGCTGTGGAGGCCAAGTCTTTATGCATATTTAAGGTAGAGGTTGATAGATCCTTGACTCATCAGGACATGAAGGGATAAAGAGAGAGGGCAGGAAATTGGAGCTGAGGGGTAAAATGGATCAGCCATGATGAAATGGCAGGGCAGTTTGAATGGGCCAAATGACTAATTCTGCTCCTGTGCCTTACAGTCTTATGGCCTTTCATTGAACATCCTGCTAAAGAACTTAGGAGACCACTCTCTGTACCAGCTGACACGTAAAAAAATTGGATAGGTATATGGACAAGAAAGGAATGGAGGGTTATGGGCTGAGTGCAGGTCAGTGGGACTAGGTGAGAGTATGGACTAGAAGGCCCGAGATGGCCTGTTTCTGTGCTGTAATTTTTACATAGAAATTCCATTGTTATATGGAAATCCATTGCACAAACGCTTTAACTTGCTACTGGCCCCATTCACAGTCAGGCTGCACTACTATAGTATATAGGCATCCGTTAGTCTCGAGAGACCATGGATTTGCACCTTTGAAGGTTTCCAGGGCGCAGACCTGGGCAGGGTTGTATGGGAGACTGGCAGTTGCCCAAGTTGCAAGCCTTCCCCTCTCCACGCCACCGATGTTGTTGGCACCAAGACTCAAGCAGCTTGGCACCGGTGTCATCGCAGAGCAATGTGTGGTTAAGTGCCTTGCTCAAGGACACAACACACTTCCTCAGCTGAGGCTCGAACCAGTGACCTTCAGATCACTAGACCGATGCCTTATCCACCAGGCCACGCGCCAACACACTGGCTGCACCACTGATTATATTTATTTCAGAAAAAGAAATGTGAAAATGTGAAAATGAAGTGGCAGCAAGGAATGAGCAGCCAGGAGAACTCAGCATCCGTGGGTGCAAAGACATCAGGTGGAGACCCTGCGTCAATCCTGATCTCAGACCGAGATGTCGACCATCCCTCTGCCTCCGTCGAAGCTGTCTGACCCACTGATCCCTCCAACAGCTTCTGCTTGGTTCCAGCTCCCAGCATCTGCTGGCTCTCTTGTGTCTCCAGAGAAACGGCAGATTGCTTTAACCCTGAAGGATGCAACTGGGTGTATTTTGGGAGCACCAGTAAAGCTAGAATGGTAGAACCCTATGAAATATGGTGGAGAGAGGGATCCTGGTGAATCCTTATGAACTATAAGCCTGCTGAGGTTCAAAAACTGAAGCTGTGTGATCCTTAGTATCTGTAAGCCCTATACCCAACAGGGAGCTGTCGTTAGTGGACCTTCATCAGACAGAGGAAGAGTGGATCTAATCTGTTGCCCAGTGAAAGTGTCTGATTCCTGCAGTCAGTGATAACATGTGAAATGGTGGTGGTGTTAATAGTGAGGCTATACGATGACATGGACGAGATGAGAACCTAAATAGGAGCAGGACTGGGTCAAATGGCCCATCAAGCCTGTTCCACCTTCTGCAATAAGGGCAGGTTTAATTTAATTTAAAAATGTGTAGTAATGCAATTTATGAGGCAAAGCGAAGTTAAGATGGCACTAAACGGCAGCTCCTTTGCTTGTATCTTTGGAAACAGCTCCATTTCCATCTTTAATATCTTTATTTTTCCCCTTACAGGGTTCCTTTGAAGACACTGACCTGGAGTTACACGCTAAATTCAGTACTTTGCGGGAATGGGACCTGTACTCAGTTACAGGGTTGGCCATTGTTCGGAATGCCAAGGGTTTGGCCTGAGAGTCCGGCATGAATTCGGAAGCCTATGATCTCTAGGCTCTGGAGAAGGGCGGATCCAGGGTCGGTGTCATGGCAGGAGACCTGTGTGTCATCGGGGGAGTCAGGATACCTTCTACGGGCCCGAAGACCTGGGATCTTTGCGATCTTCAGGCAGAGAGCTCAAAAAAAGCGACGTAATGGACTTTTAACATCGTAAACCAGCGAGTCGTTTGTTCCGTCTCCCCGCTAGCTGGGGGAAGAACGGAGACACCTCCTTCTCCCTTATCAGGGTGAGAGAATATCTGCGGTACGTTGAATGCACAGGTGAAACACAAGGCCGTTGGGGTACTGTGCGACTGTGTCTTTGCTGTTGCGCTGCTCACACTTGAGTGCTTGGTAGCGGCACCGATGCCTGCTTTCTTTTGCCGGTGGGGCGAGGGGGGTTTGTTGCTCGCTGCCGCTTACGCGCAGGAGGGAGGGGAGCTGGGGGGGTGTCTTTGGGGTTCTTACGTTTATCTGTCGTTCATTCTTTGGGGCACTTATCTGCTTTCGTGATGTTTTGCGAAGAAAAAGCATTTCAGGATGTATATTGTATACATTCCTCTGACATTAAATTGGACCTTCGAAGCTTTAATAAGACAATAAAGGTCAATAAGACTAAAACATGCATGATAAATAGGTTGCACTGAAGAAAAGGAGGATTTTGGTGTACTTCTCTAAGCATCCCTGACCCTCGTGGCAGAGGTGGGTGAGGAGATACAAGTGCATATGGGATCCCTGTCTCTTCTATTCAAGACATAGAATATAACACAGGGAAGTCACAGTGCAGCTTTATAAACCACAGGACTAGGCCACAGCTGGAAGATGGCGTGCAGTTCTGTTCACCACACTGCAGGAAGGACATGACTGCACTGGAGAGGGTGCAGAGGACATTCACCACTGTGTTGCCTGGAATGAAATGCTTTAGGTATTGAAGGGGGAGCTGATGAAGATATATAAAATAGTAAGGGATAAAAATAGCAATAAACTGATCTTGATCAACTGGGCCAGCGAGCCAAGAAATTGCAGATTTAATTTAGATAAGTGCACGATGTAGCATTTTGGAAATATAAACCAAGGCAGGAGTTGCATGTAATTGGGTACCCCTGAGAGTGTTGTAGAACACACAGATAGACGGATGCAGGTACGTAGTAAATCGAAAGTGGATTCAAAGAGACAGGATGGTGAGAGGTTGTGCATGTTGTCTTCATCAGGATGGATATTGAGTTGGGGTGTAATGTTACAGTTGTACATATCGTTGGGAAGGACACATTGGGAGTACTGTAGGGAATTCTATTCACCCAGCTATAGGAAGGATGTCATTATACTAAAAGGGCATAAAAAGACTTTTTCTGGTTTATCCAGCCTCTTGTTACAACTGAACCGTGAAGTCCAAGTAACATTCCCCTCTGGAGCAGAGGAGAAACAGCCCAGCAGAGGGGACGCCAGAGGTGGTGCAGCATGGTGCATCTTGTTAGTGCTGCCCTCCAGTGTTTGATCAGTGGAATGACAGGCATTCTGCAGAGAACGATACAATCAAACTGCGGGACATGTCCAGGGACTTGGGCTATCTATATATGTGGGGGGTTTTTTAAGGTGTGACAATGCTTTTTTGCGCGCTATTTTTATTCATTTTCTGAGTATATTTTTCACCTTTGCCCCAGAGGAACACTGTTTTGTTCGGCTATATTCATGTATGGTTGAATGATAATTAAACTTGAATTTGATTTGATTTGATCTTGACATTGAATTTGCACGATCAGCATCATTAGATTGACTGGTGTAGCAGGGTCATCTGCTCGGGTCTTCATCCCTATTGCAGGCTTTACCATCTGCTCAGTCCCATTTTCACTTCTCACTTTGCGCACACCACATACAATAAATTCAGCCTTCTCTGTACTTCTCCTACGGGACATCTCACAAGGTGCTGAATCAAACTCAACCATGACCTGCACCCCAACAGTCACAGTGTGAAGCTCACCTCATCCTTTGCCTGGAACAGGTATTCATTGCCGTCGGTTATCCTGTCACAATAAAAAGAAACTCTTAAATAGCAGAAGAAATAGACCACATAAAATATGGAACAAGCCATGCTTCTTAAAACTTTCAGTGCTATTGTCTTGTATGTATGAATCAATTCTCACTTACTAGAGAATAACTGGAAACATTTATCCTCAGAGCAGAAGAGATGTTATCATGATGAAATTAAGACTTTTTACAGCATCTACAAACTCAGTAAATTAATATTCAGATTTTTTTTTAAATATGCAGGTCCTGACACATCAATGAACAATGGTAAAGATGAAGACTGAAGACTTGGAGTTCTGGAGAAATCAAGAAGTGCTTATTGCACTAAGTAACACTTATTCTACCATAATCTAAACCTGTTGTGAACATACACCTTTTTTTCTGAATAAATATAAAATTAGTTTGCTCCTTTCTTTATACTCACCGTATTTTAAACACAAATTTCTTTTTTTTGTAATTGTTGGCGATTTCACAACTGGCCTCGCTAAGTGTGACAAGTGCTTCCCCGTTATAGGTTGTTCCTGCTTTTTGACTCTTGGCATCTTTATAAAACCCCAGATCTCCTTTACTTATGACGCAGTAGACGTTAGCCCAGGACCTGAATGTCAACAATAAGATGGTGTCAAAAATAGCTGTTTTTATGCTTTTATCAATATTTTCAGCAAGACTAAATTTGTTTTATTAATACACAATTTGTATTTTTAACTGACTCATAGTTTTCATAATATTTGGTGTTTGTCCCCCACCTAGTGGCAGAACAGTAGTATAGCAGTTTCAAAAAAACAACACAGTATGTCACCTTTTCATTTTTGATTGGCTAAGTATTAGCACATGACACATGCACTGTGATTATTTATCTTTTAATTGGCCGTTTGCTTATCTCAGGACTTTCCCTTAATTTAAGAATAACAGTGTCAGGCTCTGCAAAAATCGCCATCTTGTCTTTGTCTTTTCCTGAGGTTCTTTCGTTTCATTATGCTCCCTATCTGTTCCTTTGTTGAAACTTTAAAATAAAATAAATGATCGTGAAGCAACAAGTTTTCTCTCATTCTTGGACTCCTAAAAGAACCTTCTAAAAAAATCACCTGACGCCACAAAGGGCTTTATAAACAGGCTGGAGAAAACAGCATAAAGATTCAACGTGTTTAGACAAAGACATAAGAAACAAGTTAAAGTCAATGAACAATCAGCTGGAAAAACTCAGTGGGCAGAGCTGAATCTGTGGGAGGAAAATAAATGTTTCAGGTCAAAGCACGGTCTGAAACTTAGCCAGCTGGTTTCCTCCTGCAAGCCTGTGTTCTTTGAGCAGATTGTTTCCTTCAACAGTCAGGATGCATTGAAGAGAGACCAATCCATAAGATGCAGTCAACTGCTTGTTAAAATGTTCACAAAACATAGTTTCCACAGAGAACATTCCTGGCACGGTAGCACAGTAGTTAGCACATCACATTACAGTACAGGCAACTCAGGTTCAATTCTCACGGCTGGCTGCCTGTAAGGAGTTTGTACATTCACTCCGTGACCACGTGGGTTTACTCCGGGTTTCCTCCCAGAGTCCAAAGATGTACTGGCTAGTAGATTAAATCATGGAATAAATTGCCCTATGATTTTGATCAGGATTAAATTGGTGGATTGTTGGGCGGTGAGGCTTCAAAGGGCCAGAAGGGACTATTCACGTGGTATCTCAGTCAAAACGATATATAAACACATACATTGACGTAGTGGGCTGAGAAACAGTATCTAAACTAAAAGATAAAATGCAAATAGAGCTACACAAAATATATAGCTAAAACTACAAAGAATACTCAAATATTCATAGTTCATCATTATTAAGTGCCACAGTTCTCATGACCATAACTGTCCCTGGCAAGTTGTTCTGCCACGAAGACCAGGTTACTGGCACTGAGCATGGGTCCACAGTGCAGAAGGGAAAAAGGAAGAAGACAGGAGTGACAGGGGACTCAATAGTCAGAGGAACAGACAGGAGATTCTGTAGACTTGAACGGTTCACCCAGATGGTATGTGGCCTTCCAGCTGCCAAGGTCAGGGATGTCACAAATCACATCCACATCATTTTGGAGTTGGGGTTGGGAGGGGGCAGAGCAGCCAGATGAGTTGGTACATATTAGTACCGATGACATAGGAAGGAAAAGCAAAGAGGTCCTCAAAAGAGATTTAGAGAGCTAGGCAGAAAGGAAGAAGCAGGACCTCCAGGATATTAATTTCTGGATTACTACCTGTGCCACGTGCCAGTGAGGGTAGAAACAGGATAATTTGGCAGATAAATGTGTGGCTAAAAAGCTGTTGTAGGGGGCCGGGCTTCAGGTTCTTGGATCATTGGGATCTCTTCTGGGGAAGGTATGACCTGCACAAAAGGATCTGAACCAAAAGGGGGACAAATATTCTCACAAGGAGGTCCGTGTGCATTGCAATGCACAATGATAAAATAGCATTTTGTCTTATCCTTTACTTTCCACACATTGGTTGACTTCTGTTTTAAAGAAGCCAATGAGTGAGTCTCCACAGCTGGAGAGGGTAGACAAATCCAAAGATTCACATCTTTTCTTTAAGAAAAGTTCTCCTTATCTGACTCTGCCACACCTCCTTAGGAGTTTGCAGAGATTCAGCATGACATCTAAAAGTCCATAACTGTGAGCAACTCACACAAAATGCTGGAGGAACTCAGCGGGCCAGGCAGCATCTATGGAAAAGAGTACAGTCAACGTCTTGGGCTGAAATCCTTCGGCAGGACTGGAGAAAATAAAGCTGAGGAGTACACTTAACAGGTGTGGGGGAGAGGGGAGAGAGAAACACAAGGTGATAGGTGAAACCCGAAGGGGGAGGGATGAAGTAAAGAGCTGGGAAGTAAACTAGTGAAAGAGACAGAAAGCCATGGAAGAAAGGGGCGGCACCAGAGGCAGGCAATGGACGGGCAAGGAAAAAAGGTGAGGGGAGGAAAGGGGTTGGGAGCTGTTTATGGTGACATATATGTCATTTGAATATAAATTTGAACTTTGAACATATGTTTGGGATGTGGGGGGGGGGGGGGCACCAAATCCATCAGAGTTCTCCAGTACTTCCTGTGGTCACAAGGACATTCCTTGATCAATACACAGAAAGTGCTGGAGAATTTCCAGCAGATCAGGCATCACCCTCGGGAGGAAAATCAATAGTTGACATTCTAGGCTGAGGTTCTTCATTAGAACTGGAAAGAAAGACGGCAAGGCTAGAATAAAAATGTTGGAAGGGGAAGGTGGAGCACAAGCTGGCAGACGATGGGCGAATCCAGATTGAGAGGGAACGTGGGAAGGGTGGAAAAAGGGAATGATGTGAGAAGTTGGGAGATGATAGATGGAAAAGGCAAAGGATCAAGAAGAGGGTTGACAACAGGACAGTATGCCATGGAATAAAGGGAAGAAAGTATTACACAGTGAGAAAAGAGATATAATACTGATCCTTCACAGCCAGCAGGTCTAATTCCCTCCCAAATAGCATCTCCACCACTGGGATGATTCACTAGCACTTTCTGGTAAATGATCAATGCAAATAGCCTACAACTTCACTGTCGGAGTGGATCCTGGAGCCTGAGTGACCTGGCATTTTTATGGAGTGAACTGAAGTCTTGAAGATGCAGGACAGTTGTGGTGTGGCACGTATGGACCAAATCGAGGCAGCAGGGTCTGGGGCCAGTGGGCAGGGAATGAGCCAATCGTATGGGAATTGCTGGAGCAGCCTTGGAGGCCATTCAATGCAACAGAACGGAGAAGCCAGGAGAGGTGAGGTAAAGTTGAGGCAGAGCCTGAGCCCAAAAGTGAGGAAAGACCCGAGGTTTGATCGATTTAAGCATCAAGCCCAATTGGAAAGGTCAGGTACAGCTCAAATTGAGGTGGTGGAGCTCGGTCCCATGAGCATATTGAAGCGGCAGGACCGGGGTCCAAGAGCAAGGGGCAAGCCAGGGTTTGAACGATTTTAGCCAGATTGAAATGGTCAGGGTGTCAGGGATGGTTCGGCTCGCTGCTCTGCGAGGTTTACTCGAATCTGCACTGAACTGAGGCTGGGACCTGAAACTAACAGGCTTCTAAATCGGCTGCATGATGCCTAGCTGTGACCCATCTTCATGACTTTCAACCCTGAATGTTATTTGCTTACTTTTTATTTCCCTGCATGTTGGATGTTCGACGGTCTTCTTGTGTTTTAATGGATTCTATTGGGTTTCTTTGTTTTATGGCAGCCTGTAAGGAATCTCAAGGTTTCATAAAGTATAGAAACTTCCAAATTAGAGGTTGAGAAGGATTGGCTTGGCAGCATAGTAATCAGGAACTAGGAAACTGCAGGGATTAAAGGTCTCAGCTCAGTCAATCATGGGGACATCTCTCCCTACTATCTGCGGGTGGCGCAGCCTCAAGGTTGCCACATCAATTTTCAAAGATCCCATTCTCCAGACATGCTATCTTCTCACACCTACCATTGTGCAGGAGTTATCATAAAGTCCCACACCTCCAGATTCAAGAACAACTACTTTCCTCAACCATCTGGCTCAGGAACATAGCTGCACAACCATAGCTTTGCAACAGTATGACCACTTTTAAATCCGATCGATTTTCTCTAAAAACTTCATTTGCTCAAATTATGTTCTTTCTTGTATAATTTCAGATCATTTCTACTGTTAATTTGCGAGTGTTGCTTCCCCAGTGCTTATGCACTCGTGATGCTGCTGTACGTTTATTGCATCTGTGCATACAAGTACTTGTCTTTGTGACGACAAGCTCGACGCTAGCTTCAAAACACTGAACAAATGAAAAGCCTGCAACACAACTCAAATGAGTGAGGCACTGACCAGAAGCAAGGTTTGAGAATGTGCAAAACGGGTAGAAGCCAAGGGTGTAGCATTGAGACACTGCCAGGATCAGAGCCAACTTTGAACCAATACTACATGGGTGCAAAATAGTTATGTATCAAGCGTAGGAACAAAAGATGCTAACTGTGCAAATTGGTTAGGGACCAAGGGTAGGGGCAATTCCTACCAAGGGAGTAAAGTATGCAAAGTGGGTAGTCCCCAAGGGTACCAGTATTGAGATACTGCCAGGATGTGAAACAAGGGTACACAGTGAACCAAGACAATGCTGCAAATTGATTACAAATCGAGGGTAGGAACAAACGATGCATAATGTGCAGATTAGATAAGAGTCAAGAGTAAAAGCAAAGAGGTACAAAATGGGTAGGAATCATTCCTACTAAGGGTAGAGTCAAGGGTAGGAACCAAAAGTGCAATTTGGTTAGAAACCAAGAGTAGGAACCATTCCTACTAAGGGTAGGAACTAAACGTACAAAATGTTGAAAGTGTGTAGGCACCAGCGGTGCAAGCATTGAGACACTGCCAGAGTCTGAACTTCATACTCATATGAGGATCTAGACTTCATACTCAAAATGGGTAAGAGCCAGTCCTACCAAGGATAGGAACCAAGTGTGCAAAATGGGTGGGTACCAAGGGTAGACACCAAGCGTGCAAACTGCAAAATGGGTAGGTACCGAGATTACAAGCATACTCGGTAAGATTCAGAATACCTGCTGGATGATTTTTTGTTTGGAGCTTCGAATTCATGCTTGCGTGCAAGGAACCCCTCTTGCTCCGCCGTATGCGTCACCAGCACTGGGGCCGCTGCACTATTCTGGGGAGACGGGGCGGACCTGGATCGGCGAGTTTCCGAACCGGGCTGGTTGGGATCTTTGGGCCGCGGTCTCCTCCTGGGCTTGGGTCTGTCTCTGGCCCGTGGTCTGTCCGGCCGTGGGATTCTCTCTGGGAGCTTCTCGATCCCATTTGGCAGCCCGATGGACAATGAGGAATCGCGCTCCTGTGGGGAAAGACCAGATTTTAACTGCTTGCAGTCTGTTAAGATCACTTGATAGGGCATGAAATATGGTACCTTTCTTCAAAAAGAACAATAGGGTCTGTCAGTCTAACATAGGGAAGTTATAGGGAAAAAAATCCAATGGGTAGGATTACTTGGAGGACCAGCAATTAATCATTTAAAGCATAATTTTATTAATGGACATCCAAAGACTACAACCTTGGCGTAGGGTTTGGAGGCTTGCATGCCTCAACAGCCCAGAGAGTTATGTGGGCAAGAGTCAGGGCCTTGTGGTTTGGCTCTTGGTAGGGTCACCCATGCCAAAAAGGTCAAAGTGTAGAGGCCAGGCTAAAAGCCACCAGTCCTTCAGATTCAAGGGTTCAGCTCAGAGCTAACAGCCTTGACTGATCAAAAAAAAAAATTTTTGCAGAAACAGCAATAAAGATTCCTTCTCTATGGCCAAGGGCAGACGGAGATTGAAGACCTTCACTGGAGAGGGACAGAATGGGAGGGACACAGAATGGGGCCTGAATTGGAGGGCATTGTGCAGGGCAGGGGTTTGGAGAGGGGCTGGAGGTATGGAACAGAATAAAGGCTCCAATATATATCAAAGCTGGAACAGAATATATCCCAGGCTTTTAAAACGAAATAAAGAAGATGCAACGAACTGTTGGAGTGACTCAGTTTGTCAAGCAGCGTCTACCGGAAGAAATGAACTGTTGATGCTTCAGGTTGAAACGCTGCTCGATTTGGTGAGTTGCTCCACCACCTTGCATGTTACTCCAGAGTCCAGCATCTAAAGTGTCTCAAGCAGGAAAGGAGCTTGGCCAAGCTTGTTGTCCACCAAGGTGACGGCTGAGGACTGGAAGGTCGTTGATGTCTCACTGTTGTTTCACAGCAGGAGAAATTAGCAAACCAAGTGGCAAGAGATTACCAATGAAGCTGGGATAACTGTTTCTTAAGAAAGTTTCCAAACATTAGCATTCAGGGGGGCACAGGTTAACCAATTGCTGGTAGCAATGTTCATTCAGGTTATGTTTGCAAAATGATTGAATTTTCTGTGGTGGGAACAAGGAATGCTACTTCATCATCATCATCATCAATGTGGGCAAACTTGGTCCTTGACCGTGATTGTTCTTGGCAAATTTTTCTACGGAAGTGATTTGCTGTTGCTTCTTCTGAGCAGTGTGTTTACAAGGCAGGTGATCCCAGCTGTTTTGGTCCCGTGATTAGGCTAGGATTAAATCAGGGGATTGCTGGCATGGCTCGAAGGGCCTGCAGGGCCTGTTTCATTCTATATCTCAATCAATGAGTGTCTAGAGTTTCTTGCCTCCAAGTTAAAACCCCTGGTCACACTTAAGGTTACCAAGATGAGCACTTAGAGTAGTGGTTCCCAACTTGGGGTCCACAGACCCCTTGGTTAAGGGCAGGGGTCCCTCTGACTTAGAGCGTCAGTATTAAAGGGCTTCATTTTTGAGTCGTCTGCACTCAATAGTTTCAATGATTCTGAGCCTGAAACTCCTCAATATTCAACACTTAAACAGCAGGAAATAAGCTCGTTCAGTCCAGATCGGTTTTGCACCCTTGCAAACAGAACAAGTTGAGCTCACTCACCTGGGCTTCCTTCTCCTGTAACTGCTCGACAATATCAGCGAGGGTTGTTTTCCTGTCCCTGTGAAGATAAGACGACAGTTTGGAACTGCTGATCCTTGCCGAATGATGAGTTTAAAGTGAGTGTGAGGATGGGGGGGGGGGGGGGGAGGGAGAGGAAGAAAGTGGGTGGGTCACAGTGATTTTAAAGTCAGTGTGGAACAAGGAACCAGTGAGGTTAAAATGAGTGTGGGAATGGGGTCCTGGCGAGGTTAAAGCACGACAGAAGAGAAATCTCAGTGGGGTGTTCATGGGCATGTTTGAAGTTGACCAAAATGAGAGAATAGTTACCAACACAGACGGAATCATGGGCCTCCTACCTGAGGTACAGAGCAAAAAATATTCTGAACACTACAGACTCTAGTTAGGCAACTGAAGTATTTTTCTAATTCAGATCGTCATGATTAGGAAGGATATTGTAAGTGTTTACTTGAAAAACAAACCAAAACCACTGAGAGACCGAGCGAAGGATTCAACCCTGTGTGACGCGCGTCCAAATTACTGAGCTCCAAGTTGAAAAAAGTACGTTCAATCCTTTATTAGGAAACCAGCGAAGACGAAAGATCTTATAGCAGTATTATAAATTAGCGTAACAAAAATTAGTGACATTAAGTGGAATAAAAGTAATTTGCATTCAAATTAGCGGTCAACAATATAAAATCTTACCTGGCTCACTCCCTATCAACTGAACTAACTAACTGGAACAAAGCATGAATACATGACTCTACCCATTTCCTTCTACCATGACCCAACCCACGTGACAAATTACTGTAATCCGTAATAAATGTGCAACACAAAAGACAGTACAGACAGAAAATAGGTACATGGTTCCTACAGCTATGAAGGTGTTTGGGAGAATGGGAGAGAGAGGCTGAATCCGGAACAGATCCAGTGGTAAAGCACTTTAGCTGCAAGATTACAGTGAAGAGGTTGGGATTGCTTTTTCTTGCAGCAAGCAAGGCGGACATGGGATGGGATACTGGACAGGGTATAACAGGAGGGCAATGTTTTACCTCTGCGGACACTGTCTACACTTCTTCCTGCCTTGGTAAAGGGGCCAACCTAATCAAAAACCCCATCCACCCCAGGATCTTTTCCCCCATAATCGGGCAGAGCCTGTACCACCAGGCTGAAGGACAGCCACTATGGAATGGACCTTTAAAAAAATAAAGGTAAATTCTTGATCTCGCAATCGACTTCATTCGCACTTGATTTATCTGCCTGTGCTGCCCTCTCTCCCCAGCTGTATTCTCCACTCTGCCTTGTTCTCTTCTTCCTCAACAAATTTATCATACCTAGTACAATAAAATGGATGCTTTAAACTAATCATCCTTGTGGTCTTGCACCTTATTCTCTGCCTACGCTGCGCTTTCTATGTGACAGCAACACCTTATTCGACATTCTTTTGCATAGATGGCAAGCAAAGCAGCATTTCTCCACCGTACCTCAGTACTATTGACAATAATAAACCATTTAACCAATTCCAAATCCCACATTATTTTTTAAACTATTTTACTCTACCCCCTAGTTCGCTGATTTACAAAACCTAAGAAAACTGCAGATGTTGTTAATATGATACAAAAAAAAATGGAAGATACAAAAAAATCTTATCACCTCAGTCACAGAGTCTTAGAAAAGTACAGCACAGAAACAGGCCCTTCGGCCCATCTTGTCCGTGCAGTCAGTAGCTGTGGAATGAGAAACTGAGTTAATATTGCAGTTTGATAATCTTTTTGCTGGAACAGGGAAAATTTAAAAACAAAACAGCAATGGGCAGGAGGAGGGATGGAGAGTAAAATAAAAAGAAATGGAATACAAAATATGGGATGGAACTTGAAAGAAAATTAATTGCACAGAGCAGGGGTTCCCAACCTTTTTTACGCCATGGACCAATACCATTAACCAAGGGGTTCTGTGGACCCTGGGTTGGGAATCCCTGGTACTGACGGATGGAGATGGAAAGGGGCCAGAGAAGGTATATTAATAGACACTATTTGTCAGAGTACTGATAAAGAGACTGAGCCCAAATGCCAGCCGTTTATTCCTCTCCATAGGTGCTGCCTGACCTGCTAAGTTCCTCCAGCACTGTGTGTGCATGTTTACTCTGGATTTCCGGTATCTGTATAATCTCTTGCATTTACATAAACAGAGGCCATGCTGTCTTGAGGTGGTGTTAAAAGAGGGAGAAACAGACAGGGACAAGACAAACCTTTGAGATACAGAACAGAGCATTTGCTGGAAAAATGAAACAGAGAATATTGCAAGAGTCTATCAAGTTGGCAGCATACATGGCAGGAGATGAAACGGAGTTACATCAGATGGAAACACAGAAAACCTACAGCACAAGACAGGCCCACAAAGTTGTGCTGAACGTCCCTAGAAGTGGCACAGAATGAAACTAAAACATTTGCAGAGAGGAGAAATCTGAAATATGCCAGAAAGTGCCGGTTACACTCAGCAGGCCGAGAAGTCTTGGTAAAGGGAGAAGCACAGTCAACACGCCAGGTGAATAACCACCTCCCCAATTACGAAAGTAGTTGCACACCTCACAGACACAGGCCAACTCACCATGCATCCCAATGTTCAAACACTGCAATACAGTCAAAATACTGGTGGAACGCAGCAGGCCAGGCGGCATCTAGAGGAAGAAGACTGAGTCCTGACAAAGGGTCTCGGCCCGAAACGTCGACAGTGCTTCTCCCTATCGATGCTGCCTGGCCTGCTGCGTTCCACCAGCATTTTGTGTGTGTTGCTTCCATTTCCAGCACCTGCAGATCTCCTCGCGTTTACTGCAATACAGTAACGCCTCAGGAGCAAAGACCACTTTAAGAATATTCCTCACCCAGCAGCGTCCTGCTCCACCTCCCGCGGCTCACTCAGCGACTCCTGCCGTTCGATCCTGCGCTCCTGCCTCACCTCGGCCTGCTCCGGCTGCGGCTGCAGCCGCTCGCGCTGCGGGTGCCTCGTGGCGGCCGGCTCCTGCTTCTCCTGCCTGGCGGCTCTTTTGGCCGGCTTGTACTCCCCTCTGTCGGGGTGCTCCTCCTCGAGTTCGTCGACAATTTCGTACCTCGCCTGCTGCTTGACGGGTCGGATTCCCGCGACGGCCACCGACTGCTTAATTGGGGAGCCTCTGGACTCTGGCAGCACTCTGCGGCTCAGCATAGGCGTGGCAGGCTGCTGAGGCTGGACAGCAAAGGGAACCTTATTCTCCATGCGTTCCAGCTGAGGGAGAAATCAGAAGGGAAATTGTTATGGCCAGTGGCATGGAAAAGAAACATCAAGAACGTCAGGGCACTAGTTAATCTCAAGGTACGGTAGAGCCCCTTCAATTCAATTTCAAAGTACAATTATTATCAAAGTAGAACATCGGGGTCTCTCTTCCCACCATCACAGACATTTACACTACACGCTGCATCCGCAAAGGAAACAGCATTATGAAGGACCCCATGCACCCCTCATACAATCTCTTCTCCCTCCTGCCGTCTGTGAAGAGGCTCCAAAGCGTTCGGGCTCTCACAACCAGACTATGTAACAGTTTCTTCCCCCCAAGCTATCAGACTCCTCAATACCCGAAGCCTGGACTGACACCTTGCCCTATTGTCCCGTTTATTATTTATTATAATGCCCGCACTGTTTTGTGCACTTTGCGCAGTCCTGTGTAGGTCTGTAGACCAGTGTAGCTTTCTCTCTGTGTGTTTTTTTTTACATAGTTCAGTCTAGTTTTTGTACTGTGTCATGTAACACCATGCTCCTGAAAAACATTGTCTCATTTGTACTATGTACTATACCAGCAGTTACGGTCGAAATGACAATAAAAATGACTTGACTTGACTTGACATATTCAGTATACAACCCTGAAATTCGCCTTCCCCACAGACAGTCAGAAAAAAACCAAGGAACCAATCCATTCAAGGAAAATCAGACACCCCTCTCTCACACACACAAAAAAAAATCGCACAAATGGCAAAAAAAAAGTGAAAACTCTGAACATAAAACCCAAAATCAAAAGGCATATTTCAGTTTCAGTTCAGTGTTCATCATCTGCAGGCTGCCACAATCCAAAAATCACCCAAAAATTAGCAGCAAAAGAGAGTGAGCAGAATTAGAACTAGTAATTAGAACACATCGTAAACCTGATTTGGAGTCCAAATCTACAATCTGTACCGATTAAACCTTGCTCCGGCACCATCCGCCGACAGCATCGAGGGAGGGAGAGAGATCGCTCGAATGCAAGGACCTTCCCTCAGGAGTAGTGAGCGAGAGACCATCGCATGCAGGGACCTGCGCCAGCAGCAGTGAGTGAGAGGCCGGTAGACGATGCTGAACACTCGCTCGCAGACATAGATAGGTTCTTGATTAGCCAAGGCATCAAAAGGTATGGGGTGAAAGCAGGGGAGTGGGGATGACTAAGAATTGGATCAGCCCATGATTGAATGGCGGAGCAGACTTGATGGGCCGAATGGCCTACTTCTGCTCCTATATCTTATGGTCTTACGGTCTACTTTTAATCCCTTTTGAATGTCGTAGATTTGAAGATTTGGATGTGATCAGATGAGCAACTTTTGTATAAATATCATCCAAAATGAAACGCACCGTGGTCAGTCTCCTCAGCGAGCTGAACCTCTCCTCCCAGGCTGCTGCCGACTTGCGGAAGGCTTCGTGCCGTTTGATCAGCTGTTCCACCTCGTCCACGCTGTTGCCCAGCTGCTCGCTGGTGACCAGCCGCTCTTGCGTGCTCAGCCACGACTCGGCCACCACCGCTTCCTGGGCGAACTGATGGACTTCCAGCACTGAGGGGAGGACAGAGTGCTCACATCAAAAACACTGCCCCAAGCCCAGATCAGTGAAAGCAACATGGAGACAGGCAACAAGTACCTAGCATAAAGGACCGCACTTGGACTGTTGGTATTAGATTCATAGAAAACTGTAGCACAGAAACAGGCCCTTTGGTCCATCTAGTCCATCCTGAACCATTTAAGCTGCCTACTCCCATCGACCTGCACTGGGTCCACAACCGTCCATACCCCTACTATCCATGTGCCTATCCAAACTTCTCTTAAACGTTGAAATCAAGCTCACATGCACCACTTGTGTTGGCAGCTCATCCCACACTCTCACCACCCTCTGGGTGAATAAGTTTACCCTCATGTTCCCTTTAACTTCTCACCTTTCACCCTTGACCTGTTTGCATCCTTAACCCAAGACCTCAGTGGAAAAAGTCTGCTTGCATTTACCTTATCTATATTGTGGGTCTTAATTGATTGGCTTAATCTCAGGTAATAATGAGGTGGTCTACAGATAAGAAGTCATCACATTGACACTGTGGTGTCAAGAAAACAACTTCTCTCTCAATGTCACAAAAACAAAGGAGCTGGCTGTGGACTACAGGAGAAATGGAGACAGGCTCATCCCTATTGACAATGGATCTGGGGTTGAGAGGGTGAACAGCTTGAAGTTCCTTGGGATAAACATCACTGAGGATCTCCCGTGATGTGTACATATTGGCTGTGTGGTGAAAATGGCACAACAGCACCACTTTCACCTCAGAAGGTTGAAGAAGCTTGGTATGCCCCCCTCAAATTCTATAGGGGCACAATTGAGAGTATCCTGACTGGCGGCATCTCTGCCTGGTATGGGAACTAACCTCCCTCTGCAGGGAGTAGTGCAGACAGCCCAGTGCATCCGTAGACGTGAATTTCCCACTATTCAGGACGTTTACAAAGACAGGTGTGTAAAAAAGGGCCTGAAGGATCATTGGAGACCAGAGTCACCCCAACCACAAACTGTTCCAGCTGCTACCATTTGGGAAACGGTACCACAGCATAAAAGCCAGGACCAACAGGCTCCGGGACAGCTTCTTCCACCAGACCGTCAGACTGATTAATTCATGTTGACACAACTGTATTTCTATGTTATATTGACTGTGCTGTTTTACATGCTATTATAAATTACTATTGCACATTTAGACAGACATAACATAAAGACGTTTACTCCTCATGTATATGAAGGATGTAAGTAATAAAGTCAATTCAAATCAAAATCATAGAGGGATGCAGTAGGTAAGCTGGCCCACTAAGCATAGGAGAACCATCTATCACACATTTACACCAATCCCATATGATATAGGAGCATAAAAAGGCCATTCAGCCCATCATGTCTGCTCTGCAATTCTGTCATACTAATTTTTTCCATCATCATGCACCCCTCTAACACTTAAGTACCTTAATAATCAGGAACCGATAACGACTACCTTAAATACACACAAGGACACACCCTCCGCAGCCCTAGGATAGCTTCCTCACCTCTTCCATCAGATTTCTGAACTGCCCTTGAACCCGTGAACACTACCACACTCTTCCTCATCTGCACTATTTATGTTTTTCTTGTAATTCTTAATACTTTATGTTTTGCACTGCAGTGCTGCCCAAAATCAGCAAATTTCATGGCATACAGTATGTCAATGATAATAAACCTGAATCGGATACTGTGGAGTGGCACAGTAGAGTACTTTACAGTATCAGCAATCCAGGTTCAATTCCTGCCTCAGAGGAGTTTGTACATTCTCCCTGTGACCACATAGGTTTCCACTGGGTGCTCTGGTTTCCTCTCACATTCCAAAGATGTAACAGCTGATAGGTCAATTTATTATAGTTAATTGTCGCATGATTAGGCTAGGGTTAAATCGGGGGGTTGCTAGGCAGTGTGGCTCAAAGGACTGGAAGGGCCCGGTCTGCGCTATATCGCAATAAATAAAAAAACTCTGTGTGATAAACACAGTGGATTTCCTTCATATGAAACGGGCTGTCAGTGGATGTGCTTGAAGCAGTAACAGTAATAACCTCGAAAAGATAGTTAGACAGACACACGGACAGAAAGGTTGAGGCGGATATGGGATATTCAGTCAAATGGCCCGAGCTTGGATGGGCATCTTCATAAACATGGACAATTTGGGCCAAGGTTCCTGTGCTGATTCAGTCTAGGAAATCATGTGATAGAGGGTTTGTCTAATCAGGGGAAAGCTTGTCAAAGGAAAGCAGCATCCATCATCAAGGACACCCACCATCCAGGCCATGCTCTCTTCTCACTGTTACTCCCCTCATTGAAATGTTCCCACCTCCAACTGACTCACTTTCAAGGACTCTTCGTCTCATATTCTTGATAGTTATTGCTTAATTATTTTTTATTATTATGTATGCATTCTTGTACTTGCACAGTTTATTGTCTTCTGCACTCTGGTTGAACGCTCTCATTGGGTGGTCTCTCATTGATTCTGTTACGGTTATTATGCTATAGAATTATTACGCCCATAAGAAAATGAATCTTAGGATTATAACAGGGTGACCTAAACAGGTGGCCCTCCTGATCCGCGGGTTCCACATGCGCGGATTCAACCAACCGCGGATCGGGAAAACCCGGAAGTTCTCTCTCCAGCACTCATTATTTGAGCATGTACAGACTATTTTTTCTTGTCATTATTCCCTAAACATACAGTATAACAACTATTTACATAGTATTTACATTGTATTAGGTACTATAAGTAATCTAGAGATGATTTAAAAGTACAGGCAGTCCCCAGGTTATGAACGAGTTCTGTTCCTGAGTCCGGCTTTAAGTTGGATTTGAAGTCGGAACAGGTACATCCGGTATTATTTAGCGTCAGTTAGTCAAACGTTTGTCTTAGTATATAGTATACCTTTTACCTTTCTATGCATATAAAACACTTAAGAAACGTATGTATTTCAATAATTAAACCACTGCATTGCTTAGTAATAATTGTAGCTTTCATCAGGGCAGGGCCTTTCACATGCTCCATTAAATTTATTCCGATCGTTGACCGACTGTAGCCTAACACTTTTCCAATGATTGATGGCATTTTACCTCTTCCCAATTGCTTTATTACTTCCACTTTATTTTCAATTTTGATCATGATTATTTTCGTGAACAGAAACACTGCGGATTCAGTGCTGCGCCGCCAGGACCTAAAGTCCACCGCACTAAGACAGGTTAAATAAGGTCCAGGATTCTGCTGGGTCCTAAAGACCATCGCACTGGTTAGGCTAAATAAGGGACTTGAGCATCTGCGTATTTTGGTATTCGCGGGGGATCCCGGAACCAATCCCCTGTGGATAAGGAGCGCCGACTGTATATACTTTGATAATAAAATTTACTTTGAAATTTGAACTTTGATCAGGAAGAAGGTAGAGGAGCAGGCCTCCACACCACCAGGGTCAGGAACAGTTATTACCCATCCCCATCAGGCTCTTGAACCAGTGTGGATAGGTTCACTCACCTCAACTCTGAACTGATTCCGCAACCTATGGATGCACTGTCACAGACTCTAAAACTCACAGCTTCAATAATTGTTACTTACTTATTTATTATGTCCTTTTCTATTTGTAAAATTTGTTGTCTTTTGCACTTCAGATTTTTGACCATGGTTCCTTAAGGTTGTTACAGCCGGGGGGATGGTTGTTGGGATAAGTTCCCACTACCTATTAAATGCTCCTAATGACAGGCGCTTCAAATAGCCTCTGACAACCAAGCGCAGCTCCTGGCCTTCACGTATGGTTCAGCAGAACCGTTTCTACTGACAGAAGGGGCAAAGGTGAATTACTGGCGCCCTAAAACCATCACTTCGGGAAGGCGGGTCTCGTCAGCCATGATCGGCAGGTCATCAAGGAAAACTCTGATCTCAAACCTCCGCACTTGAGACTATAGTCACTCATGGGGAAGGCTTTGGGAGTAAACCCCGGGAAAAAATAAGGAACTCGAGTTCCTAAGGCAGTTCTACATTGAATTCTGTGTGACTGTCCTGAGATGCTGCTGGTGCCAAACTGTATCAGTCTCTCCCCTTCCCTTGGGTTCATCAGATGCATGGAGAGGGGAGCTTGCTGCATGGGCAACAGCTTGCTCTCCATATCGGACTGCCCTGGCTTGTGTATCTAGACAGCTAGTTTGCAACGTCCAACAAATTTGCCGCAAAACCAACAAATTTCACAATGTGTGCTGCTGATTAAAAACCTGGTTCTGATGTTTATTTTAGCTCCAGTTTCCAGCATCTATGGCCTCTTGTGACTGCTGAATCTATTGTCATCTCTGGAATTTTCTCCAATGCAGATACTTACTCTGTTGTAACCATTCCCAGTGTTTTTCCCACTTCTCCATCATCTCATCCTGCTTCCTCAGCACCTTGTCCATCTTCTCCTGAATCTACAGTCAGAATTAGAATAGAATTCAAACATTGAATATCGCTTCTTCAGTTTGTTACCTGGTAATTGGTGTCATGTGCACGGTGATAAAGCAAAAAGATCTTGTTCATTGTTTCATCCGTACAAACCTATTGATGCATCACAAAGAAAGACGGAATGCAGAATTTACTGTTACATTTACAGAGGAAGTGTAGTTAGGTAGAGAAATAAAGTGAAAAAATACAATGAATTCGATCTCTGTGATGGACAGCACTCAGTCCACGTGCTCCTTACAGACGCACTTTTACACACCGACATTGCCTTGTCATTCTGCTGACGTTGTGACGAGTGTACACACTTCACTCTCTTCCCTGGGATATTCTCATAATGGGTCCTAAAGGATTTGGATTTATGGTGTCTTTCCTGCCACACACTTCGGAATATTCAATTTCTTTAGTAATGAGGATGTGTAAACGTGCATATGTTGCTTGTATACTGTATTTAAGGTTGCTACTTCTGTTTATTTTGTAATACGATTGTAACTACATTGTGGGGTGCGTCATATTCTAATTCATGTGTAGTCTTAAGTTAACTTTGTGGGTAATTAAAGATGGTATGTCCTGGTGTCTAATAAATGGGGGATTGATGAGAGGGTGAGGGGAGGGAGAGAGGGGGGAGTGGAGAGAGGTGGGGGGAAGGGGAGGGTGAGGGTGAGAGGGGACGGTGGAGGGAGGGGGGAGGGAGGGGGGAGAGGGAGGAGATTGGGGCTGGCAGGAGTTCACACTGGACAAAGTATGGACCTGTTATTGTGTTTTCTGGTAGATATATTTTCATAAATATTGGCAGTTTTCTTATCACTACTTTCACAAGTTTGATTTGTTGACACAACTCAGTAAAAACAGTCTTGCACTAAAGCGTTAAATGACTGCAGCCATTTTTTTTTCATTTGGGACATAACCCACATATCTAACAATCTCATAATTTTATATTTTTTTAATTATTGAGCCACAGCAGGAACAGGCACTTCCGGCCCTTTGAGGTGCACCACCCAGCAACCCCCGATTTAACCCCAGTTAATCACGGCACAAATTACAATGACCGACTAACCCATTCCCAAGAGTGGGAAATGAGCCAACGTTTGGCCATTTCTGGAGTGGACTTGGAGGCAGAACCAAGCTGAGGTGAGCGAAGGTGAGTCAGAGTCGAGGAGTCGGGGCCGAGGTCCAAAATCGAGGACACACCCGAGGCTTGATCGATTTAAGCACCAGGCCGAATTGGAAAGGTTGGGTACAGCCTGAATCTAAGAGACGGGGCCAGGCTCTGGGCCCAAGAGCACATCAAGGAGGCAGGGCCCGGGTCCAAGAGTGAGGAATGACCCGAGGTTTGGAGCTAGGGTGCATGTACTCCATAGAAAAGAGTAAACAGTTGACTTTTCTGTCTGAGACCCTTCATCAGGACTTGGAAGATTTAAACTTCCTCAGAGTAGGCATCCCTACAGCAGACTTTGCAGTGTAGTAGTCAAATCACAAACAAGAGAAAATCTGCCGATGCTGGAAATCCAGAACAACAAAATGCTGGAGGAAATTGGCAGGCCAGGCAGCATCTATGGAAAAGAGTAAACAGTCGACATTTTGAGCCGAGAACCTTCATCGGGATTCCATTTACCTCATCCTTCAGCGGTACAGTAGCATAGTTCTACTGAAGGGTCTTGTCCCGAAATGTCGACTGCTTACTCTTTTCCATAGATGCTGCCTGGCCTGCCGAGTTCCTCCAGCATGTTGTGTGTGTGTGTGTCAACGGAGGGGAGTCTAGTTTTCATAATAGATTGCTATCAACGACAACCTCAATTCAGGGAAGGATGAGGAGGAGCAGGGACATTGAGGGGACAGTGATGATGAGCTGGATCACCCTCATACCAGACAATTGGGACATTGCTGATACATTCTCGCAATTTAAGTTACTGCACATAGAGTCGTAATAGAGATTTTAAATGACAGGACCTGACAAAAGAACTCAGGAGTGATATGGAAGGTGACTAGGTGTACCTCATTAGCTACGCAAGCGTTGATCTTTTTAATTACCTCGACAGAAGCGTGATGCTTTGTGATGAGCAAGTTTTTGCCCAGCTCAACGCAAGACATGAGTTTCTTGTGCCTGGCTTCAATCTCCCCCCGGAGACTCTGGTGATAGTTCATCAGCACCTCCACAGAAGAAACGTCCCTGGAGAAGGAAAAGAGCCCATTCACCATAGCCAACATCCACAGCACTGCAGCGACCCAAATATCTCACCTTGCTGTTCAAGGGGCATTGTGTACAAAGACTGTGCAGGTTCAGCTGATCTGATATACTGTAACTTGGCTGTGTGTGGATCATGTTAGACACAGTACACCAGCAGTAATCTTGAGTCACGTGCTCCACTACTTCTGCACCTCATCCTGATAGATTCCACTCCAAACAGAGTGTTCCATCCTGAAGAGTGTTCTATGCTATTTTGCTCTCACCCTGACTGGAACCTCCAACATGTTGGCTTCCGGTAATACTTAATACTGAGGCCTTGATGGTGTTGGAATCGGTTGTTTTATTAAATATCTTTGTAAGACGTTAATTGAGTTAATACAAGACTAAAATCATAGTTTTAATTGTAGTAGGCCTCTGTTAGTCTCAATAGACCATGGATTTGCGCCTTGGAAAGTTTCCAGGGCACAAGCCTGGGCAAGGTTTATTTTTATGGAAGACCAGCGGTTGCCCAAGCTGCAAGTCTCCCCTCTCCATGCCACCAATGTTGTCCAAGGGAAGGGCATTAGGACCCATACAGCTTGGCACCGATGTCATCGCACAGCAATATGTGGTTGTGTGCCTTGCTCAAGGACACACCCGCAGCCTCAGCCAAGGCTCGAGCTAGTGACCTTCAGATCACTAGACGAACGTCTTAACCACTTGGCCACGCACCAACACAGTTTTAATTGTAATATCTTCCTTACTGACGTAATTTGTATTTGTATCAATTTGCATCTTGAACAAGCTCGTATTTTTCACAGTATGTGGTGGTCAGTCTTCACTTACTGGCAGAAAGTGGTATACATATGCCTTTTCATTTTTTTAATTGGCTATGCGTTAGCACATTATACACGTTATAATTGTGCAGCTGTTTTATTGGATTCTGTTATGTAAGGAATTTCTGTTATCTTGAGTATAAAGGGGATAGATTTGTCGGAAGTGCCATATCGAATCCATTGAATCTTTAATTTCTCGTCTCTCATCTGGCCTGTTTTACTGTACCTTTGTCGGCTTAGTATCTGTCTTTTATTTAAACTTTAAATAAACGGTCACAAAGAATCAAAGTTTCCCCCTCATTCCTGAACTCCTAATAGAACCCAGGGACCAAAAATTACCGAGATCTCGCAATGGTGAGGAACTTTGATAACCTATGTTGCTTTCTAGAGGAAACGCTCTTGATGGGTATTTACAGCGGTGGGCAACAGTGTGCCCGTGATGAACCGGGCTGAGCCAACTACTCTCTGCAGCTTCTTACATTCCTGCACATTTGAATCGCCACACCAGACCATGATGCACCCTGTCAGGACACTCTGGCCATTACAATTGGAGAAGTTACGTGCCAATCCTCCAAAGAAAGTAAAGACGTGGGCCTGCTTTCCTTTAGATGCATTTTTGTGACTTCAGCCCTTGGCCTGGAACATCAACAATTCCTCTTCCCCACAGATGCTACTTGACCCACTAAGTTCCTCTAGAACTGAGGTTCTCAAACTTTTTTAATGCCACGGACTGCTACCATTAACCAAGGGGTCCCTGCACCCCAGGTTGGGAGCCTCTTCTCTAGCAGATTCACAGACTGGCTCCCAGGTTGGCAGGTCTGTATTCTGAGCAGAGATAAAGTAGGCTAGTTCTTTGTTCTCTGAAGTTTAGAAGGAGAAATTACCTCACTGAAACTTAGGAAGTATTTGAGACTTTCTATGTAATTGTGGGAGATGTTTCCACTGGCAGAACACTTAACTAGGGTGGTCAGAATCTCACAATGAGGGGTAGAGAGGAGAAGAAATGTCTTCAATTGGAGGCTGGTGAGTGTCTGGAATTCTCTACCCCAGGGGTTCCCAACCCAGGGTCCACAGGCCCCTCGGTTAACGGTAGGGGTTCATGGCATAATGAAGATTGGGAACCGCTGCTCTACCCTGAATGACTGTAATGCTCAGTTGGGGTTTACATTCAAAACAGAAAGCTTGATTTTCTAGACACTGAGAAATTCAGGAGATGTGAGGATAGGGCAAGAATTCCTCGGCATTAACATCTCAAATGACCAGTTCTGGGCCCAGCATGTAGGCACAATCACAAAGAAGGCATGCTTCTACTCTCTTATGTGCTGAAGGATATTTGGATGTCACTAATTACTCTAACTACTGAACTCTAGAGATGTCCTGAATGGGTGTATCGTGCATTGGTACAGAAATCCCAATGCAGAGTCGCGGACACAGCCCAGTCCATCACAGGTACCACTGTCCCCATTACTGACAGCAACTACCAGCGATATTTCCTCAAGAAGGTAGCATTATTATCAAAGACCCAAACATCTGGGTAATGCCCTCTTCTCGCTGATACCCTGCAATGTTTGCCCACCTCGGTCCAATGCTGATGCATATTGCCATCTCTGCCCACCAGCCTGGCACCTACCGGGGCTTCTCGCCTGTGCCGATCTGACAGATAATGCTGTCCATCCAGCCCACCAGCTCGCGGACCAGGCCGAAGAAGCGAATCTTGTCGCCGGTGGTGGTGAGCTGCAGCTTCCGCTGCTCGCAGGTGCCCAGCAGCTCCTTCCAAGCCTGCATCACTCTCTGCTCCTGCACCTGGATGGCCTCGGCATTCTCGCCGGCATACACCGTGCGCAGCTGGGCAGCGTGCTCCTGTAACTGCCTCACCTGGTAATCGAGAAGACACTTCTTCATAAGAGTCATGGAGAAATACGGTGCCAAAGCAGGCCTTTCAGCACATTGAGTCCATTCCAAACATCAAACCTAGAAAACCTACAGCACAATACAGGCCCTTCGGCCCACAAAGCTGTGTCGAACATGTCCTTACCTTAGAACTACCTAGGCTTACCCATAAGCCCTCTATTTTTCTTCTTTTTTGTGTAATTTATTTTTTTATTGAAGTTCATCATCAAACATTTCCATAAGATGTATATCAGACATTGTACATATATTCATACATGTCCAATCTCCACATAGTATTTATCTGAGGTATACACTTATAGAAAAGAGTGGAGAGAAAAAACAAGCAAAAGGAAAAAACTATGTCCAAGTAGGGAGTGATTTTTTTTTACAACATATTCATTGATCTGTGAGAATAAAATCAGGCCTATGAGGTTAAACCAATTTTCCCAGTATGAATCAAATTGTTCCAGTGTATGATTAACAGATACTGTTATCTTCAGCCCTCTATTTTTCTAAGCTCCAGGAGTCTCTTAAAAACCCCTATCGTTTCCGCCCCCACCACTGACGCCGGCAGCCCATTCCACGCACTCACCACTCTCTGAGATAAAAACTTACCCCTGACATCTCCTCTGTACCTACATCCAAGCACCTTAAAACTATGCCCTCTCGTGCTAGCCATTTCAGCCCTGGGAAAAAGCCTCTAACTATCCACACGATCAATGCCTCTCAACACCCAATTCTACATTAATTCTATTTTTAAAATCAGATTCAGATTTAATTACCACATGTACAGTACTAGTGCATATAGCTGGGGTACCTAACACTCCTGCACAGTACTGTATTTGCCAACTTAGAGCGGAGCGCGTTTTTGTAAATCTGGTGGGAGCAAAGGACATTGGGAATGGCGTGGGTGGAACACTGTGAGAGGGCTGTGGGACAGGTGTTAGAGAAGGAGTGTCAGAATAGGGTGGGGGTGGCGCAGGTACAGACACACCCAGCCCCGAGATACCAGGCCAGGACATTCGATTCTGAACAATTGATTTATTGATCATTACAGAATGTCTCTCTGGTGCTTCCCACTCCCTCCCCCTTTTCACAAACATGATTCCCCTCTCCCTGCCCCCTTCCCACTTTCAGTCCACAATACAGAATTGCACAACCTTTATACTGTTCATTGAGTATATGTTACCTGGGTTTCAGCACCTAAGTTACAGAGAAAGGTTGAACAAGTTAGGTCTTTATTCTTGGAGCATAGAAGGTTGAGGGGGGACTTGATAGAGGTATTTAAAATTATGAGGGGGATAGATAGAGTTGATGTGGATAGGCTTTTTCCACTGAGAGTAGGGGAGATTCAAACAAGAGTTGAGAGTTAAGGGGCAAGAGTTTAGTGGTAACACTAGGGGGAACTTCTTTACTCAGAGAGTGGTAGCTGTGTGGAACGAGCTTCCAGTAGAAGTGGTAGAGGCAGGTTTGATTTTGTCATTTTAAAAAAAAATTGGATAGGTATATGGACAGGAAAGGAATGGAGGGTTATGGGCTGAGTGCAGGTCAGTGGGACTAGGTGAAAGTAAGTGTTCAGCATGGACTAGAAGGGCCGAGATGGCCTGTTTCCGTGCCGTAATTGTTATATGGTTATATCAACTCATAAATTCTCAAATACAGTATATTAATAACATTGTTTTTCCTAAGGTTTGAGGAAGACTTAGGACAAGCTCAGACTTCGTCCCTTGGTGTATAGGAGCCTGGGAGATGACACAAAGCAGGAGTATAGAATCATGACCAGAACAGACAGGGTGAGTGCACTCAGTCTTTTTCCCAAGTGGGTGAAATCAAGAACTGGAGGCCATTAAAACCACAAGAGATCCTGCAGATGCTAGAAATCCAGAGTTCTCTGAGGCCTCCACTGGCCACTGTCAACCACGGACGTTGTGTCCTATCTGTCCAGATACACAAGCCTGGGCAGTACAATACAATAAGTGTTGCCCACTTCACAAGCACCCCCTCTCCGTGTATCTGATGAACCCAAATGAAAGGCAGAGATCATTATAGTTTGGCACCAGCAGCATTGCTGGAGTTGTCAGTCAGCATTGAACTCAACATAGGACTACTTTAGGGACTCCAGCTCCGAATTCTTCCCTTGGAGTTTACTCCTGAAGCTTTTCCCTATGGGTTTGAGATCAAAGTTTTCCTTCTAGATGAGCTGCCAACCACGGCTGATGAACCATCTGCCTAAAGTAACTAGTTTTAAGGTGCCAGTAATCTGCTTTTGCCCCTTCTTTTAGTAGCTAAGCCACACGTGAAGGCCAGAAGCCAGACTTGTAGTCAGAGGCCTTTTGTGATGCACGCCATTGGGAGAATTTAATAGATAGTGGGAACTTAATCCTACTACCCCTCCCCCAACAACTATTACAACCTTAAGAAATCCAGAGTGACACACACAAAGTGCTGGAGGAACTGAGCAGGTCAGACGACTCCTACGGAAAGGAATAAAGAGTTGATGTTTCGGGCTAAGATCCTTCAACAGGACCAGAGAGCATTAGCTTAAATTGAAAAGGGGAAAAAAAATTAATAGTAACATAAAGGGCAACTTTTGGTTAAAGGGTGGCATGAATATGGAACAAGCTGCTAAAAAAAGTGGCTGAGGAAAGTACAATAACAGCGTTTACCAGACACGTGGACAGGTACATGGATAGGAAAGGATTAAGACCAGTGCAACTAGCATCTTGTTCAGCTTGAACCAGTTGGTCTATGAGTCGTCTATGATTCAAAGTCCATGTAACCATGCCCAGTCCTCGTCACTGCAGTTCAGTCACTGGATCCAACCACCACTATTGACAGCACTGGTGAGGAACAAGAAGGTGTGGTCAAGGGAAGCGGTGGAGCACTTACAGGACTGCTTTGAATCGGTGGACTGGACAGTATTCAGGGCCTGATCTTAAAGTGTGAATGAACACGCCACAGTTGTCACCAACTCCATGAAGACCTGTGTGAATAAGTCTGTGCCTGCACGGTCATATCGTACAAACTGTACCCAAACCAAAAGCAACTGAAGAACCTGGAGATTCTTAGATTGCTGAGGGCCATCAAGAATAGTGAGTGATTCAGCATTATAAAGAATTCTAGGTTCGACCTATGGAATGCTATTTTAAAAGTGAAAAAAAAAACAATCCTGATTGAATCTAGAGACAGAATCGGATGTAGGTCAGCTCCAGCAGGGTTTGCAGGTGATTAACTCCTTCAAGGTGAAACCTAACAATAAATGGCTGTGAAGCTTCACTCCCAAATGAGCTCAATGTCCTTTATGCACGCTCAGAAAAGGAGAATAAAACTACACCCGTGATCTCTGCCTCGGAGGCTGATATCAGAACATCTTTTAAGACGGTGAAGCCCTTGCAAGGCAGCCCTAATGGTGAGCCTGGCAGGGCTCTGAAAACTGTGCCAACCAACTGGCAGAAGTGCTCAAGGACATCTTCAATCTCTCACTGCTGCAGTCAGAGGTTACCACCTACGTCAGAAAGGTGACAACCACACTAGAGCCCAAGAAGAGCAGGGTGAGCTGCCTCAGTGGCTATCACCCAGTTGCACTCACATCTGCTGTGACGAGGTGCTTTCAGAGGGTGATCGTGGCCAGAATCAACTCCTGCCTCAGCAAGGAACTGGACCCCTCTGCAATTTGCCTATCGCCACAATAGGTCTACAGCAGATGCAATCTCACTGGCTCTCCACTCAGCCTTGGGTCACCTGGACAACAGCAAGACCTATGTCAGGCTGTTGTCTATTGGCTACAGCTCAGAATTTAACACAGCCTAATCAACACACAGTTCTAATCAAGAAGCTTCAAAGCCTAGGCCTCTGTACCTCCCTCTGGAACTGTATCCTTGACTTCCTCAGCAGGAGACCACTGTCAGCATCAATCAGAACTAATAATTCCTCCTTGTTGACAATCAACACTGGCACATTTCAAGGACGGGGGCTCAGCCCACTGCTGTACTCTTTCTACACCTATGACTGGGTGGCGAGGCATGTCATCTATAAATTCTATAATATAGTTGGCACAATTTCAGATGGTGCTGAAGAGGCATACAGGAGTGAGATAGATCAGCTGGTTGAGTGGTGTCGTAACAACGTTGCACTCAACATCAGTAAGAACAAGGACTGTGGACTTCAAGAAGGGGAAGTCAAGGGAACACACACCAGCAGGGATCAGCAGCGGAAAGGGTGAGCAGTTTCAAGTTCCTGGGTGTCAACATCTCCAAAGATCTACCATATGCTGAGTCCAGTCTACCGATGCAATTAAAAAGAAGGCATGTCAGTGGCCAATTTCTACAGATGTGGCATGGAAAGCATTCTAACTGGTTTATTCACCATCTGCACAGGATTGGAAAAAAGATGCAAGCTGTAGTAAACTCAGCCAGCTCCATCATGGGCACTAGCCTCAGCAGCATCGAGGTACAGGAACCTGAAGAAACACACTCAGTGTTTCAGGAGCAGCTTCTTCCCCTCCGCCGTCAGATTTCTGAATGGAACCCATAAACACGACGTCACTACATTTTTGCTTCTATTTTTGCACTAGTTATTTAATTTAATGTTTTATTTATAGTTCTTATTATAATGTAGCTTTTTAAATTATATATTGCAATGTACTGCTTCTGCAAAACAACAAATTTCATGACAAATAGCAGTGATATATATACACACACACACACCCACCCACCCACCCCAGGGTGTCCAAGACTTCTGCATTGTCCTGTATTTTTCAACATAGAGCAGAGAGCGAGTATGTAAATCTGGTGGGAGCAAAGGATGTTAGAATAACGAAGGAGGAGTGCCGGGGGAGGGGTGTGGGACAGGTGGCAGAGAAGGAGTGCCAAGGGCAGGCGTGGGGAGTGGCACGGGTGCAGATACCAGGGAGGTCACTTGATTCCAAACAATTGGTTTATTGACCATTACACATTGCCCCTCTGGTGCTTCCCGCTCCCTCCCCTCTCCTTTCCCTTTTTCGCAACCATGATTCCCCTCTCCCTGCCCCCTTTCCACTCTCACTCCATAATAAAGAATCAGATTAGAATCAGGTTTATCATCACTTACATGTCATGAAATTTGTATTTTTTTTGTGGTAGCAGTACAGTACAATACATGAAGTTACTACAGTATTGTGAAAAAGTCTTAATGTGCCAAAGACTATATTCCTCAGTACTGTAGAAAACTACAGCCATAGGAACAGGCCCTTGACCCATGAAATAATTTCAAACTACATCTTTCTGAATGTATCTAAAGCACAGAACAGTACTGCATGGCACAGGCCCTTCAGCCCACAATGTTGTACCGACCATTGAACCTACTCCAAGATGAATCTAACACTTCCCTTCCTTGCAGCCCTCACCAACCCCCCCAATTTTCCTTCATCCATGTACATGATCCATGTTCCTCCATTCGCTGCATTGTTTTACAGACTGTTAAACACCATCTGTTGACACCATTTCCCCTGTCAGCCTGTTCCAGGTACCAACGCTCTCTGTGTAAAAAACAACGGGCCCCACATTTCCCCTTCCAACTTCCCTCCCCCAACCATAAATGCACATCTGCTAACACTCGATATTTCAACCCTGACAAAAGGATTCTGAGTCAATCCCATCCATGCCCCTCATAAATTTTATACGTGTGCCGTAACGACTGAACCAATAGGTTGCAAGCAACACACGAATGCTAGAGGAACTCAGCAGGCCAGGCAGCTTCTATGGAAATGAATAGACAGACAACGGTCTGGACTGAGACTCTTCTTCAGGACTGAGAAGGAAGAGGGAAAATGCCCAAATAAAAAGGTGGGGGTGGGGAGAAAGGAGGCCAGCTAGAAGCCAGGTGGGTGAGAAAGGCAAAAAACTGGAGAGGAAGGAATCTGAAAGGAGAAGAGAGTGGATTGTAGGAGAAAGGGAGGGAGGAGAGAACCCAGGGTGAAGTAATAGGTAGGTGAGAAGAGGTAAAAGGTCAGAGTAGAGAATAAGGGAAGGGAGAGAAGAATTTCTTTTTACCAGAAGGAGAAATAATAATTCATACCATCAAGTTGGAAGCTACCTAGAAGGACCATAAGCTCTTACTCCTCCACCCTGAGGGTGGCCCCTTCTTGACTCAAGAGGAGGCCATGGATGGAATGCGAATGGGAATCGGAATTAACATGTATGGCCACGGTGAAGTTCCACTTTTGGAGTATGGTGCAGCGGTACTCCACGAAATGGTCCCCCAGTTGATGACGGGTCTCACTAATGGAGAGGAGGCAGCATCGAGAGCACTGGACCCCACCGGCGACCTCAGTAGATTCGCAGGTGAAGTTGCTGCCTCACTTTGAAGGTCTATTTGGGGCCTTGAATGGAAGTGAGGGTGGAGGTGGGTGAGCAGTTCTAGCACTTCTTATGCTGCTTGCGGGGTTAAGTGCCGGGAGGGAGGTTAGTGGGGAGGGACGAATGGACAAGGGAATCACAGAGGCAGCAATCTCTGCAGATAGTGGAGAGGTGGTGGTGGGGGAGGCGGTAAAGATACGTTTAGTGGTAAAATCATGGACACAGTCAGCTTACAAGTTGAGTGTCCGACAAACAAATACCTGCACAACCAGGGCTTGTACGTCATGCTCAAAGGAACTCAGCATTCGTTGTAGAGTAAAGGTGCTGCTGGAATCGCCGACAGCGACGTCCGGAAGCAGCTTGTGCTTCTCCTCAATGTGGCCAGCAACCTCCTTGCAGTCGCTGAAGAACTTGTGGAGCTCCTGGGAGGCCGACAGCATCTGAGCCCGCGTCTCTATCAGCTCCAGCAGGTCCGCCCAGGCCTCGCCGACACCGTCCTTCCACTCCGCGATGGTGGCGGCTTCGCTGTGGCCGTAATCGATCAGCTCGTCCACCATCTGATTCACCGTGTTCACCCGCTCCTGCCCAATCATCCCAGTCTCGTGGGCAAACTCTGTGAACTTCTCCAGTAGTAACTAAAGGAGAGAACCAGAGCGTTTCCAATCTTTATAAACAATTACATTAAAGAATCACAGAGAAACATGTCTCTGCTTTTTCAAGATGTCAAGGAGATGTGGCTTGTTACCATTCATATTAACAAACATCTACAGCAGGAGTTAAAGGCAGTTGGACATGGACATGGATAGGAAAGTTTAGAGCAGGGGTTCTCAACATTTTTTATGCCATGGACAAATACCATTAACGGGGGGGGGGGTGGTCCCATGTAACCTAGGTTGGGAACCCCTGGTTGAGAGCAATATGGACCTCAACTAGGAAACAGGACAAGCTCAGTTCGGCACCTTGGTCAGCATGGACCAATGGGGCTGAATGGCCTGTTTTCCATGCCGTATGACTCTACCCGTTTGTGAAATATCATCTCAAGGGCAGGGAGCTCGATGCCTTAAAATCTGGCAAAGAACAATGATGACAAGTACGTGTGAGATTGGGGTCTGAGATTATATCTTTAGCATTTTGACTGCCCACCAACCTTCCAAACTCAACTTTCTCATTGGGTCATGGAGAGATACAGCAGAGAAGTAGGCCATTTGGCTTACAGAGTCTATACTGGTAATCCATTTTTACCCAACCTTACAGTAGACCCATCAAAAACACAAGAAAGACTGAAGATACTGGAAATCTAAACCAACACACACAAGATGTTGGAGGAACTCAGCAGGTCGGGCAGCATCTATAGAAATGAATGAACAGTCAATGTTTCAGGCCAAGACCCTTCTTCTGGACTGAGAAGGAAAGGGAAAGATGCCAGAATAAAAAGGTGGGGGAGATGGAAGAGGCTAGCTGTAAGGTAATAGGTGAAAACAGATGGGTGGAAATGGTCAAAGGCTGGAGAAGAAAGAATCTGATAGGAGAGGAGAGTGGACCATAAGAGAAAGGGAAGGAGGAGGGGACGCAGGGGAAGTAATGGGCAGGTGAGAAATGAAAGCTCAGACTACAGAATGGGGGGGGGGAAGGAATTTGTTTTCTAGAGGAGAAATTGATGTTCATGCCATCAGGTTGGAAGGTACCCAGACAGAATATAAAGTGGTGCTCCTCCACCTTGAGGGTGGCCTCATCTCTGCATACAAGGAGGCCATGGACCGACGTGTCAGAACAGGAGTGGGTATCAGAATTAAAATACTTGCCCTCCGGGAAGTCCCGCTTGTGGCGGATGCTGTGGAGCTTGTTGATGAAGTGGCTCCGCCCAGTTTACATCAGGTCTCACCAACATAGTCAGGAGTCACCAACTCCTGACCAGTCAGGAGCACTGAAAACAATAGGCGACCCCAGCAGATTCACAGGTGAAGTGTTGCCTCATCTGGAAGGACTATCTGGGACCTGTACAGTAGTCCCATTTTTTTATTCTCCACCCAATCCCCTCAATTCTACACAGATCACTCACATACAATCTAGGGGCAATTTCAAGCAACTAATCAATTTACCAACCCCACATACATTTGGGATGTAGGAGGAGACCTGCACGGTCACGGGGAGGACCTGTAATCTCCACACAGGCAGCACTGGGGGTCGGGACTGAAGCCAGATCTCTGCCGCTACAAGGCAGCAGCCCCACACATCACACCACTCCCATCATCAAGTCTCACTCACAGTGACATGCTCATAATCTTGGCCAAGCTCTGGAGATCCGGCGACCACCTCTCGCTCGGCGATCCACTGCTCGAGCTCGTCGACCTCGCGGTTCAGCTGGAAGAGCCAGTAGCGCTGCTCCAACTTGCCCTTCCGCTCCTCAGCCAGGTCCTTCAGACTCACGTACAGACGGTCGATCTGCGATTGCTGCTTGCTGATCTGCTCGCTGGACCAGAGACACAAAGGGTTAACTCTCTGTAGGAAGCTAAGGGTCACCTGGTTAGAGACAGGATGTCAGTCAGCTAGAAGAAGGTGCAGAAAAGATTAACAAAGACATTAGCGGCATGGGAGGGCTGAAGTCAAAAGGAGAGACTAGAGATGCTGGGGCTTCTTCCCCTGCAGTGTAACAGACTGAAGGATAACCTTATAGATACATATACACAATCATGAGGGACATAACTAAAGTGGAAGGTCACAGTCTTTTTCCCAGTGTAGGGGAATCTAAAACCAGGAGGCACAGGTTTGAAGTTTGAGGGGAAGGATTTAAGGGAGATCCCAAGGGTATCTTCAACACACAACAGGTGGTGGGAACAAGCTGCGAGAAGAAGCTGTAGAAGCAGGTGTTTGCTAGAAAGAACTACAGTCTACAAATCAGTGAAATCGAATGACTCAAGGACAGTGGAAGTCGACAAACCAATCGTCTTTGTTCTTGCCATGAGGTCGAAGGAACGGAGGCTGCCATTTTGTGAAGCTGCTCTGCATCCTCTATTTTGTGAACTGGTTTTGCTTGGCTCAGTCAGTGTTTTAAAGTAGACTCAATGATGCTCCAGGTAATCTGCTGGATTAGAGATAATTTTCAAATAAGAAGTTATTTGTGAGGAGTTCTTTGGATAGATATAACATGCAGGTTTAAGAATGGTGGAGCCTCTGTCTGTATTGAGTGATTAGAACTGGCTACATGTTTGGTACCCGATTTAAAACAAAGAGCCATAAATTGTCACCTGTGGAAGAAAAACAGTAAATGGAAGCTGGCTTGGATCAGAACCAAAAAGAGAGTGCTATAGGTCAGATGACCCATGCCCAATAATACTGAAATGCAACATTTGAACTGGTAAGGATTGAATACAAAAGTAGTGGCTTCAATTGCGAAATACACAACTCTCTCCAGAGAGCAACTATCATGGATGTGGAAGTACCTCACGGACATGTGGAGAACGGAGCAGGGCCATGAGGAGCGCATGAGCCAGCATTGACTTCTTTTCTGGCTATTACCTTTTCTATTCCTTGAATGTTCGTGGAGGGTCAGGAAAACTAAGGTGAGCGCATGGGTATTCGGTTGTGTAAATTCACATGCTCTTTCACTGAGACAATAAAGGTACTTTCTGGCACATACCAATTATCTCTGTGCCTCATTGATCATTATTAATAAGGGGTATATCCTTGTAACACCGGCATAAGTACAATCTTTAAAAGGCATTTGTACAGGTGTGTGAAGAGGAAGGGTTTAGAGGGACACAGGCCAAAAGTAGGAAAATGGGTCTAGCCCAGATGACCAACATGGTTGGCATGTAGAGTTGGGTGAAGAGCTTGGAACCCTGTTGGATTACTCTGTGACTATCTCAACAGTTGCCTAGCAATAAAGGTTAACTTTGTCACATGTGCATCGAAACATACAGTGAAATAAATAGTTTGCGTCAATGACCAAACACCATCTGAGGATGCACTTGGGCCAGTCTGCACGTGTTGTCATGCACCTGGCACCAACATAGCACACTCACAACTTACTAGCCCTAACTTCTGCTACTTTAGAACGTGAGACGAAACTGGAGGAAGACCAGTCATGAGAAAATGTACAAACTCTTCACAGACAGCAGCAGAAACTGAACCCCCATCACTGATGCAGTAAAGAACCGTAGTTTCCAGAAAACTTCAATCAGTTAAACCATCTCCTCACACTGGCCACTTCTTCAATAACAACAGAAGCAGAGAACCACATAACATACAGTAACAGTAAACCATGATAAAACACGAGTCATGTCTTCTGTATGTTAAAAAGGTCAAAAGGTAGAGGGCCGGCTAAGAGTGGTCCACCAGTCCTCCAAGCTTGAGGGTTCAGCTCAGGGCTAACAACCTTGGCTGGTAAAACAACATTGTTATGGAAATGGCAATGACAAGTCCTTCTACATTTCAGTGTGATGGTATTGCTGAGTCTCCACCCAGCACTTGAATGACTGACAGTAATGTAAACAGAGAGGAAGCTACTGACATGATGAAGGAAGCCCTGAACACTGCCAGAGATGGAGGGTCTTCACTAATGTCCTGAACATCAGTGGCATAATGGACAGTAAGAAAGATGATAAGAGGCATAGATCAAGTGGACAGTCAGAGGCTTTCTCACAAGCCGAAAATGGCTAATATGAGGGGGAGGGCATAATCTTAAGATGATTTTTGGGAAGCATAGGGAAGATGTCAGAGGCAGCTTTTTCCACACAGAGAGCTGTGGGTGTATGGAACACCCTTCCGGGGTGATGGTAGAGGCAGGAACGTTAGGGGCATTTATGAAACTCTCAGACAAGCACATGGATGATCGGAAATTGGAGGGCTTTGTAATAGGGGTGGGTTAGATTGATCTTAGAGTAGGTTAAAAATTAGTCACAACATCGTGGGCTGAAAGACCTGTACTGAGCTGTGATGTGCTATGCTCTATACTTAAAATGTCTGGTAGAGGTTCCGGTACAAGGTGACGTGGCAATAACATCTGCATCTAAAATAGAATCACGATCCAATGAAATAGAGAAATACACTGGACAACAATTTTTTTTCGGAAGTGTTGGCTCCTCAGAATTTTTATTTTTGTGTATCATAGTCTGCCTGAAACTGAACCCAAATATATTTTCTAATTACTTGTATCATGTAGGAATTTGGAGAAACAAGCAATTAATTTTTATTGAATATAATGTGTTTACTTACACAATGGTGTTGCTGACATTTTACAATAGTTCAGCTAAGTTAAAAATGTTCTGTTGATGATTTTCATTTGTATTCAGTGTCTGAGGCTTCTTGCTTAAGCGCCCAACAATAATCAGCCAGTATTGATGGATTTCAGTTGCCCTGATACCGTTTCTCCATGTCCGCAATGTCCCGGTGAAACCTTTCACCGTGCTCGTCACTGATAGTGACAAGATTGGCAGGGAAGAAGTCTAAATGGGAATGCCAAAAATGAATCTTTAGCTACAGGTTGCACTTCATGGTTTTGTATGCTTGAAGCATGTCGTCAACCAGCTGCACATAGTTTGGTGTTTGTAGTTGCCAAGACAATTTTCAACATCTTTGAATGCCTTCCATGCGATTTTCCCACTAGAAGTTCTTCAAATTGCCTGCCATTGATGGCCTGTTTGATTTGTGGACCAACAAAAATGCCCTCCTTGATCTTGGCATCAGTTATTTGGACTTAAATTATGAATTAACAAATACAGGCGATTTTTTAAAAAATACAAAAAATTTCATGGTGATTTACAAGATTAGCAGCTCAAAATCCATAAGATACACCTAAAAGTATTCAGGAAGCAAAAACTTTGTTGTCCAGTGCTATTAAGGACACTTGTCAGACAGGTAAGCAAGATGTGCGGTAAGAGTAAAGTAAACAAAGGTCAGGAAACAAGGCTGATGGTGTAGCTGGTAGAGCCATATCTCACAGCCAGGGACCAAAATTCAAACCCTGACTTCAGCTGCTGTCTGAGTGCAGTTTGCTTGTTCTCCCTGTGATGGCTGGTTCTAGGCTACAGTATATGGCAAAGTGGCCAACATAATTAAAGGCCCTACCCAACCTAGAACCTTCTTTTCTCTCCACTCCTCTTATTGAGAAGATAACAATGCACATTGCACCAGGCTCAAGGACAGCTTCTATCCCATTGAACAGTTCCATAACATGGACTCTTGACCTCACAATCAACCTTGCTATGGGCATGCACTTATTGTCTACCTGCACTGCACTTTCTCTGTAACTGTAACAACTTTTCTGTATCCTGCTATTTTTCCCTCACATTTCCTCAATGTACTGCTGTGTTGAAATAATTTGTATGAGTGGATTGCAAAGTAATGTTCTTAACCATAGCTTGGTATGTGTGACAATAATAAACCAATTTATCAATTCATATCAGTCTATGACTCTCCTTTAAGCAGTGATAATTGAAAGGCACAAAAGAGTCTGCAGATGCTGTAAATTCAGAACACCACATAAAAAATGCTGAAGGAATACAGCAGGTCAGGCAGCATCTATGAAAAGGATTAAACAGTCAACATTTCAGGCTGAGACCATTCATTAGCATTGATGGGGATGTTCTGATTAAGGATGAACTACCTGTGATATTGGCTTTACGTTTCTCTCCACAGACACTGATCAAATTGTAAAGTATACACATTATTTGTAGAATCTGTCCTGGGTTCAGCATACAAGTGCTATTACGAAGAAAGCATGAAAGTCCCTCTATTTTCCTCAGAAGTTTGCGGAGATTCGGCATGACATCTAAAACTTCGACAGACTTCTATAGCTGCACGGTGGAGATTATACTGATTGGTTGCATCGTGGCCTGGTATTGGATTACCAATGCCTTTGAATGGAAAAGTAGCCGATACAGCCTGATTCAGCACAGGTAATGTCTTCCCCACCATTGAGCACTTGCAGAAGGGATGCCATCGAAGGAAAGTAGAATTCACCATCAAAGGTCCTCACCATCCAGACCATGCTCTCTTCTCGATGCTGCCATCAGGAAGGAGATACAGGAGGCGTGAAGTCCCACACCACCATGTCAGGAATAGTTATTACCCCACAACCATCAGGGTCTTGAACAGAGGGGAGAACTTCACTCACACCTACACTGAACTGATTCCACATCTTATGGACTCATTTTTAAGGACTGAAAACTAATGTTCTTGATATTTATTGCGTATTTACTTAATATATTTTTTTTCTTTTTTGTTTCTGTATAGCTTGTTAGGGTGGTGGGCTTGAGGTTCACCTCTGCCGAAGGAGGTGTAAGGAGCTCCTTCCTTCTGCTAGCCTGCAAGTAACCCTTGGGCAAGATGTAGCACCTGCTTGGCCCCTGATCAGAATCACATGGAGCCATAGGAGCAGGCGGTGGATGGTCGTACGAGCAGCCGGTGCGGGTCACAAGTCCTGGTTATGCGACCACTGACGCCTGGCATACCACCTCCTGAAGAGTATTGATAATGGCTGGGCTCACCAACTGAACAGAAAGAGACAATGCAAGCCACTTCTGTAGAAAGATTTGGCAAGAACAATCGAGTGAGTGAGGCCTCTGCCAGTCAGGGTCAACCCTGGATATTGCGTCCGAGCTGTCTATCTAGCAAGCCAGGGCAGTACGATATGGAGAGCAAGCTGTTGCCCACGTAGCAAGCTCCCCCTCTCCACGCATCTGATGAACCCAAAGGAACAGCAGAGACTGAAACAGGTTGGTATCAGCAACATCGCAGGAGTTCCCAGTCAGCAATCAATTCAACATAGGACTGCCTTAGGGACCCCAGTTTCAGATTTGTCCCCTCAGGTTTTACTCCTGAAGCCTTCCCCAGAATCAGTTTAACCGCAAGGTAGCGGAGGTTTGAGCCCCATCTATCCGAAGTGACTGGTTTTAAGGCGCCAGTAACCCGCCTTTGTCCCTTCTCCTGTTGGTAAAAACGGTTCCCCTGGGTTTAATAGCTAAGCCACATGCGAAGGTCAGGAGCTGGACTTGGCTGTCAGAGGCTATTTGAGACGCACGCCATTGGGAGCATTTAATAGGTAGTGGGAGCTTATCTCCATTACCATCCCTGGGTATAATAACCTTAAGGAAAGCCAATATCATACAATATAGTACATCGTAATGATGATGATGACAGTTTGTTGTCTTCTGCGCATTGACTGTTTGCATGTCTTTATTGTATGTGGTTTTTCATTGATTTTATTGTGTCTCTTAGTATTTTTTGTGAACGCACGCAGGAAAATGACTCTCATGGTGGCATATGTGTAATTTGATAATAAATTTACTTTGAGCTTTGATTACAATTGTTGGCATTCGGATTCAAATTATGAAAATTCTGATATACGTAAATAAGGAAAATTGGTTTGAAAGGAAAAGCGCCAACAAATGGAAAACATCAGCTTAAAATAATTCGCAAAAGAGGCTACGTTATGATCTGGACCATACATCTTGAAAAAAAAATGAAAATCAAAAATCAGAATCAGGTTTAATATCAATGGTATAGGTCATGAAATTTGTTGTTATGCAGCAGCAATACATCACAATATGTAACAACAAAAACTGAAAATTACAGTATATATATGTGTGTGTGTGTGTGTTTAAAAAGTTAAATAACTAGAGCAAAAAGGGAGGAAAAAAGTACCGAGTTAGCGTTCATGGGTTCAATGTCCATTCAGAAATCTGGTGGGAGAGGGGAAGAAGCTGTTCCTGAATCATTGCGTGTCTGCCTTCAGGCTCCTGTACCTCCTCTATGACTGAGGCAATGAGAACAAGGTATGACCTGGGTGATGGGATCCTTAATGATGGATGCCATATTTTTGAGGCATCACTCCTTGAAGATGTCCTGGATGCTGGGGAGGCTAGTGCCCATGATGGAGCTGACTGAGTTCACAACCTTCTGCGTCTTGCTTCGATCCTGTGCAGTAGAAACCTCCTCGCTCCCGCCATACCAGACGGTGATGTAGCCAGTTAGAATGCTCTCCATGGTACAGCAGGCAGTTAAGGAAGGTTAAATGATACATTGCCCTTAATTGCAAGAGGCTTTGCCTTCATGGGCACTATACAAACCTGGGATGAATGCCCATCTGAAGTGAGTATGATTAGTCTAACCTGTGGGATGTGGGAGGAAACTGGAAACCCCAGGGGAAATCCACCTGATCTCAAGGGAAATGTACACACACACAGTACTGGAGGTCAGGATCAAACCAGAAATGCAGGAGTTGAGGTTCTAAAATTGTGCCACCTCATTCAACTTTCCCAACCTATCAGCACTGGATAGAGAAACATCCTTTTAGAACAGAGATGAGGAGGAATTCCTTCAGCCAGAGAGTGGTGAATCTGTGGAATTCATTGCCACAGGCGGCCGTGGTGGCCAAATCTTCAGGAATATTTAAGGCAGAGGTTGACAGGCTCTTGATTAGTCAGGGCATGAAGGGATATGGGGAGAAGGTAGGAGATTGGAGCTAAGAGGGAAAATGGATCAGCTATGATGAAATGGGATAGCAGACTCAATGGGTCAAATGCCTTAATTCAGCTCCTATGTTTTACGGTTATTCCTCAATTCCCTTCATGCTCATATACCCACTGGCAGATCATCTGCAGTGAACTGACAGTAATTCAATTTGCCCTGCCTCAGGATACAAGGCTGCTGGCTACATTACCTCTCTGGGTGTCCTTCATCCAGTAACGCTCTACATGTCTTCGAGAGCTCGCAAATATTCTCCGCGTAATCGTCGACAGTCTGCTCCAGGGTCAGGTGCTTCTTCAACAGCTGGAGAGAGCTCTGCTCATCCTACGTCAAGAACAGTACAAACACCTCATGAAAAAAACTGCTGTTCTAAATAAACAGAGCGGCAATGTAGAAGTGGGAGCATCAACTTCAGTGACCTCTTGATGCAATGAGACTTCTACTAAGACAAACATCTGATTCCCAAATGTTGTGGAACCCTCTGTACAAAAGGTGGCGCTAGCATTGGAAAGGGTCCAGAGGAGGTCCATGAGAATGAGACTGGGAATAGAACATAGAACAGTACAGAACATTACAGGCCCTTCGGCCCACAATGTTATGCCAACCCTCAAACCCTGCCTCCCTTATAATCCCCCACCTTAAATTCCTCCATATACCTGTCTAGTAGTCTCTTAAACTTCACTAGTGTATCTGCCTCCACCACTGACTCCGGCAGTGCATTCCACGCACCAACCACTCTGAGTGAAAAACCTTCCTCTAATATCCCCCTTGAACTTCCCTCCCCTTACCTTAAAGCCATGTCCTCTTGTACTGAGCAGTGGTGCCCTGGGGAAGAGGCACTGGCTGTCCACTCTGTCTATTCCTCTTAATATCTTGTACACCTCTAGCACGTCTCCTCTCATCCTCCTTCTCTCCAAAGAGTAAAGCCCTAGCTCCCTTAATCTCTGATCATAATCCATACTCTCTAAACCAGACAGCATCCTGGTAAATCTCCTCTGTACCCTTTCCAATGCTTCCATATCCTTCCTATAGTGAGGCGACCAGAACTGGACACAGTACTCCAAGTGTGGCCTAACGAGAGTTTTATAGAGCTGCATCATTACATCGTGTCTCTTAAATTCTATCCCTCGACTTATGAAAGCTAACACCCCATAACACCCTATCTACCTGTGAGGCAACTTTCAGGGATCTGTGAACATCTACCCCCAGATCCCTCTGCTCCTCCACACTACCAAGTATGAATGGGTTAACGTTTGAGGAGCGTTTGATAGTTCTGGGCCTGTACTTGCTGGAGTTTAAAAGAATGGGGGGGGGGGGGGGGGGAAATCGCATTCACGTATCTAATCGCATCAATTGCATCAATCTATTGAATATTCAAAGGCCAAGATAGAGTGGATGTGGAGAGGATGTGCCCAATCATGGAGGACCAGAGGATCAGAATAGAAGGTTGTCCCTTTAGAACTGATATGATAAGAATTTTTTTTTAGCCAATGCATGGTGATTCGGTGGAGGCCAAGCCATTGGGTACAATCAAAGTGGAGGTTGATAGGTTCTTGATTAATAAAGGGTGTCAAAAGTTATGGGGAGAAGGCAGGAGAAAATGGGGTTGAGGGGGTAAAAAAAAATCCATGATTGAATGGCAGAGCAGACTTGATGGACCAAATGCTCTTGCGTCTTATGCTGTGACATTTCCAAACACCCAACATCATTCCCAGGTTCACCTGCTTCCCACTTCTGGTGAAAAGATCCACCCAGCCCTCAACTGTTGGTTAGGCAAAAGACATTGGGATTTACCGTGCCTGTCACAGCCTTCTCACTGATCAAATAATTAACTGAAAACCTTCCATTCATTTCCCGCAGACCGACAGTTCACAAATCATGTTTTATCATTTCAAAAATTCTGAATGGAAAAATCAATAAATTTTCACATAAACTCTTAATTGCCAAGCCTCACTGAAATTGTGCATTTATTTTGCATTAAGAGGTGCATTTGACAAAGGTCTCCTTTGGCAACTCTCCTCTGGTTTACCGTTGCAGAGTATCAGGGGAAAAAAATTCTTATTCCATCACATCCCCCTTCTGCTCCCACACTCCCTCCCTAATCATTCATCTTCTCTTGGACTTGTGCAATTTGCAGATGGGTCAGTGTCTGCAGCCAGCCTAAGTTGAAGCTGGGGGCCAGAATTAACTGCAGGAAGCTCTTCGGCATCTGGCCCAGCCATTCCAACGTTCCCTTCCACAGTCAGTCTGACTACCTGAAGGCGCTGGAGGACTAGTTCAGAGGGACTAAGGCAAGCAACAAGGATTGGTTGGGGCAGACTGAGAAGGAACAACAAAATCTGGGTTTACAACTGAGTTTACAACTTTCTGCAACTTCTTCCCATCCCATGCAGTGGCCCCTCCATACCAGATGGCGATGCAAACAGTTAGAATGCTCTCCACAGTACATCTGAAGAAATTTGCAGGAGTCTGTGATGACATACCAAATCAGGAACGTTCATATCGTGACCCAGTTAATCCGAAAGGAGACCAATCCTGACACCACGTGCCAGACAAGAATGGCTGACTGTCTGATGTGACACGCCAAAAAAAAAACAAATCTCCTCAAACTCCTATTGAAATATAGCAGCTGCTGTGCCTTCTTTGTAATTGCATCAATGTGTTGGGCCCAGGGAAGATCTTTGGAGATGTTGACACCCAGGAACGTGAAACTGCTCACCCTTTCCACTGCTGACCACTCAATGAGAACTGGTGTGTACTCCCTCGACTTCCCGTTCCTGGAGCCTACAATTAATTCCTCGGTCTTACTGACATTCAGTGTAAGGTTGTTGTCGCAACTCCACTCAACCAGCTGATCTACTTCACCCATGTACGCCTGCTCATCACCAGCTGAAATTCTGCCAACAGTAGTTGTGCCACCGGCAAATTTAGAGATGGCTTTTGAGCTGTACCTAGCCACTCGGTCATGAGTATAGAGCGAGTAGAACTATGAGCTAAGCACTCATCCTTGAGATGCTCCAGCGAGGAGGAGATGTTATTTCCAAAGGGGAGCAGCACCCCAGGGAGCCCAACAAGTGACATGCTAGTCTGTTTCTTTCTCTTAAAAATAATAGATTCAACCTACTGAGTCATGAATTTAAAAGCGTTTTGCACCATGTCTTCCTTTCCGCTGCTTTTATTATTAATTCAGTCTATTTTTAAATAAAATACCTTCTCTGCTTGCCCCAGACCTACCCATTCCTAACAGACCCTCCATTAGATACACAAGAGTTACTGCAGATGCTGGAAATTTGAGAAGCACACACAAAAATACTAGACTCTAGGTTCCCAACCTGGGGACCACAGACCCCGCAGTTTATGGTAGGCGTTCATGGCATAAAAAGGGTTGGGAACCCCCATCAGCTAGGAACTCAGCAGCTCTGGAGGAAAACAGTCGAAGCTTCGGGCTGAGACCCTTCATTAGGACTGGAAAGGAAGGGGGCAGAAGCTAAAATAAGGAGGCTGAGGGAGAGAGGTAGCATAAACTGTCAGATGGTAGGTGAGACCAGGTGAGGGGGAAAGTGGGGTAAGATGGGTAGGAGGAAAGGGGACGTACTCCCCCTGCTATCCTCCGACGTTCTCACTCTGGCTAAAGTCACCTTCCTTCCCAGTCCTGAAGAAGGGTCTCAGCTTTTATATCCCACACGGAGTTCCTCCAGGTGTGTGTGTGAGTGTGAGATAGTGAGAGAGAGAGAGAGAGTGTGTGTGTGTGAGAGAGAGAGAGAGTGAGTGTGTGAGAGAGAGTGAGTGTGTGAGAGAGAGAGAAAATGAGAGAGAGTGAGAGAGAGAAAGTGTGTGTGAGAGAGAGAAAGTGTGTGTGTGAGAGAGAGAGTGTGTGTGTGTGTGGGTGTGTGTGTATGTGGGTGTGTGTGACTGAACATCAATCAGGACAGGAGAAGGAATGAAACAATTTGAATTTCTCTGAAGCATTTTCATCTGCACCTCTTTCATCCTGACCCTACGCCCACACAGACGTGGGGCTCAGGATGGAAGAGGTTGCTGTTTCCCATCAGGAGCTCCTCACCTTCCCTTTCTCATCTGTCATCATGTGCAGCTCCTGCTCGCTCAGCCAGGACTCCACCTCGCTGGCATCGAAGTAATACTGCTGGGCTTGCTGCGTCGCGAGCAACCTCTGCTGCCGCTGCTGCGTCTCTTCCTGCAACGCGTTCCACAGCTCCTGCAGCCGGTCCAGGCTCAGGCGCACAGCATCGGCCTCCGGGCTCTGAATCGAAGCAATGTGTCCAGCCCGCTCTATCACATCACCGATCCGAGGCTGGTGCCCTTGGATCTCCCGCTGGAGAGTCTGTGAACATCAAAGACACCGAGCGTCACACAGAGCTGGGAGAGTTCTTGGCTAAGGGACTCAAAACAGTTACTACTGCACCGGTAAGAATGACCATGGCAGGGCAGGACTGTGGAGACACAGGAAACCACAGATGCTGGAAACTAGAGGAATAAACCATCTGCAGGAGGAACTCAGCGAGCAGCATTCGTTGGACGGGAGGGTCCACCTGTAGAATTTTGACCCAAAACATCAACAGCTAAACTACTGTTAGAATATTGCGCTCATTTCTGGTCACCTCTTTATCGGAAGGACGTGGAAGCTTTAGAGAGGATGCAGAGGAGATTTACCAGGATGCTGCCGGGATCAGAGAGTATGTCCTATGAGGACAGGTTAAGTGATCTACGAGATTTTCTCCTTGGAGCAAAGGAGAGCTGATTTGATAGAGGTGTACAAGATGACAAGAGGCATAGATCGAGTGGATAAGCAGAGACTTTTTCCCAGGGTGGAAATAGCTAATACGAGGGGGCATAATTTTAAGGCGATTGGGAAAAAGTAGGGCGGGGGAATATAAGAGGTAAATTTTATTACACAGAGAGTGGTGGGTGCAAGGAATGGCTTGCTAAGGACAGATACAATTAGGTGCATTTAAGGAAGATAGATAGATAGATATACATGATAGAAAAATGTAGGGCATTGAAAGAGGGAAGAGTTAGATTGAACTTACAGTAGGTTGAAAGCTCAGCACTGCATCGTGGGCTGAATGGGGCTGTACTGTGCTGTATCAGAATCAGATTTAATATCACCAGCATATGTTGTAAAATTAGTTGACCTTTTAGCAGCAGTGCAATGCTACTGCACCGGTAAGAATGACCGTGGCAGGGCTGTGGAGACACAGGAAACCACAGATGCTGGAAACTAGAGGAATAAACAATAATAATAGGGAGAAAAACTGAATTACAGTAAGTTTATATATATTAAATAGTTAAATTACGTAAGTAATGCAAAAATAAAAATAAAAAGTAGTGAGGTAGTGTTCATGGGTTCGATGTCCATTCAGAAATCTGATGGCAGAGGGGATGAAGCTGTTCCCGAATCATCGAGTGTGTGAATTCAGGTTCCTGTAATTCCTTCCTGATGGCAGCAATGAGAAGAGGGCATGTCCTGGGTGATATGGGGGGGGAGGGGGGACCTTAATGTTGGAAGCTGCCTTTTCGAGGCGTTGCTCCTTGAAGATGCCCTGGATGCTGGGGAGGATAATGTCCTTGATGATGGAGCTGACTGAGTTCACAACTTTCTGCAGCTTACTTCAATCCTGTGCAGTAGCTACCCCTCCACCCTTCCATCAGACCAGCAATTCAGCCAGTTAGTACACTCTGCACAGTGCATCTGTAGAAATTTTCAAGTAGTATCCTACATTCAGAGTTTCTTTCCTTCCGCAGATGCTGCTCAACCTGCCGAATTCCTCCAGCAAATTGTTGCTAGGTTACCGTGCATCAGCTTTCCTGCCAATGGGTGAGCGACTGCTAATTCACTCATCTATTAATTGATGAAATAGCATTTACTCCAAAAGCAGAGAATATCTGAAGTTTGACCCATCCAAGCAGGGGATCCATACAAGTAATGGACAATCTGTCACGCTCCTCACACAGCCACCTGCCTTTTAAACATTCCTCTGTGCAATTTTCCACGGGCAAAATAAGCAATTCGTCCCATTTATTCTACACCTGGTGATGCAGATCCTGCAGACAGTGTACGTACTGTTGGGAAAACATATGCGGCATTTAGAACCAGTGGTGATGAAGAGGTGGAGTGGAGGTACGTCTCTACCGAAGGAGGTGTGAGGCACTCCTTCCCTCCTCCAGCCTGCAGGTCACCCTTGGGCAAGGTATAGCACCTGCTTAACCTGCCTCACCCCTCCCCATATCAGCATCATATGAAACCATGGGAGCAGGCAGTGGATGGTTCCTTGGGCAGCCGGTGCAGATCACAAGTCCTGGTTAAGTGGCCTCTGACACCAGGCAGACAATCTCTGAAGAGTATTGATAATGATTGGGGTCAACCCTCTGGTAAAGACACTGCCCACCGGGTGTGGGTGTGATTCAGAGGAGAGGATGGTTGCCGAAGGAAACTTGGGGGATGTGACAGAACACACACACACAAAGTGCTGGAGGAACTCAACAAGTCGGGCAACATCTATGGAGACAGCAACCCCCTCCATTGATGCTGCCTGACTTGCTGAGTTCCTCCAGTATTTTGTGTGTTTGTTGCTCAAGATTTACAACATCCGCAGAAATCTCTTGTGGATTGCAGTCACTTACAGTGGTGGTAAAGAGAGCACAAGTACTTGCGGCTTGCAGACACAAGAGAATGGCTGATGCTGGAATCTGAAGCGGCTAAGAAACAGCTGGAAGAACTCAGCGGGTTGAGGGACCCCTCCTGCACTCTCCGCCATGATGCAGGGTCTTGACCAGAGCCAACTCCTTTTGGCACATTGATCTTCATAAATCAAACTATTGAGTATAGGAAATGGGATGTTATGCTCAAGTTGGAGAGGCTAAATTTGGAATATTGCGTTCAGTTTTGGCCACCTACCTACAGGAAAGATGTAAATAAGGTTGAAAGAGTACAGAGAAAATTTACAAGGTTGTTGCTCGGTCTGGAGGACCAGAGTTATAAGGTTAAGATTTATTCCTTGGAATGTATAAACGTTTGTAGAAGATTGAGAGGAGATTTGATAGGGGTATACAAGATTATGAGGGGTATAGATGGGGTAAATGCAAGCAAGCTTTTTCCGCTGAGGTTGGGTGGGACTATAACCAGAGGTCATGGGTTAAGGGGGAAAGGTGAAAAGTTTAAGGGGAACATGAGGGGAAACTTCTTCACTCAAGAGGGTTGAGAGAGTGTGGAACGAGCTGCCAGCGGAAGTGGTGTATGCGAGCTCAATTTCAACACTTAGGAGGAGTTAGGATAGGTACATGGATAGTAGGCATATGGTGTAGGTCAATGAGAGTAGGCACTTAAAAAAGGCTCAGCAAGAGCTGGATGGGCCAAAGGGCCTGTTTCTGTACTGTACTTTTCTATGACTCCTTCAGCTGCACAGATACTGTTCAAGCCCCTGTGTTCCTCCTGCAGTTTGCTGTTTGCTTGTGGCTGGACGGGTATCCAGCCCTTTGGTACCGATACCCAGGTTGCCCATTATCACTCTCGTCATCTCAGAGAGTGGGGCAGCAGGTAGTGTTGACCACCCCACCTCACCACCCTAGCCAACTCACAGTTCCTACAACCCAGGTCCCCCCACCCCCCGAACTTCGGTGCTGCCGGTGTGGAGTTTGCACGCTCCCCCTGTCATTGTGTGGCCCTTGCTTTACCCTGCATCTCAGAGGAGTGTGGAGAGTTAAATACCTGCAACCAATAGTCCCTTTCATGCAGGTGGGTAGCAGGAGAAATGACACAAAGCTAGCCCATTTAAACCCAAACGTAGTGACATGGAAATCAAGTTAATGGGAATGCTCCTGGAGCCAGCAATAACTCAATGAGGCAAGTGGCCTCCTTCTATGTCTTAAACAAATACAGAATTCTCTGTGCCTGTCACTCACCTGAAGTTTCTTCAGAAGAAGCTGTACTGTTTGTAGATTGATGCCGTGGTCCTTGGACTTGGCCAATGGCAAACGTTCCTCAACCCAGAGCTGTGAGACATAAAACACTGGGTAGGCACTCAAGATACTAAGAATTAACTTAAATAGTTATATGATTATATTATGATATAGCAGCATTGCAGTATTTCTATACAGTACAAGAGGCATTGTGACATACAGGCCATCCCCAGGTTACCAATGTCATATTTATGGAGAAGACCAATACACATAAACAAGGTCCCATATTATTCATTATTAATCTTAAAATTCCAACGTACATGCATCCATTCCTATGAATGTAGAACTAGCTTCTTCCTCTCTCACTGCTTTTAGTCCATGTTCTTCCTTACACTGGGCAACGATTTTTTCCCCCCAAAGTGTCGCTTCCTCTAAAATTCTCTTTGTTTATGGTAGTCCACTTGAAGCTGAACACAAATATAATTTCAGACTACTTTATCATGTTGGAATTTGGAAAAGCAAGACATTAACCTTTTTTGAACATAATGTGTTTAATTGCATAACGGCACTGTTAAACACATTATGTTCAAAAAAGGTTAATGTCTTGCTTCTCCAAATTCCAACATGATAAAGTAGTCTGAAATTCATTTGTAGTTAGTGCCTCGGGCTTCTTGCTTAAGTGTTCAACAATAAGTGTTACAGCCAGCGAAACAACTAAATAGATATTAGGTGGTGTCCGCTGCTGTCAGAAGTCAAGTCAAGTCACTTATTATTGTCATTTCGACCATAACTGCTGGTGCAGTACACAGTAAAAATGAGACAATGCTTTTCAGGACCATGGTGCTACATGAAACAGTACAAAAACTACACTGAACTACGTGAAAAACAACACAGAAAAAAATAAACTACACTAGACTACAGACCTACCTAGGACTGCATAAAGTGCACAAAAACAGTGCAGGCATTACAATAAATAATAAACAAGACAATAGGCACAGTAGAGGGCAGTAAGTTGGTGTCAGTCCAGTCTCCAGGTATTGAGAAGTCTGAAAGCTTAGGGGAAGAAACTGTTACATAGTCTGGTCATGAGAGCCAGAAGGCGGCTCCTGTACTCGAGCGATCCATCTCTGTTGTTGGGAGCGAGGGTCTGTCGGTGTTCAAGTCAGGGGGGCTTGGAGGAGCGGCGCGGAAGATTGTAACATTGGACAGCAAGTTGCTGGTCTCTGCTCTTGTTGTTGCAGAAGCGATCTCTGTCTTCCTCACTGGTGAGAGAGAGCCTGTCTGAGATACTGAAGTGCTGCGTTATGGACTGTAGTTTTTGATTGACTCTAGATTAAGGTCTCTTGGGCGGGGGGGGGGGGGGGGGGGGTAGTAGCTTTTACTACTGCTTGCATGGTGGGAGGGGGTGGGGGGTCAGCTGGTGCAAATGGGGAGAGGGGGAGGGAGAGGGTGAATGCTTTTGCTGCTACTTGTGCATGGGAGGGGGAGGGGAGGGTTCTGATGTTTCCATCATTCATTCTTCGGGTTTTTCCTGTTTTGTGGATGTCTGTGCAGAGGAAGAACTTCAGGTTGTATACTGTATGCATTTTCTGATATTAAGTTGAACCATTTTGAGATGGTGCTTTTCCACATGACCAATACATGATGTAAAAGCACATTTCATAAACATTGATACATGAAGCCCTTGTGTGAGCTTGGTGTGTGTGACAGCGATGCACAAATGGTAAAGATAGCTTGCTATAACCACGCGTCATGCTTTTGTACTGTCGTGCTTACCATCTCATCTTCCATGTCCCGCGTAATCTGGTGGACCTCTTTGGATGCCAAAAGAATCCTCCGCCTTTGCTTCAGTGGCTCAATCAGGCGCACAATTCTTGTTTCCACGACATTTTGCTTCTCAATGACCTCTTCTTTTCCAGAACCTTCCTGTTGCAGTGTTGCAGCCTGGGCTTGCAACTCTCCCACCTCCTTGTACCAGCCCTCCATCTGGTTCTCCAGCACCTGCAGATCGAAATCAGCTAATGTCATTGGGTAAACTTCCAAAATGACTAACAGCTTTCAGCTAATCGCATACAACCCAACTACAAGCTGTACAAGATGCTGGCAAGACTTGATTTAGAGTATTGTCTGCAGTTTTGGTCACATTGCTTGTAGAAAGTTGTCACTAAATTGGCAAGAGAACAGAAAAGATTTACAAGGCTGTTGCCAAGACTTAAGCATCTGAATTATGCAGAGAGCTTAGTCATAGTCATGGAAAAATACAGCACAGAAATCTGCCCTTTGGCCCATCTAGTCCATGCTGAAACTATTTAAACTGCCTACTCCCATCAACCTGCACCAGGACCACAGCCCTCCATACCCCTACCATCCATGGCTTGTTCCACACTCGCACAACTTTCTGAGTGAAGAGGCTTCCCCTCATGTTCCCCTTAAACTTTTCACCTTTCACCCTTAACCCATGACCTCTGGTTGTAGTCCCACCCAATCTCAGTGGAAAATGCATTCCTATCTATATGTATCATAATTTTGTATACTACTGTTAAATTTCCTGTCAATCTTCTACGTTCTAAAGAATAAATAAGCCCTAGCCTATTCAATCTTTCCTTATAACTCAGGTCCTTCAGATCTGGCAACATCCTTGTAAATTTTTTCTGTACTCTTTCAACCTTATTTACATCTTTCCTGTAGGTAGTTGACCAAAGCTTCACACAATACTCCAAGATAGAACACACCAATGCCTCATACAACTTCAGCAGAACATCCTATGTCCTGTACTCAACACTTTAAGTTACGAAGGTCAGGGGAGCCATGTTGGCTGGAGTCAAGGATTTATGCTTTGGCTCCTGGTAGTGTCACCAACACCAAATAGGTCAAAATTTAGAGACCAGACTAGGAGAGGTCCACCAGTCCTCCAGGTTTGGGGGTTTAGCTCAGGGCTAACAACCCTGACTGACAAAACAAAACTTTTATGGAAACAGCAATGAAGAATGCTTCTACATCTGAGTGTAACAGTATTTCTGTGTCTCCACCCAGGCTGACAGTCATGAAAACTGAGAGGAAGCTACTGACATGATGAAAGAAGCCCTGAACACCATCAGAGATGGAGGACCTTCGTTGCTGCCCTAAACACCAGCAGTGTAATGGGCAGTCAGTACATGAGAGGAGAAGAGGCCTAGGACATGATCAGCCATGATCATATAGAACAGTGGAGCAGGCTTGAGGGCCTACTCCTGATCCTGTTTTTGTGACTGGGTGATGGGAAAACCAACTCTAAGTAAAGACCAATGAGACCAAAGACTGAGCTGAGTAAAACCTTTAACAAACTTGTACAGGTAGGTAACACCTGCCTCATTCAAAGGACAGTTTCAGTTCACTTATATCAATGCAGGGCCAAGGATTCCACTGAAATACCGACATCCTAAGCTGCTTACTTTAATATGTGCTGTCACAGGTTCATGGAGTCACAGAAAAGTACAGCACAGATACAGGTCACTCGGCCCATCGAGCCCATGCTGAAGGCATTAAGCTGCCTCCTCTCATCGTTCTGTACCGGGACCATGGCCCTCCATACCCCTACCCTCCAGGTACCTACCCAAACCTCAAACATTGAAATCGAGCTCAAATGCACCACTGGCAGCTCATTCCATATTCTCCATGACCTTCTGAGTGAAGAAGTTCCCGTTAAAACTTTTCACCTTTCACCATTAACCCATGACCTCTGGTTGTAGTCCCACCCAACCTCAGTGGAAAAAGCCTGCTTGCATTTACCCTATCTACAATCCCTTATAATTTTTTATGCCTCTATCAAGTCTCCTCTCAATCTTCTACATTCTAAAGAATAAAGTCTTAACCTATTCAATCTTTCCTTATAACTCAAGTCCTCCAGATCTGGCAAATCCTTGAAAATTTCCTGTGTACTCTTCAAACTTATTTGCATTGGCAAACCTGTGGTATTAATAAATTACTTTTAATGTAATTATAAAGTAATAGCAATTTATTATATTACTAATACTATATTATTTATAATAATGTACTTAAGTAAGTCAAGGGATAGAGTTTAAGAGACGCGATGTAATGATGCAGTTCTATAAAACTCTGGTTAGGTCACACTTGGAGTACTGTGTCCAGTTCTGGTTGCCTCACTATAGGAAGGATACGGAAGCATTGGAAAGGGTACAGAGGAGATTTACCAGGATGCTGTCTGGTTTAGAGAGTATGGATTATGATCAGAGATTAAGGGAGCTAGGGCTTTACTCTTTGGAGAGGAGGAGGATGAGAGGAGACATGCTAGAGGTGTACAAGATATTAAGAGGAATAGATAGAGTGGACAGCCAGTGCCTCTTCCCCAGGGCACCACTGCTCAGTACAAGAGGACATGGCTTTAAGGTAAGGGGAGGGAAGTTCAAGGGGGATATTAGAGGAAGGTTTTTCACTCAGAGTGGTTGGTGCGTGGAATGCACTGCCTGAGTCAGTGGTGGAGGCAGATACACTAGTGAAGTTTAAGAGACTACTAGACAGGTATATGGAGGAATTTAAGGTGGGGGGTTATATGGAAGGCAGGGTTTGAGGGTCGGCACAACATTCTGGCCAGAAGGGCCTGTAATGTGCTGTACTATTCTATGTGCCTATGTTCTATGTAATACTCTGGGAACTGCCCGCTGGTTGAGAACTCTTTTTGCCTATCTTCATCAAATAAAATTCTGTACCTTTCAGTGAACTGTTGAGCAGTAGCAGAGTGGAGAATGTATTGACTGGCTGCAACACAGCCTGGGATGGAAACACCATTGCCCTTTAACGGAAAATCCTACAAAGAGTAGTGAATTCATCCCAGTACATCATGGGTAAAGCCCTCCCAACCACTGAGCACATCGACAGGACATGTCATAGGAAAGCAGCATCCATCGTCAGAGATCGCCAACACCCAAGCAAGCTATGCTCCTTTCTTGCTGCCCTCATCAGATAGAATGTACGAGTGCCTCAGGACTCGCACTACCAGGTTCAGGAACAGTTACTACCCCTCAACCATCAGGCTCTGGAACCAAAAGGGATAACTACACTCATCTGCTCATCCATTGAGATGTTCCTACAACCAATGTTCTCACTTTGAGGACTCGTTATCTCATGTTCTCATTCTTTATTACGATTTATTTATATTTGCATTTGCACAATTTGTTGTCCTCTACACTCTGGTCGATCTTTCATCAATCCGGTTTATGGTTACTATTCTATAGATTTAAGGAGTACGCCCGCAGGAAAATGTATCTCGGGGTTGTATGTGGTGACGTATATGCACTTTCATAATAAAATTTGCTTGAACCTTGAGGTTTGATGATACAGTCAGAGCCAAGGTTCAGACACACTTCCAGCATCAGGCAGTGTTACATAGAGCCCCACCCCACCCCACAATGACCCCGAGAGGTTTCAAAGGAAGGCGACTCTGCTCCAGAGCTTGGCCCGCTCTAATACAATGAATGATTTCAACCGTCAATGAAATAAAAAATGTGGCAGATGAAGGAAATCTGAAATTTAAAAAAAAAAGAGAAAATGCTGAAACACTCAGCTTTGCTGTTAGTGTTGTGGAACACGGACCTACTCTCAGCCGCGCAAAACATGGACCTGCTATCAACGTGTGACACTGACCTGCTCTTAGCAACATGTAGCATTGACCTGTGTTTAGCAGCATGTAACATAGAACTGTAACACAGACCTCACTTAGCAGAACTTAACACAGACCTGTTCGTAGCAACACATAACATGGACCTACTCTTTGCAACACGTAACACACACCTGCTATTAGCAAAACATGATAAGACCCATTATTAATGCACAGTGCAGACCCTGCCAATAGCAACACCCAACATAGATCCAACCATTATCAGCACACAGCACAGACCTGTCATCAGAAACACGTAACACAGGATAGGAATTAGCAGCACATGACACATGACAAGAACCTGTCATTAACACACATAACTCTCTTACATGTAACAGACATGCTACTAATAACACAGCTCAAAAGAAGGCACATTTACCCAACAACTACACCATGATTCCCCCACCACAGTCATCTCCTTTGGCATATCCCTCCCTCCCACCTTCTATGCAACTTACAATGATCTTTACCTCGCTTTCCCAGTTCTGAAGAGGGGTCCTCCACCTGAAACGTTAACCTTGTTCTCCTTCCTCAGATGCAGCCTGACCTGCTGAGTGCTTCCAGCATTTCTGCTTCTATTAAGGATTTTAAACAGTCTTTACGTATCTCTCATAGTCATTTCAAACTAATAGTAACTGAAGTAAATAGTTTGAATTAGTATTAAACTTTAGAAATAAATGCTAATTAAAAAACAGCAAATGAAAACAAAATGGTTAGTTACCTCCCTCCTTTCCCTGCTGGTTGCTAAGTCGAGAACTAGGTTTGGGTGGCAGAATTTATTTACTTATTGAGTGCAAAATAGGCCCTTCTGGCCCTTTGAGGGCCACTGCCCAGCAAACCCTCAATTTAATCCAAACCTAATCACGGGACAACTTACAACGTCCAATGAACCTACCGACCGGTAGGTCTTTGGACTGTGGGGGGAAACCGGAGCACCTGGAGGAAACTCACGCGGTCTGGGGGAGAACATACAAACTTCTCAAAGGCAGCTGCAGGAATTGGACCTAGGTCGCCGGTAGCGTAAAGCATTGTGCTTGTTAAACAAGCCGCATTCCGTGAGAGGACTCCATGTGGAGTCCAACGGCGAACTGTGGACCAGATGCAGTGTGGTCAGTGCTCTCTAGGTCTCAGACTGTCAGAGGAGAGACATACGAGATCAGAGATGCGGGAATCTGCTTGACCAGCTGGAGGGAGAAGCAGCATCTTTAGGGAGGGTTGGTGGGGGGAAAGAATGCCCATCACCCTTTACCCCTTCTCTATCTGTCGATCACTCACTGACCCGTCTCACTATATCTGCTCTCCTCTTTATGCATCCACTAACCCTTTCCGTTCAGTCCCAACATCCGGTTTTGATTAAGTACATTGACAAATCCCAACACAAGTCCCCCGCCACTGCTGCCCCACCCTCTGAAATCCTCCAGCAGACTCACTGCTGTTGCATATTCAAAAGCAGGTGATAGGATGTCTTAGAGTTACTGAAGTTTCTTTTGAGCAGAGTTACAAATTCCAGCCAGCAAGTTTTGCCCCAGCAACTCAATGATGTTGGTTAATTCCTCTCAGCACCCTGTGACGCGTTAGAAAGTAATCTTTCCGTTTCTTTAGCATTTTGTGTCTGAGGCCGAGTTGCAACCCCAGCACGAATGGAAAACGTGTAAGGAGCCGGCCGGATTCGAACCTCTGACCACTCACCTCGAAGTCCCGTGCTGATGCCACTGCACCACCAGCCGGCAACTCAGTGATTACAAACTAATGACAACCCGAGTGTGAAATCTGAGAAGCAGCAGAAAGCACTTACAAAGCAAAATTTAGCACAACTCAAAATCGAGGCACTGGCTGATTGACGGAAACATTTTAAACCATGAGGGTTTAAAACATCAGACTTCAAACAAAACATTAGAACTTAAAATGTAATACAGTTCAAGATTCATCTGGAACATGTCCAGGTTTAGTAGTCACAGGCAGAACAAACTGTTGGTTATTAAACTAAGTTAGAGGGAAGAGGATGAAGAACCTGTGTTTTATAACAGTGGTGAGTGCTTAATTGAAACATGTACAATGGGAGTAGACAGTTTAAATGGTTCAGCATGAGCTAGATGGTCCAAAGGGCCTGTTTCTGTGATGCTCTTTCCTATGACTATCAGAATTAGGAGCAGGAACACTTTAAATTTTCAAGTAAATTTATTAAAGTACATATATTTAATATATTTATTAAAGTACATATATGAACTTTGAGATTGGTTTTCTTGCAGGCATTTATAGGAAAATAAATGAAATGGTATTTTATGTAATATTATACTTAACAAAGACTGACAATCCAATGCATCCAGTGCAAAAGAGGACAAATTGTGCAAGTAAAATTTTTAAAATAAATAATTCTAAGCTTTTTTTTTTACTACAAAGAGTCCTTGTAAGTCTATAGGTTGTGAAGTAGGAGTAGAGGCAGGTGAAGCTATCCACATTGGTTCAGGGGCCTGATTGTTGTAAGAACAACTGGTGATCCTGGTGCTGCACCTCCCACCCAATAAGAGTATTAGTGAGCATGGCCTGAATACTGGGAGACCCTGAAGATGGATGCTGCTTTCCTGTGACAGCGCTACTTGCAAACTTGCTGAATGATGGCGAGGGCTTTGCACGAGCCTCCATAGTATCCAGGACATCTTCGAGGAGTGATGCCTCAAAAAAGCTGGGAGCCCATCATGAAGGACCCCCCATCAGCCAGGACATGCCCTCTTCTTGCCCTCTTGGCATTCATAGCAAAAGAATTTGAGTACAGGAGCAGGGAGGTTCTACTGCAGTTGTACAAGGCCTTGGTAGAATGTTGTGTGCAGTTTTGTTCCCCTAATCTGAGGAAAGACATTCTTGCCATAGAAGGAGTACAGAGAAGGTTCACCAGATTGATTCCTGGGATGGCAGGACTTTCATATGAAGAAAGACTGGATTGACTAGGCTTATACTCACTGGAATTTAGAAGATTGACGGGGGATCTTATTGAAACGAATAAAATTCTAAAGGGATTGGACAGGCTAGATGCAGGAAGATTGTTTCCAATGTTGGGGAAGTCCAGAACGAGGGGTCACAGTTTAAGGGGAAGCCTTTTAGGACCGAGATGAGGAAAAACTTCTTCACACAGAGAGAGGTGAATCTGTGGAATTCTCTGCCACAGGAACCAGTTGAGGCCAGTTCATTGGCTATATTTAAGAGGAAGTTAGATATGGCCCTTGAGGCTAAAGGGATCAGGGGGTATGGAGAGAAAGCAGGTACAGGGTTCTGAGTTGGATGATCAGCCATGATCATACTGAATGGCAGTGCAGGCTCGAAGGGCCGAATGGCCTACTCCTGCACCTATTTTCTATGTTTCTCTTTGCTACCATCATGAAGGAGGTACAGGAGCCTCGAGGGACACATTCAGAGATTCAGGAACAGCTTCTTCCCCTCTGCCATCTGATTACTGAAAGGACGTTGAATCCATGGACACTACCTCACTACTTTTTTTTATTTCCATTTTTTTACTACTTTAATTTAACTATTTAATATATACACTTTCCATAACTCACAGGTTTCTTTCTCTAATATTATGTATTGCAGTGCGCTGCTGCGGAAAAGTCAACAAATTTCACGATATACCCCGGTGACTTTAAACCTTATTCTAAAGTTCTTCAATCCTTCAAGCCTGTTCGACCATTCTGAACACAACTCAGCATCTTATGATGAAATCAATGGCCATTACTTCTAGTTGAGCAACGTGAATCACCATGGTGAATGGGATCAATAGAGATCAATACCTGTTGGTAAAAATGGGCTTCTTTCCATGCTGTGTGATTCCATGACTATCCCAGTCTAGCAACAGCCCCTGCATTCTTCCCATCTCTCATGATTTAAATAGCCCCTGAAACAATGGTGATATTCAAGGGCTGGTGGTGGGGTGAAGATACATCTCTACCAAAGGAGGTGTAAGGTGCTCCTTCAGTCCGCTAACCTGCAGGTCACCCTTGGGCAAGGTGTAGCACCTGCTTAGACCCCCTGATCAGGGTCATGTGAAGCCATGGGGGCAGATGGTGGATGGTTGTATGAGCAGCTGGTGCAGATCACAAGTCCTGGTTATGTGACCACTGACGCCAGGCAGACAATCTCTGAAGAGTATAGATAATGGCTGGGGTCACCCGTCTTGTAGAGACACTGCCCAGAAAAAGGCAATGGCAAACATCTTCGGTCCAAAAATTTATCCAGAACAAGCATAGTCATGGAAAGACCATGACTGTCCACATCATACAGCACAGCACATAATGAACAAGTAATATTCAAGGAGTTAGATGATGCTTTAGCTTCAGCAATGACCTGTGGTAAAGAATTCTACCGATTACCACTCTCTGGGTGAAGAAATTTCTCGTCAACTCCTACAGGATTTCTTTCGTATCTTTGCTCTGTGACTCCTCCTGCTGGGTTACTCCATCAGTAATTTCCTTCCCACACTGTTTATTCCTGCAGACTCTTCTAGGTTTCTTCAGATCATTTCTCATTCTTCTAAACTTGCTCCTCAGAAAAGGGGAGCAAAACTCAGGGTGTGGTCTCACTAGGATGACCCTGGTCCTGTACTCAAATCCTCTCAGATTAAATATCAGATTTTGTTGTCGCATGTGCAGCGAAACATTGAAACACACAGTGAGATGTGCCCAATACAATCCGAAGATGCTGCTGGGGGCAGCTCGTGAGCATTGCCATGCTTCAAGTGCCAACACAGCATGCCCACAACTCACTATCCCTGACCAGCACGCCTTTGGAACATCAGGGGAAACTGCAGTACCCAGAGGAAACCCAGGCCATCACGGGGAAAATGTACAAATTCCTCACAGACAGTGGCAGGAAGTAAATCCTGATCACGGACCACGTCAGGGGATCAGATGCGGAGAGAGTCACTAACTCCAAACTTCTTGGTGTCATGATATTAGATCTGTTCTGGGATCAGCATGTACAGGAGCCTTAGCTCCCACACCACCAGGTTCAGTTACAGTTATTATCCATTGACCATCAAGCTCCTGAACCAGCGTGGAGAACTTCACTCATCTCAACTCTGAACTGATTCCACAAACTACAGACTCACTTCCAAAGACTCTACAACTCGTGTTCTCGGCATTATTTATTAATTATTTGTCTAATTGATTATTAATAATTTACTTATTGCTTATACTTGCTCAGCTCGTCGTCTTTTGCACATTGGTTGTTTGTCAGTCTTTGTTTGTGTGTACTTTCTCACTGGTTCTTTTGCATTCCTCTGTTCTACTGTGAATGCTTCCAAGAAAATGAATCTCAAGGTAATATGGTGACCTATGGAGCAGTATATACTGTATATATGACATATAGTACAATCTCAAGGTAGCATATGGTGTATACATGCTTTGATAATCAATTTACTTTGAAGTCTGAATTTTAAGGATAAAGGGGAAGCCTTTTAGGACCGAGATGAGGAAAAACTTCTTCACACAGAGAGTGGTGAATTTGTGGAATTCTCTGCCACAGGAAACAGTTGAGGCCGGTTCATTGGCTATATTTAAGAGGAAGTTAGATATGGCCCTTGTGGCTAAAGGGATCAGGGGATATGGAGAGAAAGCAGGTACAGGGTTCTGAGTTGGATGATCAGCCATGATCATACTGAATGGCGGTGCAGGCTCGAAGGGCCGAATGGCCTACTCCTGCACCTATTTTCTATGTTTCTATGTTTCTATGCTGGCTCTGCAGAGTGTCGTGCCAACTGCTATAATATCATACCACCCTACCGCGAAGGATGACATACCACTTGCTTGAAGAGCAAATCCACTACACTACACTGCTGGGGTCGACTATTGTGTTCAGTGCTCCCACCGCAGCCTCCTCTACATTGGTGAGGCCCGCCATAAGTTGCTGGAGCACTTCATCGAGTACCTCCGCTCCATCCTCCACCAGCTGGATTTCCTGGTGGCCCAATATTTTAATTCTAATTCCCATTCCAAAGCGCTGATCTTTCAAGATGAGTCCCCCCTCAGGGTGGAGAAGCCACACCTTATATCCCATCTGGGTGCTCTCCAACTGATGGCATGAATATCGATTTCTCCTTCTGGTAACAAAAAAAGACCTTTCCCCTTCTATTCCCTACTCTGGCCTTTTACTTCTTCTCCCCCTGCCTGTCACCTCCTTCCCTTCCTCCTATTGCACACTCACTTCTCCTATCAGATTTCTTTTTCTCCAGCCCTTGACATTTCCCACCCACCTGACTTTATGTGACACCTTCCAGCTGGCCTCTCACTTCTCCCCAGCTTTTTTTATTCAGGCATCTTCCCAGTCCTGAAGAAATCAGCCCCAAACATCGACTGTTTACCCTTTTCCATAGATGCTGCCTGACCAGCAGAGCTCTTCCAGTATTACGAGTGTGTTGTTTTCGATTTCCATCTTCTGGGGACTTACTCATGTTTAACACTCAAGTCTCACTGCACTTCAGTCGATTGCCGCTCGCAAGATAATTGGCTGTTTCTGCCATCGAAGTGGATCACATTCATCAACATTACACTGCACCCGCCCACTCACTCAACCTTTTCAAGAAGCATTGAAACCTCTCTGCATCCCCTTCACAGCTTACACGCCCACACAAACGTGTCATCCGCAGAGTTGGAGAAGCCACATTTAACCTTTATGCGGACGACTACATCAACTGCAATGATTTGGTCAAAAACATAAGAGATGCTGCAGTTGCTGGAAATCCAGAGTATCACACACAAAATGCTGGAGGAATTCAGCAGGTCAGCCATGAAGAGCCTTGGCCCAAAAGACTGACTGACACTTTATTCCTTTCCATGGATGCTGCCTGTGTGAGTGAGTGTGAGTGTGAGCATGTTGTGTATACTTGGATAGCTCTTCAAAATAATCAAAATCAGATCTAATATCACTGGCATATTTGAAATTAGTTGTTATGCAGCAGCAATACATAATAAAAACTGTAAACTACAGTAAATATATATATTTTCAAAGTTAAATTAAATAAATAGTGCAAAAAGAGAGAAAAAAAAGTAATATACAAACGTAGATTCGTGGGTTCAATGTCCATCCAGAAATCGCTGGCTGATGGGAAGAAGCTATTCCTGAATTGTTCAGTGTGTGCCTTCAGGTCCTGTACCTCCTCCCTCATTTTAGCAATAAGAGGGCATGTCCTGAGGGTGCCCCCCCCCCACCAAACCAGTTAGAATGCTCTCCACTGTACGTATGCAGAAATTTGCGAGTGTCTTCGGCAGATAATCAAAGTGGTCAGATAGAAATTGTCCTGAAATAAAGTCAAACTGTCTGTCTTTGCCTTCCTAAGTGTAGAATAATCCTGTCCCTCAGAATATTTTTCCACAATAACTTTCCTAGAGCCATAGGCCTGTCATCATCTGGCTCATCCCTGCGCCGCTCTTGAATAAAAATAGCTCTCTAGTCAATCAACACTTTACAGATGGCCAACAAACAGTTAAAATTCTGTCAGTGCCCCAGCAATATCCCTCTTTGCCTCTTAAAGCAGTTTGGGGTATATTGCAGGCTCCACACCTCCTTAGTAGTTTGAGAATTGGTACGACACCAAACAAATTAGCAGTACCTACAGATGCACGGTGGAGAGAATTCTGACTGGCATTGAGTCTCCAATGCACAGAATCACGAGAGGCTGCAGAGGGTTGTAGAGTCGGCCACCTCCATCATGGGCACCACCGTCCACAGGTCTTCAGTGCCTCAAGATGGTGCTTCCATCATCAACAGCCTTCTCCATCCACAATCTGCCCCCGACTCATTACTATCATCAGGGAGGAAAAAGAAGATCTTGGACAGCCACACTCAATGTATTAAGAGGAGCTTCTCCAGCTCTGTCATCAGATATCTGGAAGGTCTACTGGCTATCTCATTTTTCATCTTTGGCACTATTTATTTTTAATTTATGGCAATTTTTATGTCTTCCATTGTGTGCTTAGCCCACTGCTCTATGCTCATGACTGTGCGGCTAGGCACAGCCCAAATGCCATCTAAAGATTTGCTGATGACACAACTATTGTTGGCAGAATCTCAGATGGTGATGAGAGGGCGTACAGGAGCAAGATAGATCAGCTAGTTGAGTGGTGTTGCAGGAACAACCTTGCACTCGATGTCAGTAAGATCAAAGAATTCACTGTAGACTTCAAAAATGGTAAGGTAAGTCCTCGTCAAGGGATCAGAAGTGGAAAGGGGGAGCAGTTTTAAGTTCCTGGGTGGCAGCATCTCTAAGGATCTATCCTGGGCCCAGCATATCCATGGAATTACAAAGAAAGCACGACAGTGGCAATATTTCATTAGGGGTTGGAGGAGATCTGCAAATTTCTACAGATATATCGTGGAGAGCATTCTAACTGGCTGCATCACCATTTGGTATGGAGTGGGGGGGGGGGGCGGGGGGAAGAGCCACTGCACAGGATTGAAATAAGCAGCAGAAAGTTGTAAACTCAGTCAGCTCCATCATGGGTACTAGCCTCCGTAGTATCTAAGACATCTTCAAGGAGCGATGCCGCAAAAAGGCAGCGTCTATCTTTAGAGACCACCATCATCCAGGACATGCTGTCTTCTCATTGCTACCATCAAGGAGGTGATACAGAAGCCTGAAGGCACACACTTAATGATTCAGGGACAACTCCTCCCCCCTGCCATCAGACACTTGAATGTACATTGAATTCATGAACACTACTTCATTACTTTTAATTCCACTTCCCATCCCCATTCCAATATGTCCATCCATGGCCTCCGCCACTGCCGTGATGAGGCCACACTCAGGTTGGAGGAACAACACCTTATATTCCGTCTGGGTAGCCTCCAACCTGATGGCATGAACACTGATTTTTCAAACTCCTGGTAATGCCCACCACCCTCCCTCTCCTTCACCCTTTCCCCTCTCTCACTTTATCTCCTTGCCTGTCCATCACCTCTTTCTGGTGCTCCTCCCATCTTTTCTTTATTCCATGGCCTTCTGTCCTCTTCTATCAGACTCCCCATTCTCCAGCCCTGTATCTTTTTTACCTATCAACTTCACAGCTCTTTACTTCATCCCTCCCCCTCCAGGTTCCACCCATCACCCTGTGTTTCTCTCTCCCCTCCCCCCACCCCATATAAACCTACTCCTCAGCTTCTTTTCCTCCAGTCCTGTTGAACATTCTCGGCTACTCACTACTTTTCTCAGTAGTTTTCTCTCTCTTTACACTACTTATAAATTTAACTTTTTTCATATATACACACACACATTTTATATATATATACACACACACACACACACACACACTCACTCACTCGACCCTCCTTATCCGCAGGGGATTGGTCCCGGGATCCCTCGCGGACACCAAAATTCGCAGATGCTCGACTCCCCTATTCAACCTGTCTCAATACAGTGGACCTTAGGACCCAGCGGAACCCCAGACCTTATTTAACCTGTCTCAGTGCGGTGGACATTAGATCTGAATCCGCAGTGTTGCTGTTCACAAAAATGATCACAATTGAAAATAAAATGTAAATAATAAAGCAATCGGAAAGAGGTGAAACGCCATTGGCCACTGGAAAAGCGTTAGGCTACGTCAGTCAACGATCAGAACAATTTTAAAAGATAAAGTGAGAAAGGCCCTGCCCCGATGAAAGCTACAATTATTACTAAGCAATGCAGTGGTTTAATTGTTGGGTTTTGGATTTTTGATCCCCCACATCAACCCGGCGCGGTGGAGAGCACATTCCATAGCGATCTGTCCCGAGTCCCGAGAATTTCCGTTCCCGAGCCCGGCGCTGAAACATACATTCTTAAGTAATTTATATGCATAGAAAGGTAAAATATATACTATATACTAAGACAAATGTTTGACTAACTGACGCTAAATAATACCGGATGTACCTGTTCGGACTTACTTACTAAGAGAACTTCCGATTTTTTTCAATCCCGATCCACGATAACCCACGCACATCCTTCCATATACTTTAAATCATCTCTCGATTACTTATAATACCTAATACAATGCAAGTGCTATGTAAAATAGTTGTTATACTGCATTGTTTAGGGAATAATGACAAGGAAAAAAAGTCTGTACGTGTTCAAACAACAAGTGCTGGAAGAGCACTTCCGGGCTTTTGCGATTCGCAGTTGGTTGAATTCGCACATGCGGAACCCATGGATAAGGAGGGCCGCCTGTACACATACACACACCATAATTTACAGTTTAATTATTATGTATTGCAATGTACTGCATAAAAACAAATTTCATGACATATGCTGGTGTTATTAAATGTGATTCTGATTCTATTTTCCTGTAACAAATAATATATTTCACACATTTGTCAGTGATGACAAACCTAATTCTGATCTCATCAGGCCCTGGGAATTACATCTTAATGGGCTTTGTTCGAGAATTGCTACCTACCCTTCCCTGAATTTTCCAACTGTTTTGCTCATCTCATGAGTGAGCACAGAAGAGAAGTCTTCATTCAAGGTCTAACCTATGTTCTCCTGCCTCAGACACACAGATTGCCCCTCTTTCCCACTTGCAATTTTTCTAAATCCTGCCCAGTGACATTGTGCTGGCATTGGACAGGGTTCACAGGAATGATTCTGGGAATGAAAGGGTTATTGTACGAGGAGCAATTGATGGCTCTGAGAATTACTCACTGGAATTTAGAAGAATGAGGGGGATCTTATTGAAACCTATTGAATGTTGAAAGGTCTCAATAGCGTGGATGTGGAGAAGATATTTTCAATAATCTCTGCCCCTCTTTTTATTCCCCACCCACTTTATTTTCTAAACACTCTTCCTACACTTTTTCTTGTCCTATTTGCACTTCTTCCAGTGTGTTTCTGTCTTTCTGACATCTTCTGGTATAGAGAGTTCCTCGAACTTTCTACCTTACCTTTCATCCTTAGATAAACACAGAGAACAGGCCCTTCAGCCCACAATGTTGTGCCAACCTTTTAACCTACTCCAAGATCAATCTAACCCTTCCCTCCCACACAGCCCTTCATTTTTCTTTCATTCAACACATTGAATTCTATTTCGCTTTTACAAAACTTTTAGAGGATCCTTGAAGTTGCTATAGCTGAGGGTGGTAGTGGGGACAAGCTCTCACTATCCATTACATGCTCCCAAGGGTGCATGCCTCATATAGCCACTAACAACCACATCCAGCTCCTGGCCTTCAAATGTAACTTAGCTACTAAGCCCGATGGAACCATTTCTACTGACAGGAGAAGGGGCCTTAAAGCCAGTCACTTCGGGCAGATGGGGCTCGTCAGCTGAGGTTGGCAACTCATCTAGAAGGAAAACTCTGATCTCAAACCTCCACTGCCTTGCAGCTATACCCACTCATGGGGAAGGGTCCTGGAGTAAACCCTGAGGGGGAAAAACCAGAGCTGGAGTCCCTAAGGCAGTCCTACATTGAGTTCAATGCTGACTGGCAACTCTTGCAACTCTGCTGGTGCCAAACAGATCTCTGCCATTCCTGTGGGTTCGTCAGATGCATAGAAAGGGGGAACTTCCTACATGAGCAACAGCTTGCTCTCTATACTACACTGACCAGGCTTGTGTATCTAGATAGTTAGGACGCAATATCCATGGTCACCTCTGACCGACAGAGACAAAGAAGAACAAGAAGAAGAGGACGAGAATATAAAAACGAGTGTGTTATGTTGCGGCTTTGTAAGGCACTGGTGAAGCCTCACTTGGAGTATTGTGAGCAGTTGTGGGCTCCTTATTTAAGAAAGGATGTGCTGATGTTGGAGAAGGTACAGAGGTGGTTCACAAGAATAGTTCTGGGAGTGGAAGGGTTATCATATGAGGAGTGATTGATGGCCTGTACGTATTGGAATTTGGAAAAATGATGTGGAATGCTATTGAAACCTATCGATTGTTGAAAGGCTTAGATAGAGTGGATGAAGACAGGATGCTCCCAATAGTGGAGGAGTCTTATGGTTTCATGATCTTCCACTTATCAGATATAGATTTCCAATAGATCCCCAAACCTACTTTTTACTAACCCTATCATCTGACATTGAAATCCACATTCCCCTCACTCATGACTTTAGTCCAGTCATCCTTTCAATAAATATCTTAAATATTTCAGAGTTCTTATCACTGACTGTTTCCTGAAGTTGTCATCATCAGGGGTGGTAGTGAGGATAAGCTCCTACTACCTATTAAATACTCCTAATGGTGTGTGCCTCAAATAGCCTCTGACAACCAAGTCCAGCTCCTGGCCTTCACGTGTGGCTAAGTTACTAAGCCCGGCTGAACCATTTCTATTTCAGGAGAAGGGCCAAAGGTGGGTTACTGGCACCTCAAAAAAATCTCTTCGGGCAGGTTGGGCTCGACAGCTTGGCAGTTTATCTAGAAGAAAGAAAACTCTGATCTCAAAGCTCTGCTGCCTGACAGCCATACCCACTCATCAGTGAGCAAACCCTGAGGAAAAATCCAGAGCTGGAGTTCCCAAGGCAGCTCCATGCTGAGTCTTACTGGAGCCAAACTGCATCAGTGTCTGCCATTTCTTTGGATTCGTCAGCTGTGCAGAGAGGGGGAGCCAGCTGCGTAGACAACAGCTTGCTCTCCATATTGTACCGCCCTGGCTGACATATTGACTTCGGTGCAAACAGCTAGGATGCATCCATGGTTGACCCCAACCAACGGAGAGCGGTAAAAGATCATTATCTCCAAAACACCTTCAATCACTTGTCCACCTCTAAGCTATAGCATTAAATCCTTCTCTAACGTGGCTATCAACAGAAATCTGTCCTTGATCTGCTTTTAAAATTCCACTTCCTCTTTGCTTTGGTGATCACTGTTGACATTAGAGAACTTCATTTTTAAGACAAAATAAACTCTTTCCACAAGTTGATGCTTTCTGTACTGTTCTATTACATTTTCGCACATCAGTAGTACTGCTGCCACTTATGTGGCCTCCTGGAGTGGTAACACAACTACAATAATTGAGGGGCTACCTCAACAAACCCAGCGGCTCCTTCTCCAGTAGCAGAATTTCCCTACACTGTGGTCCTTCCCCACCGTGGTGACTGCACCAGGATTGAGTGCATTCCTCAGCCCCTATCCTTGTAGTCCAGTATGTGCCAGTCTGTCAGATCGTAAGATATAGGAGCAAGATTAGGCCATTTGGCCCATCAGGTCCATTCCACCATTTCACCAGGGCTGATCCACATCCCTCTTGGCCTCAATCTCCTGTCTTCTCACTGTATCCCTTCAAGCCCTGACTAATCAAGAACCTGTCAACGTCTGCCTTCAATATATCCAATGACTTGGTCTCCACAGCTGCCTGTGACAATGAATTCCACAGATTCACCACTCTCTGGGTGAAGAAATTCTTCCTCATCTCCATTGTAAATGGATGTCCTTCTATGCTGAGGCTGTATCCTCTGATCCTATACTCTCCCACCTTAGAAATCATCCTCTCCACATCCACTCTACCATGACCTTTCAATATTCAATAGGTTTCAATGAGATTCCCCCCCTCATTCTTCTAAATTCCAGTGAGTACAGGCCCAGAGCCATCAAACACATAAGCTTTTGCTAAGCTTTTCATTCTTACAATCAGTCTCGTGAACCTCCTCTGGATCCTCTCCAAGGTCAACACATCCTTTCTTAGATAAAGAGCCCAAAACTGTAAACAATACTCCAAGTGGGGACTCACCAGCGCTTTATAAAGCTTTAGCATTATATCCTTGCTTTAATACCCCCTGGTACAATACCCTATTATTCTGACACCTCTCTACATATTCAGCTCCTCTAGCTCCTACTGGTGTTGAGAGACCTGCAGCATAACTCCAGCAAAGTGATTGTCCCCTTCTGTGTTTTTATGCTCCACCATGACCTCCTTTAAAGAGCCATCTGGGACATCCTCACCCTGTGTTGCAGAAAATGGACTCCTTAATCACTGCTATCATGTTCCCTTCCTGATGCATTGCCACATCAGTACAGCCTTTTCAACCAGAAATAAAAGCACAGAAAATGCTCAAAACACTCAACTGCATCTGTGGAGAGAGAAACAGAGTTAATGTTTAAGGACTGAGCTCCCTTGAAAGTGGCTACAGAAGATGAAAGGCTGATGAAGTTGATGCTTGCCTTTAGGTTCTGAATGGTGGGATGGAGATACGCCTCCAGCAAACGAGGTCTAAGGGCTAGTCTGCAGGCCACCCTTGGGCAAGATGTAGCACCTACTTATCCCTCCTCCCCCCACTAATTATGGTCATGTGAAGCAATGGTAGCAAGTGGCAAATGACCACATGAGCAGCTGGTGCTGATGAAGGGCCTCAGTCCAAAAATTCCAACTGTTTATTCATTTCCAGAGTTGGTGCCTGAACTGCTGAGTTCCTCCAGCATTTTGTGTGTTTTGCAGCTAGTGCACGTCACAAGTCCTAGTTATGCAACCGCATGGATTCCCAACCTGGTGTCCACAGACCCGTAACACCTTAGGAGCAGAATTAGCCCTTTTGGCCCTTTGAGTCTGTTCCGCCATTTTATCACGGCTGATGCATTTTTCCTCTCAGCCCCAATCTCCTGCCTCTCCCCCCACCTATCTTTGCAAGCCCTGAGCAATCAAGAAGCTGTCAACTTCTACCTTAAATATACATAAAGACAGCCTCCACAGTTGCCTATGGCAAAGAATTCCACAGATTCACCACTTACTGGCAAAGGAAATTCCTCTTCATCTCCATTCTCCAAGGACACCCCTCTATTTTGAGGCTGTGTCCTCTGGTCTTAGACAGTGCCAACATTGGGAAACATCCTCTCCACATCCACTCTAGCAAGGCCTTTCACCATTCGATAGGTATCAAAAATTCCAGCAAATACAGGCCCAGAACCATCAAATGCTCTTCATATGACAAGCTTTTTAATCCAGGAATCATTTTTTGTGAATCTCCATTAAACCCTCTCCAGTTTCAGAACATTATTTCTAAGATTCGGGGCTTCCTCACCACAGACTCAAACTGCAAATTAACCTTTAGGGAATCCTGCGCAAGAACTCCCAAATCCATTTGCGCCTCAGATTTTTTTTTTCACTTTCTCTCCATTTAAAAAATAGTCAACACCTTCATTTCTTCTACCAAAGTGCATGACACTTCCCGGCAGTGTGTTTCATCTGTCTCTTCTTTGCCCATTCTCCTCATCTGTCTAAGTCCTTCTGAAACCCCCCTATTTCATCAGAACTACCTACCCCTCCTCCTGTCTTTGTATTGTCCGAAAACTTTGCAACAAAACCATCAATTCCTTCATTCAATTATTGACATAAAATGTAAAAAAAAATCAATCCCAACACAGGCCCCTATGGAACACCACTAATCACTGGCAGCTAGCCAGAAAAGGCTCCTTTTATTCCCACTCTTTGCCTCCTGCCAATCAGCCACTGTTTTATCCATGCCAGAATCTTTCCTGTAATACTATGGGCTCGTAGCTTGTTAAGCAGCCTCATGTGTGGCACCTTGTCAAAGGCCTTCTGAAAATCCAAATACACAACATTAACCAATTCTCCTTTGTCTATCCTGCTTGTTATTTCTTCAAAGAATTTCAACAGATTTGGCAGGCAAGATTTTTCCTTGAGGAAATGATGCAGACTGCGCCATATTTTATCATCTGCCTCCAAGTACCCTGAAACTATATCCTTAACAATTGACTCTAACATCTTTCCAATCACTGAGGTCAGGCTAACTGGTCTACAATTTCCCTTCTTCTGCCTCTCTCTCTTCTTGAAGAGTGAAGTGACATTTGCAAATTTCCAGTTTTTCCGAACCATTCCAGAATCTAGTGATTCTAGAAAGATCTTGACTAATGCCTCCACAATTTCTTCAACCATCTCTTGCAGAACCCAGCGGTGTACACCATCTGGTCTTGGTGACTTATCTACCTTCAGACCTTTCAGTTTCCCAAGAACCTTCTCTCTTGTAATGATAACTTCACACACTTCATGCCCTCTGACACTTGAACTTCCACCATACTGCTAGTGTCTTCCACGGTGAAGACTGATGTAAAATACTTATTCAGTTCGTAGCCATTTCTTTGTTTCCCCTTACTACTTCTCCAGGATAGTTTTCGGGTAATCTGATATCTACTCTTGACCCTCTTTTACACTTGATGTATCTGAAGAAACATTTGATATGTTCTTTAATTTTATTGGCTAGTTTACTTTCGTATTCCATCCTTACCTTCTTATTGACTTTTTAGTTGCCTTCTGTCGGTACTTACAAGCTTCCCAATGCCCTAACGTCCCACTAATTTATGCTCTAATATATGTCCTCTCTGTCATCCTGGCAGGGATGACGGCAGAGCAACAATGGCTGGAATTTCTGAAAACAATTTGACTTTTATGTTGGCTTTGACTTCTCTTGTTAGCCACAGTTGTCTCATCTTTCCTTTAGAATACTTCTTCCTCTTTGGGATGTATATATCCTGTACCTTCCAAATTGTTTTCAGAAATTCCAGCCATTGTTGCTCTGCCGTCATCCCTGCCAGGATCTTTTCCAATCAATTCTGGCCAACTCCTCTCTAATGTCTCTGTAATTTCCCTTACTCCACTGTAATACTGACACATCAGACTTTAACTTCTCCTTCTCAAATTTCAGGGTGAATTTGATCATATTATGATCATTTGCTCTGAAGGGTTCTTTTACTTTAAGCTCTCCAAGCAATTCCGGTTAATTGCACAACACCCAATACAGAATATCCGATCCCCTAGTGGGCTCAACCATGAACTGCTCTAAAAAGCCATCTTGTAGGCATTATAGAAATTCCTCCTCTTGGAATCCAGCACCAACCTGATTTTCCCAATCTACCTGCATGTTGAAATGCCCTGTGACGATTGTAACATTGCCCTTTTGGCATGCGTTTTGAATCTCCCATTGTAATTTGTAGACCACATCCCTACTACTGTTTGGGAGTCTTCCGACCCATGTTACCTCTTCCTAATGATTTAATTTCATCTTTTTACCAACAAAGCCACACTACCCACTCTGGTTCCTGCCTGTCCTTTTGATACATTGTGTGTCCTTGGCCATTAAGTCCCCCGCTATAATCAGCCATGACTCAATGCCTACAACATCACATTTGCCAATCAGTAACTGTGCTACAAGTTCACGACCATATTTCATATACTGCACGCATACAAATATGACACCTTTGGTTCTGTATTCACCTTTTTTGAATCTGTCTTCCTTTACATTACAACTCAACCTGTTGACTGCAATTTTGCCCTATCGTCAGACTCTCCTTGCTAGGAGTTTCACTACACATTGCCTCCATTTGTAAACCTCATCTACTGCATTCGCACTCTGGTTCCCATCACCCTGCCAAATTAGTTTAAACCCACCCGAACAACTCTAGTCAACCTGCCTGCAAGGATATTGAAACCCCCTTGGGTTCAAATGCAACCCGTCCCTTTTGTACAGGTCATTACTTCCCCAGAGGAGATCCCAATGAGCCATAAATCTGAACCCCTGTCCCCAGCACCAGTTCCTCAGCCACACATTCACCTGGCAAATCAACCCACTCTTACCCTCACTAGCACGCGGCACAGGCAGCAATCCAGAGATTACGACCCTGGAGATCCTGTTTCTCAACTTCCTACCCAGCTCCCTAAAATCTCCCAGACTTCCCACATCTCACACACAGCACAAAGCACTGCCCCTGCAGCCATTCTCACAATACAATGCACTAACAGATGAGGAATGAATAAATAAGAACAGAGAGAGAGAGAGAGAGAGAGAGAGAGAGAGTAACTTACAAGACAATCTATCTCACCCAAGCCTGATTCGTCCAAGTCTGAAGAGCCAAAGCCACTCTAAATACTGACACACGCACAGAAAGGACACTCAAAGAATGGCCGCTGTGCTTGCACTTAAAATGTTCTTATCGGCCCTTTCCAATGAATCCCTCTTGCTGATTGGTCACTCCTGACATCAGGAAAACTGCCACAAAACCCTCCCTTTAAAATCTCTATCACCGCCCTGATTAAAAAATAGCTCTCTTCATCCATCCCTGGTGTGGACCCCTTGGTTAATGGTATTGTTCCATGCCATTAAAAAGTTTGGGAACCCCTGCATGTAAGGCATGACAAGGGGAAAGTTCAAAAGAGATGTGTACGGCATTTTTTTAAAAAAAGGATGGTGGGTGTCTGGAATGCACTGCCGGGGTGATGCTGGAGGTATTATGATAGTGGTGATTAAGAGGCTCTTATATAGACAGAGGAACGTGTAGAGCAGGTATTTCCCAACCTGGGGTCCATGGACTCTTTGCTTAATGGTATTTGTTTCTGGCATAAAATAAAGTTAAGGAACTCTACTATAGGGAATGGAGGGATATACACCTTCTGTAAACAGAAGGGATTAGTTCCGTTAGGAAATTAATTTCAAGTTTGATTAATTCTGTTCAATTAGTCTCTTGAGCTGAAGGGCCTGTCCTTCTGCATAACTGCTCTATGGTCTACTTCTTGTACCTCTCCTCAAACCCAATGTGAAACTTGATGACTGCTTAGCAATACACTGCAAAAGTTCTGTGACAATCCTTGACCCTGGATTCATGTCTTTAGCCACAGAAGCTGTTATCAATCGAGTCTCCTGACAACATTGTCCCAAGAATGCAAGAAATCGGAGCAAGTGAAGACCACCTGATTCCTTAAACGTGCCCCGCTATTCAACACAATCACGGTTGATCCAAACCATGCCTCAACTCCATGAGGATGCAAGAGACTGGAACCTCAGAAACAGGGCTGAAGCTGGAGGACCTCAGGAGGTGGGGTGGGGGTGCATCTGAGGAGATAAATGGACAGTCGACATTTCGGGTCACAGATTTTGTTACTACCAACTATTATTCCCAGCCTGTCACTATTCTTCATTTGCCTATCTCTCCTCCTCCCATCACCTACTTGCTCTACCACTCCTCCTTCACTCCTTATATACTGAACATCTTCCCTTCCAGCTTCAGCCCTGATGAGGGGGTTCAGCCAAAACCACTTCTCTATGGATGCTGCCTGACCATCATCAAAGATCCTCGCCACCCAGGCCGTGTTCTTTTCTCACTGCTGCCAGCAAGTAGAAGGTATAACAGCCTCAGGGCTCACACCACTAGATTCATGGACAGTTACTACCCCACAACCATCAGGCTCATGAACAAAAGAGGATAATTATACTCATTGTTGGCGCGTGGCCAAGCGGTTAAGGCATTGGTCTAGTGATCTGAAGGTTACTGGTTCGAGCCTTAGCTGAGGCAGAGTGTTGTGTCTTTGAGCAAGGCACTTAACAACACATTGCTCTGCGACGACACCGGTGCCAAGCTGCTTGGGTCCTAGTGCCCTTCCCTTGGGCAACATCGGTGGCGTGGAGAGGGGAAGGCTTGCAGCTTGGGTAACTGCCGGTCTCCCATACAACCCTGCCCAGGCCTGCGCCCCAGGCGCAAATCCATGGTCTCACGAGACTAACGGATGCCTATTTATACTCATTGAGATGTTCCCACAACCAATGGTTTTACTTATTATCTTGTTATTTCATGCACTTATTGCTAGTTATTTATTTTTATATTTGCACAGTTTGTTGTCTTCTATGCTCTGCTTGATCTTTCATAGATCCTTTTTACAGTAACTGTTCTATAGATTTGCTGAGTATGCCCACAGGAAAATCATTTCACTGTTGTATGTAGTGTAGTACTCTGATAATAAACTTTACTTTTGAACTTCTTGACCTGCTGTGTTCCTCCAGCAGTTTCATTTCTCACTCAACTCTTTCCACTCTTGCCCCCCACTTCTCAGCTTGCCCACCCGCAACACTTCTGCCTGAACCCTCTTCCCCCTCCCATCTACTCCCCAACCCCAAACACACATCTCTACTTTTATCTGATGCAAAAAACTGTTCTTGAAGTGAGATCCTCTCTGCAGTTTTCCATGAATGTTTCCCTGCCTTCTGTCTTAGAGTCAGAGAGAGAGAGAGAGAAAGAGAGATTTGGCATGGAAACAGGACCTTCAGCCCATCTAGTCAATACTAACCATCTGCCTGTTGACATCGAGGTGCCTTCTGATGGCCCATCTGGTCCACGAATACAGGGAGATCACTTCTGTAAGCATGCACATCGCCCTCAGCCTTGCAGGTGCGCCATACTGCCTCTAGATGGCACTCCAACTCTGAAACCCCTTGCACAGGAGCTAGTCCAATTGGAGGCATCCCTCGCAGATGCAGTCTGACTGCACAGAGTGTCATATGGAACTTAACATAGAACATAGATCAGTACAGCAGAGAAACAGATCATTTGGCCAACGATGTTGTGCCGAAACAGCTAAAAAGCAAATCAAACCCACCAAACACTAATCCTTCCTATCTACACCATGTCCATATCTCTCCATCTTCCTTATTATCCAATGTGTCTATGTGTCTATCCAAACATCTCTTAAAAGCCTCTAATGTATTTGCCTCTGCCACCACACCAGGCAGGGCATTCCAGGCATCCACCACTCTCTGAGTAAAAAAACTTACCCCTCACATCCCCTTTGAACCTACTCCCTCTCACCTTCAATGCATGCCCTCTGGTATTAGACATTATAACCCTGGGAAACAGATACTCTCAGTCCACTCTATCTATCTCGATCTCCCCTCAGCCTCCACCACTCCAGAGAAAACAGCCCAAGTTCATCCAGCCTCTTATGATAGCACCTGCCCTCCAAACCAGCCAGCATCCTGGTAAACCTCTTCTGCACCCTCTCCAAAGTGTCAACATCTTTACTGCAGTGGGGCGAGGGGAACTCAACACAATACTCCAAATGTGGCCTAAATAGTGTGTTATACAGTTGCAACATAATCTCCTGACATTTGGAGGTGGCAAGCACGAGCCTCGAGGTGAGGAGGCTGTGGGGGGGGGAGGGGGGCAACCCGAGTAAAGCTTCGATCGTTCGCTAATTAAAATGAAGAGGGAGACTGAGACATCGAGGTGAATGCAGACGGTGAGTGCCAACTGTCTGCCTTCTGATCGCTGGTGGAATGCTTTGGCAGCCAGGGAGGGAATCTGCTGGACCTGGAGGATGTTACCGAGGTTTTCTGAATTTTGGAGATGGATATGAAAACAGAAACATGAGGAAATATGCAGATGCTGGAAATTCAAGCAACACACACAAAATGCTGGTGGAATGCAGCAGGCTAGGCGTACGGATGTGGACTAAGGTCTATGGACTTTTTTCAGTCTTACAGTTTTTTTTACATTCCTTTTTTTCCACCTGTTCTTTCTCATTTTGGTTTTGTGCTAGGAAGAGGATTGTGTGGGTCCATGTTCTTGTTGCATTTCATGCAGGGCAGGTGTGGGGAGGGGGGTGAAGGTTGATGGGCATTTTGTTCCTTTTTTTCTTGGTTTTGGGGTATCTGGAGAATAATCTTAGAAATGTATACCTGAACCTTTGACGAATGAAAACAAGCCTCCTTAACCACCTTAATGACCTGTGTAGCCACTTTCAAGGAATCCTTATTATTACACCTTCCTGAAATGCTAATCTTTTTGAAAGGGCACCTTCAAAGTCTGATTCACTTTCCCTTCCTGTATTGTTCTTGACTGGTAACACTGAAATCTCTCAGCAACCAGCAATACGTTTGGCAGCAATATGTCTGCTGGGGAAGCAACAAGGAGAATGAAACACCCCTCTCACCTCAATCATTCTCTCTTTCAAACTTCTATCAGGCAAAAGATGCACAAGTCTGAGAACGTGAATTAAAGATTATGGGAAAAAGGCGGGCGGGTTTATATTCAATCTTACTCTACATGTACACAACCAAACGAAACAGCGTTCCTCTAGACCACGGTGCACCCACAATACACATTTCACACACAGCACATAAAATATTACCACACATAAAACTGATAAAATACAATTCAAAATGCAGCAGCCAAAACAAGATACTGCCACAAATAAGTTAATAAAATATCATCTAAAGCGCATGTTAAGTGCAGAGCACAGGTAAACAGTACACAGTACAGTAAAGAGTAAAACAACTCACTGTCTAGTGATGCACGGGTAGTGGCAGGGTATTCATTTGGGTGGAGCTGATCCCACAGCATGATCTTATTGAATGGCGGAGCAGGCTCGATGGGCAAGATGGCTGACTCCTGCTCCTATTTCTTCTGCTCTTATGCTTTAATAGGTACTACCAGGGTCAAGAACAACTTCTAGCCCTCTGCTATCAGACTCTTAAAAGGACCTCATGTACAATAAAGATGAAGATTTGATCATGAGATTTGATAGAGGTGTACAAAATTATGAAGGATACAGATAGGGTAAATGAAAAAAGGATTTTTCCACTGAAGTTAAGACCATAAGACAAAGGAGCAGAAGTCGGCCATTCGGCCCATCGAGTCTGCTCCACCATTTCATCCTGATCCAATCTCCCCTTTAGATAAGACCATAAGACAAAGGAGCAGAAGTCGGCCATTCGGCCCAGTTGGGTGCAACCACAATGAGGTCATGGGTTAAGGGTGAAAGGTGAAAAGTTTAAGGGGAACATGAAGGGAAACTTCTTCACTCAGAGATTGGTGAGAGTGTGGAACAAGCTACCAGCGCAAGTGGTGCATGTGAGCTTGATATCAACGTTTAAAAGAAGTTTGGATAGGTTCATGGATGGTAGGGGTATGGAGGGTTTTGGTCCAGATGCAGGTCGATGGTAGTAGACCATAATTCGGCATGGACTAGATGGGCTGAAGGGTCTGTTCCTGTGCTGTACTTTCCTCTAACTCTTATTTCTTTACATGTGCTGCACCTTCTCTGTAACTGCAGTGCTAAATTCTGCATTCTACTTCAATGTAATTATGCTTTGGAATGATCTGCAGATGGCATGCAAAACAAAAATTTTTTACACATCTCAAAGTTCAAAGTAATATTATCAATGTACTTCCCTGAGATACATTTTCTTGCAGGCATCCACAGTAGGACAAAGAAATAAAACCATAAGACATAGGAGCAGAATTAGGCCATTTGGCCCATCAAGTCTGCTCCTCCATTTAATCATGGCTGATCCTTTTTTTCCCTTTCAGCCCCACTCCCCGGCCTTCTCCCCATAACCTTTGATGCCATGTCCAATCAAAAACCTATCAAGCTCTGCCTTAAATATGCCCAAAGACAATAAAATGAATGTGAAACTACACACAAAAGCAGAATGTCAAACAACCAACATGCAAAAGACTGCAAATACAAAAGCAATGAAACTGTTAATAATTATAGATAAATATATAATAATGAGACCATAATCCTTCTGGTTTTGTTAAGATGGTGGCACGTTCGATTGCATCTGCTTCTGTGGGGTCATCAAAAGATGCTATTACCTTTTGAAAATCGCAAGATCCTGCTGGACATAAAGAACTTGAAGTACTGCAGACCTACCCCATAAGCGAGTTGCTTGTTGGTGGAGAAAATGAAGGAGATGCTGATCATACTGTTGCCTGCATCGAAGGAAGCCTACAGTCTAACAGAGAGTGACTGTCTTGGTCACTTTTCTTGTGATCGTAAGGCTCTCTTGGGCATGCCTTAAGTCCGATTTACTGATTCATCGGCTGGCAGCAGGTGACAGATGGCGGGTGATCTGCGTGGCTTTGGTCACAGCAAGGAATAGGCCTCAAGCCGCAGTGTTGCCTGTTTATAGCCTCCAGGAGAGAGGCACCGGAGTCGGGGCACTCAACCAGGGGCGGCATGGCGTGCGTCCAGGTTGGAGTTGGTGCTGCCCCTCAGAAGACAAGCTGTATTGTGGTTGACTGCAGATTTCTGCAGCATTCATGGCTCAGGTCTGGATTACTGTTTTCTCGTGGCTCTATCTTACAGATATCTTCAGATGCCTGCTATCTCATACATGCTACGTGTGCTTTGTGCTGCGTGACTTGGTGCTGTGTTTTGCATCTCGGCCCCAGAGTAACACTGTCGCTGTATTCAGGGGGTATTCACGACAATTAAACTTGAATTGAATTGAGCTGAACGAGTTGTAGAGTCCTCGAAAGTGAGTCTGCAGGTTATGGAATCAGGTCAGCGTTGAGGCGAGTGATGGAACCTGATGGTTAAAGGGTAATAGCTGCTCCTAAACCTGGTCATGAGGGACCCAAGGTTCCTGTACTTCCTCCCCGACGGCAGCAGCAAGTGGGGAGCATGGCCTGGATGGTGGATGCTGCTTTCTTGTGTTGGCGCTCCTTGCAGATGTGCTCAATGGTGGGGAGGGCTTTTCCTGTGACAGGTTGGGCCGTATCCACCACTTCTTTTTCTCTATTTATTCACTTATGGGATATGGGCGTCGCCAGCTAAACCAGCATTTATTGTCCATCCCTAGTTGCCCTTGAAAAGGTGATGATAGAACATAGAATAGTACAGCACATTACAGGCCCTTCAGCCCACAATTTTGTGCCGACCCTCAAACCCTGCCTCCCATATAACCCCCCACCTTAAATTCCTCCATATACCCATCTAGTAGTCTCTTAAACTTCACTAGTGTAAGTGCCTCCACCGACTCAGGCAGTGCATTCCACGCACCAACCACTGTCTGAGTGAAAAACCTTCCTCTAATATCCCCCTTGAACTTCCCTTCCCCCTACCTTAAAGCCATGTCCTCTTGTACTGAGCAGTGGTGCCCTGGGGAAGAGGCGCTGGCTGTCCACTCTGTCTATTCCTCTTAATATCTTGTACACCTCTATCATGTCTCCTCTCATCCTCCTTCTCTCCAAAGAGTAAAGCCCTAGCTCCCTTAATCTCTGATCATAATCCATACTCTCTAAACCAGGCAGCATCCTGGTAAATCTCCTCTGTACCCTTTCCAATGCTTCCACATCCTTCCTATAGTGAACAGCCTTCCTGAACCACTGCAGCCCCTGAGATGTAGGTAGCTTTTGTAGGCGTTCCCATTCTTGGGCATCGGTGTTCCCATACGCCTCAGTACATGGGAGAAGAATAAACCAATTACTGTCCAGTCAACAGCCAGAGTGGGGAAGTTGCTACAGATGTTCCTCATCAAAGCAGCCTCACTCAACAAAGCCTGCACTCTGAGAATTCTGCAGTCCGGGGACTTCTGTCACGTTGCGTTGTACCGAGTGGGTGTATAATGAGTGGTGTCGTGCATTGGGGTGTGGATGTAATGGCTGGAAATGTTCACTAAACATCTAAATTGTACTGGCATTGTATAACAGGCCTGATGAGTCACGACTGGAGAAAATAAAAAAATAAGCGACAGATACTGAAAATCTAAAATAAACCATGCTGGAAATGCGCAGAAGGTCAAACCACCATTGCAGGAATGAAAATGGGCTTAAGGCTTCAAGTTGAAGACCCCTCCTCAATGATGATGTTGTGCAATGTGATGTGTATAAAATGGATGGAAGTGCATCATATGATGGGTGTAAAGGTGGATATTGGCCTGCTTTAACACGGGATAAATTTGGTTTAGTTTATTATTAATGTAAGACATAGTGAAAAGCTCCAAATCCAACACATCATCCTCGGCAACTTCCATCATCTCCAAAGAGATCCCAACTCTTTACCAGCCTTCCACCTCCCAACTCCGCTTTCTGCAGCGACTGATCCCCTCCGTGATTCTCTTGTCCACTCATCCCTTCCCACTGATCTCCCTGCCGGCACTTATCCCTTTAAGCAGCCCAAGCGCTCCACCTGCCCATTCACCACCTCCCTCACCTCCATTCAGGGCCCAAACAGTCCTTCCAGGTAAGGCAGCACTTCACCTGCAAATCTGCTGGGGCCTTCCATTGTATTCGGTGCTCCCGATGCAGACAGCGTCCTCTGCATTGGGGAGACCCATCATGAAATAAGGGACAGCTTCGTCGAGCACATCAGCTGCATTAGCAAAAGAGCGGAACCCCTCAGTGGCCAAACACTTTAATTCGCATTGTTGTTCCGACATTTCGGTCTGTGGCTTCCCTTTGTGCCAAGATGAGGTCACCCTCAAGGTGAAGGAACAATACCTTATATTCCATTTGGATAGTCTCCAGCCTGATAGCGTGAATGTCGATTTCTTCTCCTGGTAAAAAAAAATTATTCCCTCCCCACTTCTTTTATTCCCTATTCTGGACTTCCCCCTCGTCTCACCTGCCTATCTCTCCCCCTTGGTCCCCTCCTCCTGGCCTTTCTGCTACGGTCCACTCTCCCACTCACATTCCTTCTTCTCCAGTCCTTTACCTTTCCCCTGGACACCTGGATTCAGCTATCACCTTGTAGCTAGCCTCTTTCCCCTAATCAAACTTCAACTTCTCCGTTCCTTCTCAGTCTCCGCCTGAAATAGCAATTCCTGACCCGCTGAGTTCCTCCAGAGTTTTGTGCATGTTACTTTGGATTTCCAGCACCTGCAGACCTTCGCATGTGTACAGAGGAAAGTTTTTTTTTTTAGTTTTGCATGCCATCTAGGCAGATCATGCCATACACAATTATATCAAGGTACTTAAAAGCAAAGAGAGTACAGAACAGTGTTGCAGTGCCAGTGACAAGTAAAATGATAAAGGTCATGATGCAAAATGGTGACTGTATAATAACGATTGGTGTTGCAAAATGGTTTCTTATGATTGTCGTAATTAGTGGGGGCGGGGAAGGGTGGTAATGGGGATCAGCTCCCACTACCTAGTAAATATATCCAAAGGTGTTTGTCTCAAACAGCCTCTGACAACCAAGTCCAGTTCCTGGCTTCACATGTGACTTGACCACTAAGTCTGGAGGAACCAATTCTACCGACAGGATAAGGGGCAAAATTGGGTTACTGGCACCTTAAAACCAGCCGCTTCAGGTAGATGGGGCTCGTCAGCTGTTGTTAACAGCTCATGTAGAAGGAAAAATCTGATCTCAAACCTCTGCTGCCTTGCAGCAATGGCCACTCATGGGGAAGACGTTTAGAATGAATGGGATGAGGGAGGATTTGGCTTGTGTAGACTGGGAATACCAGCTATATTGGTGGGACAGTTGACAAACAGTGGAAGGCTTTCAAAGATATTTTTCATGGTGCTCAATAAAAGTATATTCCAGTTAAAAGCAAAGACAGTAACGGTGGGGAGAGCCAGCTTTGGATAATTAAGGAAACAAAAGGAGGCATCAAACTAAAAGCTCGTGCATACAAAGTCACCAAGAGTACAGGTGTCCCGTTTTTCGAACGTTCGCTTTACGTCAACTGGCTGTTACGAAAGACCTACATTAGTTACCTGTTTTCGCTAACAGGTGTTTTCACCGTTACGAAAAAAGGCAGCACACACCAAGCAGACTAGCTCCTCTCCGTGGAACTGCATTCTAGCCGGCGTTGCTTAAACACGTGCCTGTGAGCATCTGTGCTTTATGTCGATTTATTTTATGTATCCATTAGCAAGATGAGTTCTAAGGTATCTGAAAAGCCTAAAAGAGCGCGTAAAGGTGTTACACTTAGTGTAAAGCTAGACATAATAAAGTGTTTCGATCATGGTGAACGAAGTAAGAATATAGTGAGTTTGGCTAAGGGTTTGTGGAAGTTGACGAAGATGATGTTGAAGAGATTTTGGCATCCCATGACCAAGAACTGACAGATGAAGAGCTGATGAAGAGGAAAGGATAACAATTGAAACCGAACGCAGTAGCAAACAGCCCGAAAGTGAAGTCGTCAAGGAACTGAACGGGAAGCAATTGCATGAGATCTTCGCTGCGATCAACAACGCTGCAATGATTGCAGAAAAGTATGACTTTAATTTTGAAAGGGTACATAGGTTTAGGGCAGGTTTGCAGGATGGTTTGAGTGCTTACAAAGAACTGCATGATAGAAAAATGCGCGAGGCTAAGCAGTCAAGCATACTGTCGTTTTTCAAGCCTTCCACATCAGCCACAGCAGACGACAAAACTCAACCTTCCACATCGAGGCAGGCAAACATAGAAGGTGACCTGCCTGCCCTGATGGAAACAGACGACGATGAGATGACACCCCAGTCTCCCACCACCCCAACCTCCGACGACTCAGCTTAACACACCATCATCAGTGTCCTCACTGTCTTCCCGATTCCAGTAAGTGAAACTACACTGGGCGTACATTATTTCTACTTTATATAGGCTGTGTATTTTTATGTATTATTGGGTAGCTTCGTAGATTAAAGGTTACTGGAAAAAGTGTTTCTGCCGGGAGCGCTTGCGCCGTGTGTTTCTGCCGGGAGTGCTGCTGGGTGTGCTTGTGTGAAATTTTCGCTGCGGTGGACAGTGCTGCAATAATTGTAGAAAAGTATTCCTACATTATATAGGCTGATCTGTATTTATCAGATCATTCCTGCTTTATTTGTTACTATATGTTAACTGTTATTTTAGGTTTTATGTGTTACTTGGCATGATTTGGTAGGTTATTTTTTGGGTCTGCGAACACTCACAAATTTTTCCCATATTAAATAAATGGTAATTGCTTCCTCACTTTACGACATTCCGGCTTATGAACCGTTTCATGGGGACACTCTACCTTCGAATAGCGGGGGAAACCTGTAGTGGGAAACTGAAAGATTAGAAAAACTTTAAAAAGAAACTAAGTGAGCAATAAAGAAAGGGAAGCTAGATTATGAAAATAAACTAGCAAAAAATATAAAAATGGATAGTAAAACATTTTATAATTATACAAAGCAGAGAAGGGTGGCTAAAGTGAATGCCGATCCCTTGGAGAACGAAAAGGGGGAATTGATATTGGGTAATAAGGAAATGGCCCAGGTTCTGAGTGACTATTTTGTATCGGTCTTCATGGTGGAGAACACATCTAGAACGTCAAAGAAAGATGTTACGGATATGATGGGAGGTGAGGACCTCGATACAATAGCTATCACTGAAGAGGTGGTGCTGAGCAAACTTGTGGGCCTGAAGATAGATGAGTCCTCTGATCTTGATGGACTGCATCCTAGGGTATTGAAAGAAATGGCAGAAGTTATAGTAGAGGCTTTGGTGATAATTTACCAAAATTCTCTGGACTCTGGGCAGGTCCCAACAGATTGGAAGATGGCAAATGTCACGTCACTGTTCAAAAAAGGATGTAGGCAAGAGGCAGGTAACTACAGACCAGTTAGTTTAACATCTGTAGTTGGGAAAATACTTGAAGCTGTCATTATAGAAGAAATAACGAGGGATCCGGAAAGAAATGGATCCACCAGGCAGACGTAGCATAGATTCAGCAAAGGCAGGTCCTGTATGACAAACTTACTGGAGTTCTTTGAGGATATAATGAGCACGGTGGATAGAGGGGGATAGGTGGACGTTACTTACTTTGATTTCCAGAAGATGCTGCATAAAAGACTTATCCATAAGATAGGGATGCTTAGAGTTGGTGGTGATGTATTAGCATGGATATAGGATTGGTTAACTAATAGAAAGCAGAGAGTTGGGATACATGGGTGCTTCTCTGGTTGGCAATCAGTGATAAGCAGTGGTGGGCCTGTAACTGTTCACAATATACATTTACAATCTGGAAGAGGGGACAGAGTGTAGTGTACCTAAATTTGCTGATGATACTAAATTGAGTGGAAAAGCAAATTGTGCAGAAGATACAGAGAGTCTGCAGAGAGATATAGCTAGGTTAAGTGAATGGGCAAGGGTCTGGCAGATATAGTACAACGTCGGTAAATGCGAGGCCATCCACTTCGGAAGAAAAAAATGAAAGATTATTATTTAAATTGGAAATATTGTAGCATGCTGCTGTGCAGAGGGATTTGGGACTTCTTGAGCACGAATCACAAAAGGTTGGTTTGCAGGTGCAGCAGGCTATCAAGAAAGTAAATGGAGTGTTGGCTTTCATTGCTACAGGGAATGAGTTTAAGAGCAGCGACGTTATACTGCAACTGTACAGGGTACTGGTGAGGCCGCACCTGGAGTACAGCGTGCAGTTCTGGTCTGATATACTGGCCGTGGAGGTAGTGCAGAGAAGGTTCGCCAGGTTGATTCCAGCGATGAGAGGGTTAGACTGTGAGGAGGGATTGAGTTGCCTGGGATTGTACTCACTGGAAATCAGAAGAGGAGATCTTATAGAGACATATAAAATCAGATAAGATAGGGGCAGAAGAGTTGTTTCCACTGGTAGGTGAGACTAGAACTACGGAACATAGCCTCAGATTCAGGGGAGTAGATTTAGGATGGAGAAGAGGAGGAACTGCTTTTCCCAGAGAGTAGAGAATACATGGAATTCTCTGCCCAATGAAGCAGTGGAGGCTACTTCAGTAAATATATTTATGACAAGGTTGGATAGATTTTTCTATAGTAGGGGAATTAAGGGTTCTGGGGAAAAGGCAGACAGGTAGAGATGAGTCCATGGCCATGATCTTATTGAGTGGCAGAGCAGGCTCGACGGGCCGGATGACCTACTACTGCTCCTACTTCTTACATTCTTTTGTTCTTATGTAAACCCAAACTGAAAAATTGACAGACGGAATCCCTAAAGTAGTCCTACGCTGAGTTCAATGCTGACTGACAACTCCTGCGACACCACTAGCGCCAAACTGTATCGGTCCCTGCCATTCCTTTGGATTCATCAGCTGCGTGGGCAACAGCCATATCGTACTTCCCTGGCTTGCGTTACACGTAGTCAGCTAGGACACAATGCCCACAGTCATCCTCAACCAACAGAGGGCCTCAGATGTACAATGGAGCGGGGGGGGCATTTATCAGGAGCGCTGTGTACGCAGGGCCCTTGGTATCATCAAGGATCGCACCCGTCAATCCAGCATCCTCTTTGACTTTCTACCATCAGGCAGGAGACTCTGATACATAAAACAAGAACGGTCATGATAGGAAACAATTTCTTCCCTCAGGCCATTAAGCTTTTGAACTTCTAGCCACATCACATTAGAAGCGTCACCAGATAATTTGTACTGTATCCTACAATATTTGATTTATGCACTTTGTTTAGCCATGCATAATTCATCTGCAAATTTTATCCTTAGTTTCCTAAGTTAACGTGTGTTATTTGTGCTACTGTGCATTACACCCTGGTCTGGAGACACATTATTTTCTTATTTATTGAGAGAGAGTGGAGAACAGACCCTTCCAGCCTTTCAAATGGTGCCGCCCAGTAATCCACCAATTTAATCCTAGTCTAATCACGGGACAGTTCACAATGACCAATGAACCACACAATCAGTCTTTGGACTGTGGGAGGACACCGGACCACTTGGGAGAAACCCGTGCGGTCTTGGGGTGAACGTACAAACTCCTTACAGACAGTGGAGGGAATTGAACCTGCTTCACTGGTACTGTAAAGCGTTGCACTAACCACTGCGCTACTGTGTCACCGGAAATGTTGCCCCGTTGGACGGTACAGATGTAGATAGTTAAATGACAATAAGCTTGACTTGAGCTGGAGGTGAGTGTAAATACGTGGCACCATGTAGTGGAATTTATGATGTGGATAAAGATCAGGGCATTCTTACACCAGGCGACTGATCCACCCTAGATATTCTTCCCCCATTTTCTGCTGGGCAGAAGATACAAAACACTGAACACAAAAAAAAACCAAGCTCAACAATAGCTTGAAGCCCTTTGTTGTATGACTATTAAGACCAGAAGACCAGAAGATACAGGAATAGAATTGGGCCACTTGGCCCATCCAGTATGCTATGTCATTTCATCATGGCTGATCTATTTTCTCTCAGCCCCAAACTTCTGTCTTCACCCGATTATCACTTTATCCCTTGACTAAACAAGAATCTATCAACCTCTGCCTTAAATATACATAAAGACCTGGCCTCCACAGCTATCTGTGGCAAAGAATTCCACAGATTCACTACTCTCTGGCTAAAGAAATCCCTCCTTATCTCTCTTCTAAAAAAAGATGCCCCTCTATTCTGAGGCTGTGTCCTCTGGTCTTAGTCTTTCCCACCACAGGAAACACCCTTTCCACATCCACTCTATTGAGGCCTTTCACCATTCAATAGGTTTCAATTAGGTTACCCCTCGTTCTTCTGAATTCCAGTGAATACAGGCCAAGAGCCATTGAATGCTCTTCATATGAGCCATTCAATCCTGGAATCATTTTCATGAACCTCCAGTTTCAGCACATCCTTTCTAAGCTAAATGGCTAAAAATAAAATGCTCACAATACTCCAAGTGAGGCCTCAGCAGTGTTTTATAAAGCATCAAAATTACATCCTTGCTTGTATATTCTAGTCCTCTTGAAATGAATGCTAACTCTCTCCATTCTCTCCATTTAGAAAATATCAACCCTTTCATTTCTTCTTATAGGCATCCGTTAGTCTCGTGAGACCGTGGATTTGCGCCTTGGAAGGTTTTCCAGGGCGCAGGCCTGGGCAGGGTTGTATGGGAGACCGGCAGTTGCCCAAGCTGCAAGTCTCCCCTCTCCACACCACCAATGTTGTCCAAGCAGCTTGGCACCAGTGTCGTCGCAGAACAATGTGTGGTTCAGTGCCTTGCTCAAGGACACAACACGTTGCCTCAGCTGAGGCTCGAACCAGTGACCTTCAGATCACTAGACCAACGCCTTAACCACTAGGCCTCGTGCCAACACAACATTTCTTCAAACTGCATTAAATAGTTCCCTAGTTACGGTAGGTAGTTCCTTAGTTACAATAAGTTCATTATGACCTCACTATGATGATGCATATTATTCTCTCTCTGCATGGAACATTGTAGCTATTACAATTCATCCTACATAATTATAGTTCTTGCTTCATAATTCTTGCTCTACTACAGTACAGTCTAATGATCTGATCTGTATGAACAGTCTGCAAGACAAACTTTTCACTGTCTCGGTACATGTGACAATAATAAACCAATTATCATTTCCAACCCAGTGAAGCTGCAGATTTCATTTTCTCTGAATTCACTAGAGCCACTTTGGGTGAACCTGGCACTCTAACAACATCTCGGCACTTCATCCAATCCTATCCATCTTTAATTACAAAGGTGTAACTCGCACATTCTGGAGGGTTACCTGCAGCTTCTGGAGCTGAGTGTTGACCGTAGCAATGTCCCGCCCACCGTCCACCACCAGCAGTTGCCCTTCGAGTTGGGACAGCCTCCTGTCCAAGTCACTGTAACTCTGCACCAGCTGCTCCGCCCTATTCACGTCGAACAGGTGCCGCGCCTTCTCCTGAGTCGTGCTTTCCAGAAGGGTCCAGCATTCGTGAATCTCTTCCAGCTTCTTCCTCACCACTGAAGCCAACTCGGGCTTCTCTTTGATCAGCTCTTGCCCCTCCTACAGGAGAAAGGGAACACAGTCTGAACTACCATCATAAATGTATGGAGGCATCATAAAACTTAATGTGGGCAGCCATGACCGGGGAGGCAAAACTACATAAGTCATATCTCAACAATAAGGTGTTAAACATTCATACTTCCAAAAGTAACTGCAACTTTATCCATTGATTCCTTGGGTTGTTCCTTACAGAGAATAGTGACAGACAGAACCTTGTGACCCAATGCCGTCATATTCAAAAGGATTAGGAAACCAAAGCACCTACCAGGATATCCGTGCACATTAAAAGGTTCAAAGATTCATTTTATTATCAAAGTATAATACTTGATATAATACTCTGAGATTTGTCTTCTCCAGATTGCCATGAAATACAGAAAAGCAGGGAAGTAGTTGAAAGAAGACATCAGCACCCCAGCCCCGCACGAAAAAAAAAAGGAATAGAACTCGCAAACCCCAACCCGCCCGTTCAACTCCTCCCTCGTACAAAAACTAACAGATCACCCTTCCTGGACACTGCAGCTTAAACGTCAAACCCCTAACCCCCAAACCCCTCCCACACAAAAAAAACAGCAAAAATGACCCCCACCTTCTCTCACACAGAAAAATCTAACACATCACTCACACGTAAAGGTACCAAGTCTCAAATCCCCAACCCCTCCCTCAGCCAAAAACTGTAACATACCACCCACCCGCCAATCAGCAACACGAAAGAAAACAAAGCAAAACCAAAAGACGCCAATGTGTCTCGGAAATTCAAAATCATCCTCCGTCAGCATCGAGGAGAGCAAGAGGGTCGGACACAGGTTGTGGGAAGTGACCAACGACCCGCGGCCTCGCGGCCTCTGGCCCGACCCGTGATGAGTGACCGCTAACCCGATGCGGCCTCCCGACCCGCGGAGTGCTACCACCGGCCCAACACAAGCATGAGGAATGGGAGTAGACCACATGAGCATTATCTGCCGGGAAGAGGGTGATTGTTTTAAAAAGTACAACTGGTGTTTCTACTTCCTCAGAAGGCCAAGAAACTCGGAATGCCCCGAATGCCCATCTCCTGCTCTCTTTGCTGCCGAAGCACAACCCCTCTCTCCCGCAAGTGGAGAGAGAGAGAGAGCCTGTCTGAGATACCCAAGTGTTGTGCTGGGTGATAGACAGTAGTTTTTAATAGCCTCTGATAAAGGTCACTTTGGGGGGGGGGGGGTTTCTCTTGCTTGCATGGTGGTGGGGGGGTGAGTCGGTGTTTTTGCTGGCACAAGGGGGGGGGGGGGTAGCAGGACGGTCTGTTGCTTGTACAATTGTACTGCTGTTGCTTGTACAATCCAGAGGGGGTGTTTCAGGGTTCTGATGTTTCAATCCATTCTGTGGAGTTTCTCTGTTTCGTGGATGACTGTGAAGAGTAAGAATTTCAGGTTGTGTACTCCATACATTCTCCAACATTATATTAAACCAGCTGAAATCCCTCAGCAAATTTTACACATAATACTGTGCAAAAGTTGTAGACAACAAAGTCTTAGGTGTCTGATTCTTTTGCACAGTACTGTGTTAGTCAATGTGTAGCAGAGAGCGTGTTTGTAAATCTGGGAGGAGCAAAGGATGGTGGGAATGGTGAGGGTGGAGTACCAAGGCAGAGGTGCAGGACAGGTGGTAGAGAAGCAATGCCAGGGGGTGGTGGTGTGGGTGCAGACTCACCCAGCCTTGAGGCACCAGGCAAGGTCATTTGATTCTAAATAATTGGTTTAATGATCTTTACAGAATGTCTCTCTGGTGCTTCACACTCGCTCTCCTCTCTCCTCTCCCTTCTCCATTTCCCAACCTCTCCCTGCCCCCTTCCCACCCTGTCCACAAGAGACCCATATAAGAATCAGGTTCATCATCGCTCACATATGAAATGTGTTTTTTTCTTTGCGGCACCAGTACAGTGCAATACATAAAACTACTACAGTACTCTGCAAGAGCCTGAGGTATTCTAGCCATTTAAGTATGCCTCCTAAGACTTTTGAACATTATTGTCGGTTTCATAGAAAGCATCCCATCTGGATGCACCACAGATAGGTATGGCAACTGTTCAGCCCAAGCCCACAAAAAAAATTGTAGAGTTGTGAACACAGCCCAGCCAATCGTAGAAACCAGCTTCCCCACCATTGATTCCATCTACAATCCCAGCTGGTTCAGGAAAGCAGCCAACAATATTAAGAACTCCTCCTGTCCCCATTAATTCTCTCCTCTTCTCCCTCCCATCGGGCATAAGATATGCTTCAGAGTATGTACCACCAAGCTCAAGGGCGGTTTCTTCCAAACTGCTATCCAACTGAGCTGACCTTTTATATGTTGAAGATGAATTCTTGATCTCCCAATCTCTCTCATCAGGGCCTATATCTCTCTCTCTACACCTTATTGCCACTCTAACTGTAAACACTATATTCTGTGTTTTGTTTTTCCATTTATACTAGTTTTGTCATAAAGGAGTTTAGCACAGAAACAGGCCCTTCAACCCATCTAGTCTGTGCCAAACCACTTAAACTGCCTACTCCCATCGACCTGTACTAGGACTGAAGCCCTCCATACCCCTACCATTGCAGTACCTATCCAAATTTCTCTTCATTGCTGAAATCAAGCTCGTATGCACCACTGGCACTAGCAACTCGTTCCACACTCTCACCACCTTCTGAGTGAAGAAGTTTCCCCTCATGTTCCACTTAAGATCTTCACCTTTCACCCATGACTTCTGGTTGTAGTCCCACCTAACCTCAGTGGAAAAAGCCAGAATGCATTTACCCTATCTATACCCCTCATAATGTTGAATACCTCTACCAAACCTCTGCTCAGTTTTGATGCAATGATGTATCTAATGACCTATATGGATGGTGCACAGACAGAAATGTTTCACTGTATCTCAGCACATGTGACAATAATAAAGACGTTACCAACAGTAACCTTTCATTTCACTGCTTATCCATCTACCTCCATCTCAGAATGATTCAGGAACTCTGCAACCAGTTCTCTTAAAGCAAGAAAAAGCTCCCACCTTTAAGAAAGAGACACCTGGGATTTGCATCTCCCTCTGCAACTGGATCCTCAGCCTCCTCATCAAAGGACAACAATCTGGATCAGAAATAACATCTCCAACTCGCGAATGATCAATACTGGCACAGCTCAAGGATATTATTGCTTAACCCACTGCTCTGGTCTCTCCACACTCAGGACTGTATGGCTAGACGCAGTTCAAATGACATTGATAAATTTGCAGACAACACAACTACTGTTGGCAGAATTTCAGATGCTGATGGGAAAGCATACAGGAGCAAGGTTGAGTGGTGTCACAGCAACAACCTTGCTGTCAGCATCAGTAAGACCAAAGGATTGATTGCAGACTTCAGAAAGAGTAAGATGAGGGTGCACACACCAGTCTTCCGAGGGGAAAGAGTGAGTGATTTCAAGTTCCTGGTTTCAACATCTCTGAGGATCTATCCTGGGCGCACCATATTCATGCAGCTCCAAAGAAGACATGACTGCAAATATATTTCATTAGGAGTTTGAGAAGATTTGATATGTCACCAAAGACACTCACAAATTTCTACAGATGTACCATGGACAGCATTCTAACTGGCTACATCACCGTAGGGGGGTCTGGGGTGGGGAGAGGGCACTGTACAGGATCAAAATAAGCTGTAAACTCAGTCAGCTCTGTCATGGGCACTGGACTCCCCCGTATCCAGGACATCTTCAAGGAGAGAAGCCTCAAAAAGGCAGTATCCTTCACTAAGGACCCCATCACCCAGGACATGCCCTCTTCTCATTGCTACCATCAGGACAGAGGTACAGGAATCTGAAAGCACCCACTCAATGATTCAGAAACTGCTTCTTCCCCTCTGCCAGTGCATACATACTGCAAATTGCAATTTGGTATTATTGTGTACTGCAAAGTACTGCTGTCGCATAACAACAAATTTCGTGATGCACATGATATCAAACCTGATTCCGATTCTGAATTGTATGAATGAAATACATGACACATTGTGTACTTGGTGTTTACGGGCGGTTTGTAGTTTGCAAACACTCAAATAATGGGCACACTACATATAAACCAGCATCCATAATGTTATTAAATTCAAAAGTCAGACATACTGTACCCTACCTTGGTTCCTACAAAAGTCAGAACAACCTTACTCTCTTTTCATTTTTAGCAATAGTTCTTTCTTATCAGTTTCATTATAAAAGTAGACATTTGGTTACCATATTGAATGATTCTTGTGTATTTCCTGACTTAAGGACAAAATTGACTAAAAACAGAACTCATTCATTATCCAGCGATGGCCAGTATTACAAGCTTTGTTATGTAATATATACAGCATGGAAAAGCCTCTTTCATACAGTACTGTGCAAAAGCCTTAGATACTGTATATATTAGATATATATAGTGCACAGTACTCTAATAATTTTATATATTCCACTGTACTGCTACCGCTACCAAAAAAAAAACAAATTTCATGACACGTGAGTGACGATGAACCTGCTCTGATTTGGGTCTCCATTGTGGACTGGGAGTGGGAAGGGGGCAGGGAGAGGGGAGTCGTGGGTGGGAAAAGGGGAAGGGTGAAGGGAGGGACCGGGAAGCACCAGAGAGACATTCTGTAATGATCGATAAACCAATTGTTTGGAATCAAGTCACCTTGCCTGGTGTCTCAGGGCTGGGTGCATCTGCACCACCACACCACCCCACCACCCCCAGCCCCCGCCTCTGGCACTCCTTCTCTGCCATCTGTCCCACACCCCTCCCGGGGCACCCCACCCTCACCATTCCCAACATCCTTTGTTCCTGCTATATTTACAAACTCACTCGCCATTCCACATTGACAATGTGCAAATTGACATTCCACATGTGCAAATGTCTTAGGAGCCCTAGCACTATATAGCTATATTATGCAGATGCACAGTCCTGCGCAGAAGTTATATATATATATATATAAAAAACTTCTGTGCAGGACTGTGCATCTGCACTCAGTAGCCACGATATTAGGTACTGACCATCAAAATGGGGAAGAAATGTGATCTCAGTGACTTTGACCATGGAACGATTCTTGGTGCCACATGGGGTGGTTTGAGTATTTCAGAAACTGCTGCTCTCCTGGGATCTTCACACACAACAGTCTCTAGGGTTTACAGAGAATGAACAAAAAAAAAACGTCCAGTAAGCAGCAGTTCTGTTGACGAAAATGTCTTGTAAATGAAAGAGGTCAGAGGACAATGCCCCGAGTGGTTCAAGCTGACAGGAAGGCGACAGTAACTCAAGTAACCATGTGTTACAGTGTGCACAGAGGATCCTGTCTGAATGCAGAGCACATCAAACATTGAAGTGGATGGGTACAGCAGCAGAAGACCATGAACAGATGTTCAGTGACCACTTTATTAGATACAGGAGCTAACTGATAAAATGGTTACTAAGCCTATTGTTCGTTGGCCTTCTAATGCCAGCATTTTTATTTGAACAATCAAATATATATTATTTTTAAGTAAATATATATATATATTTACTAAAAGAAAAACTGAGAACAGCAATAAACAGAACCCAAAAATAACTGCATATCAAAAACAACCTAAAGAGGGGAGAGATTCAGAATCTCCAATTAACCCAGATCCCAATAAACCAGGATCGCTAACTAATCATCATCTTCAAATGTGCCGTGTCAAATGACATGGGCGATCATGGTCCCATGACCATGCTTGCTCTTGTCAAGTTCTACAGAAATGGCTTGCCATTGCCTTCCTCTGGGCAGTGACTTCACAAGACGGTTAACCCCCAGACATTATCAATACTCTTCAGAGATTGTCTACTAACTAATCAGGAGCTTAAATAACACCAGTATCTTGAACATAAGAAACCTAGAAATAACAAACAGACCAGAAACCTCCAAATAACCTTAACCTAGATAATCAGAATTCAAGTACTCAGCATTCACAGTAGGATGCAAGCTAACAATTAATAAAAATAAATCTTGAGGAGAATCTCAATTGCCAAATTAATCCAGAAACCTTGGTAACCAGGTCCCATATAAATTCAGGAGTCAAGATTGTTTAATGTCATTTCCAGTAGACAAGTGTAAAGTAAAATGAAATAATGGCTATGCTGGATCTAATGCATAACAAAAAAATTAAGATAAAAACACAATAAAGAACATAATCAATAAAAATACATAAAATAACATATATACATAGATCAGGGCTTCCTAACATTTTTATGCCTACCATTAACTGAAGGATGAGTGGACCCCAGGTTGGGAGATGTATGGAGGGATATGGGCCAGGTGCAGGTCAGTGGGACTAGGCAGAAAAATGGTTTGGCACAGCCAAGAAGGGCCAAAAGGCCTGTTTCTGTATTGTAATGTTCTATGCTCTATGGGAACCCTTGACATAGATTGATTTTATGTCCATAAAGAGATGCTAAGCACAGGAGTGCCTGTACTCTCTGACAGGAAACAATAATGTAGTGGTGGTGGGTAGTGTGGTAGGGCTAATTAGTGGAGGTGCTGATCAGCTTGGGAAATGATTGTGGAATGATTTCTCCTGGAGAACGGTTGGCGAATGATTAGGTGACAGATATCCATCCCCGCTTCCTCTATTCCCCACGCTGACTCATCACTTCTTTTCATCTGCCTATTATTTCTCCCTGGGGAAATTTCCCTCCTTCCCTTTCTCCTACCGTCCATCTCCTCTATCAGATTCTTTCTTCTCGAACCCTTGACCTTTCCCATCCACCTGGCTTCACACCTATTCTAACCTCTTTCCCACACCCCCACAACTTTTTATTCTGGCATCTTCCTTCTTTCTCAGTCCTGAAGAAGAGCATCGGCCCAAAACTTAGACTGTATACTCTTTTCCATAGATGCTGCCTGACCTGCTGAGCTCCTTTGCATATAACTCTGGATCTCCAGCATCTGCAGACTTTATTGTGTTTGTGCTTCAGGAAAGTCAATGTGTTTATGAGTCTGATGGTCCTGATGTGGATTCTGTGTAACCTCCTCCCTGATAGGAGAGGGATTCAACACGATATAACCAAATAAGACAAGACAGGAAACAATAATTTGTTTGTAGGTCAACTATGCAGTCATTGAAAAATGACAGCATGAGATTTGAGAAAAGACATGCATCATTATCACTGAAAGATATGGACAGCATGTCCAAGGACCTCGGGATGTCAAGATATTGAGAGTAAGATAAAGAAAAAAAAACCAAACATATGGCATGTGCACTGAATTGAAAACAGGGAGGTTAGAAAGCCTAAGTGATGCTTAAAAATCACGGTGGAAAAGAAAGGGTGAGTGCTCAGCTCACTGCTCTACTTTCTCTACGCCCATTACTGTGTGGATAGGCATAGCTCAAATGTCATCTATAAATTTGCTAATGATACAACCATTGTTCGTAGAATGTCAGATGGAGATGAGAGGGCATACAGGAGCAAGATATACCAGCTAGTTGAGTGGTGTCACAGCAATAACCTTGCACTGAACATCAGTAAGACCACAGAGGTGATTGTGGAATTCAGGAGGGGTAAGATGAGGGAACACAATCCCAACAGTGGAATCAAAAGGGAAGAAAGTGAGTAATTTCAAGTTCCTGGGTGTCAAGATCTCTCAGGATCTAACCTGGTCCCAACACATCGATGCAGCTATAAAGAAGGTAAGACAGTGGCTATATTCCATACTGAGTTTGTGGCAATTTGGTTTGTCACCTAAAATACTCGAAAACAGATGTACCTGATGCACCATCAATAACTCTTGGAGATGCGAGGCGAGAGATAGGCTTTTATTAGCTGGAAGAGCACTATCAGCAGCAAGAGACCATCACACAACATCCTGGAGACTGAGGGAGGAGCAGTGCCTCCAATAGCCTTTATACAGGGGTCTGTGGGAGGAGCCACAGGAGCAGTCAGCGGGGGGGCATGACCAGACAGGTATATGTAGTTCACCACAGTACCGTGGAGAACATTCAGACTGGCTGCTTCTCTGTCTAGTATGGAGAGGGGTGCTACTGCACAGGATCTTAAGAAGCTGCAGAAAGTTTCAAAATTATTCAGCTCCATCATGAGTACTAGCCTCCATGATATCTAAGACATCCTCAAGAAGTGGTGTCTCAGAAAGGCAGCAGCCATCATTAAGGACTCCCATCACCCATTACACGCCCTCATCTCATTGTTACCATCAGGAAGGAGGTACAGAAGCCTGAAGGCAAACAATCAATGATTCAGGAACAGCCTCTTCCCCTTTGCCATTCAATTTCTGAATGGATATTGAACCCACAACTGTTACCTCACAACTTTTTTTATTTCTGTTTTTATACTACAGTACTAATTTAACTGTTAAACCTCAACCTGATTCTGATATAACTTGCCAAAAAGATTAAGGAGAGTTGAAGTTAAAAGATTAAGCATTTTAAAAGATAACTAGGGAAAGAGTTGGGCCTATAGGAACCAAAGGACTATCTGTGTGTTGGGCCAGAGAACAGAGGCGAGGTCGTAATACTTTTCACCTTCAGAAAAGGACAATATAGCTGGTGAATTCAGAGGGGACAGTGAAATTTCTAGGGTGGGTTTAAAGGTGGTTAAAATTGCAGTCCTAATGAGATCTATCCCAGACTGCTACTGAAAGCAAGGAAAGAGATTGCTGAAGCTGCAGAGATTTTTAAATCACTAGCCATAAGTGAGGTGCCAGATAACAAGAGGTCAGCAAAGGTCAAAGGTGAAAGATGAAGGATCAGAATTAGCCCATTTGGCCCATCGAGTCTGCTACACCAGTTCATTATGAGCGATCTATTTTCCCTCCCAATCTCCTGCCTTCTCCCTGTATCCCTTCATGCCCTAACTAATCAAAAAGCTATCAAACCCTGCCTAAAATATACCCAATGACTTGGTCTCCATAAGATGGATAAAATTCCAGGTATGTGAATCAGTGGTAGGGAAGCTATTGGGAAAGATAAAATCTGAGGGACAGAATTAATGTACACTTGGAAATATGAGGATTTAGCATGGCTTTTTCCTATAGGAGAAATAGGATTCAGTTATTCACAGAGATAACAATTGTACTGGTGAAGCCTTTGATAAGACACAACAGAAGAGATTGTTCCAAAAGATAGAAGTTACTGAGCCACGGAGTTGTGAAGCACTACAGCACAGAAACTGGCCCTTCAACCCATCTAGTCCATGCTCATCTGTTTTTATGCCTAGTCCCATCTATCTGCACTTGAACCACAATCCTCCACACCTCTCCCATCCACCTACCTATGTCGAAGAAATATGACTCTAGAGGCCAGACTTGATACCTTTATTCAGCATGATATCATAGAGAGCCTGCAGAAAGGTGCAAGGCTCTGAGTTATGGAGCAATTTCGGCATATATTCATACTCACAAAAAGCAAATATACATGACTACATGAGTACCAGATATTCTTAATCTTAGAGCAGTGAAGTGGATAAAAGCAAATTTCTCTTAAACATTGCAAATGAACCCAGATCCACCGTTTCCGTTGACAACCTGCTCCATCCTCTAAGTCAGGCGTTCCCAGCCTATTGTTATGCCGCGGACCCCTACCATTAACTGAGGGGACCGTGGACCCCAGGTTACGAACACCTACTCTAAGTGAATGGGCTTTCCCCTCAGGTTCCCATAAAATATTTCACCTTCCACCCTATAGCTGTGACTCTTAATGGTAGGCTCACCCACCTCAGCGGCAAAACTCTTGCATGTATTTACCCTACAATACCCATCATAATTTTGTAAGGTCTGCCCTCATCCTCCCACGTTCTGGGGAATACAATCCTATCCTTTTCAACCTTTCCCTATTGGAGTCCTTGGGATCAAAGTCAAGTTGGTGAATTGGATCCTAAAAGAGTTGGGTTGATGAATCAGAGGGTGACCTTGGAGGGTTGACTTACTGATTGGAAGCCTGTGACCAGTGGCGTACACAGGAATTGGTGCAGGGACTCTTTAAACGTCACAACCACGGACACTCACAGTTCAGCAAATGTACTCATGAATACGCACATTCAAACTCATTACTGTTTCATTAAGGCGGCTCTAACCCCCTTCTTTTCATTGTAACCTTGTCGAAACTTGAGCAAATCAGAGCGACACTACGCTCCATACTTACCTTCATCCTCGTCTGAGAGAGAGGACTGCCATTCCAACTGACGCTGAAAAGGGGCAGTTTAGCATTTAGATATTGCTTTTGGCTGCGGCATTGGCACTTAACCTTCGGTTTGAGGGGTCTTAGTTAACGGCCTCATTAGCCGAGAGTGTATTGTTTCCTTTCCCGAGAAATTCTGCAAAGTTCGCAGTAAAGTCGGCCCGCTTCAGCGTCTCTCTCTCTCCGCACTTGGGCCATATCTCAATATTCTGACACTATATTGTATTATGATTTGGAGATGAATAAATGTTTGTGGATGACATAAAAAATTGGCAGTGGCGCTGCCAGTGAGTCAGATGGTGATAGGATGTTACTGATCAATTCATAAAAAGGGAATATCAATGGCAGATGGAATTTAATCCTGGTAAGTGCAAGGTGATGCACTTGAGAAGGACTAATAAGCTTAGGACATGAGGGCCATCTATAAATTTATCAATGACTCAACGATTGTTGGCAGAATTTCAGATGGTGACAAGGTGGTGTACAGGAATGAGACAGATCAGCTGGTCGAGTGATGTCACAACAACCTTGCACACAGCATCAGTAAGGCCGCGGAATCGATTGCGGACTTCAGGAAGGGGAAGTCGGATGAACACACAACAGTCCTCTCCGCGGGGTCAGCAGAGGCAAAGGTGAGTTTCAAGTTCCAGGGTGTCAACTTCTCTGAGGATCTATTCTGGGCCAAAGATAATGATGCAATGAAGAAAAGGGATGACACCGGCAATATTCCATTAGGAATTTGAGGAGATTTGAGATGTCACTGAAGACTCTTGCAAATTTCTACAGATGTACCCTGGAGAGCATTCTGACTAGTTACATCATTCTCTGGTACGCAGGCAACAATTCACAGGATCAGAAAAACCTGCAGAGGGTTATAAACAGCCTGCTCCATCATGGGCACTTGACTCCCCACTATCGAGAACATATCCGAAAGGCGATGCATCAAGAAGGCAGCATCCATTGTTAAGAACTCCCATCAACCCAGAACATGTCTTCTGCTCGATTCTACCATCAGGGAGGAGGTACAGGAGCCGGAGGGCACGCACTCAACGTATTCGGAACAGCTTTTTCCCTCCATCATCAGATTTCTGAATGTTCCGTGAACCCACTAACACTGCCTCACTATTTTTGTTCTCTTTTTGGCTTATTTTTTTTATATACACTTCTCATCATAAATATTGGTGTTTTATGCATTGCAATGTACTACTGATGCAAAGCAACAAATGTCACAACAATATGGCATCAATAATAAATCTAATTCTGGCCCCGGTGATTTGAGGAACAGAACCGTGAGGTTCAAATTGTGGATGACAGCACGAGTACTGAAAGAGATGGAAGGTGGCATATGGGATGCTTGCCTCCGTTAGTCAGGCTATTGAATACAAAAGCAGGCTCAACATTATACTCGTACAGAATTATGAGGGGTATAGATAGGGTAAATGTAAGCAGGCTTCTTCTACTGAGGTTGGGTGGGACTACAACTAGAGGTCATGGGTTAAGGGTGAAAGGTGGAACGCTTAAGGGGAGCATGAGGGGAAGCTTCTTCACTCAGAGGGTCATGAGAGGGTGGAATGAGCTGCCAGCACAAGTGGTGCTTGCTACTTTAAGAGAAGTTTGAATAGGTACATGGTCCTGGTGCAGGTCGATGAGAATAGACGGTTTAAATGGTTCAGCACGGACTAGATGGGACAAAGGACCTGTTTCTGTGTTGATTAAAACACATTGGTTGGCTTACATTGAAGTGTTGTGTATAATTGTAATCGTCCCACTTTACGAAAAGCATAATTGCACTGGACAGCTTACACAGGACATCGGTCCAGTTGTCACCTGGGATAGATTATTTCATTACCAAGAGAGACCAGATGGGCTGGGTTTGTTAGCGGAAAGAGATAGAGATGATAAGGGGCCGAAAGAGTGTAGAAATTATGAAACTTTTACCCAGATCCAGGCAGCTGAAACTGGATGACATAGATTCAGAGTGAAGGCAAGAAGCCTAGAGGGATCAGTCATGTTGTGATTGGAATCCAGATCGGGCTCCCTGTACGGATGGTGAAGGCAGAGAATCTCACAGCACTGAAGAAAAATCTGGATGAGCACTTAATTTGCCAAGGCAAAGGCAGCAACAGACCAAGTACTGGGGAACGGGGTAAGTGCTAATGGAGACTTGATGTTCACTCTGGGTGCGATGGGCTGAAGGGCCTGTGTCTATGCTGTATGACATTATGACTAACTTGTTCAGGAGTGATAGCGCCATAGAAAACTACAGCACGGAAACAGGACCTTTGACCCATCCAGTCCATTTAAACTGCCTACTCCCATCGACCTGCACCCAGATCATAACCCTCCATGACCCAACCAATCATGTACCTATCCAAACTTCCCTTAAATGTTGAAATCAAGCTCGCATAAAACCACTTGTGCTGGCAGCTTATTCCACACCCTCACCATCCCCCAAGAGAACAAGTTTCCCCTCATGTTCCCCTTAAACTTTTCACCTTTCACCCTTAACCCATGACCTCTAATTGTAAGCCCACCCAACCTCAGTAGAAAAAGTTTGCTTGCATTTTCCCTATCTATATCCCTCACAATTTTGTATACCTCTATCAAATCTCCCCTCAATAAAAACATGACCCGAAATAAACTAGAAACACTAAAATGAGTCAGGAGCTTCTAAATAAAGGAAAGCTTAAACAATGCAGATTCACAAATAACTATGGCCTAAATAAATGCAATCTAATCAAAAAGGAAAAAGATCAACTTTGTTTGCCACATAGACATCAAAACACACAGTGAAATGTGTCGTAAATTGCGTCAACAACCAACGTGTTGCAAGGATTGTGACGGAGTCGCCAGGCCTCTGATGCTAACAGCATGCCCACAACTCCCTAATCCTGACTAACCTGTGGGAGGAAACCAGAGCACACACTTGGTCACAGAGAGAATGCACAAATTTGTTACGGGCAAAGGCAGGAACCGAACCCAGACCAGTGATTGTTGGAGCCAAAAAACACAGCACTAACTGCTACAGTACCCCAACTAGAACCCGAGTAACAGAGGCCTCTCTAATAAACAGAAGCTCGGTCACCTGGAGAACAAGTAAACAAGATCCCCTAAATATCAACAGAATCAGAATTAGATTCAGGCTTAATATCACCAACATATGTCATGACTTCTGTTTACTTTGTGGCAGCAGTACAATGCAATACATAATAATAGAGAGGAAAACTGAATTTAATATATATAATAGCTGAACTAAATAGCTGGTGCAAAAATAGAAATAAAAAAGCAGTGAGGTAGTGTTCACGAGTTCAACCGCCATTCAGAAATCAGACGGCAGAGGGGAAGAAGCTGTTCCTGAATCATTGAGGCTTCTGTCCCTCTTTCCTGATGGTAACAATGAGAAGAGGGCATGTCTCGGGTAATGAGGATCCTTAATGATGGGGACCGCCCTGTTGATGCATGGTTCCTTGAAGAAATCCCAAATAAAAAGGCATCAGAAGATTACACAAAACCCTATAAAGGTGATGACGAATCAGCATATAGGAAGGATTTGAAAATCTAGTTGAGTGGTGCCATAACAACAAAGTCAGCAAGACCAAGGAGCTGATTATTGACTTCAGGAGGAGGAAAGCAAGGTCCATTAGCCAACCCTCATCAGAGGATCAGAGGCAGGAGAAGATCAGCAACTTTAAATTCCTCTATGTTATTATTTCAGAGATCTTGTCCTAGGCCCAGCACGCCAAGTGCAATTGCGCAGAAAGCAAGGCAACGCCTCTAGGAGGATGCAGAGATTCAGCATGACATCTAAAGCTGACAAACTTCTACGGATGTGTGGTGAAGAGTATATTGACTGGCTGCACTACAACCTGGTGTGGGAACACCAGTTTCCTTGAATGGAAAGTCTTACAAAAGGTAGTGGAATTGGCCCAGTCCATCACAGGGAAAGGCCTCTCCACCACTGAGCACACCCACATGAAACATGAAAACAGCATCCAATATCAAAGGACCCCCACCACCCAGGACATGCTCTCTTCTCGCTCCTACCTTCATAAAGACATAAGAAAAAGGAGCAGGAGTGGACCATCTAGCCTATTCAGCCTGCTCCGCTATTCAATAAGATCTGGCCATGGATTCAACTCCACCTACCTGCCTTTTCCCATAACTCTAATTCCCAACTATGCAAACATCTACCCAACCTTGTCTTAAATATATTTACTGAGGTAACCTCCACTGCTTCATTGGGCAGAGAATTCCACAGATACACCACCCTCTGGGAAAAGCAGTTCCTCCTCATCTCCGTCCTAAATCTACTCACCCAAATCTTGAGGCTATGTCCCCTAGTTCTAGTCTCACCCACCAGTGGAACAATTTTCTTGCCTCTGGTCTTACCTATCCATTTCATAATTTTATATGTTTCTAGAAGATCGGCACTCATTCTTCTGAATTCCATCTAGGACAGTCCCAGGCGACTCAATCTCTCCTGATCTCTAGAATCAACCTGGTGAACCTCCTCTGCACTGACTCCAAAGCCAGTATATCCTTCCTCGAGTACTGCATGCAGTACTCCAGGTGCGGCCTTACCAGTACCCTGTACAGCTGCAGCATAACCTCCCTGCTCTTAAATTCAATCCCTCTAGCAAAGACGGACAACATCCCATTTGCCTTCTTGATAGCCTGCTGCACTTGCAAACCGACCTTTTGTGATTCATGAACAAGCACTCCCAAGTCCCTCTGCACAGCAGCATGCTGCATTTTTTTTTTACCATTTAAATAATAATCTGCTCTTTCATTTTTCCCTTCCAAAGTGGATGACCTCGCATTTACCAACATTGTACTCCATCTGCCAGAGCCCTGCCCACTCAGTTAACCCAACTCTCAGGAAGAAGGCAAGCCAGAACTCTCAAGAACAAAAGTCATAACGTTGGTGAGGCCACACTTGTAGTATTGTGTACACTTTGTTCGCCCTGTATTCAGAAATATGCTACTAAACCAGAAAGAGTGCAGAAAAAACATTACCCAGATTTTGCTTGGACCTGGGGGCCTGAGTTACAAGGAAAGGTACCGATACGACAGGACCAGGGTCTTAGCGTGAGAAACAACCCGACGTTTGGACTTTTTAAAAGCTGGGACAGAATGATTTAAAAGGCAGGGCAATGCGACCAGAGGCAAGGGTTGAGGCCAGTTCTTATCACTGTTCCACGACGGTTACTCCATTCCCCGCTGCACTGAGTTGAGCTGTGGCCCTGCTCTGGCAGCTCTAGGCTTCACATCTGTGGACTCACTTTTGTTATGAATGCTGCTGTTTGTGCGATTTGTGTTTTTTCTTCCTCTCTCTGCCCACTGCATGCTTGCTGGTCTTTTTTTTAAAAATGAGTTTATACTTTAATACTTTATTGTCGCCAAACAATTGATACTAAAGCATACAATCATCACAGCAATATTTGATTCTGCGCTTCACGCTCCCTGGAGTACAAATCGATAGTAAAACAATAAAAATTTAAATTATAAATCATAAATAGAAAATAGAAAAGGAAAAGTAAGGTAGTGCAAAAAAAACGAGAGACAAGTCCGGATATTTGGAAGGTACGGCCCAGATCTGGGTCAGGATCTGTTCAGCAGTCTTATCACAGTTGGAAAGAAGCTGTTTCCAAATCTGGCCGTACGAATCTTCAAGCTCCTGAACCTTCTCCCGGAGGGAAGAGGGACAAAAAGTGTATTGGCTGGGTGGGTCGTGTCCTTGATTATCCTGGCAGCACTGCTCTGACAGCGTGTGGTGTAAAGTGAGTCCAAGGATGGAAGATTGGTTTGTGTGATGTGCTGGGCTGTGTTCACAATCTTCTGCAGCTCCTTCCGGTCTTGGACAGGACAACTTCCATACCAGGTTGTGATGCACCCTAGAAGAATGCTTTCTACGGTGCATCTATAAAAATTAGTGAGGGTTTTAGGGGACAGGCCAAATTTCTTCAGCTTTCTCAGGAAGTAAATGTGCTGGTGAGCCTTCTTGGCAGAAGACTCTACTTGGTTAGACCAAGTCAGGTCATTTGCTTTTTTTTAATTTACTTGTTCTGTGGCTGCCTGTAAGCAGTCGAATCTCAGGGCTGTATGATGTATACATATTTTGATAATGAATGCACTTTGAAGTTGTGTAGATTAGAACTTTATTCTCTAGAACGCAGACACTGAGCAGAGAACTGATTGAAAGTATAGATTATCACCAAGACCACAGATGGGAGAGAAAGTAAATTGTCATTTTCCCAGGGAAGAGGGTGTGAAAAACAAGAGGGCATCACAGGTGAAGGGATTCACATCCTGGGGTCCACGGATTCCTTGCTACATGGTATGGGTCCACAGTATAGAAAAGGTTGGGAACCTTGGGAACCCCCAGAGCTGAGAGATTTAAAAGAGCCATCAAGGGCGGCTCCCACAGGCAGAGAGCGGTGCGCATTTGGACTGAGCTTGCCAGAAGTAGTGGCTGAGGCAGAGACATTAGCAAAATTTAAAAGCCATCTCGGTTAGTAGATAGAGAGGAGAGGTTAGAGGGCTGTGCGCCAAATGAGGGCAGATGGGACCAGCTCACCGGGCAACACAGTCATCACAAACAAGGTAGACAGAAGGACCTGCTTCCCATCTGTTGCATGATTCCAAGACAGAGCCCAAATAAACAACAAATTCACCCAATACATTTCCATCCCCCATTTTCATCCCTAAAGCATTACCTAAGAAACATCTGAATCCCAAAGAACTTCAATTCAACATAACCCAGTCTATACAAATACCCCAGACTTTAAACAACCAAGTTCCGGGCAATAAGCCAGGACCTCCATAATTAAAATAATTCTGGATGTCAATTAATGCACACACAACCTATGAATTCCAGAAAACAGTCTAATAAATCACACAAGTTCAAAGTAAATTTGATTATCAGAGTTTATACAGTATATGTCACCACATACAACCCTAAGATTCATTCTCCTGTGGGCATACTCAGCAAATCTATAGAATAGTAACTACAACAGAATCAATTAAAGATCAAGTGGAGCATAGAATACAAACTGTGCAAATGCAAATATAAATAAATAGCAATAAGTACAAAGAGCATGAACTATCAAGATAAAGATTCCTTAAAGTGAGATCATCGTTTGTAGGAACATCTCAATGGATGAGCGCAGTTATCCACTTTTGTTCAAGAGCCTGATGTTTGAGGATTAGGAACCATTCTTGAACCTGGTGGTGCGAGTCCTGAGGCTCTTGTACCTTATATGTGATGGGGGCAGTGAGAAGAGAGCATGGCCTGGGTGGTGAGGATCTCTGATGAATGATGCTGCCTTCCTGTGACAATGTTTCATGCAGATATGCTCAGTGGTTGGGAGGGCTTTACCAATGAGACTGGGCCAAATCCATTACCTTTTATAGGATTTTCCCATTAAAGGCATTGGTGTTTCCATACCAGGCTTCAATCCAAGAGTCAGCTGCAAACTCAACTAAGTATCTCATTTCTCCAAGTATCACAGGATACCAAAGAATTCAGGAAACCTATGAATCAAAGAAAAACACTAGAATCTAAAAAATTCAGAATCCAGGTCCCTACCATTGAGCACATCTGCATGAAACACTGTCACAGGAAAGCAGCATCCCTCATCTGGGAGCCCTATCACTCAGGGCCCTATTCATGCTCTCGTCTCACTGCTGCCATCAGGAAGAAAATTCAGGAGCTTTAGAACTCACACCACCGGGTTCAGGAAAAGTTACTACACCTTAACGATCAGACTCTTGAAACAAAGGAGATAACTTCTCCTGTTCTGACATCGAATGGACTCACTTTCAAGGACCCTTCATCTCATGTTCTTATTTATTTATTCTTATTTCTTTTTTTTTGTATTTGCAGTTTGGTGCTTGCTCCACTCTGGTTGAATGACCAAGTTGTTGTGGTCTTTCAGTGATTCTGTTATGGTTATCATTCTATAGATTTATTGAGTATGCTCACAAGAAAATGAACTTCAGGGTTGCATATGGTAACCTATATGCGCTTATAATAAATTTATTTTGAACTTTGAACTTAAACAACCAAAAGCTAAATAATATACTTCAATAGGATTGAACCAATATAACCAGATACTTGGAAAATGGAACATAAAAGAGTAGAGCATAGAACAGGCCATTCGGCCCACAATGTTGGGCTGAACCAGCTAAAAATCAAATCAAAAACAGGCAAACACTAATCCCTCCTACCTACAGCAGTAGGCAGCCATCGATCCCAGGGGATCATGGGTTTGGGCCTCTGATGGACTGTGTCCTCTCCAAAGCGCAAGCCTGGGGGGGGGAGGGGAAGATTTGAAGAACCGGCTGTTTCCCTTACAGCGGGATCCCCCTCTCCACCTCACTATGTAGTCCGAGGGAAGGGCAAGGGCCGATACAGCTCGATCCAGTGTCATCACAGAGGTAGCCAGAGTGAAGTTGTAAACAACATCAAACTGCCTCAGGAACCCCGGCTCCGGATTTCTTCCTCCGGGTTTACTCCCGAAGCCTTTCCCACGGGCAGGTATGGCCACAAGGCAGCGGAGGTTTAAAATCAGAGTTTTCTCTCTCCTAGGCCGGCTGCCCTCCAAGGCTGACGAGCCCCACCTGCTCCTACCTACACCATGTCCATATCCCTCCATCCTCCTTATATCCATGTGCCAATCTAACCATTAAAACAGTGACCCGTACAGGGATCAAACCCGCGACCCCTAGCATCATCAGCAGCACACTCTCACCAGCTGAGCTAACCGACCTCACTACCTAAAGAAAGATCCCAAGTAATAACCCTACGTAATAGGGGACCTACACAACCTCAGACACAGATTACTGGCATATGTCGTAAAATTTGTTAACTTAGCGGCAGCAATACAGTGAAATACATTATAACATAGAAAAAATTAAAAATACAGTAAATATATATGTATAATAAATAGTTAAATTAAAAGTATTGAGGTCGTATGAAGGCGTATGGCAGAAGGGAAGAAGCTGTTCCTGAATCGCTGAGTGGGTGACTTCAGGCTTCTGTACCTCCTTCCGGACAGTGGAAGTTTTCGAGTGTTTTAGGTTGAGAAATCAAATCTCCTCAAACTCTTAATGAAATATAGCCCCTCCCATAAACTTGCCCCGAACCAAAATAAACTATGACCTTCCAATGCACGGATTCTAAATAAGCTAAATTAACAACGATAATCGCGTAAACCAGAATGTAAACAACTAACGCTTTCATCAGTGGCCACACATAAATCAGACTGCAGGTCACATCCCCTGAGCATAACGAAATTAATCCAGATATTGCAAGTAAAATCAGGATCACAAAATAATTCTGGTCCCCTGAACGAGATCAACCTAGAAACTGGAATGCAGGTAATTCGAAACCGTCACAAATAATTCAGGACTCCAATTAGGCCGCCAAATAACGCAACCTCGCCATTCGAGAAGTTAAATAACCCAGGTCCCCAAATAAACAAGCGACCTGAAGAAAGTCAGGGCAGGACAGAAGCAAACAACCCGGACCATGATATAAATCAAGGTTCCGAGAAACAAAGTACCTGAGCTTAAAGTAAATCAGTTACTCAATAGGGCAGCCGAAATAGAACTCATAATATCCATGCTCTCTCCCTCACTACTTTGTTGACCAGAGTCCCGGTGCCCACATCCCCACATCTTCTAGATCAGGGGTTCCTGACCTTTTTTAAGCCGGTTAACCGAGGAGTCCACGGACCCCAGGGTGGAAACCCCGGACGGAGACCCTTGAATCCCGGTTCCAGCTTATCCAGATCACCGAAGTACCAATGCCATGCGCCCCCCTCCCCCAAAATTCCTCACACTCTCGAATGGCTGAGTGGCTGCACATGAGGATTTAAAAATACATAGAAAGCAAATTGAACACGGAGGAAGTTTCAAAGGTGAGTTGGGCTTCATGCGACACACTCTCTCTCAAACACACACACACACACACACAAACAATTCATACACACCCACCTCCCCCACCCGGTCTCCGCCGTGTCCCCCCGCCCTGCCCTCCCCTTGCTTACCTTCTCGATTTTAGCCAGCCATTCCCGGTTCAATACCAGCTCTGACATAAACGCCTGGTGCTTCAGCCATTTTTTGTGCAGTTTCTGAGCATCATCGTGTGACGTGTTCCGGACTGTCAGCATCTTCTCATTAATCCACTCTGCCAACTGCAAGTGAGAGAGAAAACCGTGAGCTCCCCCCCACCACACACACACACTGCATCCTGGGTTGCTGGAGCCTGGAGTGCTGCAGTTCTCCCAACACCTCCCCCCCCCCTCCCCTCCCCTCCCCTCCCCAGCCTCCTTGACTGACCTCAGCACATTCAGTCAGTGTGCAATACTGCAGTCTCTGCCTACCTACATCCCACACACACACACGTCACTGAGTGCTGCACTTGACAATGCTGCAGCAGGCTTCGACAGCAGCAGCCCCGGCCGCCTGCTCAAGTCCTCCCGCCCAGAGTGGCTGGGGCGAACAGGTTTACTTGCGAGGAAGAAGTCCTCAGAAACGCGTCGGAACAAAGGGAGGTGCCGGAGGGGTGCGCCTCGCTAGGAGCCGAGCTTCAGACTGCAGCGCAGCCTGAGCGGAGGGGAGGCGCCGACAGGCTGATCGAAATAGAAAACGGGCACACTTTACACCCAGCGGGGCGGCGGGAACACCTGGACTGTCCAGGATGCCCGCTGGTTGCAGCCCGGCCAGTGTGCGAGGCAACCCGGCAACAATGCTACGTAGCCCGGCAACAACCGGACTCGTCCAACCAAATCCGAGACACTACCCACCAAACCACAGGGAAGCAACCCAGTCCCTGTGGACCAAATTAGCACAGCCATTGACCTCACCCTTCAAACATGGTAGGCTCCTCAACAGCACAGAACATGACCTGATGACTTCATCTGCCACCAACACACCCATGCAACATCTCCAGGCACTGGAGGGGCACAGGCTGTTTGCCAGTGCATCCATCCAACCGACTGCAAAGCACATCCTAACAACCAGGCAAAACACACAAAACGCCAGCGGAACTCAGCAGGCCAGGCAGCATCTCTGGAAAACAGTGAACAGTCGACATTTCGGCCGAGACTCTTCCTCAGGACTGGGGGGAGAAAAGTGAGAAGTCAGAGTAAGAAAGTGGGTGGGGAGAGGAGAGGAAGCAGTACAAGGTGGTAGGTGATAGGTGAAACTGGGAGGGGGGAGCGGGTGAAGTAAAGAGCTGGGAAGTTGATCGGTGAAAGCGATACGGGGTTGGAGAAAGGGAAATATGATAGGAGAGGAGAGAAGGCCCTGTTAGAAAGAGAAGGGGGAGGAACTCCAGAGGGAGGTGATGGGCAGGTAAGGAGATAAGATGAGAGAGGAAAATGGGAACGGGAATTACCGGACGTTCGAGAAATCGATCTTCAATCCAGATGTACCACTGGCAACCGCGGCCCAGTAGCGGCCTGCTGGTGGAGGGGAGGGGGGTGGGGAACAGCCAAATGGTGGGAAGAAACACAGCCTACTGGTAGAGAGAACAAAAATCACAGCCAACTGGTGAGAAGTAAAAAAAAGAACACAACGGCAGGGAAAAAAAAAGACAGCCCACTTGTAGCAGAAGATGGGCTACTGGCAGGTGAAATGTGGCCACTAGCAAAGAGAAACCGCAGATAGAAGTGCGACTGATTGGCGGAAGAAATTCTATCCAGCAACCATAACTACATCTCTATAGATCCAGTGAGCACATCAGCAAATGCAAAGAAGGCATTCTCGCAGATGTAGAACTACAGAGCTGGGACAGGATGTTCTCCCAGTTCTGTGAATAAGAATGGAAGGAAGAGGAGAGCCCTTCAGGTCTGTACCACCATTCCACAAGACAACACTGATTCAATCATGACATTAACACTGCTTCCTTGCTCTCTGTATTCCATCCTCTCCACTTCATGTACATTTAGTGAAGGCAGCTCCATAGCTCTCTGGGGGAATAGGGCCATGGAGTCAATCAGAAGAGAAGCAAGCTCACCAAACCTTCACAACCGCCCTGTGACACTAATCCCCTTTCCTCCCATATCCCCATCATACTCCCTCCAGATTTTCTCCCACCCACCTAACAGTGGCCAATTAACCTACAGCCTCCAACAGGATCACAACCTTCTCGTTGGCTTTCTAAACTTGAGTGTCTAAGGACTGGGAGAGCTTCATTGGCTGGAGTCAGGGTGTTAGGCTTCGGCTCTTGGTCGGGTCACCCATGCCAAGCAGGTCAAAGGGTAGAGGACATACTAAGAATGGTCCAGCTCAGGACTAACAACCCTGAATGGTCAAAAAAAATTATTACAGAAACATCAATGAAGAATCCTACAACATCTGAGTGGGATGGTATTCCTGAGTCTCCACTAGGGACTTGCTTGACTGACAATAATGAAGACCGTGAGGAAGCCACTGACACAATGAAGGAAGCCCTGAATACCACCAGAGATGGAGGACCTTCATTGCTGTCCTAAACGCCAGTGATGTAACGGGTAGTAAGTAAGTAAAGTACAAGTCAGGGGGAAATGGAGTGCAGGGGTAGGCCACAACCACAAGGAGAACGTGGAAACACCACACAGTCAGCACCAGAGGTTGGAAGTGAACCCGGGTCACCAGAACCATGAGGAAGTTGTTTTTCTGCACTTTGGTGTCACCCTCCTCTTTCCCAATATTACTGCTCTTCTCTGCCTGAGATGTGCGAAGCCCCTCATCATAAAACTATGCCTCCTAGTGCTTGATACACCCACTGGGGAAATGTCCTCAAGGCATCTCAGACTCTTGGGGTTCAATACAATCACCTCAGATTCCTTTGTACTTCATTAAGTACGGGGCTCAGCCTGTACAATCTCACCTGTGGTGCTCACCCATAAGATATAGAAGCAGAATAAGCCATTTGGCCCATCGACTCTGCTCCATTCCCCTCTCAGCCTTCTGCCCATATCCCTTCCTGCCCTGACTAATCAAGAATCTATCAACCTCTGCTTCATACACAGCCAATGACTTGGCCTCCACACCCACCCGAGGCAAGGAATTCTGCAAATTCATCACCCCCCGTTTCTGTTAGGAACCCCTAAACTGTGCTCCTTCCCTACCGAGCCCTTCCGGTGGCTGTACCAAGGTTCAGTGCATTCCTCAACACGTTTTCCTGCAATCTGCAATGTGTCAGTCCATAAAACCATGAGGAGAAACAATGAGCAGAATTAGGCCATTTGGCCCATCAGGTCTTGGCCACACCGAGCTTGAGTGCTTCCAAGTCCCTCGGCTCAGCACACACTCAGCCATTCTGGAATGTGCCAGTCAGCATCATTCCTCCACGGGAATCTCAATGTGCTGGTAGACCAAACAGTTTCGGGCAGACTGAAGGACATCTTTCACTGAGTTGATGATCTACCAGCAGCACTAGATGTCTGTGTGTGTGTGTGTGTGTGTGTGTGTGTGTGTGTGTGTGTCCGTCCGTCCCCGGGGACAGCCCGCAGATCAGATGCCCCATCAAGTACAAGGTAGATCCCCAAACAACAAAACATGTTCCAGCCACCACTGAGCACATCCTATAACATGCTCCGTGGCTACTGAATGGGTCCCAACAATCAACGACAAGCACGTTCAACATGCATCCCACCAATGGTGAAACAAACTCAGTGCACAATACATTTAATCAAGTGACGCAGAAGACTGTGAGAGAGGGGGGTGTGAGAGAGAGGGGTGTGTGAGGGGGTGGCGTGTGAGAAGGGAGGCATGGGGGAGCATGTTGGGGGCGTGTGTGGGGGTCTGTGGGAGAGGGAGGGGAGAGAGGGAGAGAGACGAGAACGAGAGAGAGATAGAGAGAAAGAGAAAAAGAGAAGAGATAAAGAGAGAGAGATTGGTGTTTCTGCTGGTGCTAGCGGGGTAGTGGGAGAAGGCTGATGCTTCTGCTGCTGTTTGTGCGTGGGGTCGAGGGAGGGATTTGGGGTTCTGATGTTACTATCATTCATTATTTGGGGTTTCGTGTTCTGTGGATCTCTCTGTGAAGAGTAGTAATTTCAGGTTGTATAGATTCTCTGATATTAAATTTGATTTGAAGAACACAGCCAAGAGCAATGACAGCAAACACGAGAACACCACCAGTCATAAGCCAGTAATACAAAGAGACATCCCGGCTGCCACAGGCATTCTGTGACCACCATGGTTATCCCAGTAATTAGGATAACAAGACACCCACACAAAATGCTGGAGAAACTCAGCAGGTCATGCAGCTTCTACGCCATGAACCAGTCAACATTTGAAGGTGGCACTCTTCATCAGGACAGGAAAAGTAAGGGGTGGAAGCCAGAATAAGAAGGTGGGGGAGGGCAAGGTGTACAAGCTGGGAGGTGATAGAGGAGACCAGGTGAGGTGATAGGTCAGACCAGGTAAGGGGTGAAGTGGGTGGGTGAGGGCAGGGAAATGAACATGCATTGATTATAAGGGGATAAAGATGCCCCCAGTAGTTGCATTTTACCGGGTCTATACTGTTCTATAGAAACTGATCCTCTGTCTTAAATTTATTTTCCAACTCTTTGCCATCCCATGTTCTACCAGGTGTCAGACCTGGAAGTTGCAGCAGTGTTGTACAATGATAGAGCTGAGCAGATTGGAACTGCACCCTCACGTTGAACAACTGTCTGAGTGGTGGACAGTGACTCATCTGTGTTCACCAAAATTAAAGCCCACCAATGTACAGTGACTAATCACCACCACCTTCCTTCTTCTGGTCCAACCAGTTCCCCTTCTCCATCACTGTCCTCCATCTGACAGAACTGGCCCCTCACCCTCAACAATTTTTCCCTCCGCTCCTCCCACTTTCTCCACACTCAAGGAGTAGCCGTGGGCCCAACTATGCCTGGCTTTTTGTTGCCTCTGCAGAACAGTCCACGTTCCAAGCCTTCCCTGGAAATGGTCCCTAACTCTTCCTGTGCTACAGTGACGACTGCATTGGTGCTGCTTCCTTCACCCATGCTGAAAACACCAACTTCATTAACTTCCCCCCTGCCCTTAAATTCACTTGGTCCACTTCTGACACCCCCCCCCCACCCCACCTACCCTTCCTCAATTTCTCTGTCTCCATCTCTGGAGACAAACTGTCTACTGACATCTTTTCCAAACTTACTGGTTCCCACAGCTACCTCTACTATACCTCGTCCCACCCAATCTCCTGTAAAAAATGCTATTCCCTTTCTCAGTTGCTTTGTCTCTGCCGCACCTCTTCCTTGGATGTAATTTTCCTTTCCAAGACATCAGAGATGTCCACCTTTTTCAAAGTACAGGTTTTCCCTTCCTCCACCATTGATGCTGTCCTCAGCATCATCTCAGCCCATTTCTCAAACATCTGCACTCACACCACCTTAATAGTGATAGAGTTCATCTTGTCCTTCCCAAATACCCAATGAGCCTCCGCAATCTCAAAGGGATCCTACCACTAAATATATCTTTACCTCCCCCCTCTGCTTTTTGCAGCGATCACTCCCGCCATTCCCCTTGTCCATTCATTCCTCCCCATGGCCAAAGTGTTAACTTACCCATTCACCTCAATCCAGAGCCCCAAACAGAGTTTCTGGGCAAGGCAACACTTCACCTGCAAACCTGCTGGGGTCATCTATTGTATCCAGTGCTCCCGATGTAAGTGAGGCATAGTGAGACCCATCATAAATTGGGGGGGTCTGCTTCGTCGAGCACCTCCGCTCCATTCACCGAAACTGGAACTTCCTGGTGGACAAACATTCTAATCCCATTCTGACATGTCGGTCCCTGGCCTTCTCTTGGGCCACGAGGGGTGGAGGAGCAACACCTTATATTCCATTTGGGTAGACTCCAACCTGATTGCACAAGTATCAATTTCTCCTTCCAGTAAAATAAATTTACCTCCCCCTTTCCTCTTCTTCTATTCCCCCACTCTGGCCTGTTACCTCTTCTTACACTCCTATTACTTCCCCATGCCCCCATCTCCTTCCCTTTCTCCCATGGTCCTCTCTCCTCTTCTATCTTCTCCAGCCCTTTACCTTTCCTACCCACTTGTCTTCACCTATTACCTTCCAGCTATCCTAACCTTCTACCACCACCTTTTCATTCTGGCATCTTCCCCCTTCCTTTCCAGTCCTGCGGAAGGGTCTCAGCCCAAATCGTCAACAATTTATTCATTTCCATAGATGCTGCCTGACCTGCTGAGTTCCTCCAGGATTTTCTGTGCGTTGTTGTGTTAATCTATGCTGCACCCCAGTGATGTACAATGACCAATCTGTGTTCACCAGTTTTGCACCGTGATGTACAGTGATTGCTCAGTTTTCAGTAATTCCCTCCTTCGTATTACAGATCGACAGAATACTGTCGTTCCTTAAAATTGAGAGCTGGAATAGGATGTGGTACATTTGGAATTTCAGGATCTCACTAAGCTACTGCATAGGAGGCAGGTTAACAAGTTAAAGCCAATATAGCTAGGGATGTTGTGCTGTGGTGAAGTGAGAATTGACAGAAAGCAAGAAGTGTGAAAAAATTGAACCGTAAAGTCACATATAGAAACAGTCCCTACAGATCATTTATACTAAGTATCATGACCATCTAATCCCATTTTCCTGAATTAATCCCATATCCCTCTATGCCACACTCAGTCACGCACCTGTCCCAATGCCTCTTCAATATTGTTACTGTACCTGCCATAGTCCATTCTGGGTATCAGCGACTCTTTGTGAGAAAATAATTACCACTCAGATCCCCTTCAACCTCCTTCCTCTCACCTTAAACCCATGCCCTTTAGCTTCAGGCCACTTAACCATGAGAAATAGATACTAGCAATCAATCCGAGGATCCGTCGGAGGTTGGCAGGCAGTGATTAGTAGGGCACTGCAGGCCGATAGTTATTGACAGACTAACTTAAGAGGTGGCTGAGGATCATATATCCAAGCTTGCTAATAATACAAATCTAGATGACGTTTTGAGTCAGGTGGAAGATGTAACGTAGGTTCAAGGAGAGAAGAACAGGCTGGTGAGTGGATGAGAACATGGTAGATTTAATACAGTGGAGAAAAAATGTGTAGCTGCACACACACAAAATGCTGGAGGGACACATCAGATCAGGCAGCATCTATGGAAGTGAATAAACAATTGATATTTCGGGCCGAGAGCCTTGTTCAGGACTGAGAAGGGAGAGGGAAGATGCCAAAATAAAAAGGAACGGGAAGGGGAAGGGGAGAAGGTGATAGGTGGAGCCAGGTGGGTGGGAAAGACAAATGGCTGGAGAGGAAGGAATCTGTCAGGATATTCCTCCTGTTTTCACTACTGTAAGTCATGCAATTCCCAGGCAGAGACTCGGGAATACCATTGCAGTCAGATGTAGAAAGACACTTCATTGCTGTTTCCATAACAGTTTTGTTTTAACTGGCCGGTTTGCTAGTCCTGAACTGAACCCCTGAACGTGGAGGAGCAATGGAGCACTCTCAGTCTGCCTTCTGCCCTTTGACCCTGTTTGGCATGGGTGACCCTACCAAGAGCCAAAGCATAAAGCCCCGACTCCAGCCAACATCGCTCTCCGGGTCATTCAGCCACGCAAACCCGACAAGGCTGTGGTTCCCTTAGACTAAAACTTACGAAACTGTTACAGGTCGTACATGCATGGAGGACATTTCCCTTGGCTAAAGCTTCAGCATCTAAGGGCCACAGTCTCAACATAAGGCTAGGCTCTCTAGGACAGAGATGTACAGAAATTTCTTCATGCAGAGGGTTGTGGAGATGAATCTGTCACTGTAAACATTGGTGTACAGTTCCAGGGAGGAGATATGTGTGTCTGTACAACACTGGGGTAATGTATAGGTCAGGCAGGTCTGTCAATTCGCATTCAGGTACAATCCCAGCTGCGATGTAGGTTAACGTACACTCCTACGGTACTATCAATACTAATAGTTGTGGGTCTGGTAGTGGTGGTGGGTCCGTCACTGTATAACGCTGGGGTACAGTACCAGTGGGCGCAGATCTGTCACCGTATAACACTGGGGTACACTACCGGTGGGGATGAGTCTGTCACTGTATAACACCAGGGTTCAGTGCTGGAGGGGACAAATCTGACACTGTGTAACACCAGGATATGGTACTGGTGGGGACGAGACTGTCACTGTCTAACACCAGGGTATGGTACCGGTTGGGTCAGTTCTGTCACTGTATAACGCCGGGGTATGGTACCGGTGGGGACGGGTCTGTCACTGTGTAATACTGGGGTATAGTACCAGTGGGGATAGATCTGCCACTCTATAACACCGGCGTACAATGTGGTGAGAATAGTCTATCACTCTACAACACTAGGGTACAGTACTAGTGGGAATGGATCTGTCACTGTACAACACTGGGGTACAGTAGTGCAGACAGGTTTAGGGACTATAATGATGGGGGCAATGTTCAGCATGGGATTGGCTCAAGTTCCCTGGAACCGTAAGGGAGAAGCTTAACTGGCAGACCCTGGAATGTCTACCGGTCTGGTGTTAGCTTCATGCTGACTGTCCCCCTCCAAATGGAGGGGCACTCTTCACTCTCTGATGTCTCTGTTGTATCATTCTTGGCTCTCCTGACATTAATACGCCTGTACAATCAAATGGCAAATATTCCAACTCTTCCCAGAGGGTAATAGGATCACTACGAATAGCAAATCAATCAATGGCATTCCACAGCCAACAATTCAACCCCTGTCCGCCACTCCGTCTTCCTCGGACCCTCAAAAGAATTTTTTTTTTCCCCACTGACCTCGTGACAGCTCTGGAGGAACCGCAGAAGCTCCCACTGGTCGCTTAGCCGCACCAACCACTCATGGGCAAGCTTGTAGTTGTTTTGGCTCCTGTAAACGAGATGGAAACTGTTAATCCTGCTCCGACACAAGGCAGCAGAACTGCAGCAGAGTGGCTAGCCCAACGCTTTACAGTACCAGCAACACGGGTTCAATTCCCGCCATTGTCTGAGGAGTTTGTATGTTCTCGCCATTACCACATGTGTTTCCTCTGGGAATTCTGGTATCCTCCCACATCCCAAAGTCATATGGGTAAGTAAGTTAATTGGGAACAGGCTCATTGGGCTAATAGCACCTGTTGTTGGCTATGAAGGAATCAAAATAGGGAAGTAAACATCAAAATCAAAAGAGGCAAGGACGGTGGAAGTAGACAATCAGATTGTCTTTGTTCTTGCCATATGGTTAAAGGAATGGAGGCTGCCATTTTGTGAGCTGTCTTGTGAATGGGTGTCAGGAATAGCAAAAGTGCTTTAAAGTGGACACACAAAAATGCTCCTGATAATCTGCTGAACTAGAGATGAATTTCCAAATAACAAGTTATTTGTGAGGTGTTTCTCGGTAAGATGGACCATACAGGTTGATAATTGGAGAAGTCCGAGTCTGAACTGAGTAACCAAAGCCAGGTAACTCTAATTCTTCTAAAGGAACTGGTAACTGACTGGCTGCATCACAGCCTGGTATGGAAACACCAATTCCCTTGAACGGAAAATCCTACAAAAGGTAATGAATGCAGTCCAGTCCATCACGGATAAAGATCATGAAGCATTATCGCAGGAACCCTGGAACATCATCAGGGACCCCCACCACCCAAGACATGCTCTCTTCTCACTACTGCCGTCAGGAAGAAGGCACAGGAACCTCAAGACTCACACCACCAGGCTCAGGAACAGTCATTACCTCTCAACCATCAGGCTCTTGGACCAGAGGGGATAACTTCACTCAACTTCACTCAGCCCAGAAACTATGAACTCACTTTCAAGGACTCTTCATCTCATCTTCTTGATATTTATTGCTTATCTATTTTGTTATTATTAATTCTTTTTTCATTCTTTTTTGTATTTGCACAGTTTGCTGTCTTTTGCACACCCCTGGTGGTGCAGTCTTTCACGGAGTCTATTATGGTTATTGGATTTACCGAGTATGCCCGCAAGAAAATGAATCTCTGTGTTGTACATGGTGACATACATGTACTTTAATCATAAATTTCCTTTGAACTTAACTGGGTGGTCTGCTCTGATTCAGAACAAAGAGATATTAGTTACAAGAGGAAAATCAGAGCAGTCTGGTCTCTGGCACTGAGACTACCTCTGTGACTCAGATGGGAAGGTGGAAGAAGAGGTGCACTGTGGTAATGGGGGATTTGTTAGTTAGGGGAACAGATAGGAGATTCTGTGGGTTTCCACATGCGATTCCACAATGGTACATTGCCTCCTGGGTGCCAGGATCAGGGACATCTCGGACTGAGTCCTCAGTATTCTCAATTGGGAAGGTGAACAGCCAGAGGTCATAGTCTATGTTGGTACCAATGACATGAGTAGGATGAGTGACAAGCTTCTGCATAGGGAGTTCAGGGAGTTAGGTGCTAACCCCTCCAGGGCTGTGATTTCTGGATTGCTACCCATACCACAGCTAGTGAGGCCAGAACTAGGAAGATCATGCAGTTTAACACGTGGCAAAGGAGTTGGTGCAGGAGGAAGGGCATATGATTTTTGGATCATTGGGCTCTCTTCCAGGGAAGGAGGGCCCTTTTCCACCTAAACTGGGGGGGAACTAATATCCTAGTGGGAAGGTTTGTTAATGCTGCATGGTGGGGTTTAAACTAGAGTTGCAGGGGGATGGGAACTAGAATGCCAGAACTGTTAGAGGAGAGGTTGGAGAAACAGATGTTGGTAAAACCTCAGACAAAGCCAGAAATCAAAAGGTTGAGCATGGTGCAACTAATTCCTGAACAGCATATATTTCAATGCAAGAAGTATCGTAGGAAAGGCAGATAAGCTCAGGGCATGGATCAACACCTGGAATTACAACGTTGCAGCCATTAGTGAGATTTGATTGCAGAAGGGACAGGACTGGCAACTCAATATTTTGGGGTTCTGGTGTTTTTGACATGAAGAGCTGGAGGGATTAAAGGAGAAAGGGGTGGTGTTACTTGTCAGGGAAAATGTTACGGCAGGCTGTATCAAGCCAGACTGGAGAACTTGACTAGTAAGACGTTATAAATGGAACTGAGGAATAGGAAAGGTATGACCACATTAATGAGGCTATATTATAGCCCACCCAACAATCCTTGGGATTTAGAGGAACAAATTTGTAAAGAGTTCACAGACTGCTGCAAGAAACATCAGGTTGTTATAGTAGGTGATTTTAACTTTCCACATATTGACTGGGAATCCCATATTGTAAAAGGGCTAGACAGGATTCCGGTGGCCAAATCATCAGTGAGTGGAGGACACAGCAAGGAGGTTACTCGCAGGTCGGCAGCGCTCGTTTAAAAGGAGAGCTTCACGGGCAATCAGTGTCATTCCAGCTGCCCAATCAGCATCGGGAGCAGCACAAAGAGGGGTAAATAAAAGTACAGAAGGGACGAGCGGAGTGGCCATTGTGGGAGTGGGCCAGTGATGAGAGTGGGAAGTGTCAGGCATTGGCTTCAAAAGGGGCCTTGGCTTGGAAGGGGCATCAGCTCTGAGTAAGTTGTCCGGGTAAGTTTCTGTAAGTTTCCTTTTCTTACTGCGTCTGTGTACTTAGTGGAGTTTAAATAGTCTTCGTGTGTTGCCAGATGTTGGAGTGAAGAGCATTCAACTGCAGCTCCTTGAAGACTGCATTAGGGGTCAGAAGCAGCTGCTGAATGACCTTCGGCTTGTATGGGAGAGTGAGGAGATCATCGTTCAGAGTTGCAGGATGCGGAATGGGAAGGTGATTAGGCAGTCAGCACAGAACAGTCCTGTGGCATTCCGCTCAATATGGTTTTGGAGGGCCATTGATGATAGAAGGGAAAGCAGTTCTTTTCTATCCTGATATAAGTTATAATCTTTTGAAGAGAAAGAAGGAATTTAACCCAGTGAAAAAAGCTTTATGGGAAAAGGGTTATAAATTCATAATGCGTCACCCAGCAACACTGATAATCTTTTTGGAGGATGGAAAAAGATGATTTTTTACCGATTATCGAGAAGCGGAAGAGTTCGCACAAAAACTCCCAAGTATTCGCTAACTACACATAGAGATTTCCAAGCGTAATGGATTAAAGATGAAGACAGAGACAGTGAATGGAATTGGACATTTAAGGATGATACAGGGGGAGAAAGGCAAAATTTGAGAAATATTAATTGAGAGTAGTATTTTTTTCTTCTCATATATATACTTTTTTATGTTGCGGGGGAGCTGGGGGAGTTTTGGATCGATTGCTACGGGATTCACGTGTGTATTTATGGCGATTGCCATGACCCGTACAACAGAGGGGGGTAATGTTGTGTTCTTTTTTATCCACAACATTAGTAGGGGGGTATTTTGTTTTTTTCTTTATAAGCTATCTTTCTTCTTTTTCTTTTTCTTTTCTTCTATAGGGATGTTAGGGGGGAGGGGTTAAGGGGGGGGGGAGGGGTTAAGGAGAGGGGGAGGGGTAGATAATTTTTTTTTGCTTTCTGTAATCATTTGAAAACTCAATAAAAAAAAATACGGTTTTGGATACTGTTGGGGGGGGATTACCACTCAGGGGAATGCCATGGAGACCCGGTTACTGGCACTCAGCATAGGTCCTAGGTGCAGAAGGGAAACAGGGAGAAGAAGGGGAGTGGTAGTGATAGGAGACTCAATACTCAGGGGAACAGACGGGAGATTCTGTGGACATGAACAATTGGATGGTGTGTTCCCTCCCAGGTGCCAGGGATGTCTTGGATCAGATCCACAGTATCTTGGGGGGGTGGAGGGGGAGAGCAGCCAGATGTCTCAGAAAAGCAAAGAGGTCCTGAAAAGAGATTTTAGAGAGCTGGGCAAAAAGCTGAGAAGGGGTCCACCAGAGTCCGATTTTCTGGACTGCTACCTGTGCCAGGCACCAGTGAGGGTAGAAACAGGATGAGCTGGCAGATAAATACGTGGCTGAGCAACTGGTGCAGGGGGCAGGGCTTCAGGTTGTTGAATCGTGGGATCTCTTCTGGGAGAGGTATGACCTGTACAAAAGGAATAGTTTGCACCTGAACCGGAGGGGGTGGGGGCCGGTATTCTTGTGGGCAGATTTGTTAGAGCTGTTGGGGAAAGTTTAAACTAATTTGGCAGGGGAATGGGAACTGGAGTGAAGGGACTCAGGATAGGATGGAAGGTATAAAAGCAAAGATAGTGTGCAGTCAGACTGTCAGGAAGGGCAGGCAAATGATAGGACAAAATTGTAACCAGTAGGGTGAATATCAGTGAATTTGGAATGCAGAATCTAAAAGGGTAGCAAATACAGTACTCAAAGTGTTATATCTCAATGCACAGAGGATAAGAAATAAGGGGATGATCTTGTTGCAATATTACAGATTGCCAGGTATGATGTTGTGGCCATCACTGACTCATGGATGAGGGATGGTTGTAATTGGGAGCTGAATGTCAAAGGTTACATGTAGCATTGTAGCAGTAAGAAGATAGGCAGAAGGCGTGGTGTGGCTCTGCTGGTAAAGAATGGCATCAAATCATTAGAAAGATGTGACATAGGATCAGAAGATGTTGAATCCTTTTGGGTTAAGAAACTGCAATGCTAAAAGGACATACAGGCCTCCAAATAGTAGCTGGGATGTGGACTACAGATTACAAAAGGAAATAGAAAAGGTGTGTCAAAAGGACAATGTTATGATAGCCATGGGAGATTTTAACATGCAGATAGGTTGGTAAGATCAGGCTAGTAATAGATCCCAAGAGATTGAATTGGTTGAAAGCCTAAGCGATGGCTTTTTAGAACAGTTTGTTTTCAGCTTACTAGGGAATAAGTAATACGGGATTGGGTGTTTATGTAATGAACTGGAGACAACTAGGGAGCTTAAGATAAAATAACCCATTAGGAGGCAGTGGTCACAACATGATTGAATTCAACTTGAAATTCGATCGGAAGAAAGTAGTCTGACATAGCAGTATTTCAGCGGAGTAAATGAAATTACAGTGGTATGTGTTGGCCAAAGTAAATTGGAAGGAGATGCTGGCAAGGATAACAGCAAAGCAGCAATGAAAAAATGAGGAAGGTGCAGGATAGATGCATTCCAAAAACAAAGAAATACTCAACTGGCAAAATAGTACAACCGTGGCTGATAAGGGAAGTCAAAGCTGATGTAAAAACAAAAGAGAGGGCATACAACAGAGCAAAAATGTGCAGGAAGATAGAGGATTGGGAAGCTTTTAGATACCTACTGAGAGCAATTAAGAGAATCATTAGAAGGGAAAAAGCTGAAATATGAAAGCAAGCTAGCAAACAATATGAAGGTGATAGAAGATAAAAGCTTTTTCAAGAATATAAAACATAAAAGAAAGATGAGAGTGGACAGAGGACCACTATAAAATGAGGCAGGAGAAATAATAACAGGGAACAAGAAGAAAGACGAAATAAATGAGTACTTTGCATCAGTGTTCACTGTGGAAGACACTAGCAGTGTGGCAGTTGTTGAAGGGTGTGAGGGTAGAGAAGTGAGTTCAGTTACGATTACAAGGAAGGTGGTGCTCAAAAAGCTGAAAGACCTGAAGGTACACAAGTCACCCAGACCAGATGAACTGCATCCTCGGGTTCTGAAAGAGGTAGTGGTAGAGATATTGGAGGCACCTTACAAGGGTATTTAGACCCTGACATGGTTCCAGAGGACTGGAAAATTGCAAATGTCATGCCACTCTTTAAGAAGGGAGGGAGGCAGCAGAAAGATAATTATAGACCAGTTACCCTGACCCCAGTGGTTGGAAAATCGTTGGAGTCAATTCCTAAGGATGAGGTTATGGAGTACTTGGAGACACAGGACAAGATAGGACAAAGTCAATATGGTTTCCTTAAGGAAAAATCCTGCCTGACGAACCTGTTGGAATTCTTTCAGGAGATTACAAGCAGGATTGATAAAAGAGATGCCATGAAAGTTGCATATTTGGATTCTAGAAGGCCTTTGACAAGGTGCCACACATGAGGCTGCTTACCAAATTAAGAGCCCATGGTATTACAGGAAACTTACTAAAATATTAGAGCATTAGCTGATTGGTAAGAGGCAGCAAGTGGGAATAAAAGGATCCTTTTCTGGCTGGCTGCTGGTGACTAGCGGTGTTCCACAGGGGTTGGTATTGCGGCAACTTCTTTTTATGTGGTAGATAAATGACCTAGATGATGGAATAGATGGCCTTGTTGCCAAGTTTTCACATGATAAGAAGATTGGTGGAGAGGCAGGTAGTGCTGAGGAAACAGGAAGGCTACAGGAAGGATTTTGCCAGGTCTGAAGACCTGAGTAATATGAAAAGGCTGAATAGGCTAGGACTGTATTCCTTAGAATGCAGAAGGCTGAGAGGAGATTTGATGGAGGAATACAAAATTATGAGGGGCATAGATAGTGTAAATGCACTGAGGTTGGGTGGAACCACAACCAGAGGTCATGGGTTAAAGGTGAAAAGTGAGAAGTTTAAGGGGAACGTGAGGGGAAACTTCTTCACTCAGAGGGTTGTGAGAGTGTGGAATGAGCTGCCAGCACAAGTGGTGCATGAGAGCTTGACTTCAACATTTAAGCAAAGTTTGTGTAGGTACATGGATGGTAGGGGTATGGAGGGCTATGGTCCCTGTGTGAGTGGATGGGAGTAGGCAGTTTAAATAGTTTCAGCATGGACTAGTTGGGCCAAAGGACCTGTTTCTGTGCTGTACTTCTCTACGACTCTAAATTGTTACTTGTGAGAAGGGCATTAAAATTGCACTGGCTTGTATTCGAGCCAATGGGATGACGACACATTAGCCAGATAAGCCAAAGCCAATAAGATTGAAACACATCTTTTAAAGTGATAAGGGAAGAGACTAGGAACGAGGGGCTTTGAATATGAAGCAGGGAGAACTCCGGGGACTAACAATCACAAGTAAGACCATCCCCACGCCAGGGCCTGGGAGAAAACGGATCAATTGTCTGGCCCCTATTTCAGTGTTATAAATTGGAGAAGTGGTCTGAGTGGGCATTGGTACAGAAGGCGCAGTAAAATTCATGGTTCAAGCTGTGTGCCTGGGGCAATTAAGTTATGCTGATGGGCGTGCAGAGACAATAAAATGCAAATTGAGAGTTGTGCTGGGAATTGCCTCACCTAGATTACCGGTAGTTGATGATAGCTAACACTGTTACCAGGCTGTATTGCTCGCTAAATAAAACCTTCAACCTGATCAAAGTGACATCATAAAGAGGCTGACAGCACAGCAGTAAAATGACAGCTTAGGGTCATCATGAGGTACAGTATAGAAACTTGTCCTTCGGCCCATCGGGTGCCTGCTGACCAACAACCACACATTTTTAGTACTAAACATACCTCAACACATTCCATGGCTTCACATGACCCTGATCGCGAGGGGGCGTGAAGCAGGTGCTGCACCTTACCCAAGGGTAACCGGCAGGCTGGCAGAGAGGAGGAGCGTTTTACACCTGCTTTGGTAGATATGCATCTCCCGCTCACCACCCAAAGCCAGGACTACCAGACTCGGAAACAGTTACTTCTCCAGAAACTTTCATCTGAGCTAAAGCCTGGCGACTGAGTCAGCTGAGTCCACTGCGCTCAGTCAATGAGTGCCTCTGCAGTAGGCGCAGGCTCAGTTGTCCGTCAGGTTGACTCCTTCCACATTGGATACTGACGGCGGTGGCTCTTCAGATTTCTTTCTGGGTATTCTGGGCTACTTTGCCCCAAAAATGTTACACTGATTCGCTGAAAGATGGTCCAGGCCCACTGAGCAGGGAGATTGTGCCAACAGCAAAAGTACTGGTTCCGCTTGGAGGGGATTTCAGACCGTGGAATTCTCGCTGTCTCCATGAACTGGGTTCCAAATGTGAGATTTTAACCTTGTCATGCCATGACTAAAACTGATCCATCCGCTGCAACCTCACTCAATCAATCAATGTTCCTTTATATTTTTGTGCTCCACCTCCTTATTCCTCATGCCTTCGGATTCCATGTCATCTACAAAAGTGCTCGTTGTATACAATGTCTTGTCTGATTCATCCCAACCATTTCAGAGCTGACTTCACCTGTCCGACAAATCCGAGCAAACATTCATTAAATAGCATCCGATGGCCCGGCGCACATCATCCTGACACTCCTCGGCACTGTACACTTCACAATCAATGCTGGCTTGTACATTCAATTTATCATACTCAACTTGTGTGTCTGGCAGTCAGTCAATGAAAACCCTAGTTAAATACGACAGTAATATCGCGAAATCAGTGTAGGGTTAGGCTAGAAGACCATAAGAATATAAACCATAGGAGCAGACATCGGCCATTCGGCTCACAGACTGCTCCGCCATACCATCATGGCTGATTTATTTTCCCTCTCAACCCCATTCTCCCGCCTTCTTCCCGCAACCTTGGATGCCTTTACTAATCAAGAACCTATCAACCTCTGCTTTAAAATATACCCAACAATGAACTCCACAGCCATCGATGGCAAAGAACTCCACGCTCCTCATTCACCCTCTCATTCCTCGGATCACGCTTGTTAACCCCCTCTGGACCCTCTGAAACACCAGCACATCCTTTCCTAAGCACGTGGCCTAAAACCCTTCACAATAGTCCAAGTGCAGCCTGAGAAATTCCTTATAAGGCCTCAGCATTGCATCCTTGCTCTGATACAGATCCTCTCAAAATTAAAGCCAGCTTTGTATTTGCCTTCCTTACCATTACGATTCAACCTGCAAGTTAACTTTTAACATCCTGCATGAGGATTCCTAAGCTTCTTTGCAACTTTGATTCCTGAATTTTCTCCCCATTTAGAAAATAGTCTAAAGGCACACTCAGCGATTCAGGAACAGCTTCTTCTCCTCTGCCATCTGAAGTCTGAATGCACACTGAATCTATGAACACTACCGCAATACTATTTTTAATTTCCATTTTTGCACTATTTATTGAATTGTATTTAAATATGTGATATATCTGATTTGCATATATCTAACTCACATTTTTTTCTATATTATGTACAGTCGGCCCTCCTTATCTGCGAATTCCGCATCCGCGAATTCAACCAACCGCAAATCGAGAAAACCCGGAAGTGCTCTTCCAGCACTTGTTGTTCGAGCATGTACAGACTTTTTTTCTTGTCATTATTCCCTAAACAATACAGTATAACAACTATTTTACATAGCATTTCCATTGTTTTAGGTATTATAAGTAATCTAGAGATGATTTAAAGTATACGGGAGGATGTGCGTGGGTTATCGTGGATTGGGATCGAAAAAAATCGGAGGTTCTCTTACTAAGTAATTCGGAACAGGTACATCCGGTATTATTTAGCGTCAGTTAGTCAAACGCTTGCATTCGTATATAGTCTATATTTTACCTTTCTATGCATATAAAACACTTAAGAAAGAATGTTTCAGCGCCGGGCTCAGGAAGTTCCCAAGTTCAATCTGGTGACAGATCGCTACGGAGTGCGCTCTCCACCGTGCCGGGTTGATGTGGAGGATCAAAAACCCAAAACCCAATAATTAAACCACTGCATTGCTTAGTAATAATTGTAGCTTTCATTGGGGCACAGCCTTTCTCACTCTATCCTTTAAAATTGTTCCGATCGTTGACCGATGTAGCCTAACGCTTTTCCAATGACAGGTGGCATATCACCTCTTTCCGATTGCTTTATTATTTCCACTTTATTTTCAATCGTGATCATTTTCATGAACAGCAACACTGCGGATTCAGATCTCTACCGCTGGGTCCTAATGTCCACCGCACTGAGACAGGTTGAATAAGGCACTTGAGCATCCGCGAATTTTGGTATCTGCGAGGGGTCCCGGAACCAATCCCTCGCGGATAAGAAGGGACATTGCCTAGTGTCTCAGGACTGGGTGTGCTAACCCCCCCCCCCCACCCCCACCACCCCTGACACTCTTCCTCTGCCTCCTGTCCCACACCCCTCCCCCAGCACTCCACCTCACCATTCCCAGCAGCCTTTGCTCCCGCCAGGTTTACAAACTCGCTCTCCGCTCCACATTGACAAACACAGTACTGTGCAAAATTACTAGGCTCCCCTGTGCCTCAGACTTTTGCACAGAATTGTATTGTCAAACAAACTCGCAATGTCATTTTTGATTTAACTTGCAACTATTTACTCCTTGGTTTTAACCTCTCATGGCTCTCTGTACACAGCCCAGTTTAAACCCAGTGTCATACAGTCACAATACGGTACAGCACAGAAACAGGCTGACCAGCCCAATTCATCCGTACTGATCCTGCTATCGACCCTTGCTATCCTAGTTGCCTTTATTAGAACCATTTCCTTATACTCCCATTTCCATTGGACTGGGGTCTTGAAATTCATGATCCCTTCACCTCACACATGCTGGGATTAGGTTCAATCTGCCAATATTTGACCCCAATTTCTATCAATTGATATCCTGCCGGAGCCTTAGATAATCTTCCTAATTACCAACAACATGCCCAATTTTTGAGTTATCTGTAAAGTTACCTGAATACTCTTAAAGTATTTTAATTACTTCAAGATGGCGGCACGATAGAGTTTGCAGCAGCCTCTTCGGAGTTGATATCTGTTATTTGTCAAGTGGGGTGCTGTGCACAATCCTAATCTGATGAAAACCGGACATGGGAGCATGGAGAAAATCTCCAGGAAATCTCCAGGAAGGCCTTCTTCGTTGCTGTTGTGAGGTCCGGGTCTCTGCTGGGAAGAACAGGCCTACCAGTCCTCGAGGTCAAGTTGCCAGTGACCGGTGGTGGGACATCGTAGTGCGCTCGGCAGAGGATAGTGCTTGGAGAAGCTGTGCCAGAGGGGATGGTCGGAGGCTCGGAGATTTGACGGACTCGGAGTCCGCTGCGGTCGGGGCACTTTCACTGTGTGTTGCGTCTGCGAAGCTGGGTTCGGCAGCGCTTTCATTGTGTGCTGCATCTGTGAGGCTGAGTCCGGCAGCACCATGGAAGTCCATAGCGGGGGTATTCCCTTCTGCCAGCTGTATGGGATGACGAGTCTGTTGGGACCCTGAGGACTTGTGGAAACTTTGTTGGGTGGTAGAGTTGGTCTCCTGACTTGGTGTGTCTGGGTAGTCTTGGTTTGTCTGGTGGATTTGGAGCTCCTTTCTGGGGAACGCGCTAAGATGGTAGCGCGATATTAATATGCAGCAGCCTCTCCAAACTCTGGATTTGGGGATTGCCAAACGTAATGTGGATTTTCTGGTGTAGTCTGTTTTGTCGTGTGCTTTTGTGATATCATTCTGGAGGAGCATTGGTTCATTTTTTAACTGGATTGCAGTTGTGGTTTCTAAATAACAATAAACCGAAATTCAATTCAATTCAATTATACCCACCTCTACCACTTTCGCTAGCAACTCATTCCACATAAAGATTCTGGATTGGTTGGGATTATTTTCCCTGAAGCAATGGAGCGTTGAGGTAGCCACAAGATATAGGAGCAGAATTAGGCCATTTGGCCCATCGAGTCTGCTTCGCTATTTCATCATGACTGATGCATTTCCCTCTCAGCCCCAAATTCCTTCCTTCTCCCTGTATCCCTTCATGCCCTGTCTAATCAAGAATCTATCAACCTCTGCCTTAAATATACCCAATGACTTGGCCTCCACAGCCACCTTTGGCAACGAATTCCACAGATTCACCACTCTCTGGCTAAAGAAGTTCCTCATCTCCTGTCGAAATGGACGTCCCTCTATTCTGAGGCTGTGTTCTCTAGTCTTCGTCTCCCCCACAATAGGAAACATCCTCTTCCGCATCCACTCTATCAAAGCCTTTCAACATTGGATAGGTTTCAATGAAGTCACCTCTCATTCTTCAGAATTCCAGAGAGTACAGGCCCTGAGCCGTCAAACATGAGCTGACAGAGATGTAGAAATTATTAGATGCATAGGTAGGGTAGATAATCAAGTCCTTGTTTTTCTAGGCAAGGGGAGTCTACAAGTAGGTCTAAAGTGAGAGGGAAAGGATTTAAGGAGAATCTGGGGACAGGTTTTTTCCCCCACATGGAGGGTGGTGGGTATGTGGAAGATGCTGCCAGAGGAGGTGGTATAGTGAGATTATTACCACTTGGACAGGTACAGCGAGGTACAGTGAAGACAACATCTATCATAAATTCCCACCATCTGGACCATGACATCTTTTCATCACTGCTTTTGGGCAGGAGGTACAGAACACTCATGTTCCACAGCACTAGGTTCAAGAACAGCTACTTCTCAACTGTTTGGTTCCTGAATGAACCAGCAAAGCCTGATCACTAGAGTTTAGAAGCACTAGGACCAGCTTGACCAATTTCTGCTAAAATGGTCTTTGTCTTTTTTGCTCTGTATTCGTTTTTGTAAAAATTGTGTCTTTCATGTTAATTAATGCTTTTCTTGCTCATGTTGTTTATATGATGCTCTGTGCCTGCAAGTAAGTTTTTTTTAATTGACATACAGCGCAGGGTAGGCCATTCGAGAGCCACACCGCTCTGCACTCCCCCAATTTAATCCTAGCCTGACCATGGGACAATTTACAATGACCAATAAACCTACCAGCCCGGAGGTTAGAACATACAAATACCTTATTTTGTAAAAAAAAAAAGCAGCAGTGGGAATTGAACCTGGGTCACCAGGACTGCAGAGCGTTGTGCTAACCACTACCCTATCGTGCTGCCGTGCATTCCAGCTGTGCAGGCACGTACTTGTGCACGTGACACAACATTGACTTTGACTTTGATACAAGGTGAAGCTGCAATAGAAAATTTAAAACAAAGCATTTGGGCCAAACGATAGCAAGTGTGTTATGCTTAGTAAGCATCATGGGACCAGTTAGACAGATGGACCCATTTTCATGCTGAATGGTTATATAAATCTCTATAACCATCACTCTATGTGAAAACCTCCCTTTAAAATCGCCTTTGAATTTCTCACCTCTCTCCCATTGGTAACCAGTTTTTTTAAATGATATTTTTCATAAGATTTGTACTTTTTTAAACAGACTCATACATTTTACATTCACTAGCAGAAAGCGGTATAGCAGCTAAACTAATGATTTATCACCTTTCTCATTTTTCATTGGCCAAGTTTTTACATATTACCCATGTGATGTAATTGTTTTACATCACTAGTTTATTCCTATCTAGTGATAGGAATAAACTCCTTATCTTATATATAAAAATTATAGCTTTTTCTAAAGTGCGATCTTTATTCCTTTGTCTTGCACCCCTTGGCATTAATTCCCTTCAGCATCATTTCTCAGCTTTTTATCTAGCTTGCTTAATATTTATATGTTGCTTGTACTCTAAAATAAACTGAAATCTTAGAATTAACACTGCTTGTCATTTTTGACTCCCAGAAGAACCCTAAGGGTCAGAAAATAAATGGTGATCCAACATTGCCTACACCTCTACCCTCCAGATTTAGACTCTACTACCCTGGAGAAAAGACTCTGCCAGATCATCGCCCTTCATAACCTTATTCACCCCTCACCATCCTCTGTTCCCCTGAGACTAAACCCAGCCTATCCAACTACTTTTTGTTATGAGAGACCTCATCGGTCAGGGTCAGCCGTGGACGTTGCACCCTAGCCGTGGACGTTGTCTAAATACACAAGCCAGGCCAGTACAATATGGAGAAAAAGTTGTTACCCACGTAGCAGATGATCCCAGAGGCCGATACAGTTTGGCAACAGCCGTGTCGCAGGAGTTGCCAGTCAGCATTGAACTCAACGCAGGACTGCCCTAGGGTCTCCAGCTCCGCATTTTCTCTTCGAGGTTTACCCCCGAAACCTCCCCCGTGAGTGGGTATAGTCACAAGGTAGCGGAGGTTTGAGACCAGAGTTTTCCCTCTCCTAAATGAGCTGCCAACCACGCTGATGAGCCCCATCTGCCCGAAGCAGCAGGCTTTAAGGTGACAGTAACTCACATTTGCCCTGTCTCCTATCAGTAAAAAAAAAGGTTCTGCCGGGCTTACTAGCTAAGCCACATGTGAAGGCCAACAGCTAGTCTTGGTCTGTGACACAGGCCACTGGGAACATTTAACCCCGGCTGTAACAATATGAAGGAACCTCTTCTTGTTGTAGTGTCTTCCATTCCAGGTAACATCCTGGTGAAACTCTTCTTCACTCATTCTAATGCTACCATGTCCTTCCTACAGTGACTAGAACTGTCCAATATTGTGTGAAAGATCTGGGTAAACAGAGAGGCGGCCTGTAAATATTTCATTGTACTTGTACCCTTACTTATAAAAATGCATGTTGAATAATTGGTGTACATGCCAGTTAATAATGTAAATTGAAACTTTACTTTGAGATTTACCAATCATTAGTATCTTTATCAAGTGAATACCTGGTGATGACGGATTCCATCTGATCTCTGATCTTGTCCACGTAGATGTTGCCACCTTTCGCCAGGTGCCCTCCAGCCTCGACCACCGTGTTGATCTTCTGCAAGTTTATTTCCAGGGTCACCAGGAAGTCCCTGTGCTTCTTGATCGCTGCCTCTGCTGCTGCCACCGTTGTCGGTAGTTCCAGTTGAGCCAGTTTGGACTCCTGCAGAGGGATACACCAAACCAGACGGCTGAGGGGAAGGCAATAGACAATAGACAATAGGTGCAGAAGTAGACCATTCGGCCCTTTGAGCCTGCACTGCCATTCTGAGATCATGGCTGATCATCTACTATCAATACCCAGTTCCTGCCTTGTCCCCATATCCCTTGATTCCTCTATCCATAAGATACCTATCTAGCTCCTTCTTGAAGGCATCCAGAGAATTGACCTCCACTGCCTTCCGAGGCAGTGCATTCCAGACCCCCACAACTCTCTGGGAGAAGAAGTTTTTCCTTAACTCTGTCCTAAATGACCTACCCCTTATTCTCAAACCATGCCCTCTGGTACTGGACTCTCCCAGCATCTGGAACATATTTCCTGCCTCTATCTTGTCCAATCCCTTAATAATCTCATATGTTGCAATCAGATCCCCTCTCAATCTCCTTAATTCCAGTGTGTACAAGCCCAGTCTCTCTAACCTCTCTGCGTAAGACAGTCCAGACATCCCAGGAATTAACCTTGTGAGTCCGGACATCCCAGGAATTAACCTTGTGGGGACTCACAATCATCACGGCGGAAAGGGAGCTCAAACCTAATTAGGTCCACTTGCCTGTTTGCTATAGTGACCTTAGAATTGCAGTATGTACAAAGAAGCTTTAATGTGCATTAGAGTCACAGAGTCTTAGAGAAGTACAGCACAGAAACAGGTCCTCTGGCCCATCTAGTCCATGCCAAAACCACTTAAAGTGCCTTCTCCCATTGACTTGTATCAAGAGCATAAATAGCCCTCCATACTCCTACCATCCATGTACCTATCCAAATTTCGCTTAAACATTGAAATTGAGCTCACATACATCACTTGTGTTGGAAGTTCGTTCCACACTCTCACAACCCCTGACTGAAGAATTTTCCCCTCATATTCCCCTTAAAGTTTCCACCTTTCACCCTTAACCCATGACCTCTGGTTGTAGTTCCACCCAACCTCAGTGGAAAAAGCCTGCTTGCATTTACCCTATCTATAGCCCCTAATCATTTTGTATACCTCTATCACAACTCCTCTCAATTTTCTATATTCCAAGGAATAAAGTCCTAACCTATTCAAGCAACACACACAAAATGCTGGTGGAATGCAGCAGGCTAGGCAGAATCTATAAGGAGAAGCACAGTCGACGTTTCGGGCCGAGACCCTTCGTCAGGACTAACTGAAAGGAAAGTTAGTAAGAGATTTGAAAGTAGGAGGGGGATGGGAAAATGCAAAATGATAGGAGAAGACCGGAGGGGGTGGGGTGAAGCTGAGAGCCAGAAAGGTGATTAGCAAAAGGTATACAGAGCTGGAGGAGGGAAAGGATCATGGGACAGGAGGCCTGTCCATCAGGTTGGAGGCTACCCAGTTGGTATATAAGGTGTTGTTCTTCCAACCTGAGTGTGGCTTCATCTTGACAGTAGAGGAGGCCATGGATAGACATATCAGAATGGGAATGGGATGTGGAATTAAAATGTGTGGCCACTGGGAGATCCTGCTTTCTTTGGCGGACTGAGCGTAGGTGGTCAGCGAAACGGTCTCTCTAATCTATTCAATCTTACTTTAAAACTCAAATCCTCCAGACCCGGCAACATCCTTTTTTTTTTACAATATTTTTATTCAGAAGGAAAAAAAACAAGATTTACAGAGTGCAACACATAGATACATCTCAACATAACTTGTGTACATTCATATATTGCGATAAAATTGATCAAAATGTTATAGCATAACACATAAAGGTATACCACTCTGTAATCAAAAATTTAAAGATAGGTCATACATAATAAAAAAAATTCTTATATAAAAAAAAGTCAACCCCCTACCAACTACCAAAGAAAAAAGCTGATGGATGATAACGGATAAATTAGAAAAGAAAACATATTCGCTTAAGAGGAGAAAATAAAAACATACATAAAAGTCTGTGCACTGTTAAACTTTATAAATTGGAAAAGTAATTTAGGAAAGGTCCCCAGATATCATAAAAAAATTGTTTCGAATTTAAGACTGAGCAGCGGATCTTTTCTAAATTTAAATAAGACATAATATCACGTAGCCATTGAAGATGTGTAGGAGGGGTAGAGGCAACATCCTTGAAAATTTTCTCTGTACTCTTTCAACCTGTAGGTAGGTGACCAAAACTGTACATAATACTCCAAATTAAGCCTCACCAATATCTTTTACATTACTAGTCCATTTCTGCTGAAAATGTCATCCCTTGTTACCTTGCAGATCAATCAAGTTTACATTGTTAGATCGATCTGTCAGGCATACCTTACATAATGAATCTACCTACCTATCTATTGGCAATGGGATTTGAATGCTACTGTCTAAGCTAGTATTTATTAACCGTGTCACAACCATCACTATGAGGCCTTCTCAAACCAAGAAACCTGCTCAAGTTTATGGGTAACTCCAGGCAAACTTCAATACGTCATGGATGCCAAGAAAGTACTGCCTGGTATGGTGGTAGAGGCAAATACATTAGAGGCTTTTAAGAGAGGTTTGGATAGGCACATGCATGTAAGGAGGATGGACGGATATGGACATGGTGTAGGAAGGAGGGATTAGTGTTTGGGTATTTTTGATTTGCTTTTTAGCTGGTTTGGCACAACATTATGGGACAAATGGCCTGTTCCTGTGTTGTACTCTTCTATATAATATGGCTGATTCTTTCTGGCCCTCTAAAATAGCTTGAAGCAAATGCTCCACAGAAGTATTACTGTGTCTTTCAATGTTATGCAGTCCGACAACTGACATCAGCCCGCGCAAGAGTCAACTCCAGACTTGAGCTTCTCACTAACTTCCTGAAAGCTGTTCTCTTATTTTGAGTGGTCGCCAACTAGAAAGTCCCAGGAGTCAGTGGAAACATTACATTTCTTCTTCTAGTTTTTAACAATTTCATCAGATCTTCACCTCTGTCCATCTGGTGGTTCATCTTCACATCAGGACACAGATTAGAGGGGTTTCCTTTGAAAATCTGGCGTTGGGCAAGTGGCACAGCCCACCAAATGGAACCTGTTGCACAATTGTGATCCAGATGCTGTTGGTGGGTAGAGTCTTTCTGTGCTTTAAGGAGCTCACTGAACATAGTTCTGTTCCTACATCTTACCAGCTCATTTGTGTACAGCTCACCAGACATATTACCTTCTCCGACTGACACGTTCCCTGCAAATGGAGCTCTGCACTCACACCGTCACTACACACTCCATCACTGCTCCACGAGTAATCCAGCCATCGGAGACCCTGAAAGGCGCGCGTGCGCGCACACACACACACACACAAACACAAACACACACACACACATTTAGCAAGCCTGATTTCATGTCCTCATCAAAAACAGCTGAAAGGGAATTTGCCAGGAAAGGCCAGGTGTGGATGTCTGGGCAACAAAGGCAGGTCAGAAATCAATTCAAGGTAAGATTAATATCATTTCCAGCATACCAGTGTGAAGTAGAATGAAATAATACAGTATAATGTGCTGATACAGCACAAAAAAAAAACACAGTAAGATAAAGAGCACAATAATTAAAAAAGCACAATAAATATAAATGCATTAGATAGCTTATCTACATATTGATTGTATGTCCATAAGGTGACACTCCTTCCCACGCCCCACCCCAGCTAGCCTACAGGTCACCCTTGGGCAAGGTGGAGCACCTGCTTAGCCACTCCCCCCCCCCCCCCCACACCAGTTAAGGTCACATGAAGCCACGGGGACAGGTGGCGGATGGTCATATGAGCAGCCGGTGCAGATCACAAGTCCTGGTTATGCGACCACTGACGCCAGGCAGACAATCTCTGAAGAATATTGATCATGGCTGGAGTCACCCATCTTGTAAAGACACTGTCCAGAAGGTGGCAACGGTAAACCACTTCTGTAAAAAAATTTGCCAAGAGCAATCATGCTCGTGGAAAGACCATGACTGCCCACGTCATATGACACGACGATGATGATGTCCTTGTTATCTAGGTGTGTCAAAGCCAGGTGCATGATGGATGTTACGGCATCTGTCGTAGAAAGTTCTGTTAGTAAGCATATTGGTGAGTGTCCAGTGTGGCAAAAATGGAGTTTTTGATATGTGCCATTATAAAGCTCTTCATGATGACTGCCACCGACCGGTCAGTAGTCGTTTAGTTCTTCAGGTGTAGTGGTCTTTGGTACGGGGATGATGGGGGCTGATTTGAAGCATGTGGGGACAGCAGCCTGGATGAGTGAGGTGTTGAAGATGTCAGTGAGCTGGTGTACACACTCCCTGACTACTGGTTCTGTGATGTTGTCAGGATTTCCAGTACATCAGATGTTAGATAGGCTGGGGACTCTTTTCCCTACAGCAGAGGGTGCTGCAGGGTCATAAAATAAGGCGGATGATCACAGTCCTATTTCTTTATGCTCCAAAAACACATTGCTTTGACCCTTACATCCTGAGCACTGCCCTATCCCATTTGAATGATGCTTTCCCCACCCCACACACCACCCTTCTTTATGCCATGGAGCCATGCCATTAACCAAGGGGTCTGTGGACCCCAGGTTGGGGACCACTGGTTCAAGGCGAGAAAGGAAAGGTTTAAAGAGGACACGGCAGGAAACATTTTGTTACAGAAGCCCGTGTATGTCGGGAATGAGCTGCCAAGGGAAATGGCTGAGGCAGGTGCAGTAACAACCTTTAAAAGACATTTGGACAGGTACATGGACAGTGAAGATTTGTTGATTTATGGGTCAAACACAGGCAGTGTATTCAAGCTTGAGCTCAATGTTTAAGAGAGGTTTGGACAGGTACATGGATGGTAGGGGTATGGAGGGCTATGGTCCCAGTGCAGGTTGATGGGAGTAGGCAGTTTAAAATGGTTCAGCATGGACTAGATAGGCTGAAGGGCCTGTTTCTGTGCTGTACTTTTCTATGACTGTGACAAACAAATAATGCTAATATGGACAACTTGGCAAGCCTGCATCAGATGGGCCAAAGAGTCTGTTTCTTTGTATGACACCACATGTTGAGGAGGGGAGAGCAGGGACAACTTAAAGGGGGAGACTTGGGTGCATTAAGGGGACTCAGCTCTGGGGTGGTGAGTGGGTGGGGTGGGGGGAGAGGGAAAATGTCATTCAAACGGGATAGGGCAGGGCTCAGTATGTAAGAGTCACAGGAGTGTGTTTTGGAGCAATCTCGGGAGTGTGTCATGGAGGGGAGGAGGGATAGCTCAGGGACAGGGCAGAGGGCCTTCTCTGGTTGGCCGCTGGTGACTAGTGGTGTACCACAGGGGTTGGTGTTGGAACTGCTTCTTTTCACGTTATATGGCAAGGAATCGATGGCTTTCTGACCAAGCCTGCAGATGATATGAAGATAGGTGGAAGGGCAGGTAGTGTTGAAAAAGCAAGGTATCTGCAGAAGGGTTTAGACAGACTGGGAAAATGGGCAAAGTGGCAGATGGAATATAATGTAGGGAACTGCACTTTGGCAGACGGAATAAAGACACTGACTATTTTGTAAATGGGGAGAAAATTCATAACTCAGGAGGACTTGGGAGTCCTTGTGCAGGATTCCCTAAAGGTTAACTTGCAGTTTGAGTTGGTAGTGAGGAAGCCAAATGCAATGTTAGCATTCATTTCGAAAGGGATAGAACATTAAAAACAGGAATGTAGAACTGAGGCTTTGTAAGGCATTTGTCCGATCGCACGTGGAGCATTGTGAACAGTTTTCCGCCCCAAAACTGAGAGAGGCTGTGCTGACGTTAGAGAAAGTCCTGAGAAGATTCAGGAGATTGGTCCCAAGAATGAAAGGGTTAATATATGAGGAGCATTTGATGGCTCTGGGCCTGTACTTGCTGCAGTTTAGAAGAATGAGGGGGACCTCACTGAAACCTATCGAATATTGAAAAGTCTAGACAGAGTGGATGTGGAGAGATGCTTCTTATAGTGGGGGGGAATCTAGGACCAAAGGCCACAGCCTCAGACTAGGGGGTCATCCATTTGAACAGAGATGAAGATATATTTTTTTTTAGCCAGAGGGTGGTGAATCTGTGGAATTCTTTGCCAGAGACTGCCGTGCAGGCCTCATCATTGGGTATATTTAAGATGAAGGTTGATCGGTTCTTGATTAGTAGAAGTGCCACAGGTTACAGGGAGAAGGCAGGAGGACGGAGTTGAGAGAGTTAATAAATCAGCCATAATGGAATGGTGAAGCAGACTCAATGGGTCAAATGGCCTAATTCTGCTCCTAAGTCTTACAGTCTAAGCTGGGAGGTGAGGCAGTGGCGATGAGCTGATGGGATGGGTGGGGGAGTTGGGGGAGCGAATGGAAGGGGTCAGACAGGTAGGTAGCTGAGGGTCAGGGCCTGGGTACTTGGAGAATGTGACAGGAGGGACAGGTTGAGCTAAGGAACCACGATGATGTGGGTTTCTGGGAAGGAGGAGATAGGTGGGGGGAGCTGAGGAGAGAGGCCAGGGAGAGGATGGAGCTGAATGGTGAGGCCAGGGAAGGGAGGGAACAAAGGAAGGGTCCAGGGAGATGGAGGGAAGCCAAGTGGATGGGCCAGGGAAGGGATGAAGAGGGAGATGAAGGGAGAAACTGGGGGGGGGGGGGGCGGTGGAGAGGATCCAGAGAGGAGCTGAGGGGGAGAGAGGCTGGGTGGGGGGATGGGTTGAATGAGAGAAGGGTCTGGAGGCGGGGGATGAGAAGAAGGGGGGGACTTGGAGAATTAGAGGAATGAAAGGAGAGTTTGGGGGTGGGGGGTGTGATGAGAGGAGAGGCCAGGGAGGGGGGATAAGAGGCTGGGAGGGAGGAATGAGATGAGAGGCTAGGTTGGGGGGGGGTGGATGAGAGGAGAGGCCAGGAAGGTGAGAATGAGAGAGAGGCTGGGGTGGTGGGGGAATGAGGCCAGTGAGGGAGGGGGGAATGAGAGGGAGGCCGGGGGGGTGTGGAATGAGAGGTGAGAGGCTGGGTGGGGAGAAGATGGAATGAGGAGGGGCCAGGAAGAGGGGAATGAGAGGAGAAAGGCTGGAGCAGTGAGGGAATGAGAGGAGGGGGGAAGCTCACTCACCTGGCTGTTGAGAAAGGCCTCGACCTGCCGGACGTCGCGCAGGAAGAGGTGGTAGATGTGAGCCTGAAGCAGCATCTCCTGCCGCTGCTGCCACACCTGCTGCAGCTTCTCCCAGCCCAGCTCCAGCTTCTGCAGCCACTGCCGGATGGAGAGGAGCGGCAGCTCGGCCTCGTCCAGCACCAGCAGCTCCTGGACGGCCAGAATCCTCCGGTAGTCGTCCTCCCGATGGCCCATCTCCTCCTTGGTGGCCTCGTGCTGCCGCAGGAGGGCCTCGGCCTCCCCCAGCGTGTTGGGCATCTCCTCGGAGAGGGCGGCGGCCTGCGTCTGGGCCAGCCAGGAGAGGAAGCCGTCCAGGTCCTGGATGAACTGCTGCAGTTTGCCGGCAACGCTCAGGGAATCCTCGCAGCCCTGCAGCGCCCGCTTCAGCTGCTCCCACTCCTCGCTGATCTCCTCAAACTGGACAAGGATCTCCAGGGCCTGGGCCGGATGAGCCGTGGCCAGGCCCTCCGCCTCCAGCTGCAGGCCGATCAGCTTGGGCTCGATCACGGCCAGGGCCCCCTCCATGGTGGAGAGCTTTCTCTGCAGAGCAATCACCCCGCCAAAGTCATTGCCCAGGTACTGGGTGGACTCAATGACCTTCCTCTTCTCTCGGATCTGGCTCTTGATCTCGTTGCACTCCAGTAAGTAGCTCTGGATGCACAGCAGAGAGTTCGTGGTGTCCTTTTTGCTTTTGACCAGCCGCAAGATCTGGCCCCACCTGAAAGGGAGAACATAAGGTAAATTCAGCAAAATGTTCTGCGCTCTAAATCCACTGTTTTTCGAGGCCTTGTGTTCATAACCACTCATGTGCCTCTTACTGGCAGTTTAGCCAGAGTGTCATACAGTGGGGAAAGGCCATTTGGCCCACTAGGTCCAGACTAGGCAAACACTTTCATCTGCTTGGACAGAGTCAGAGTCAGACAGCAATGGAGTACAAAGGTAGACCCTTCAGTCCATGGGCCATAGGCCTCCATAGGTCCCCATCCACTTTTTAATCCAAACTCCTCTTGAATGGTATCCCTCATTTCTGCTGGCAGCTCGTTCCACACTCATTACACCTTGAGCAAAGAAGTTCCTCTTTGGATTCTCCTTAAGTATTTCACCTTTTACCCTTACCCTATGACCTCTAGAGTTCCAGTCTCAGTCAGCTTCAGTGTAAAAAGCCTGCCTGTATTTATACCCCTCACTATATCTATTTGCGCCACTAGCCTGCAAACACCCTTGGGCAAGGTGTAGCACCTGCTTAGCCCCTTGATCAGGGTCACATGAACCCATGGGAGCAGGTGGTGGATGGTCGTATGAGCAGCCGGTGCAGAGCACAAGACCTGGTTACGCGACCACTGACACCAAACAGACAATCTCCAAAGAGTATTGATAATGGCTGGGGTCACCCATGTTGTAAAGACACTGCCCAGAAGAAGGCAATGGCAAACCAGTTCAGTAGAAAAACTTGCCAAGAACAATCATGGTGAAAAGACCATGATTGCCCAAGTCATACCACACAGCACATAATGATGATGATGCATATTGAACACTGTACTCTAGATGCAGTTCCAACACTACCTCAGCTACCTTTCTAATTTTAAGCTTTGTTGCTTGGCAGTAATATGTCTTTAAGTAATAAGATTATCAAAAATATGATCTAGTGCTTTCCCGGCATATACAATGAATAAACTCTTCTCAGGCTTCCAGCCAGGTGCAGGTATTGATTATAACCAAACTTCCGATGACAAATTCTGCAGTCAGCGTTGGTGCCTGGGCTTGTCTAGTCCAGTGGTATTTATCCCCCATATAGATGTAAAATGAGGACTAACTAATCAGGAGGGATAGATGACAGGGGTGTAAATACCACTGGACTAGACATGCCCAAGCATCACACCCGATGAAGATGGCAGAGTTTTGTCATTGAAACATCAGTTATAATCAATATCTGTACCCAGCTGGAAGCCTGAGAAGAGCTTAACATTAACTAAAACTTTAATTTATAGATTTAACAAATAGATGTCAAGATATCTGGAATTAATCTTTCAGTTTTATTTGAAATCCACACAACAGATAATTACTTTTACTTAACGTAACTCAGACTCTTGGTCCGCATCATTACAAAATAAACTCTAGCATAACCCCTTGTATCCATTCGTTGCTTTATCGATTCTAAATTGATCAAAAGACCATAAGATATATGAGCAGAAGTAGGCCATTCGGCCCATCGAGTCTGCTCCGCCATTCAATCATGGGCTGATCCAATTCTTCAAGTCATCCCCACACCATTTGATGCCCTGGCTAATCAAGAACCTATCTATCTCTGCCTTAAATGCACCCAATGACTTGGCCTCCATAGCTGCATGTGGCAACAAATTCCACAGATCTACCACCCTCTGACTAATTTCTCCGCATCTCTGTTCTAAATGGATATCCTTCAATCCTGAAGTCATGCCCTCTTGTCCTGGACTCCCCTACCATGGGAAATAACTTTGCCATATCTAATCTGTTCAGGCCTTTCAACATTTGGAATATTTCTATGAGATCCACCCTCATTCTCCTGAACTCCAGGGAATACAGCCCAAGAGCTGACGGACATTCCTCATATGGTAACCCTTTCATTCCTGGAATCATTCTCATGAATCTTCTCTGAACCCTCTCCAATGTCAGCATATCCCTTCTAAAATAAGGAGCCCAAATCTGCACACAATACTCTAAGTGGTCTCACGAGTGCCTTATAGAGCCTCAATTGTTCATATTATTAAGCATCTTCTTCCCAATTCCAACTTCAAAATGTTTAGGAGTTCATTCCCAGGAACCTGTCCTAATGAAGTGTCTCGGCCCAAAACGTCGACTGGTTCCTCTTTTCCCTAGGTGCCGCCCGCCCTGCTGAGTTCCTCCGGCACTTTGTGTGTGTCGCTTTGGATTTCCTGCAGACTTTCAAGCTCATTCCAGGTACGGGCTCAGCCACAGACTTACCCAAGCACTCACAGGCACCACAGCCCATCCAAACCACACCTACACCATGCATTGGCCGCACTGGAACTGTCTGACAACAGCCACCCACGCGCAGGTTGGGGGGTGTTACCTGCTGTTGAGATGATCCTGGCAACTCCTGACCTCAGTGGCACTCGGATGCCCGTTCTCCACCAGCTGCCGCACGATTTCGTTTACCTCCACAACTCGGGCCAACATGCTGTTCATCTCCTGGTCCAGACTCTCGAATCTACAAGACAGAGCAACCCTGGTGATTTGAGGTGACGTTCCCCACACAATCTGCGGTCTACTCCCAGGTTTGGATATCCAAATTTGCACCGATGGAGCAAATGATATCTGAAGCATCCCAGGTAAAAAAGAAACTGATGGTAGGGAGCAGCAGCGGGTGAGAGGTGACCTGATAGAGGTGTACAAGATGATGAGAGGCATTGATGGTGTGGATAGTCAGAGGCTTTTTCCCAGGGCTGAAATGACTAGCACGAGAGGGCACAGTTTTAAGGTGCTTGGAATTAGGTACAGAAGAGACGTCAGGGGTAAGTTGTTTTTTTTTTTTAAAACGCAGAGAGTGGTGAGTGCGTGGAATGGGCAGCTGGCGACGGTGGTGGAGACAGATACGATAGGGTCTTTTAAGAGACTGCTAAATAGGTACATGGAGCTTAGAAAAATAGAGGGCTATGGGTAACCCTAGCTAACTTCTAAAGTGAGGACATGTTCGGCACAGCTTTTTGGGCTGAAGGGCCTGTATTGTGCTGTAGGCTTTCTATGTTTCTAAGGGGACAGGGAGAGCTACATAAGGGGATAGAAACATTCAGTATTTTCTAAAGTGATGAGAGATTTAAATATATTACCATTAAGAGGGCATTTAATGCTCTGGTGCTCAAATCAGGGAAACGCTCTTGTGACTGGGAAGCATGAGATCTGTGGCATGCCACAGGAATCAAAGCTGATACCATTGCTAATTGTTAAAGGCACTAATATTCACATATGTTATAAAGTTTGTTTTTTTGCGGCAGTACAGTGCAATACATAAAATTACTACAGTACTGTGCAAAAGTCATATATATGTATGTATAGTTAGGGTGCCTCTGTTATTTGTGATATATGTCAATGATTTTGGATTTTTTAAAAAAGTAGGTGGATGGATCAGTAAGTTTATGAATGATGCCAAGACTGGTGGAGTTGTGAGCAGTGTAAAAGACTATATTATATTGATTATATTGTATTTCTTTGTTCTATGGTGAATGCATGCAAGAAAATTAGCCTCAAGGTAGTATTATAGTGACATACACAATACTGTGCAAAAGTCTTAAGCACACAATATAGTCAGGGTGCCTAAGACTTTTGCACAGGACTGCAGTAATTTAATGTATTGCACTGTATTGCTACAACAACAAAAAATCATGACATATGTGAGTGATGGTAAACCCGATTCTGATCTGGGTCTCTATTGTGGACTGAGAGTGGGAAGGGGGCAGGGAGAGGGGAATCGTGGTTGGGAAAGGGGAAGGGAGAGGGAAGCACCAGAGAGACATTCTGTAGTGATCAATAAACCAACTGTTTGGAATCAAATGACCTTGCCTGGTGTCTCAGAGCTGGGTGTGTCTGCATCGCCCCACCAAACCCCCCACCCCTCCGCGCCCTTGGCACTCCTTCTCCGCCACCTGTCCCACATCCCTCCCGTGGCACTCCAGCCTCACGATTACCAGCAACTTTTGTTCCCGTCAGATTTACAAACTCGCTCTCTGCTCCACATTGACAAATACAGCACTGTGCAAAAGTCTTCGGCACCCTGGGGGGGGGGGGGGGGCGGCGGCGTGCGCACTCGTGTGAAGACTTGTGCACAGTACTGCATATCAATAATTAGAATGTGAGCATAGAAGGTACAAACAGCAAGTTTGCAAATTATATCATTTTTGATAGTGAGATGGATAGTCCAGGCTATTAAATGATATTGGCGAAGTGAGTTATGCAATGGAAAATGGAATTTAATCCTGATAATTGTGTGGAGATGCTGTTTGAGAAGACTAACATGAGTAGGTTATACACAGTGAATGATAGGGCCATGGGGAGTAGTAAGAAGCAGAGGGGCCTTGGTGTACAAGTGCAAGGAGCAGAGAAGGTGACATCACAAGTGAACAAATGGTGAAGAAGACATATGTGGCATTTGTCTTTATTGGCTGGGACGTAGAATAGGATATTTAAAAGATTCTGGCTTCATTTCTTATACGCCGTGTCATATGACATCATCATTATGTGCCGTGTCATATGACATCATCATTATGTGCTGTGTCATATGATGTGTGTGATCATAGTCTTTGCATGACCATAACCGCTCTTGGCAAATTTTTCTATAGAAGTGGTTTGCTATTGCCTTCTTCTGGGCAGTGTCTTTACAAGACGGGTGATCCCAGCCATTATCAATACTCTTCAGAGATTGTCTGCCTGGTGTCAGTACCAGGACTTGCGATCTACACCAGCTACTCATACAACCATCCACTACCTTCTCCCATGGCTTCGCATGACCCTGATCGGGGTGGAGGGGAGCGGATAAACAGTTGCTACACCTTGCCCAAGGGCGACCTGCAGGCTAGCAGAGGGAAGGAGCTCCTTGCACCTCCTTTGGTAGAGAATTGTATCTCATAGTACAGCATACAATTAAGGTGAGATGTGATAAGCTGAAAAAGAGATGTGTAGAACAAGATTTTTTTTTAATGTAGTGAGTGGTAGATGCCTGGGATACATTGCCAGGGCTGACAGTGGAGGGAAATATGGTAAAGAAGTTTAATTTAAGAGGCTGTTGGATGGAAGCATGGATGCGCAGAGAATGGGGAGATATAGATGTTGCATAGGCGGAAGGAATTTGTTCAGTAGGCACTTAATTAGTTCTTTAATTAGCTTGGCATCACATTGGGGACTGAAGGACCTGTTCTTGTGCAGTACGGATCCTCGTACTTCCCTGAGGAACTTCTGTCATGGTATCGTGGGGCTAAGATGATTGACCTCCAACAGCCACATCCATCAGGCAGTGATCGCATAACCAGGACTTGTGATCTGCACCGGCTGCTCCACCACCTGCCCCCATGGCTTCACGTGACCCTGATCAGTGGGCAAAGCAGGTGCTACACCTTGCCCAAGGGTGACCTGCAGTCTAGGGAAGGAGCGTCTTACACCTCCTTTGGTAGGGACGTATCTCCACCCCGACACTTAATGAATATGAGAAAATGGAGGGGTCAGGGCTATGTGGGGTGGGGGAGTTAGACTGATATTGGAGTAGGGTTACGTAGTTCAGCAACAGACAGGGCCAAAATGCCCGTACTCTGCTGCGCCACTCTGTGTTTTTTATGTTAGAGTACAGAAAGATAGTGACTACAGATGGGGGGGAAGGGGCAGATATCTAACAGTCTTTAAGAGGGTCTTAGATAGGTACTTGAACATACAAGAAATGGAAGGATCTGAACCATATGGAGGCTGAAAGCATTAGCTCATTCACTTAAATAGTTTAGCACGACATTGCGGGCCGAAGGGCCTGTTCCTGCATTGTACTGTTCTGCATTTGATACTCTGACTGGGTGGTTGGAGAAGCCTGGACTGATACAAACTTGATACAATGAGATGGGGACTGAGACTTGGCTCCAGATCAGATAACCAATTAAAAATTTCTGCAATCCTAAACGGTATCCAGGCGGAATTGCAAGTCCACTCCTGGAAGTCGTGCGAGGACAGAATCCGAAGCCGGCTTTGCTTACCTCTGCTGCACCAGCTCCAGATCCTCCAGCCTCTCGGGGATCTCCATCCGATTCAGCCACTGCTCCTTCTCGTCGATCCAGCGCTCGCAGGCGTTGACCTCGCTGAACATGCGGTACACGGCCAGCGCGTCCTGCAGCCACTGCCGCCGCAGTCCCGCCACCTCCTTCACCTCGATGTACAGGCCCTCCACCTCGGCCACGCGGACCTTCACCTCCTCCAGCTCCGAGTACTCGGGCGCCAGGCCGGCCGCCTGCTGCCGGAGGGCTTCCACCGCCGGCCGGTGCTGCTCGATGTCGTCCTCCAAGCCCCGGTGCTTCTTCGCCAGCGACTGCGTGGAGTACTCGTCGTGGCCGAAGTCGTCGCTGGACACGATGCGGTACGCGTCCTGCAGCCAGACCTCCAGGTCGTCCGTGTCTGCCTTCAGCTGGAAGAAGTCCAGGGCCTCCTGGAGGTGCTGGAGTCGGAGAACCGCCAACTCGTCGAGCTTCTTCCACTGAACCCGGACCTCCAGGATCCTCTCCTGGATGTTCCCCGTGCCGAAGTGCTTCTCTGCCAGGATCTGCTCCCCCTTGGTGATGGTCTGGGTGAGGAGGCCGCACCGGCCGGCCAGCTCCCCCATCAGGACCTTGTGCTTGCCCAGCAGCCGGGTGACGCTGCTGAGGTCCTTGCCCAGGTGCGGCGAGGAGATGACCTGCTGCTTCTCGTGGATCCAGCTCTCCGCCTCCTCCATCTCCTGCAGGAAGGCCCACAGGCACCGCGAGCCCTCCAGCTGGGCGCGGCGCAGGGACGCCAGCCGGTGCAGCTCCTCCACGCAGCTGTTCACGTGGTGGACGCGGTTGCAGATCACCTGCGGGTCGCAGGGCTGGTAACCTGAGAGCAGAGCAGAAGGCCAGTCACAGGTGAGGGGGCAAAGGTACCAGCCCTTCAGACAGAACGTGGTTCTGTCTGCCATGTTATATGAAGGATGGAATAACGCTCGAACAAATGTTCAACTATGTCGACAGGACGAGACGGCTCGAGTTACAAGGAGAGACTAATTAGATGGAAGCTGCATTTCCTGGAGCAAAGGAGGCAGATTATAGAGGTAGTGAATGGGGAAGAGTGTTATTTAAGTCTACAAGGAGCCGTTGCTGGAACCAACTCGGAGGCAATTTGACGCGGCAGAATCGAGGTGGGGCAGAGCCTGGGCCTGGCAGCGAGAAAATTCGATCAATTTAAGCGCCGAGCCAAGTTCGGGAAGGTCAGCGATGGGCCAAATCAAGGCAGCGGGGTTCAGGCCCGAAATCATCCTGAATCTTCGATGATTTAAGCACCGGGCCAGATTGAAATGGTCAGGGTTCCGGGGCCAAAGGTAAGGGACGAGCTGGTTCAGCTCTCTGCTCTGTGAGGGCTTACTCATCTCTACACCAAATTGAAGCTGTGGCCAGGACTCCCCTTCACGAACTTCAGTTCTGAATGCTATTTGCTTACTTTTATCATTTCTACGATTTATATTTTTTCTCTCTCTCTCTCTGCACGTTGGGTATCTGACCGTCTTCTTTAAATGGGCTATTTTGGGTTTCTTTGTTTTGTGCTTGCCTGTAAGGAGACGAATCTCAAGGTTGTATAAAACTTCGATCGTACTTTGAACTTGAACTTTGTAGGGGATTGGGACTAACTTGAGAAATGGGGCAGAGAATGGGAAATGCAATTTCCCTCTGACAAGCTGGGGCAGCACAAACGCACAGCGGTTAGTGCACTAGCAAACCAGGTTCCATTCTACTATTGTTAGGAAAGAGTTCGCACATTCAAAAGACACCAGAGGGAACTCCCTTGGAATACTGAGTGCCTCTCTGGTCGCCCAGCTAGAGGAAGGTCATAATTAAGCTAGAAAGGGTGCAGAAAGGACTGACAAAAAATGTCACCAGGACTGGAGAGTTTGAGCTGAGGAGAGGCCGCGACTGATTTTTCCAGGGCAAGGAGGTTGAGGAGTGACATAAAAAAGGTTTATAAATTCATGAGGAAACGGAAGGTCAGAATCTTTTTCCAAGGGCAGGGGAACCTAAAATATCAGGCATGTATAAGGTTACAGGCGAAAGATTTAAAGGGAATCCAAGAGGCACGTTTTTCGCACAGATGCTGGTGGGTGTATGGAACAAGCTGCCAGATAAAGTGTACAGAGATGGGTATAATTATAATACTTAAAAGACGTTTGGACAGGCAAATGGCTAAGCAAGGTTTAGAGTCTTAAACCTCCACCCCGGATGCTCCAGTTTCCTCACATTCCAAATATGTACAGGTTAGTAAGTTAATTGGTCACCTCGGATACAAAGATGGGGTAGTGGTCACAGTACAGGCAACCCAGGTTCAATTCCTGACGCTGCCCGTGACTGTGTGGGTCTCCTCACATGGCCCAAAGACCTACCGGCTGGTAGGTTATTTGGTCATTGTAAATTGCCCTGTAATTAGGCTAGGCCTGTAAATTAGGCCTGCTAATTAGGCCTGTAAATCGAGGGTTGTTGGGCAGCATGGCTCGTAGTATCATAATGGCCTACTCTGCAGAAACAAAATTATTGGTCAATGTGAGCTCATTATGCTGCAAAGATATTAATTTGATAAGTTAAACCAGGGCAGATAAATGGTAGGCCCTGGGGAGTGTTGTGGAGCACCTAGGGATGTAGAAACTCAGTTCCACTGGACTGACGACACGTCATCTCAGGATGGTGAAGAAGCCACTGGCACACTTGCCTTCATCAGCACCAAGCACAAGAGTTGGGACATCAAACTTCAGAGGGACGTGGGTCAGGCAAATAGCAGCAACGTACGAGGTGATGGAGGAGCCCTCCTGAGGGTCACGCAGCTGAAGGGCCACGGATGGCACGGTTAGCGCCGCGCTTTACAGCGGCCGCCTGTGAGATCTGGGTTCAGTTTCCGCTGCTGCCTGTAAGGAGCACGTACGTTCTCCCCGTGACCAGCTCCGTTTCCTCTGGGCGGTCCAGTTTCCTTCCACATTCCACGGACACGCGGGTTAGGGTTAGTGAGGTGTGGCCGTGCTATGCTGGCAATGGAATCGTGGAGCCTCTTATGGGCTGCTGAGCACAATCCCCACTGATTTTGACAACGCAATTTTGCTGTACGTTTCAATGTATATATAACATTTTCTATCATTCATTCTTTGTTTTATTTCTCTGTTTCATGGATGTTTGTGAAGACTAAGAATCTCACATTGTATACTGTATCCATTCTCTGAATATTAAATTGACCATTGAATGAGTAAGGATAATCTTTAAAGTGGACAGTCAATGTTTTGGGTTAGGACCTTTCAAAGGACTGTTGGGTGCAAAGGGGAGATGGCCAATAAAAAGGGAAATGAGAGCACAAACAAATGGGACTAGCTCGTGTTAGCATGGATGGGTTGGGCCGAAGGGCCTGGTTCCATACTCCGTGACGGTAACCTGCCCCTATCTACTCTGCTGTGCATCCATGAGTGTAAAGCAGGTCAGCACGGATTGGATGGGCCAAAGGGCAGTCCTCATACTGAGTCTCTCTATGAACCTGTTACTACTGTGCCCCATGGGTAGTGGGCCACCACGTTCACTGAAAGACCAGTTGCGGACAGCGCTGCAGGATCCACCGGTGACCCGCGGAGCCGGGACTTCCATACTCACCCTCATCCTTTGTGAACCCCAGGGCCGCCGTATTCAAGGCCTTCAGCCGCTCCTCCTGCACCGAGATATCCGCCTCCAGGAGGCTGTGCTTCTGCAGCAGATCTTCCACTTCCAGCAAGTGCTTCCCCAGGTCTTTCGAACATAACAGAACCTAGAGAGAAGATCCAGAGAGGAAGGTCGATGTGGCCAAACACAGCATGTGCAGGGGATCTGGGATGCAAGTCCTCAGCCTCATGAAACCAATTGCACAGGTTGTTAGGGTGATAAGGAATATGCAGGGCATCCTTGCCTTTATTAGCCAAGTTTGAGAGTCAGGAGGTTATGATGCAGCTTTATAAAACTCTGGATAGAACACATCTAGAGTACAACCTTTAATTTTCATCATCATTATGAGCCATGTTGTATGACGTGGGCCATCATGGTCTTTGGCAACTTTTGCTACAGAACTGGTTTGCCATTGCCTTCTCCTGGGCAGTGTCTTTACAAGACGGGTGACCCCAGCCATTATCAACACTCTTCAGAGATTGTCTGCCTGGCGTCAGTGGTCGCATAACCGGGACTTGTGATCTGCACCGGCTGCTCATACGACCATCCACCACCTGTTCTCATGGCTTCACGAGACCCTGATCGGGGGTGGGATGGGGGTGGGGGGAGGGAGGTGACCAGGTGTCCAAGGGTGACCTGCAGGCTGGCAGAGGGAAGGAGCACTTACACCTCCTTTGGTAAAGACACATCTCCACCTGCCCGCCCAATTCAAATCTAGTTGCCCCATTGCAGGAAGGATATGAAGGCTTTGGAAAGACTGACCAAGAGATTCACCAAGATGCTGCTTGGGCTCTAAAAGGGAGAACAAACTTAGATTGTCTTCTCTGGAGAGGCCAAGGCTGTGTGGAACCCTGATTTTTTTTAAACAAAATAAACTTTATTCACAATAAAAACATATTTAGAAGAATAAACCTTTCTGTTGTTTACATACATAGTCAATTCTTTCCATCTCATTCTAACACTGCTGCCACTCGTGTCACTCCAGGGCTTGAAACTAACTAACTTATTAAACCCATAACCCCGACAGGGGCACAAGTCGCCCTAGAGTCCTCTGTCCTGGGCCAGTCTTTCAAGTTATCCCAGGTGTAGTCCATCTTCTCCTTCCTCATCCAGAGATGAGGTCTTTGGAACCTCTGCTGGTGTTTTAACAGCACCGGGTTTTTACGGGATGGGGTTGCTAGCCCTGTGCCCAAAATCCTCCTTTCACAGCCAGGCTGGTGACCATCCATGGTGGAAATGTTTCATATTAAATACGATAATAATTGAGGGGCTTCCTTCCCCCTCACCTGGCCCTTCCCTCACCAGTAGGAGAAGAACCCAACAGAGCGGTCCTTCCCAACAAACTCTTGCGGTGGCGGAAACCTCCTGGATGTTTATAAAAAAACAAGAAAATAATCTGCTGACACTGGAAATCTGCGCAACACACAAAATGCTGGAGGAACTCAGCAGGCAAGGCAGCATCTATGGAAAAAAGTGCGGTCGACGTTTCAGGCCGAGACCCTTCAGCAGGTCCGGAGAAAAAAAGATGAATTGATTTTAAAAGGTGGGGGAAGACTTTATAAGATTATGAGAGGCATAGATAGCCAGATAGCCTGGGTTCAGAATGTGTAATGCCAAATGGCATGCACTTTAAGGCGAGGGTTGGCATGTTATGGGAAAAGGCAGGAAGTTGGAGGTGAGTCCATGGTCAGATCAGCCATGATCTTATTGAAAGGCGGAGCAGGCTTAACGGGCCAGATGGTCTACTCCTGCTCCTATTTATGTTCAAAGGAGATGTGTAGGACATATATACATATTTTTTAACAACACGGAGAGCAATGGGTCCCTAGAATGTGCTACTAGGTGGATGGTGGGCCAGATACGATAGAGGAATTCAAGCAGCTCTTAGATAGGCAGATGAACTTGCAGATATGGACCTTGCGTAGGAAAAAGGGATAAGTTTAGTTTGGCACAACGTGACCAGGGCCTGTTGCTGTGCTCTACTGTCCTAGGGCGTGAGAAACAGCAGAAGGTGACACTGCCCTGAGGGGAAGTGTCATTGAGGGATCCTGGCATTGATAGACCTTCAACCACAACTATTTTTGAGTGAGATCAAAGTTGAGTTTGTTGTCAAATGTTCACACATATGCAACTACAAAGAAATTCTTACTTGTAGCAACATCACGGGCAGGTAATAACATCAGGTTCATCAGAAAAACATGTATTAAACAAAAAAGAATACAATTAGAACAATGAAGTCCATTGTTCAATATCAAACCTCAGTAGTATTGTCCATTGTCTCTCTGAGGTACAGTTTCTCACAAGGATGAATGGTTGATGTGAAAATGGAGGGCAAAGGAATATCAGGTGAAGAAGGAATGGGAGGGATTGAGGAGGAGAGGTTTGATGCTTTTGGTGATGGGCATGAGTGAGTGGCTACAGAGGCAATGGAAAATGGAAGCCTAGATAAGGCTTGGGAGGTTGAGGTTCGGAGGGATGATCTCCAGGTACTTACCTGCATCTCCTCCATCCAGTCAATCATGTGGACCATCTCCTGGAAGATCTTCTGCAGGGACAGGTTGAGCTCGAGGCGGGATCGGCGGGCCGTCAGCGTCTCCTGGAGAAAGCCCCACAAACGCAAGATGTTGTCCTTCTGAGCGGAGATGCGCTTGATGTCGTAGTAGCCCTCGGACTCCAGCTCCCGAGCCAGCTCCGTGATCACCTGCACCCGCTCCTTGTAGGAGGACACGTCCGCCTCGATGGCTTCGTGCTTCTTCATGGACGCCTCCACGGCAGGGAGATCATAGCCGAAGTTATCCTGGGATTGGGAGAGAGTTGCACCTCAAAGAGCAGCTCGGACCCATGCCCTCCCTTCAAGGACCCATCACCTGACACCCTCTCTGCAAGAATTCATCACCCATTCTCCCTCCTGCAAAGTCCTGTCAGCGAACATCCTCCCTGCAAGGACCTGTCCCCCGTTCTCCCTCCCTGCAAGGACCTGCCTGTCCCAGCACCATGCCACCCAGTGCACAGACTGCCCGCAAACCCTATGCGCACCTCCCCATCACCCACCTGTGAGATAAGGCGCTGGTTCTCGTTTAACCAGGTCTCGCGCATCACGGCCTTGTGATCGAACCGATGCGCCAACTGCTCCAACTTCTCCTGCCGGATGAGCTCGTTCCGTAACGCCCCCTCTCGCTCGTGCTCCGCCTTCTCCAACCTCTCCCAGGCCTGCAGGGAAAAAGTAAACCATTTAGTGAAAACCCAGTCACGGATGGGCCCGCAGGAGGCAGCATACAGCCTAGGGCGAAGTCTGGCTCAACACCGTGATCCAGTGACTGCACTGGGCTCTGGGATAATGCTCTGATCCAGTCGCCACACTGACTTCCAGGACAATACTCTGATCCAGTGGGTTCTGGGACACCAGTGTGATCCAGTGTGCACTGGCCTCTGGGAAAGCACTGCAGTCAAGAGACAGCACAGGCACCTAGGGTAACACCTACTGCGCTGAGTGAGTGCAAAGGACTCCTGCTTCCTACAACACTGTGCAAAAGTCTTAGGCACATGCAAATTAAATTGTTGTGGTGAACTACATATACCTATCTGGACACGCCCCCCCCTGCTGACTGCTCCTGTGGCTCCTCCCATAGACCCCGGTATAAAGGCGATTGGAGGCACAGCCCCTTCCTCAGTCTCCAGGATGGTGTGTGGTGGCCTCTTGCTGCTTGTTCTTTCATCCAGCCAATAAAAGCCTACCTTAACTCACGTTTCAGAGTTATTGATGTTGCTTCAATTGTGCAAAGCAAAAATGCTTTAAAAAATATAATAAAAAGTTCCTAAATATCAAAATTACTGTAGAAGGCATGAAACAGTAAATGATCCACTCATTCTTGCCACAGTGTTAGAATTAATGATTTGAAGGTTAAACTGTCCCACTCATCTTTTAGTTTGGTTGTCCTTCACCCAGTTTGATTCCTTGTACACCCGTTTCTGTTTCAGTTAATCAGTTTAGTTCATTCAATTCATTATGTTATCGATCATTAGCATCCGTTTGTTTAATCATACACTGGGCTGGATACCTACAAAGTAATCAAGTTTTTATTTGAAAAGTGGTCTATTACTTAATATATCACTTTCGTTAACAAAGTACAAAAATTTTTCTGTCACATTTAATTTTTTGGAAAATGAATGCTTGGAAATCTAAAAATTACTTTTCTCTACTGACACACTAATGCAAAAGAGAAAAAGTAAACACCTAAAATAAAACTTGCGTGAAAAATCTAGGGTGCTTAGCTCTTCTGCACAGTACTGTTTGTGACACAACCACAAGAGATTCTGCGGGTGCTGGAAATCCGCTGTAAGACACACAAAGTGCTGGAGGAACTCAGCAGGTCAGACTGTATCCCCAGAGAGGAGACCTGAGGAAGGGTCTCAGCCCAAAAGCATTGATTGATTCTCTCCAAAGGTGAAGCCTGACCTGCTTAGTCCCGCCAGGACATTGTGTGCATTACACTTCATACGGGAAGGGAGCCCGCTGCAAAAACACAGTCAGCAACAGGTACACTTCACTGTGGCTGGATCACTGAACGGTGGAGACAGACACCTCCAGCCCTGACGGCCACCAATAAACCGCTCACTGACCCTGTTGACATCAGAGATCAGCTTGCCCTCAGGTGGGACGTACGGCCTCTGGTTGTTTGCCCGAAGTTTGCTCTGGATGGTGAACAGCAGGACTTCGAGCTTCCCCTTCTCATCAAACCTGAGGAGACAGAGCAAAGCCCAGAGATTTCACACAGAAACTGCACACCCATCACCCCGTGAAATGATTTCCCACAGAAGCAGCACCATCACCCCATCCGACTGGGCCCTGATTCAAAATTCAAAGATTCAAAGTATATTATCAAAGAATGTATAAATTACACAACCTTCAGATTTCTCTGCTTACAGGCAGCCATGAAACAAGAAACCCGAAAACACACACTTTAAAAAAAAATAAAAACCGACCCCCCCAATGAGCAGAGAGAGGAAAAAGAACACACAAATCATGCAAACAATAGAAGCGAGCACAGCATTCCAAACTAAATTGAGTCCTGAGATCCAAATCACCAGAGCAGCCCAGAGTAGGCCCAAAGCCTCAGTCTCAGTTTATCACAGAAGCAGGACAAGTTGCCGCGAAGCTCACAGGTACAAAGCACAGCAGCCGGGGCAACATCACCGCCTCCGCACTGCAGAAAGAGGAGTGAACGGTCTTCAACAAAAGAGAGAGGAGTAAAGACTCTTCAGCAAGAAACATCAATTCTGTTTCTCTTCCCATGGCTGCTGATGGACCTACTGAATATTTCCAACACTTTGTTTTGTTTCAAGAAGGATTTGCAACAAATGCAGTTTTTAAAAAAAATTTTCACAGGACGTTACCTGCATTAAAGAACTTTAGTTAAGGGGAGAAATTAAAGAGAGGCTAAGGGGTGGCTTGATTGAGGTATATGAGAAGCATAGATAATCAACATCTTTTACCCCCAAAGAAGGGGTTGGGTGGCAGTGTTGAGATACATCTCTGACAATGGAGGTGTAAGGAATTGCTTCCCTCCGCTAGACCGCAGGTCACCCTTGGGGTGTAGCACCTGCTTAACCCCCTGATCAGGGTCACGTGGAGCCGTGGGAGCAGCCGGTGCAGATCACAAGTCCTGGTTGTGCGACCACTGACGCCAGGCAGACAATCTCTGAAGAGTATTAATAATGGCTGGCATCAACTGTCTTGGAAAGACACTGCCCAGAAGAAGGCAATGGCAAACCACCTCTGTAGAGATACGACTACCCACCACCTGCACCCACGGCTTCACATGACCCTATTCGGAGGGGTGGTGAAGCAGATGCTACACCTTGCCTAAGGGTGACCTGCAGGCTAGCGGAGGGAAGGAGCTCTTTACACCTCCTTTAGTAGAGACGTACCTCCACACTGCCACCTGCCACCCAAGATGAAGATGAGATAAGAGCGAAATTCGGCCACTTGCCCCACAGAGTCTGCTCCGCCATTCAACCATGGCTGATTCCTTTTCCAATCCCATTCTCCTACCTTCTCCCTGTGACCCTCAACACCCTTACCAATCATGAACATAGATAGATAGATAGATAGATAGATAGATAGATACTTTATTCATCCCCATGGGGAAATTCAACTTTTTTCCAATGTCCCATACACTTGTTGTAGCAAAACTAATTACATACAATACTTAACTCAGTAAAAAATATGATATGCATCTAAATCACTATCTCAAAAAGCATTAATAATAGCTTTTAAAAAGTTCTTAAGTCCTGGCAGTAGAATTGTAAAGCCTAATGGCATTGGGGAGTATTGACCTCTTCATCCTGTCTGAGGAGCATTGCATCGATAGTAACCTGTTGCTGAAACTGCTTCTCTGTCTCTGGATGTATCAATCTCTGCCTTAAATACACCCAATGATTTGGCCTCCACCATCCTCTGTGGCAACATATTCCACAAATTCATCACCATCTGCCTGAATAAATTCCTCCTTAACCGAGTTTGAAAGGGACATCCCTTTATTTTGAGGCTGTGCCCTCAGATCCACGAGTTTCCCACCTAATGTAACTATTGCTTCTACGTCCACTCTGTCCAAGCTTTTCAGTATTTGTCAATTCAGTCAATTGGGAGGCTCAGGACAGACAGACAGAACGGGCAGCACCATAACGTAGCGATTAGCATAACGCCACTACAGCGCCAGTGGCCCAGGTTCGATTCCCACTGCTGTAAAGAAATACAGTCGGCGCTCCTTATCTGCGGGGGATTGGTCGCAGGACCCCCTGCGGATACCAAAATTCACAGATGCTCAAGTCCCTTATTTAATATGTATCATTGCGGTGGTCTTTAGGACCCAGCGGAACCCCAGACTTTATTTAACATGTCTCCGTGCGGTGGACATTAGGACCTGGCGGCGCAGCTCTGGATCCGCAGTGTTTCTGTTCACAAAAATAATCACGATCGCGATTGAAAATAAGGTGGAAGTAATAAAGCAATCGGAAAGAGGTGAAATTCATCGGTCATTGGAAAAGCATTAGGCTACAGTCGGTCAACAATCGGAACAATTTTAATGGAGCATGTGAAAGGCCCTGCCCCGATGAAGGCTACAATTATTACTAAGCAACACACTGGTTAAATTATTGAAATACGTATGTTTCTAAAGTGTTTTATATGCATAGAAAGGTAAAATATACTAGGGAAAACGTTTGACTAGCTGACACTAAATAATACCGGATGTACCTGTTCCGACCTCAAATCCGACTTAAAGATAGACTCAGGAACGGAATTCGTTCATAACCCGGGGACTGCCTGTACTTTTAAGTCATTTCTAAATTACTTATAATACCTAATACAATGTAAATACTATGTAAATAGTTGTTATACTGTATTGTTTAGGGAAGAATGACAAGAAAAAGTAGCCTGTACATGCTCAAGCAACAAGTGCTGGAGAGAGAACTTCCGGGTTTTCCCGATCCGCGGTTGGTTGAATCCGCGCATACAGAATCCACGGATAAGGAGGGCCGACTGTACATTCCCCCTGTGACTGCGTAGGTTTCCTCCCACATTCTACAGATGTACGGCTCAGTAGGTTAATTGGTCACACAGAGTCAAAGAAAACTACAGCGGATGAACAGGCCCTTTGGCCCATCTAGTCCATGCTGAACCATTTAAACTGCCTACTCCCATCGACCTGTACCTGGTCCACAGCCCTGCATACCCCTCCCATTCTTGTACCTATCCTTTAGGAGCTACAGTGCCTATAAAAGGTACTCAACCCCCCCCCCCCCCCCGGAAGTTTTCATGTTTTATTGTTTTACAACATTGAATTGTAGTGGATTTAATTTGGCTTTTTTGACACTGATCAACAGAAAAGGACTTTCATGTCAAAGTGGAAATAGTGGAAATAGATATCTACAAAATTAATTACAAATATAAAACTCAAAATAATTGATTGCACAATTACTCACCCCTTTCAAGTCAGTATTTTGTAGATACACCTTTGGTAGCAACTACAGCCTTGAGTCTGTGTGGATAGGTCTCTATCAGCTTTGCACATCTGGACACTGCAATTTTTCCCTGTTCTTCTTTACAAAACTGCTCAAGCTCTGTCAGATTGCATGGGGATTGTGAGTGAACAGCCCATTTCAACCCAGCCACAAACTCTCAATTGGATTTGAGGTCTGGAGTCCGACTTAGCCACTCCAGGACATTAACTTTGTTGTTTTTAAGCCATTCTTGTGAAGCTTTGGCTTTACATTTGGGGTCATTGTCTTGCTGGGAAACAAATCTTCTCTCGAGTGGCAGTTCCCTTGCGGACTGCATCAGGTTTTCCTCCAGGAATTCCCTGCAGTTTGCTGCATTCATTTTAAAAGTCAAATTAAATCCACTGTGATTCAATGTTGTAAAACAATAAAACATGAAAACTTCTGGGGGGGTGATTACTTTTGATAGGCACCGTAGGTATTTATTTTCTGGCAGTCTGGATTGTCTTTTGTGTTTTAAGTTTATTATCTGTAATTTGTTACGTGGGTTGGGCCGTGGTAGGAGCAAATGAGTCTAGTTACGTATTCATACTTTGTCTAAGGTCAGTTTAGTCTAGTTAGAGCCAGGGCTGAGCCATGGGGGTGAAGGTATTTTCGGTTGATTGTTAATTTAGCTCCCTCTCTATACCGCTTATTTCACTAGTTTTAATTCTATTAGTTTTGTTAAATCACTACAAGATTGTTCATCTTCACTGTTTCACAACAGAGGATCAGAAGTAGTATTTTTGACTTTGGAAATTTATTATTTGGAAAGCGCGTCATACAGTCTCAACACTGTGTACTCGGTCTCTGAGTGCTTTTGGCAAGTGACCTCTATATTTCCAAACTTCTCTTAATCGTTGAAATCAAAATCGTATCCACCGCTTGTGCTGGTAGCTCGCTCCACACTGTCACCATTTTCTGAGCAGAGAAGTTGCCCCCCCCCCCCTCCCGTATTCCCCTTCAGCATTTGTCCTTCTACCCTTAACCCATGACCTGTAGTTGCAGTCCCACCCAAACTCAACGGGAAAAGCCTCCTTGCATGTGTGTAATGGGGTAGTGTGCGCTCATTGCACCAGAAGGAGCCTGTTACTGTGTTTTATCGTTAAATAAGCTGAAAAATATATAGAAGACAGGAAATGGGATTTATAGAGGAGGGAAATGAGCAGACAGGCTAAATCTTCACCATGCCGAATATCGGCCGCCGTCACCTACTTGAATGGTTTCTCCACGGTGCAGTAGCTGGTGAACACTTGGAACTGCTGCTGGACTCCGGCCAAAGAGTTTGCAAAGCGTTGGTTGCTGATGAGGCCGATGGTTCGCTCGATCCACTCCAGCAGCTCGGTTGCCAGTGCCCCGTACCTCGCGATGATCTGCTCAATCTCCAATGTGTTGTCCAGCACCTGTCACGAAGCAGGAAGAGACAGAAAGAGAGAGTGAGAGAGAAAAAAAAAGAGACAGACAGGCAGAGAGGGGAAGAGAGATATACATACAGAGAGAAAAAAGTTGGACAAAGTGAGAGAGGGAGAGAGAAGGGGGAAGAGAGAGAGTGAAGGGGGAGTGACGAGAGTGGGAGAGAGGAGCGGGTTGGTAGGCGGGGGTGAAGGGGTGCGGGGAGGGGGAAGGTAAAAGGAGGAGGAGGTAGGTAGGGGCAAGGGGGAAGGGAGGATGTAAGAGGAGGGGGTAGGTGGGGGGAGGAGGGAGGACATGGGAGGTGGGACGAGGTGGGTGGTGGGAGGTGGGACGAGGTGAGAGGAGGGAGTGGGACGAGGTGAGAGGAGGGAGTGGGACGAGGTGAGAGGAGGGAGTGGGACGAGGTGGGTGGTGGGTGGTGGGTGGTGGGAGGTGGGAGGACGAGGTGGGATGTGGGAGGTGGGATGAGGTGGGAGGTGGGACAAGACAATTGAAGACAGAGGGACAGAGACAGAGGGAGATCTTGAACAGAGACAGACAGAGATATAAAGGAAGAGGAGAGCAAAGGGAACTAGGGGAGATGTGTGGGTCAAGTGGAGGGGTGGAGCAGCCAGGTAGTAGACAGGTTCAAGGAGCAGGCAACAGTGTGCAGATAGAGAGGGGAGGAGTTGCTTAAAGAGACAATCAGGGCCACTTTATCAGGTGCAGAAGAGGAGCACAGCAGGTATGGTCTGCTGCTGAAGTATGGTCACCTCACAGTTCAACCTGTTGTGCATTCAGAGATGCTCTTCTGCACACCACTGTTGTAACATGTGGTTATTTTGCCTTCCTGTCAGCTTGAATCTGTCTGGCCATTCTCCTCTGACCTCTCCCTCATTAATGAGTCATTTTCATACACAGAACTGTCACTCACTGGATGTTTTTAATGTTTTTCACACACCATTTTTATGAACTCCAGAGACTGCTGGGCATGAAATTCCTAGGAGATCAATCGTTTCTGAGATACTCAAAACACCCCACCAGGCGCTAACAATTATTCCACGGTTAAAGCCACTTAAATCATATTTCTTCCTATTCTGATGTTTGGACTGAATAACAACTGAACCTCTTGACCATGTCAGCATGCTTTAAAGCACTGAATCACTGCCACATGATTGGCTAATGAGATATTGAATCAATGAGGTGTAAAGGTACTGTATACCAAATAAAGTGGTCACTGACTGGAAAAAGAGCACAGAATAAAAGAGGTGGTAGAGAAATGGCAAGGGAACAGAAAGCAATCAGGGAATGATAGCGCAATAAAGCGTGGGGGAGGGTGAGGGAGCAAGGGGAGGGCGAGGGAAGATGAGGGAGCACAGTGGAGGATGAGCGGGAGGGCGAGAGAGCGCGAGGAAGGGCGAGAGTGCGCGAGGAAGGGCGAGGGAGCGGCGGAGAGGGCGAGGGGGTGGGCGCAGGAGGGAGTGAGAGTGAATGAGGGTGCGAGTACGAGAGAGCGAGGGAGGGTGCAGGAGCGAGAGAGCGTCGGTACACGAGAGCACATGGGCGTAAGTGTGTGACAGAGAAAGGCATGGCAACACAGGGCAGATGCAGCAACAGAGATGAGGGTATCCCTCATGCAGAGGAGGGTATATATGGTCCAGGATCCAGAAAATGAGAGACCGCAGAGCAAGAAATAACAGAGGCAGTGGGAACTCCCAAGGTGATGACACCTTGAAAGTGAGAATAAGCTGCAACGCTCAGAACAGTGCATGCTGGGAGACAGGTCGTGATTTCAACCAAGCAAGAGGAAGCTGGAATGGTGGATGTGTGTGCTGGGCAAGGACACAGAGAAAAAGCGTGGGGTTGGCTGTGAGAGACACAAGTGAGGAATCCGTAACCCATAAGGAGAGATCTTATAAAGGCAGGAAAGGAGGCCGGGATGTTTTGGAGAGACAGGGGAAAATATCAGACTTCAGAAGCCGAGAGTGAACTACAAATGTCAATTTCAAGGAGTAATAGGGAGGCTAGTGTAATGATGGAAGGCCCCACAGGAGCGAGAGGCAGCAGCTAGTGCCGGAGGAAAGGAAACAAATCAGTGGAGAGTAAAGCAAATTCTGGTGGAAAGACAGAGAAAGAGTTGGTTAAACCAGAGCCAGGAAGGAAAATCTGAGCAATCAATGAGAGTTGGAGAGGGGGAGGGTGCAGGGCAATGGGCGTGAAGGACAGAGGGAGATGAGGAGCGGGTGGTGAGACGAGATGAGAAGTGAGGGGAGAGCTGACCGCAATGGGAAAGGAGATGCCATGGTTGTGGGGCGGGGAGTGGATGCTGGAAAAGAAACCGTGGACATCTAAGTGCAAAGGATGGACAGGAAGCTGACCAAAGATGAGAAGTCACAGAGTAGCTAGTGAGGTCTGAGAGCAAGGGAGCTCAGTGGGCCACTGGCCATGAACTGTCAAGGTCTGGCACTGGAATCTCAACAGGTACCTGAGAGACAGGGCAGTGAGTGGCTCATTCCACCTGTAAGTACCCACCTTGCCAATTCTCTTGCCCTCTACGGCTAGCGCCTTCATCTTGGAGAAGTAATGGTAATAGGACACCACGTAGGTAATGATGGACTTCTCATCTGGGTTTTCAGTGTTCACATCTGGAAGAAGAGCAAGAGATTGAAAGCAAGAAGCACACCCAAAATGCTGCTGGAACACAGCAGGCCAGTTAGCATCTATGGGAAAAAGTACCATAGAGTTCCTCCGCCACTTTGTGTGTGCTGCTTGGATTTACAGCATCTGCAGATTTTCGCTTGTCTGTGATTGAAACCAAGAGACCAGCCTGGAAATAATTCAGAAAATGTGTAGCACGGGTGGTTGATAGTTGGGTTGAGTTGTTCTCCAATCTTGGCAAAATCTACTTGCAAACGTTCTGTCACCATACAAGGGGACGTTATCAGTGCACTGTTAGTCGTGGGTCTGTCTTCCGAACGCTTGGCCTTTATATATTTATCAGTCAGCTGACTGGATATCATGTGACATGGGGAGGAAATCTCATCGCTGATTGGCTGCATGGCAAACATTGTGCTCGTGGTCTGGAATTTTGCCCACATCGGCTCATAAAGAGGATCGCGATCTATACATTTCTTTACAGAATTGTTTGCGGAAAACCACGCTTCTAGGAACTCTCTTGTATGCCGTGTCTTTGCTTGCGCCATGACTTTCCTGAAGCCCAGTCGAATTTGTGCCCCTCTTGATCTTCATGGGTTAAACCTAGAGGGAGTTAGTCATGTCGCTTGACAGCCAGTTCAAGTCCATGGATCCTTGCAGAAGGTTTTCTCCCAGCTTGGCTAATGTAATAGTTGCTGCAGTCCCCACATGAGATCTTATAGGCCAGGCATTTGAGGACACAGCACTATTAGCAGTGCACTGATGAGGTCTCCTTGCATGGTGACATAACATCTGCAAGTAAATTGCCAGAATCAGAGAACAAGTCAAACCAAGCACGAGGTCAGCCTTCTTCATTATCAACAATAGCCTGGACCTCACTGCTTAAGCTGAGGTTAAGCGGAGGTTCCACTGACTGTTTCAACCCATCGACAATACAGCATTGAGGTCAAGAAATTTTGCAACTGACCTTCAATTTTCTCCAGTCAAGAATAGTACGGAACAGAAATTGGCCCTCCCGCTCACCTGTCCATCCGAGAACACGTTTCCACCCTGTACCGCACCACACAGGATAATGTTTGGACCTTTGAAAGACTGTCATATTTAGATCACTATTCCCACTTCTGTCACTTGCACAAGGTTCTTCAGCTTCTGTCATTTATCAGGGAGAGGGTTTGAATCCCAACAGCTCTCTGAAACAAATCCTCACCTCACAATCTATTCAATCTCCGACTTCCTGTTGACACACTTAACCTTCCTGTCCCTTTCTATCTAAACCTACCATCTTCAAAAGCTTAAAAGTCACTCAAACTTTCCTGTTGTAGAGATGTTGAATACTTGTTGAATACCTGATAGTCAAGATGGTACCTGCGTATAATGCTCCTTCAGTTCACATTTTTTGGCTAGATCATAAAACCATTCATGTCACTTTTTCTTTTTTAATTTTGCTTTTTATTATCTTGGATGATATTCTGGAACTGTTGGAGTCAGTGTTTTGCTGTTTGAAGATTGTTTGGGTGGTCCAGCGCTCTGCAGTCTCCGGGAGGCAGAGGCAGTGTGCACGAACCTCCTGGCATGCAGGCTGCCAGCTGATGTTCGACCCCATTTCGTCAATTAAAGTGACGAAGAGTATCGAAACATCGAGGCAAATGCAGAAGCTTGGAGATCGTTTGGGTGCTTCGGCGCCCTGCAGTCTCCGAGAGGGTTCCATGAGACAGAGGCAGCGTGCGCGAGCCATGTGGCGGGTGGGCTGCGAGGCGGGGCGCAAGCTGGTGTTCAACTCCATTGCGCCAAATAAAGCTTCCATGAGGGTACAGAATCTTTATGTTCCTGTTCGGTTGAAAGGAAAGGTTAAAGGTTTGAAAGCGCCATGGTTTTCAAGGGATATTAGAAACTTGGTTCGAAAAAAGAGGGATGTCTACAATAGATATAGGCAGCATGGAGTAAAGGAATTGCTCGAGGAATATAAAGAATGTAAAAGGAAACTTAAGAAAGAGATTAGAAAAGCTAAAAGAAGTTACGAGTTTGGTTTGGCAAATAAGGTGGAAGTAAATCCGAAAGGCTTCTACAGTTATATTAAAAGCAAGAGGATAGTGAGGGATAAAATTGGTCCCTTAGAGAATCAGGGTGGTCAGCTATGTGTGGAGCCGAGGGAGATGGGAGAGATTTTGAACGATTTCTTCTCTTCGGTATTCACTAAGGAGAAGGATATTGAATGGTGTAAGGTGTGGGAAACAAGTAAGGAAGTTATGGAACCTATGACAATTAAAGAGGTGGAAGTACTGGCGCTTTTAAGAAATTTAAAAGTGGGTAAATCTCCGGGTCCTGACCGGATATTCCCCAGGACCTTGAGGGAAGTTTGTGTAGAGATAGCAGGAGCTCTGACGGAGATCTTTCAGATGTCATTAGAAACAGGGATTGTGCCGGAGGATTGGCGTATTGCTCATGTGGTTCCATTGTTTAAAAAGGGTTCTAGAAGTAAGCCTGGCAATTATAGACCTGTCAGTTTGACATCAGTGGTGGGTAAATTAATGGAAAGTATTCTTAGAGATAGTATTTATAATTATCTGGATAGACAGGATCTGATTAGGAGTAGCCAGCATGGATTTGTGCGTGGAAGGTCATGTTTGACAAACCTTATTGAATTTTTTGAAGTAGTTACGAGGAATGTTGACGAGGGTAAGGCAGTGGATGTAGTCTATATGGACTTCAGCAAGGCCTTTGACAAAGTTCCACATGGAAGGTTAGTTAAGAAGGTTCAGTCGTTAGGTATTAATGCTGGAGTAATAAAATGGATTCAACAGTGGCTAGATGGGAGATGCCAGAGAGTAGTGGTGGATAATTGTTTATCGGGATGGAGGCCGGTGACTAGCGGGGTGCCTCAGGGATCTGTTTTGGGCCCAATGTTGTTTGTAATATACATAAATGATCTGGATGATGGGGTGGTAAATTGGATTAGTAAGTATGCTGATGATACTAAGGTAGGAGGTGTTGTGGATAATGAGGTGGGTTTTCAAAGCTTGCAGGGAGATTTATGCCGGTTAGAAGAATGGGCTGAACGTTGGCAGATGGAGTTTAATGCTGAGAAGTGTGAGGTTCTACATTTTGGCAGGAATAATCCAAATAGAACATACAGGGTAAATGGTAGGGCATTGAGGAATGCAGTGGAACAGAGAGATCTAGGAATAACAGTGCATAGTTCCCTGAAGGTGGAGTCTCATGTAGATAGGGTGGTGAAGAAGGCTTTTGGAACGCTGGCCTTTATAAATCAGAGCATTGAGTACAGAAGTTGGGATGTAATGTTAAAATTGTACAAGGCATTGGTAAGGCCAAATTTGGAATATTGTGTACAGTTCTGGTCACCGAATTATAGGAAAGATATCAATAAATTAGAGAGAGTGCAGAGACGATTTACTAGGATGTTACCTGGGTTTCAGCACTTAAGTTACAGAGAAAGGTTGAACAAGTTAGGTCTCTATTCATTGGAGCGTAGAAGGTTGAGGGGGGATTTGATCGAGGTATTTAAAATGTTGAGAGGGATAGATAGAGTTGACGTGAATAGGCTGTTTCCATTGAGAGTAGGGGAGATTCAAACGAGAGGACATGATTTGAGAGTTAGGGGGCAAAAGTTTAAGGGAAACACGAGGGGGTATTTCTTTACTCAGAGAGTGATAGCTGTGTGGAATGAGCTTCCTGTAGAAGTAGTAGAGGCCAGTTCAGTTGTGTCATTTAAGGTAAAATTGGATAGGTATATGGATAGGAAAGGAGTGGAGGGTTATGGGCTGAGTGCGGGTAGGTGGGACTAGGTGAGATTAAGAGTTCGGCACGGACTAGGAGGGCCGGAATGGCCTGTTTCCGTGCTGTGATTGTTATATGGTTATATGGTTATATTGTTCATCGATTTAAGCAGCAAGGCGAGTGCGGAGGGTGAGTACCGGCTGACTGTCTTATGGCCCATCTGCTGCGCAGAGGGAAAGGTCTGCCAATGGACCCAGAGAGTGCTCCCCAGGTTTGTCTGCGTTTTGGATGTGAACTTGGACTATAGACTATTTTTCAGACTTACAGTTTATTATATTCTGTGCTTTTTCACCTGATCTTTCTCATTTTTGTTGTGCGGAGAGGGAGATTCGGGGTGGGGGGGGGGTAAAATCGATATGTCTGTACTACTTTTGTTCATGTTTTGTGCGGAAGGAGGGATGTACCTGTTCTGTTTTTGCTCATTTTATTTGTGCAGGAGGAGGGATTTGGGGGTTGATGATCGTGCTGCCCTTCTTTTATTTTCTTTCTTGGTTTCATGGCTACCAAAAATTTTGAGGTGCTTTATGGACTCCCAGGGCAACCAAAATTGCTCTGGAGCCTGGACTATGTTATACACAGCTTCCAGGAGGCCACAATTTGAGGTGCTTTATGGACTCCCAGGGCAACCAAAATTGCTCTGGAGCCTGGACTATGTTATACACAGCTTCCAGGAGGCCACAATTTGAGGTGCTTTATGGACTCCCAGGGCAACCAAAATTGCTCTGGAGCCTGGACTATGTTATACACAGCTTCCAGGAGGCCACAATTTGAGGTGCTTTATGGACTCCCAGGGCAACCAAAATTGCTCTGGAGCCTGGACTATGTTATACACAGCTTCCAGGAGGCCACAATTTGAGGTGCTTTATGGACTCCCAGGGCAACCAAAATTGCTCTGGAGCCTGGACTATGTTATACACAGCTTCCAGGAGGCCACAATTTGAGGTGCTTTATGGACTCCCAGGGCAACCAAAATTGCTCTGGAGCCTGGACTATGTTATACACAGCTTCCAGGAGGCCACAATCAATCAGGTTTATTATCACCAGTACGTGACGTGAAATTTGTTAACTTAGCAGCAGCAGTTTAATGCAATACATAATCGAGCAGAGAGAAAAAAAACTAATAATAAGTAAAATAAAACATAATAATAAATAAACAAATAAATCAATTAGGTATATTGAATAGATTTTTTAAAATGTGCAAAAACAGAAATACTGTACATTGAAAAAAAAAGTGAGGTAGTGTCCAAAGCTTCAAAGTCCATTTAGGAATCAGATGGCAGAGGGGAAGAAGCTGTTCTGGAAATCGCTGAGTGTGTGCCTTCAGGCTTCTGTACCTCCTGCCTGATGGTAACAGTGAGAAAAGGGCATGCCCTGGGTGCTGGAGATCATTAATAATGGATGCTGCCTTTCTGAGACACCGCTCCCTGAAGATGTCCTGGGTACTTTGTAGGCTAGTGCCCAAGATGGAGCTGACTAGATTTACAACCTTCTGCAGCTTCTTTCAGTCCTGTGCAGTAGCTACTCCATACCAGACAGTGATGCAGTCTGTCAGAATGCTCCCCATGGTACAACTATAGAAGTTTTTGAATGTATTTGTTGACATGCCAAATCTCTTCACTCCCGGGACAGGGACAACATGGGTTAGATACAGAGTGAAGCTTCCTCTACACTGTCCCATCACACACTCCCAGGACAAGGACAGCACGGGTTAGATACGGAGTGAAGCTCCCTCTACACTGTCCCATCACACACTCCCAGGACAGGGACAGCACGGGTTAGATACGGAGTGAAGCTCCCTCGACACTGTCCCATCACACACTCCCAGGACAGGGACAGCACGGGTTAGATACAGAGTGAAGCTCCCTCTACACTGTCCCATCACACACTCCCAGACAGGGACAGCACGGGTTAGATACAGAGTGAAGCTCCCTCTACACTGTCCCATCACACACTCCCAGGACAGGGACAGCACGGGTTAGATACAGAGTGAAGCTCCCTCTACACTGTCCCATCACACACTCCCAGGACAGGGACAGCACGGGTTAGATACAGAGGGAAGCTCTCTCTACACTGTTCCATCACACACTCCCAGGACAGGGACAGCACGGGTTAGATACAGAGTGAAGCTCCCTCCACACTGTCCCATCACACACTCCCAGGACAGGGACAGTGTGGGTTAGATACAGAGTGAATCTCCCTCTACACTGTCCCATCACACACTTGCAGGACAGGGACAGCATGGGTTAGACACAGAGTGAAGCTCCCTCTACACTGTCCCATCACACACTCCCAGGACAGGGACAGCACGGGTTAGATACAGAGTGAAGCTCCCTCTACACTGTCCCATCACACACTCCCAGGACAGGGACAGCACAGGTTAGATACAGAGTGAATCTCTCTCTACACTGTCCCATCACACACTCCCAGGACAGGGACAGCACAGGTTAGATACAGAGTGAAGCTCCTTCTACACTGTCCCATCACACACTCCCAGGACAGGGACAGCATGGGTTAGATACAGAGTGAAGCTCCTTCTACACTGTCCCATCACACACTCCCAGGACAGGGACAGCACAGGTTAGATACAGAGTGAAGCTCCTTCTACACTGTCCCATCACACACTCCCAGGACAGGGACAGCACGGGTTAGATACAGAGTGAAGCTCCCTCTACACTGTCCCATCACACACTCCCAGGACAGGTTCAGCATGGATTTTCAGACATGTGGAACTGGTATTTACTGCCAATGTGTAATATATAGCTTGGCTGGACAATACAGCATACCTACACACTACAGATCAGCAATGCCCTGACACAGACCCTCACCCAAGGAAGAGGTTAAAGTGGGATGCTGGGGTCATACCTTCAGGGTCGAGCAGCTTGGCAACTCCCAGTCTCTGCTCAGCCACACTGAATGCCTGCTGGAGGTTGAAGGTCGAGTTGGACTTCTGCAGCTTGCTGAAGTCAATAAGATCTTGCCTGAAAGGGTCAAACAAGCAGGTTATTACATCACAAATCCTGGATGTCTGACTAGATTCAGAGGCACGGAGATAACAGGACGACAGGGAAGATGGAACCTAGGGTCAGCAGAGGAGGCAGGGCTATGGAACTGGAGATGTTATATCAAACAGGAGTAGATCACCCAGTCCGGGGTGTTCAACTATCTAATAAGATCCCAGCTGATTTGAATGTAACCTCAGTTTTGCTATAAACTTTCATCCCTGTAGGATCCATATATCTATTTTCAGTCTGTATTCTGTTGTGTGTTGCACGTTTATTAGTCATGTGGGTGGGGCGTTGTAGAAACAAAGAGTTTAGCCTTTGTCTTTGGGGGCCAGTCTGGTTTTGTGTTGAGTTAAGGGATTGAGCTAGGGGGTGATATCTTTTTTCGTTAGCTGCCTATGAAAGCTTAAACACATTTAAAATCACTTATATAGCCATATAAGTTAGAAGGGGGATGCCTCACGTCTTAATAAGCTGGTAAGGAAGGCGGGCTCTGTCGTGGGCACAGAACTGGAGAGTATGACATCGGTAGCAGAGCGAAGGGCGCTGAGTAGGCTACGGTCAATTATGGAAAACCCTGAACATCCTCTGCATAGCACCATCCAGAGACAGAGAAGCAGCTTCAGCGGCAGGTTGCTATCGATGCAATGCTCCTCAGACAGGATGAAGAGATCATTACTCCCCAATGCCATTCAGCTTTACAATTTAACTGCCAGGGGTAAGATATGTTAAAGTGCCGGGGTTATGACTGAGCTTAAGTTACCATTCAATGTATTTTAGTAAACTATTTAAGAACTTTTTAAAAGCTATTTATTAATGCTTTTTGAGAGGGTGATTTTAGATGCATATCATATTTATACTGAGTTAAGTATTGTATGTAATTAGTTTTGCTACAATAAGTGTATGGGACATTGGAAAGAATGTTGAATTTCCCCATGGGGATGAATAAAGTATCTATCTATCTATATAACAATTACAGCACAGAAACAGGCCATCTCGGCCCTTCTAGTCCATACCGAACACTTACTCTCACCTCGTCCCACTGACCCGCACTCAGCCCATAACCCTCCATTCCTTTCCTGTCCATATACCTATCTAATTTTACTTTAAATGACAATATCGAACCTGCCTCTACCACTTCTACTGGAAGTGGTAGACTTCCATAGGTTAATGGAAGGTTAACCTATATGGGTTAAATACATTTGAGTTTTCTCGAATATATTTAAGAACACTTGGCTTAAGTTCATTTAATACACTGTTTATTTTGTTATATCACTAGTTTTATTAGTTTCAAAGTTCAAAGTAAATTGTTATTATCAGAGTACATGTATGTCACCACATACAACCCTGAGATTCATTTTCCTGCGGGCATACTCAGCAAATCTATAGAATAGTAACTATAACAGGATCAATGAAAGATCAACCAGAGTGCAGAAGGCAACAAACTGTGCAAATGCAAATATAAATAAATAGCAATAAATAACGAGAATGTGAGATAACAAGATAAAGAGTCTTTAAAGTGAGATCATTGGTTGTGGGAACATCTCAATGGATGGGCAAGTGAGTGCAGTAATCTCCTTTTGTTCAAGAGCCTGATGGTTGAGGAGTAATAACTGTTCTTGAACCAGGTGATGCGAGTCCTGAGGCTCTTGTATCTTCTACCTGATGGCAGCAGTGAGAAAAGATCTTTGATGATGGATGCTGCTTTCCTACAACAACGTTTCATGTCAATGTCTTCAATGGTTGGGAGGGCTTTATCTGTGATCTACTGGGTGGTATCCATTAACTTTTGTGGGATGTATCCCATCAAGATAGTTTCTTTGCTCATTTCTTAATTAAAGATCGATTGTATTCTTGGACTTTGGAACTTTTGTTATTGGAATTGGAGAGTGCATCATACAGGATTAACACCTACTTGCCCCCACTGTACTTAGTACCTAAGCAACGCTGGCTTGTTCAAGGAACTGCTACAACCCCCTTGCTCATCGAGAATCTGTTTCTGCCCTTAAGACATTCTGTTTACTTATTATTTTTAGGAGTTCCAAACATTGTATGACACTGGGAACAAGAACGCAGTCTGATCCGTCTTGAGAACTCCTTTGTTTACCAACTCTAACCTCTAGTTTCAGATATAACCACAAGAGGAGACGTGATCTCCACATGCGCTCTGTCCCGACCACAGAGGATCTTGTATGTTTCACCAAGTTCTCCTTTGGATACTCGATTTGCGAGGGTCTCTGCCCCCACCATCCTCTCGGGGGGTGGGGGGGGGAGACCGTTCCAGATTTCAGCCACACTCCGGGTGAAAAGGTCTTCCTCAGATCGTGTTATACCTTTTCCCCATTATCCAACCTCGACTGCTTTTGTTGCTCTGAGAACAGAGAAAGTGGTGAGGGAGGGCAGCCTACGGTATGTAAAAATATAGGCTGGGTAGAGAAGTTAATGCTTTGGCTGCTGCTTGTGCATGGGAGGGGGAATGGGGGCTTCAGGATTCCAATGTTTATCCGTGACTCATTCTTTGGGCTATTCCTTCTGTTTTGTGGATGTCTGCGAAGAGTAAGGTTATATACTTGATAGATTCCCTAATATTAAATTGAACCATTGGCGAAGAAACCTTTTCTCATAATAGTCAACTGCAAAGAACGCAGATTCAGAGGGGATATTGGATCATGAGACCAGAAAACGCAGGTGCAGAATTAGGCCATTTGGCCCATCGAGTCTGCTCCGCCATTTCATCATGGCTGAACCATTTTTCCTCTCAGCCCCAATCTCCTGCCCTCTCCCCCTATCCCCTCATACCCTGACCAATCAAGGATCTAGCTACCTCAGCCTTAAATATCCATACAGACTTGACCTCCACAACCGCCATGTTGAATGATATGGGAGCCTGGAGACAGGGCTCGAGCTCATGATTGATTCCAATGCTTTTCTTCAACTGAGACGTTGAGCAAAATTGAAGTCGACGAGGACAAAGGCAGAGGACAGCACGGTGTTTAGTGCCATCCCCCTGCATTTGACCGGTGGCTGCTGTCAGTGGAAAATGCAGGAGTCTTGGGATCTGATTGCAAGGATTGATTGGAGAGGTTGAGGACTCAATTCGGGGGGGGGGGGGGGGCGGTGCTTTCGGGTTCATGTTGCATGTGTTCCTGGATTCTGGTTACTCTTTTATTCTACCGATTTTGAGCAATTTGATCGGTCTGGGGTGCTTCAGCAAAGAACACTTTGCAATGGGGCTAGTTGTGTGGCATAGAACTAAATTAAAATGAACACTACTGTTTGATGTTTGATGTTCTATGTGTTGTCCTCTTACGCAATGTGTTCTTTTTTATTGGCGCGTTGGGTGTTTGCTGTTTTCCTGATCGAGTTCCCTGGTGTTTTCTTTGTTTTGTGGCTGCCTGCTGGAGGACAAATCTCAGAGTGGTATTCTGCATCCAGAATTTGATAATAGGTGTACTTTGAATCTTTGAATAGGGGAACTCCAGAGTGTACGTACACAGATCCTTAAAGGTGGCAAGTCAAGTCGATAAGGTGCTTAAAAAAAAAGCACACAGGATGTTTCTATTTATTAGCTGATGCATCCAAGAGCAGGTAGACCAAACTAGAATTAGATCCAGCTTGAGCACTCTGTAGAGTTGTGGACTCAACATTATGAGAATGATGCGTCTGCATTGGAGATGAGTGATTGATTGATTTATTGAGATACAGTGCAGAACAGGCCCTTCTGGCCCCTTCGAGCCCCGTCTTAACCCTACCCTACGGGACAATATACAATGACCAATGCCTTCGGACTGTGGGAGGAAACCGGAGCACCCAGAGGAAACCCACACGGTCACGGGGAAAACGTATGAACTCCTTACAGGTAGTGACAGGAATTGAACCCGGGTCACCTGTACCATAAAGCGTTATGCTAACCACTACACCATCGTGCCAGCCCCGGAAATTTTGGAAAATTGCTACTGAGTTTAGATTGTGCAGTCTGGGTTCGATTTCTTTAGAATGAAGAAAGTGAAGGCAGTTTTAAGTGAAATATAAAAAAGATTGGAACACAGAACAGAACACTACAGCACATTACAGGCCCTTCAGGCCAGAATATTGAGCCAACCTTATAGCTCACTCTACGATCAGTCTATCCCTCCTCTCCTACATCATTTGTTCATTTTGTGCCATGTCGTTTGACATGGGTGATCATAACCTTTCTGTGACCATGGCTGTTCTTGGCAAGTTTTTTTACTCAGGTAGTTTGCTATTGCCTTCTTCTGGTCGGTGTCTTTCCAAGACGGGTGACCCCAACCATCATCAATACTCTTCAGAGATTGTCTGCCTGGTGTCAGTGGTCGCATAACCAGGACTTGTGATCTGCACCGGCTGCTCGTACGACCATCCACCACCTGCTCCCATGGCTTCACATGACCCTGATCGGGGGGCTAAGCAGGTGCTACACCTTGTCCAAGGGTGGCCTGCAGGCTAGCGGAGGAATGAGTGACTTACGCCTCCTTTGGTAGAGACTCATTCCACCCATTAACCTACCCTCTGACCTAACCATCCATTTTTCTATCATCTGTGTGTCTGTCTAAGAGTTTCTAAAATGTTCCAAAGGTATCTGCCTCAAACCCTGGCAGGGCAATTAAGGGGCTAAATTTCCCCTAACAGTCACTCCAAAATCAGGCTGTGAACATAGAACATTGAAAAACTACATCACAAACAGGCACTTTGGCCCACAATGCGGTGTCGAACATGTACTTACTTTAGAAATTACCATAGCCCTCTATTTTTCTAAGCTCCATGTACCTATCCAGGAGTCTCTTAAACATATCCGCCTCCACCATCGTCACTGGCAACCCATTCCACGCACTCACCACTCTCTGTGTAAAAACCTTACCCCTGACATCTCCTCTGTACCTACTTCCAAGCACCTTAAAACTGTGCCCTCTTGTGATTTGAAGTAATGTTAGAATTGGAGGATAGGTGAGGATGTTGGTTTAAGCTTTGAGAGGCAGAAATCCTCTCCACATTGTGTCACTCGGATGTTTACAGAGCTGCAGGCCACAGGACTCTGGATCCACTGCTGTAAATTGTGATTACAAATGGGCAGCTCTTTTTTTTGATGGGTCAGATACAATCTGATCTCCTTCCAGATTGTAATATTCCTATGATTTCAACAATCGCAACACCAGTCCCCAGAGACTCAACCCTCACCCAAGACTTAGCTCAAGAATCAGTCCAAGCACCAACATCAGTCCAAAGCTCAGTCTCTGGGATTTGGTGTGTCCTAGGTTCTGCGGTTAGGACTCGGGGAGCCGACTGCAAGCCCCAGAACCGAGAACCCGGAAAATGTCAAACCCAAATTCCGAGGCTTGAGGATCCGGCTCCCAGCCCCCAAACCCCAAAGGTACAGACCCCAACAAACCAGCCACGTGCCCCGTGCCCCATACCTGTGCTTGTGGATAAGCGCATTAAACGCTAGTCCGTCTCTCCAGCTGCTGGTGAAGTTCTGGATGTTCACGCCAGGATATCTGCCAATGAGAAATCAGAAACATTTAGGCCGAGGTTTTGCTTGGTGGCCAAAAAGACAAACTTAATCAGCAATGGGGGTGAGATGGGAAAAGTATTCTGCACTTCAAACTTCCCACTGCATGCTCCAATCTAACCTCACTCGCTTACAATTTCTCGTTCCACAGATGCTGCACTCCCTACATTTTTTTTTTATTTTAGGGAGAGAAAAACTGTTGTTTTATGGTCCTTGGGATAAGACGCCCAATGGGATTGGGTACCGATTGCGGTAGGCATGGTAATTGTGACTTCCTTCGTCAGGATATCTGAGAACGGGCACGGTCAGCTATTGTGAGGAGGTGGATGGGGTATACTGTCCTGAGAGACAATCACCACTAGTTGATGTCTTTGTGAAAGAGAATCTTATGGAAGAAAGCTTGGTGTTCCCTTTAACCATTGCCAAGCCAAAGTCCACATGCTTATTATCCCTTACCAAGAACCTAGGCAACACATGGAGTACATCTGTACCAATGTAAGCAACAGGATCTGGCACCTTGGTACACATTGCATTGCGATAGATTGCCGGATGCCTGTCAGATCAGAATCAGCACCAGCTGTATTATCAGTGGCATCTGCAACACTGTGCAAAAGTTAAGGTGCTTAAGACTTCTGCCCTGTAGTGTAATTGTCAACGTGGAGTGGAGAGCAAGTACATAAAGTTAGTGAGAGCAAAGGTTGTTGGGAATGGCAAGGGTTTAGTGCCACGGGAGGGGTGTGGGAAAGGTGGCAGAGGAGTATCAGGGGCATGTACAGACACACCCAACCCTGAGACACCAGGCAATGTTATTTGATTCCAAACTACTGGTTTATTGATCATTGCAAAATGTCTCTCCAGTGCTTCCTGCTCCCGCCCCTCTTTCCCAACCATGATTCCCCTCTCCCTGCCCCCTTCCCACTCTCAGTCCACAATAGAGACCCAGGTCAGAATCAGGTTTATCAGCACTGACTTCTCCTTGCAAGCGGAACAAATGCTACACCGGCCCCTACACCGCCTCCCTCGCTACTATTCAGAGCCCCAAACAGTCCTAGGTGAGGTGACACTTCACCTGTGAGTCTGTTGGGGTCATATACTGTATCCAATGCTCCCAGTGTGGCCTCCTACATTGGTGAGACCTGACGTAGACTGGGAGACCGCTTTGCCGAGCACCAGAAAAAGTGAGATATCCCAGTGGCCACCCATTTTAATTCCATTTCTCATCCCAATTTTGATATGTCTATCCACGGCCTCCTCCACTGTCGTGATGAGGCCACACTTAGGTTAGAGGAGAAACACCTTATATTCCATCTGGGTAGCCTCCAACCTGATGGCATCTACATCAATTTCTCTAACTTCCGGTAATCCCTCCCCCTTCAGGTTTCACCTGTCACCTGGTGTTTCTCTCTCCCCTCCCCTCACTTCTTAAATCTACTCCTCGGCGTTTCTCTCCAGTCCTGCCAAAGGGTTTCGGCCCAAAATGGCGACTGCACTCTTTAGCCAGAAGGTGGTAAATTCATGGAATTTATTACCACAGCCAGGTCTTTGGGTGTATTTAAAGCAAAGATTGATCGGTTCTTGATTGGATGTGGCATGAGAGAAGGCTGCTGAGGGGGAAAAGGGTCAGCCATGATTGATTGGCAGAGCAGACTCAATGGGCCAAATGGCCTAATTCTGCTCCTAATTCTTATAGTCCTGTGGCTTTATGTTCAGGGACCTTTCAGAAATCTGAAAGCAGAGGGAAAGAAGCCATCTTTAAAGCCTTGAGTGTGGGAATAACTACCTCTCTGCCATCAGATGCACAGATGTGCCCGAGTGAGCAATTGTTCGGAGAAATAGGGAGGCCAAGCACATTGCAACCTGCACAGTGCACACAAATGCTACATTAAGCAGCCACATTCCTCACCCTGTTCTAGGCCCTGATTGTTACTTAAGCTCGGCCCATTCTCTGCGGAGGGTGGTGTAGTGGTATCAGCACCGTATTTTGAGGCAAATGGTCCCCGAGTTCGAATCCAGCCAGCTCCTTGGACATTTTTCACCCGTGCTGGTTTGAGCATCAAGCTAACAACTCAGCCTCATAAAAAAAAGTCAAATTCTCAGGAATGGCAAAAATGTCGCCCGAGGCAAGGTGTGAAAAGGAACAACAATGTCTGTGGACATTCATACTGTGTACAAGCAGACCATTCATTGGTTAACTCCACAAAATTAATCATAATGGCAATTGACAATTCCCACTGCCCAGTCATAGCTACACAACCTCCAATTCAGGTCAAAATCCTGAATGGCATTGCCTGGTGGTCACCAATCAATCCACACACACACCCACCTCAAGGGGTGCACAGGTAAGACATTGGTGGGCACAGCACCAACCAGTACATCCATAGTACAGTTAACGATCAGGGAAACCCCTGGCATACATCGTGGCAGAAGTGAATGGGGGTCCCCAACCTCCCCGAGACTTTCGAGACTTGTAAAGTGGTCTGATAAACCCCACCCTCCCATCACGCTCACCCTGCCGTCTTCATCTGACACCACAGCAGCAGAGCATCTTTGGCCGACCGTGTCTCACGATTGTCTTCCGTTTCAATTTTGATCACCTGTATCTAATCCAGAGGATGAAAAGGCGACAAAGTTAACCCAGGATTCCTTCTTTACCTCAGCAAGAAATAGGAGCAAGTGAAGATCTTTTAACCCATCGAGCTTACTCCGTCATTCAGTCATGACTGATTTATTTTTCCTCTTACCCCCCCATTCCCCCAGTTTCTCCCCCTAACCTTTGACACCCTGACTAATCAAGAACCGATCAACATCCCCTTTACACAAAAATACAACTGCAGATGCTGTGGATAAAAGAATACGTACGCGACGCTGGAAGAACTCAGCAGGTCAGGCAGCATCTGTGAGAAAAGAGTAGCCAACGTTTCGGGTCGAAACGTTCCTGATGAAACCCTTCCTGATGAAGAGTCTTGGCCCGAAATGTTGGCTACTCTTTTCTCACAGATGCCGCCTGACCTGCTGAGTTCTTCCAGCGTCGTGTACGTATCCCCTTTACATATTCCCAATGATTTGGTCTCCACAGCCATCTGTAGCAATGAATTCCACCGATTGCACCAGCCAATGAAATTCATTCTCATCTCTTTTCTAAAGGGAAGTTCTTTTATTCTGAGACTATGCGTTCCGGTCCCAGACTCTCCCACAAAATGAAACATCCTCTGCATGTCCGTTTGCCTCCAAGAGGACCACTGTGAATGGGTCACCTTAGGTAGAATGGAAGGAGCTCTGATACTTTACAGTGGAAGGAGGTGGTGAGGGGGAAGGTCACCTCGCCTTAGGGTTTGGAGGCATGCCTGTCTCAATGATCCGGAGAGCTATGCTGGCTGGAGTCAGGGCTTTATGCTCCGGCTCTTGGTAAGGTCACCCATGCCAAACAGGTCAAAGGGTAGAGGTCAGACCAAGAGTGGTCCACCAGGTTTGGGTGTTCAGCTCAGGGTTAACAACCCTGTCTGGTAAAACAATGCTGTTATTGAAAGAGCAATGAAGAATCCCACACCTGAGCTCGATGGTATTCCTGTGTCTCAGCCCGGGACTTGCATGACTGACCATAGTAAAAACAGAGAGGAAGCTACTGACATGGTGAAGGAAGCTCTGAACACCACCAGAGATGGAGGACCTTCATTGCTGCCCTAAACACCATGGCATAACAGGCAATAACACACACGTCCACTCCATCTAGGCCATCATTAATTGGTAAGCTTCAATGAGAACTGCCCTCGTTAGGTATGAAGTCACTTTCAAACCCTTATCCCAGGGTAAGAGAGCGAAACACGCCTCCTCTCCCACTCCCTCCTTGATCATTAGCCCTTCAATCCCAACGCCTACTCCAGTAGTTCCAACCACCAAACCTTTACTCAAACCCTCCCTCCCTCCCTCAACCTACCAGGACCCAACTGTTTGTCAGTCTTTGTTTTTGTATCATTTTTCATAAATTCTATAACATTTCTTTACATCTCTGTAAACATCTGCAAGAAAATGATTCTCAATACAACATATGGTAACATATACAAATATAATGCCCTGGGTAAGATTTCTACTGCTAAGCTGGGAGGTAATTTTATTTTGGCAGTTTTCTGTAAAAAGTGTGTACTGCTAGCAAGAGTGTTTTGGCTACAGCTAAAGATAAGGAACTATGTTGCCCAACTTAGGAATGTTCTGTAAACCAATCAGGATTGTCTGGGCACGTGTTGTAACTTTCTGCCCAGTGGGATGCAAGAGAAGATTCTACAGAGCTGGGTGGGATGAGATTTCTGAAGGACAGTAGTCTGGTTTGTGGTCTTCTGGAGGAGGGTGGAGAGAGAAGAGCACCAGGGAAGACGCTTGGGGGGGGATCCTATCTGAAGGGGAGACCTGACTGCAAAGAGTGTCTTGTGAGAAGAAGAAGAGAAAGTTCTACCTGCGGTTGGTGATGGGAATTCAGTCCCGTGAGTAAAATGATAAACCCAGCTACAAAAGAAACGAGCTCCAACGTTTATGTGCACAATTAGACTGCTTAACTGTAACGGGTCCTTTTAATGCTTTTTCTTTCTTTTCCTATTAATTGTTTGATAAAGTTGAAAATTGGTAAATATACTTTCTTTGTAAATTTATACTGGCATACAATCCATCAGTTCTTGTCAACCAATAATTGGGTAAGTGTAGGATTTACACAGCATTTGCTACAGTCAGCATTCCTTAACTGGAACATCCTGACCTTCCAGTTTGGTTGAACCCCAAGTCATACTGACCCTGGATGCATTGTGGTTATGTAAGGTGGCCTTCTCACTGCTGAGTCACCTGGCTCTTAGCAGAGTTAGCTAACGAGTCAACTGGTACACCAGCCCCGGTGAGAGGGCTGCACGTACTTTAACAATACATTTATTGTGACCTTGAAACTTTTCCTAAGTTCCAGCACCCTTCCACAGTGACATCCACCAGCACCTTTCAAATCCCTCAAACACCCCCTTCTCAGCACAGATCTGTGGGCTGTCCTCAAGACCTTTCCCCTCACCTCTTGCTCCCACTGGGTAAGGTATCAAAGGCCCTTTCATTCCACCCAAGATGACCCACTCAGAACGGTCGGCAGCGGCTCCGTTGCGAACTCCGCACCTGAAACCGGAGGATGATGGTCCAGATGAGGCCGAGTGTGAGGCGGTGGTTCCCATCCACGATGTCATGGGAGCCGACGTTCTCCAGGTGGACCCGTTGCTCCTTCAGGAACTGGAGGGCCTTGTCCACGTTCTCCAGGGAGTGAATCCGCATCCGGCCCCGGGTCGGCTTGGGCTGCACAAGGGAGAAAGGAATAGATTGGAGGGCATGCCTTACGAGAATAGGTTGACTGTACTTGGTCTTTTCTCCTTGGAGTGACGGGGGTTGAGAGGTGACCTGATAGAGGTGTATGAGGATGAGGGGCATTGATCATGTGGATAGCCAGGACTTTTTCCCAGGGCTGAAATGGCTAACATGAGAGGGCACAGCTTTAAGGTGCTTGGAAATAGTTACCGAGGGGATGTCAGGGATAAGTTTTTCACACAGAGTGGTGGGTGTGTGGAATGCACTGCCAGCAGCATTGCTGGATGTGGATACAATACAGTCTTAGCTAGGTACGTGGAGCTTAGAAAAATAGAGGACTATGCACTAGGGAAATTCTAGGCAGTCTCTAGAGTAGGTTATGGTCAACACAACATTGTGGGCCGAAGGGCCTGTTACATGCTGCAGATTTCTATGTTATAGGTATGTCAGTCAACCCCACCCATCTACGATGACAACTTTACCCAATTGGATTGGTGACACACCAAGACTGGTTCAGCCCTTACCCCTCAACCTGTCCTGGCCTGAGGACCACTCACTCAAGGCACACTGACCAAGTGTCAAGTGATGCTTGACATCCAACACAAGAGAGGCTGCAGATGCTGGAATATCTAGAGCAACACACACAAAGTGCTGGAGGAACAGCAAGACAGGCAGCATCTGTGGAGGGAAATAGTCAAAGTTTAAGGCTGAGTTCCTTCGTGAAGGGTCTCGGCCCAAAACACCAACTGTTCATTTCCACCCATAGATGCTGCCTGACCAGCTGAGTTCCTTCAGCTTCCCACGTGTTGGTGATAAACGTTCATCGTCTTTATGCATCATATCGTACAAGGAAGAAGTGTGAGTTTTCAGAGACCAGTTAATCAGCAATGACACCCTCAACCCACATGCACTCCCTGCTCTCCAGATCCCTCTGCAGAAAGACATTGGGACTCTCAGAAGGCACTGGAAATGCCAACATACCAGCTGCTCCCCTGACAGAACCTCCAGCAATTTGGTCAGCGCACAGCCATCGCGGAGGTCGACGTAAAGGTCCGTGATTTGGCACAGCACTCGTGCCAGGTGGGAGTTCACCCACTTGGTGAAGGTTTTCTTCTGGACGGCGTCACGCTCGTCTGCGAGAAGGTGACAAAGAAAGGGTGTGGTTAAAATACTGACATTATGCGGTTGGAGCACGAGGAGCGATTGAGTCGCCAGGGACAATGCATGCCAGAGTTCAGAAGAATGAGAGAGGATCTCATAGACACACATGCAATTATGAAAAGGTTAGTTGTTCCCGCTGGCTGGTGAGACAAAAATTAGGGGACATAGCCTAAAGATTCAGGGAATAGACTTTGATGGAGATAAGAACAAACGGCTTTTCCCAGAGAATACCAGATATGTGGAATTCTCTGCCCACGGAAGCAGTACGGTGCAGTCTATCACAGGTAAAGCCCTCCCCACCATTGAGCACGTCTACAAGAATCGCTGTTCCAGGAAAGCAGCATCCATCTTCAGGGACTTGCACCACACAGGGCATACATTCTTCTCACTGCTGCCATCAGAAAGGTGGTACAGGAGCCCCAGGACTCACACCATCAGGTTCAGAAACAGTTACTACCCCTCAATCATCAGGCTCCTGAACAAAAGGGGGTAACTTCACTCAACATCACTTGCCCCATCATTGAACTGCTCCCACAACCAATGGACTCACTTTCAAGGACTCTTCCTCTCATGTCCTTAATATTTATTGCTTATTTATTTATTATTGCTATGTCCTTTGGTTTGTATTTCCACAGTTTGTTGTCCGCCCTGTTGGTGTGATCTTTCATTAACTCTATTATGGTTATTGGATTTATTGAGTATGCTCACAAGGAAATGAACCTCAGGGCTGTATATGGTGACATATATGTACTTTGATAGCAAATATTCTTTGAACTTTGAGTAGAGACTTCCTCATTAAATATATTTCAAACACAGTTAGATTTTAGCATAGTAAAGCTCTGGAGAAATAAACATCATTTGACATGACACATAATGATAATGGCACTGTTACTAGATTAATAATTATTGCCACATGTCCTAATGTCCCAATATATTGAAGTGGGACAACCATTGAAGCACGAAGTTCTGACATTTCTGTCATTCATTCTTTTGGGGTTACTGTTTTGTGGATGTCTGATAAGAGTACGAATTGCAGGCTGTATACCGTACACTTTCTCTAATACTAAATTGAACTACTAAACTTGCAGCTGACTACACCAGGGGAAACACACTGAAACAACACCTCAAGTCAAACGAGGGACCAGCCCTGAAAACGGCGGAAGACAAACAGGCCCATAAAAAGGATCCAGCGGAGCTGAGATCACTTATAGAGCCGACCTTTGCAAAAGAGACTGCCACTCTCGCATTGGTCCCTTAGCCACAGACCGCTCTGCATCAAAACCCATGGTCAACCTGGACCAACAGATGACCACAGATCCACATATTAAAGTACAGCGTGGACAAGAGTAACCACTCTTCTCCTCCTTCAGTTGCTTTTTGTAATCCCAGCACCATGGATCCTGGGCTTGTCCAGATCTCACAGTTCTTCACCACTTGCTGATCACCACAGGACTCAATCTGGTTTTGAGGGTGAATTCACTGAATGGAGAATGCCCGCGTGTGACTTCATTTGATGTGGGAGACAGGTACACGGATAGAAAAGATTTAAAGAGATGCAGGCCAAACACAAATGAGACAAGATCTGGCGGGGCAACTTGGTCAGCATGGATGAGATGGTCTAAAGGGCCAGTTTCTGCACTATGACTCAATTTCCACACAAGGACATCATTCCCCAAGAAATGTCCCTTCAGAGATCGGTGACTAACATGCAGAGTGCACTTATCACCGGTGACTGCTGGGTCATACACATTGATTCCGCAGCAGTGGAACTGGGACCCCAAATTCAAGCCTCATTCTTCCTCGCTGTCAAGTGGCACGGCCATAATACTCCCCACACCAACCTTCACCCAGCCCTCCCATTCCTTGACTCAAACAGTGCCCTGACTGACCTCGCCCCACTGACCGTCCCAGTTCCCTGGGCTCCTTTGGCTCAGTCCCAATATCCTCCTGATTGTATCACCCCACTACAGCCCCTAACCTGGTCACGTCACACCACTAGCAGCTGGGGAGGGGGGTGGGGTCTTCCAGCTTTTGAGTTGGCAGTGCAACCTAGCAAGCCTATACTGAGTGTCTTGTATACATCTGGATCACTGAATGATAAGATCTGCTTGAGACCCTTGGAAGGATTCCAGAGTGGGCGCACTATCGTTCCGTCAAATAAACCGTACTCCAAATAGAAGAGCTTTTCAAGCTCAATAGACACAGTCTGCTCATTTTTTATCTTCGTTTGATAGGAAAGGAAAACTAAAAGGGTTAAATCAAAAGAAGCGGCACAAAAATTCTCAACACAAACAAGAGAAGAAAATCTACAGATGCTGGAAATCTGAGCAACACATACAAAATGCCGGATGAACTCAGCAGGCTGGGCAGCATCTATGGGAAAAGAGTACAGGGGGCCCAAAACTTCGACAACTGCTCTGCATCCAACCCAGCTAGCAACAATCCTCCAGCAAAATGCACTGCTTTCTGGGACTGTAACACCAATGGGTTTTGGTGAGGACCGCGTGCCTTTTATAAAGGCGTGAACTTTGAAGTTCAGGCAGGGCACAATCGCTTATTCAGTGCAAATGTGTTTATGGTGTGCCAGAGGTTAAAAAAATTAGAAAAAGTGCAAAGTTATACAATGCAAAAAAGGCAAAATAACAAAAATGACAAGAAGAGAAAATGCCAGACCTTTTAGGACTACAGCTCCTAAACAACAGAGCAAAGTAATACACTCACCTTCACACACCACCTCTCCCCACTTACAGCAAAATAAACCTTTAAGTAAGAATCTCCTTACTCTTAGAGAAAAGGGATAGTCTATTCCAGGGGTCAGCAACCTTTTTGCCTCTGTGGGCCGGATTGCATATTAATGAGCTGACGCTAGGCCAGATAAATGCCATTAAAAACTTGAAATATGAGAAGTATCCATTTAAATACATCTAGTTATGTATGGCCTCAAATAATGAATAACGCATGCTAGAAAATCATTTGTGCTTAAGGTTGCCTACCCCTGGGCTCTATTCTTTGGAATGCAGGAGAGTTGTTACTAGGAGCCTGGACAATTACACAAAAACCAAAACAAAGGATTTCACGTCCTTCTTCACAATCACAAATGTCCACAAATAGATTCATCACCATAAGACCTCCATGATATTGCACAACAAAAATTAATCAATAACTAACCGTTTTCCAGCACTCTAACCCATTCCCCAAAATGAAGTCAGCATAGAGCACGTGCCACCGCAAACAGGCACCCCATTTAAGACACCCTACCCATGAGTCAGGTCCCTTCCCTGAAACGAGAAGGGTCAACAATCAGGATGCGTCAAAAAATGCCACTGAACTGTGGTGTGCAAGTACAAGCAAAAGTGCCCTTGCTGCACATTAGCCTAGGGTTTCAACACTACCAGACAGGGATAACGGGGGGAATGGGGGAAAGAGGATGAAATTACTTGTGGCAGACAGGGATGTAGAACTGTACAGCGGAGCAACAGGACCTTTGACTCTCAGTGTTGTACAGAAGCTATTTAAACCAAAGATGCCTAATTATACTGATCCCTTCTGCCTGGACATTGTCCATCTCCCTCCATTCTCTGTAAATTCATGTATACTCTACCTAAGAGTCTCTTAAACGCCTCTATTGCCTTCTCTACCATCCCTAGCAGTGCATTCCAGGCACCCATCACTCTCCATGTAGAAAATCAGTCCCGTGTATCTCCTTTGAACTTCATCACCCCACCTCTCCTTCACCTTAAATCAGGGGTTTCCAACTGGGGTCCATGGACCCCCTTGCTTAATGGTTGCAAATGCATGCCTTTAATGCACATCCTCTAATATTTCTAGTCTGGGAGAAACAGACTGGCTCTCCACTCTTTCTATATCCCTCTAATGACCAAGGAACTGACTGTGGACTTCAGAATCAGTAAGATGAAGGAACTCACGCCAGTCCTCATAGGGAGATCAGAAGTGGAAAGGATGAGCAATTTCAAGTTCCTCGGTGTCAACATCTCTGATCATTTAAATCATTTTTCGAAAAAAATATAGGAAGAGACGAAATCCTGTGTAATTGAATAAACTGCATCAAGAACAGGGGTTCTCAACCTGGGATCCACAGACCCCTCGGTTAATGGTAGGGGTCCATGGCATAAAATAGGTTGGGAACTCCTGGTCTAGAGGACTTCAAATCAAATTTTTTAAAATGCCATGAAAAAGAACTGGTTTAAAAACTGGTTCGTTGTCCTTTCCAGAATACCGAAAATAAATGAAACTGAATGCCTGTGTTTACATGAACTGTACGTTTTACAGAACAATATTTTATGTAGCATGCTTTGGAGAAGCTGAGAAATACTTTTTCAGAGTTGCATCATATGCTGAAATTCTGGGGTGCATGAAGGATGCTTGCAACATGATACCACAGAAAAAAAGTTGACGGGATTTTGCTGGGTCTGAGTTATAAGGACAGGTTAAATAAATTTGGATTTTATTCCTAAGAAAGTAGAAGATTGAGAGGAGATTTCAAAGGTTCAAAGGTCCAATTTAATGTCAAAGAAATGTATACAATATACATCCTGAAATGCTTTTTCTTCGCAACCATCCACGAAAACAGAGTACCCGAAAGAATGAATGACAATTAAATGTTAGAACCCCAAAGTCTCCCTCCCGCGTGCAAGTGGCAGGAAGCAACAACCCCCCCCTCCCCCACCGGCAAAAAAAAGCATTGGCACCCACCACTGAGCACTCAAGCGCGTGCAAAGCAATAGCAAGCACACAGAGTTGCAGTTACCCCAAAGATGTTGCGCTTCACCGGGTATATGACATAGCATAGACTCGCTCTCTCTCCCCCAATAAGGAAGAAGGAAGTGTCTCTGTTTTCCCAGTGAGCAGGGAGACATAACAAACAACTCGCTGGTTTACGTTGTTAAGAGTCCATTACTTCGCCTTTTTCGAGCTCTGTGCCTGAAGATCTTAAAGATCTCGGGCCTCCAGGCACACAGCCGCAGATATTTCAACTCCCCCGAGGACACACAGGTCTCCTGTCATGACACCGACCCTCGATCTGCCCACTCGGAAGATTTGATAGAGGTATACAAAATTATGAGGGGTATAGATGCAAGCAGGCTTTTTCCACTGAGGTTGGGGTTGCAACTGGAGGTCATAGATTAAAGGTGAAAGGTGAGAAGTTTAAGGGGAACATGAGGGGTAAACTTCTTTACTCAGAGGGTCCACAGGGTGTGGAACAAGCTGCTAGTGCAAGTGGTGCATGAGTGTAATTTTGACATTTAAGGGAAGTTTGCATAGGTACATGTATGGTAGGGGGATGGAGGGCTATGGTCCTGGTTTAGATCGATGGAAGTACAGAATTTAAATGATTCAACATGGACTAGATGGGCCAAAGGGCCTGCTTCTGCGCTGTACTTTACTATGACTGTACATTGTACAGAAACAGGCCCTTCACTCCATCAACTCTGCATTTATCATCAAACACTTACTTACGCTACTCCTACTCTAATCCCATTTAAATCCGGTCACAGTCCCATCAATTCCCTCCAGATTCTCACTTACACACAAACAACAACACACAGTGATCATCTTTGGAATGCTGGAGGAAACCGGAGGAACCGGCGTATACCCACATGGTCACAGAGTGAACGACAAGCCCTACATAGAGAACACTGGGGGGGTCGGGATTAAACCTGGTTTGCAGAAGCTGTGAGACCGCATCACCATGTCACCTCTTGCAAACAATGATACAGTCATAGAGTCATAGACAAGTTCAACACAGAAACAGGATCTTCGGCCCATCTAGTCCATGATGAACCATTTCAACACCTACTCCCATTGACTGGGAGTATAGCCCTCCATATCCCTCCTGTCCATGAACCTATCCAAACTTCACTTAAACATTGAAATCAAGCTGGCATGCACCAGTTGTGCTGGCAGCTTACTCCACACTCTCACAACCCTTTGAATGAAGAAGTTTCCCCCTCACGTTCCCCTTAAACTTTTCACCTTTCACCCTTAAACCGTGACCTCTGGTTGTAGTCCCACCGAACCTCAGTGGTAAAAGAGTGCTTGCATTAACTTTATCCAACCCCTTATAATTTTGTATACCCTAACAAATCTCCTCTCAGTCTTCTATATTCCAAGGAATTAACTCCTAACCTGTTCAATTTTACCTTATAACTTGGGTCCTCCAGACCTTGCCACAGCTTTGTAAATTTTCTCTGGACTCTTTCAACTTTATTTTATCTTTCCTGTAGGTCGGTGACCAAAACTGTATGCAATATTTCAAATTAGGTCTCACTAACGTCTTATACAACTTCAACATAACATTCCGACTCCCAACTTAACAGTTTGATTTTTGAAGGCCAATGTGCCAAAAGCTTTCATTACGACCCTGAATAGGGAGGCCGTTGATAATTGGTGAGCGCTGTATTACATGGACGGGGAGGTTGGTAGCTGATGGTGAGCACTGTATTGCACGGAGGGGAGGACGGTAGGCTGATAATTGGTGAGCGCTGCATTGCATGGAGGAGAAGACGGTAGTTGATAGTGAGTACAGTACTGCATGGAGGGAAAGGGTGGTAGCTGATGGTGAGCACTGTATTACATGGAGAGGAGGACAGTAGGCTGATAATTGCTGGGTGCTGTATTGCATAGAGGGGAGGGCAGTAGGCTGATGTGAGGCGTGAAGTACGTTTTCCAAGTATTGAATGAACTCACCCAACTTGGGCTGTGATATCAGCTTCTCCCTCAAATTATCTCCTCCAACTTCTCCTTACGTGCTGCTGACTGACTTATGGGAGCGAACAAACTGTACCAGTGTGCTATAGAACTGGAGGGAAATTTTCACTCTAAGGACGGAATTTTTATGGGTCGCCACTCAGCTGCTGGTCTGCCGCTTTGCTATAGCTATAAACATTGCAAAAGGCTAGAAGTGAATTGTATGGTGAAATTTTGATTATTTTTTGCCATTTTCTCACTTAGTTATCTATTATGCCACTCTTTTTTATATTTTATAAAATTGTGTCTTAGGCTATTGCCTTAGCTTATGGTTTTTAGTAACTTTACTATTTGACATTGTCAATAAACTTTCATGTTCTAAATAGCATTAATTGAAATCAAATTACAACCTTCATTTAAGTTAAATCTGCCAAGCCTACCTTTAGAAAAATTAATCCCATTTTGGCTTAAGCCCGTTAGTTAACAGAAATTTATTATGTTTGCCTTATGAGTTTTTAAAATTTATGTAAGGGAAAGGAAGAGATTAATTTCAAGAAAGGTAAGCTAAGCTTAACTGCCTCTTTTTTCAAGAAAGTTGGGCTAAAAATTCATTCTCTACTCAAAAGAGCATTGACAATTATTTTTTGATTATTATATACACAACCTTCTGATCACGCTAACATAATTTTCAGGTCTCGGGGAACTCTTGCGCAAAAATGTGCTGTAGATATAATCACTTTTGCGCAGGAATTCCCCAAGACCAGAAAATTGTTTCAAAGTTTCCTCCAGAGCAAAAAGCTGCACCATACTGCTGACCAGCTAACTTCCTTCTCTGACTAACAATGTCTGCTGAAAGGGTAAGTGTGCCAGCAGAGGAGGGTTACTTGCCACTTCGGTAAAAGGCTTCAAGACGTGAGCAGGGAATGAGATTAACACATTGGACTGACAGTATACATAGTTGTGGACGGCCCAGTGCTAACATTGCCAAGCAGGTTAAAAGATTTGCCTAGGGACACTCTCACTGCATGGCAGTGATATTTACATAGAGAGTTGATGGTACAGGCAGTCCCCAGGTTACGTACGAGTTCCGTTCCTGAGTCCGTCTTTAAGTCGGATTTGTACGTAAGTCGGAACAAGTACATCCGGTATTATTTAGCGTCAGTTCGTCAAACATTTGTCTTAGTATATAGTATATATTTTACCTTTCTAAGCATATAAAATACTTAAGAAACGTATGTATTCCAATAATTAAACCACTGCGTTGTTTAGTAATAATTGTAGCTTTCATCGGGGCAGGGCCTTTCACATGCTCCATTATTCTCACTTTATCTGTTATCCTTTAAAATTGTTCCGATCGTTGACCGACTGTAGCCTAACGCTTTTTCAATGACCGATGGTGTTTCACATCTTTCCAAACGCTTTATTATTTCCACTTTATTTTCAATCGCGTTCGCTTCCCGTCAATGGAACAGAAACACTGCGGGCGGTGGGTCCCGACCTCTGCCAGCTCCCGAGGTCTGCTGGGTCTTAAGGACCACCACACTGAGACAGGCTAAATGGGACAAGTGGGGGCTGTGCTGGGTTTGCGTATTTGATCCTCCACAATATTCCGCGTGGGTATTTAAACTGGAGGTGGCAGTATTTTTTTTACAAGGTCGAGTTGCGCGCTCGACATCAACCCGGCACGAAGGGTACGGGAGTCACTGGGTTGACATCAACCCGGCACGGGTGCGGTCTGTCACTGGATCGAACTCGTTGATCTCACTGCGCCACCAGCTGACCGGAACGGGGGGGGGGGGGGGTCAGGGTGAATCTTACTAAGAAAAATTTAAGCCAAATACAAAGTTAAACACTCAATACAGTGTCAATGACAATGACTTAAAATGGCGGACGGCATCACAATCCGACTTAAAATGGCAGACTGCGTTCTCCTTCCTTGGTTCATAAGTACGAGTTGTCCGTAAGTCGGACGTTCGTAACTCGGGGACTATCTATATCTCATGTTCAGAAGTCAAAGTTCAAAGTAAATTTATTACTAAGGTACATATACATCACCCTATTCAACCCCGTGATACATTTTCCAACGAGCATACTCAATAAATCCGATAACCATAATAGAATCAATGATGGACCACAGCAACAGGGTGAACAAACAGTGTGCAAAAGACAACAAACACCAAATACAAGGAAAAATAATAACAATATTAAATAATTAAGCAATAATTATCGACAACATGGGATGAAAATATTTACAAAAGAGGTGATGGCATCTTACGTTCAAAGTTCAAAGTAAATTTATTATCAAAGTACATGTACGTCACCATTTACAACCCTGAGGTTCATTTTCTTGCGGGCACACTCAATAAATCCAATAACCATAATGGGATCAATGAAAGAACAGGGTGGACAACCAGTGTGCAAAAGGCAACAAACCGTGTAAATATAAAAAGACAGGAGTAATAATAATAATAAAAAATAAATAAGCAATAAATACAGTCGGCCCTCCTTATCCACGAGTTCTGCATGCGCGAGTTCAACCAACCACAAATCAAGAAAATCCGGAAGTGCTCGTCCAGCACTTGTTGTTCGAGCATGTATAGACTTTTTTCTTGTCATTATTCCCTAAACAGTGCAGTGTAACAACTATTTACATAGAATTTACATTGTATTAGGTATTATAAGTAATCTAGAGATGATTCAAAGTATACAGAAGGCTGTGCATAGCTTATCGTGGATTGGGATCAGAAAAAAACGGAAGTTCTCTTACTAAGTAAGTCGGAACATGTACATCCGGAATTATTTAGCGTCAGTTAGTCAAACGTTTGTCTTAGTATATAGTCTATATTTTACCTTTCTATGAATATAAAACACTTAAGAAACGTATGCATTTCAATAATTAAACCACTGCATTGCTTAGTCATAATTGTAGCTTTCATCGGAGCAGGGCCTTTCTCACTTTATCCTTTAAAATTGTTCTGCCTGTTGACCGACTGTAGCCTAACGCTTTTCCAATGACCGATGCCGTTTCACCTCCTTCTGATCGCTTTATTATTTCCACTTTATTCTCAATCATCCTAAAGACCACCGCACTGAGGCAGGTTAAATAAGGGACTTGAGCATTCGCGTTTCTTGGCATCCGCGAGGGGTCCCGGAACCAATTCCTCGCGGATAAGGAGGGCCGACTGTATTGAGAACATGAGATGAATAATCCTTGGCATAAGTTGTGGGAACAGTTCAGTGATGAGGCAACTGAAGTTATTCCCACTGGTTTCAGACCCTGATGGTTGAGGAGTAATAACTGTTCCTTAACCTGGTGGTGTGGATCCTGAGGCTCCTGAACCTTCTTCCTGATGGAAGCAGTGAGAAGAGAGCATGGCCCAGTTGGTGGGTCATTGAAAGGTACTTGAAGGGGAGGTGCGGTGGGGGAAGGCATTTTTTTTGGGTAAACTCACAATGGTGAGGGTATGTTCTTAGCTAACGGTGGGGGTACATCTTATTTCAATTATCCAGCACCCGTGGGACTGTAGGAATTTTAGATTAGCACATTTCCCAAATTATTGGATGACCATGCTGTTGACAACCTAAACATTCCGGGATTGAAAGGCTTGTCATATGGAGAGCATTTGATGGCTCTGGGCCTTTACTCACTAGAATTCATAAGAATGATGGAGGTGGGGGGAATCTCATCAAAACCTACCTAATGTTAAAAGGCTTCGATAGAGCGGATGTGGAGAGGGTGTTGTATATGGTGGGGTGATCTCAGAGCAGAGCAGTGTTCTTTTAGAACGGAGATGAAAAGACATTTCTTTAGCTGACAGGTGGTGAATCCCCGCAGAATTTATTGCCACAGGCGGCTGTGGAGCCCAAGTCTTTACGTATATTTAAGGCTGAAGTTGATAGATTCTTGATTGGTCAGGGCATTAAGGGATATGGGGAGAAAGCAGGAGATTGGGGGCTGAGAGGAAAAATGGATCAGCCATGATGAAATGGTGGAGCAGACTCGATGGGCCAAATGGCCTAATTCTGCTCCTATATCTTATTTACCCTACTTATTGAAATTTTCCACGTTACACAGTACTGTAACACATTTGTTCAGTGATTTTGCTGATTTAAAAATAAGTGGAAGAAACACAAGCCCTAACCCTCAGATCCAGCTGGAAAAGTACCCAAATTCCCAAAACCTGGCAATTCCAGACTCAAATTCTGGTTCCAGTTACACATCCACACATTGTCTGGAGCATGGCCGCCAGCATTCCGGACTCTCAGCTAACATTCGAGACCAGGGGTTCCCAACCTTTTACATGCCAAGGACCCATACCATTAAGCAAGGGGTCACGAACCCCAGGTTGGGAACCCCTGTCTAGATTAATGCATGATACAGATGTCAGACTATCAGGACTTGGCAACCAAGTTATCAGAAGATTTGCTGTGCTTATTATGGAGATTTTCGATTTAATCCCACGCAACGTACCAGCCAGGGCTTTTATCCTCGAGGATTCGAAAAGCTTGGAGGAGCTGTGCTCCTCTTCCCGGTGGCTCTCGGAGGTTTCCCTGCAACTGTTCATGTTGTACTGTCGTTGGACCTCCATGTTGTCCAGGTCTGTGGTTGTGGACGACATTGCGACAGAAGTCCCACCTCTCGGGGTGGAAGGTAGAGGTCAGAACCTGAGAAAAGTAAATAATCATCAGAATCAGATTTAATATTAGCTAAAGCTGAAGTCTGTCCCGAGCCCTACAGGCTCATCAGGCAGGTGCTTATGCCTGTTTCCATGGCGTGAAGCGACTGAGAGTACAAGACTACCCCCACCCCGCATAGAACACCAGTCTATCACAAGGTTGACCCCCAGAATTTTGCCGGGTACCCATTTTCAGCTGAGTGGACTGGAGCAGTGTGTGGTTAAGTGCCTTGCTCAAGGACACAATACACTGCCTCGGCTGGGGCTCGAACTCACGACTATCAGATTGCTAGTCCAACGCCTTAACCACTTGGCCACGCGCCACAGAGATTTAATATCACCCGCATAAATCGTGAAATTTCAGTCCCTTCCCTCCACCCCCCCCCCCCCCCCCACATTTTTATTCAGGCACCTTCCCCCTTCTTTCTCAATCCTGATGAAGGGCCTCAGCCTGAAACGACAACTGTTTATTCATTTCCTTAGATGCTGTCTGAGCTGCTGTTCCTCCAGCATTGTGCAGAGTCATGAAATTTGTTGTTTTTATAGCAGCCATATATATTACAATACATTATAATAAGTGTAAATACATAACACAGTAACAGACAGAGAGTAATAACTCAGTTAGAACTAACTCAGTCACATACAGACAGGAGAGGTGATTATTACACACCTCAGTTATAATCAGGGTGGTACACAAACTCAAAAACGAGGACTGTTTAACCCGAACCAAAATAAATGAACTTGAACACCTCACCATAATTCTAGTGAAACTCACAGCACAAATGCATTTTAAAACAAGAACAATAAGTAGCGCTGGCCGCTAGGAATGCTGGGGCGAGCTGTCGAGCACACTCCTGGAGCACCACAAAATATAAATATAAATATATATATATATATATATACTACATACATACACACACACACACACACACTGGTTAAATTAAATAAGTAGTGCAAAAAAAAAGGTAATGAAGTATTGTGCATGGGTTCAATGCCCATTCAGAAATCGGATGGCAGAGGGGAAGAAGCTATTCCTGAATCGCTGAGTGTGTGCCTTTAGGCTCCTGTACCTCCTCCCTGATGGTAACAGTGAGAAAAGGTCCCTAATGAGGGAAGCTGCCTTTTTGAGGCATCGGTCCTTGAAGATGTCCTAAATACTACAGAGGCTAGTACTCATGATGGAGCTTATTTCAATCCTGCGAAGTAGCACCCCGCCCCCCCCACCACACCAGACGATGCTGCAGCCAGTCAGAATGCTCTCCACGGTACATCTTTAGACATTCGTGAGCTTAATTACTCCAGAAATAATACTTTGCATCTAAAAGCCTACTGAACTCCGCTTTGAGTTTACTAGGTGACTGACCCAAAGATTCAATACACTGTGGACAAAGACAACTTTTCCTCATTTCTGTCGTATGAGGGAGGAGGGACAACAGATACTGGAATCTGGAGTTAAAAGACAAACTGCTGGAAAACTCAAGAGGCTAGGGTAAAGGGGAAATGGGCGATCTACGGAGATTCGACATGACATCAAAAACTTCAACAGACTTCTATCGATGTGTAGTGGAGAGTGTATCGACTGGCTGCATCACGGTCTGGTATGGAAACGCCAATGCCTTTGAACAGAAAATCACACAAAATGCAGTGGATGCAGCTCATGGGCAGAGCCCTCCCGACCATTGAGCACATCTGCGTGAAATGCTATCATAGGAAAGCAGCATCCATCATCAGATATAGACAATAGGTGCAGAAGTAGACCATTCGGCCCTTCGAGCCTGCACCGCCATTCTGAGATCATGGCTGATCATCTACTATCAATACCCGGTTCCTGCCTTGTCCCCATATCCCTTGATTCCCCTATCCATAAGATACCTATCTAGCTCCTTCTTGAAAGCATCCAGAGAATTGGCCTCCACTGCCTTCCGAGGCAGTGCATTCCAGAACCCCACAACTCTCTGGGAGAAGAAGTTTTTCCTTAACTCTGTCCTAAATGACCTACCCCTTATTCTCAAACCATGCCCTCTGGTACTGGACTCTCCCAGCATCTGGAACATATTTCCTGCCTCTATCTTGTCCAATCCCTTAATAATCTTATAAGTTGCAATCAGATCCCCCTCTCAATCTCCTTAATTCCAGCATGTACAAGCCCAGTCTCTCTAACCTCTCTGCATAAGACAGTCTGGACATCCCAGGAATTAACCTCTTGAATCTACACTGCACTTCCTCTATAGCCAGGATGTCCTTCCTTAACCCTGGAGGCCAAAACTGTACACAATACTCCAGGTGTGGTCTCACCAGGGCTCTGTACAAATGCAAAAGGATTTCCTTGCTTCAGCATCCAGGCCATAATCTTTTCTCGCTGCTGTCATCAGGAAGAAGATACATGAACCTCAGGACTCACACCACCAGGGTCAAAAACAGTTACCACCCCACAACCATCAGGCTCTTGAACAAGGGGATAACTACACTCACTTACCTCACTTTAAAGACTCATTATCTCAGGCTCTCGTTATTTATCGCTATTTTATTTATATTTGCATTTGCACAGTTTGTTGTCTTCTGCACTCTGGTTGATCTTTCATTGATCCTGTTACAGTTACTATTCTATAGATTTGCTGAGTATGCTCGCAGGAAAATGAATCTCGGGGCTGTATGTGGTATGCGATAATAAAATTCACTTTGAACTTTCAGGAGACCATTCATCTGGAATGCAAGGTGGGAGACAAAGAGGTGAGGCATGGGGCAAGAGCTGGCAAGTGATAGTTCTTCCAGCAGTTTGTTCATTGGTGAATATTTTAAGACTTTGGTCCCAGTTCTAAGCACCTAGTCAGAGGATGAGTGGTCAGAGAATAAATTCAAAGTAAATTTATTATCAAAGTACATATGTCACCATACACAACCCGGAGATTCATTTTCTTCTTGGCATACTCATTAAGTCTATTGAATAATAACCACAACAGGATCTATGAACTTCCACTCAACTAGGGTGTTCAACCAGAGTGCGGAAGACAAGCTGTACAAATACAGAAACAAGGAAATAATAATAATAAATAAATAAGCAATAAATATCAACAACATGAGATGAAGAGTCCTTGAAAGTGAATCCATAGGTTGTGGGAACAGTTCAGTGATGGAGCAAGTGAAGTTGAGTGAAGTTATCCCCTTTGGTTCAAGAGCCTGATGGTTGAGGGGTAATAGCTATTCCTGAGCCTGGTGGTGCGAGTCATGAAGTCCTGTATGTTCTGACTGATATATTTTGGTACCAGCAGCATCACAGGAGTTGCCAGTCATCTTTGAACTCAACATAGGACGGCCTTAGGGACTCCAGCTCTGGGTTTTTCCCCCCCTCGGGTTTTACTCCCAAAGCCTCTCCCATGAGTGAGTATAGTTGCAAGTCAGCAGAGGCTTGAGATTAGAGTTTACATTTACCTACTCCTGGATGAGCTGCCAACCATGGCTGCTTGAAGCAATTGTTTTTAAGGTGCCAGTAACCCGCCATTGCCCCTTATCCTGTCAGAAGAAATGGTTCCATTTAGTTTAGTAGGTAAGCCACACACTAAGTGCTGGACTTTGTTGTCAAAGGCTATTTGAGACACACGCCATTGGGAGTATTTAATAGGATGTAGGAGCGTATCCCCCACCACCACCCCCAGGCTATCGGAACCACTCTCCCTGACAACCTCAACTTATCAGCTGACCATAAGTTTTGGATCGCTCCTCTCCTCCAAATCCCCTTCCGCTCTAAATTTCCTCAAATTTCAATCCCCCTAGCCTAACATCTTCCCACCCCCCCCCCCCCCCCACTTCTGTATTTCATCATTCTCTTCCCCTCTACACATTCCGTTGGCACGGAGAGAACGGCATTGAGGAAGGTGGTGGCTGAATGACGGAGCAGTCTCAAGGGGCGACTCCGGCTTCTACTTCCTGTGTTCTTTCCGTACTCTAACCTCGTGGCCTGGAATATCGCCAGCTCCATCATTACAATCAAACCAGAGGTTCGTTCGCAAGTTCCTGCTGTGGAAAGTCGGAACACAGAGCACATCGCAGCCTTCCACGCTTCATATCAAACACTCTGTCTTCAGATAACATGGTCTCTTTATCCCTGTCAGGACAAGAAATTTTCCCACATGCCATCCTTTGATTTATTTATTGAGATAGCGCGTGGGACAGACCCTTCCACCCCTTCAAGCCATGCAACCTCAGACCTAACTCCAGCATGGGGCAATTGACAATGACCAATTAAACTACCAACCGGTATGTCTTTGGACTGTGGGTGGAAACCAGAGCACCAGAGGAAACCCATGCGATCACGGGGAGAATGTACAACAGGCAGTGGCGGGAATTGAACCTGTACCGCCAAAACTGTAAAGTGTTGTGCCAACCACTACACTACCGTGCCGCTATTTCATTTCTGTGAATAATTTGACCTGTTGGACGTGCCCCAGAAACCCAGTACAACAAATCACGTAATCATGACACCCCCCCTCATCTGCTGTATGTGTTCACTGTATTAGAGACATTTCCTTGGCTTCACCCTCATTTCAACACTACCAAAACTTACATTTCTCTCTCCACTTTCTTAATTCTGATGAAGGGTTCCTCATCTGAAACGTTAACTGTTTCTCTTTCCACAAATGTTAGTTTTTTTTGACTCTATATTTTATCCCTTTCACAGCAGACGTAATTCCAGCAAGCACCATCACCTATCATATGCATTGTAGCTTAAAGTACTGAGAACTGTTCCAAGCCATTTTGACTCATCCTATCGCAGACATTCCCTTTGTTCTACACATCTTCCCCCCACCACCTTCAGCTCCTACAGCAAACCTACTCCCACACACTCACCCTTCAACACACACAAAATGCTGGAGTAACTCAGCAGGCCAGACAGCATCTATGGAAAAGGGTACAGTCGACATTTTTGGGCCAAGGTTCTTCATTAGGACTGGAGAGAGAAAAAAAAGATATTTTTTTTCTCCAGTCCAGATGAAGGGTCTCCGCCCAAAACATCAGGAGTGGAAAGAGGGAAAAAAATAGATGAGGAGTAGAGTTAAAATGAGGGGGGAGGGGATTGAGAAACACAAGGTGATAGGTGAAATCAAGAGGAGGAGCGGTGAAGTAAAGAGCTGGGAAGTTGATTCGTGAAAGAGATACAGGCTGGAGAAGAAGGAATCAAATAGGTGAGGACAGAAAGCCATAGAAAAAAGTAAAGGGGGGAGCAGCACCAGAGGGAGGCAATGGAAAGGTAAGAGAGGGTAAAAGGGGATGGGGAGATACTGAGGCTTTTCTCCTGTGGAGTATAATAGGCTGAGGGGTGACTTTATGGAGGTTTATAAAATCAAGAGGGGTAGGGATACGAGGACACCATGACCGACAAGCCCATGTTCAGCTCGCTGCTCACAAGGTTTACTTATAATTGTGCCAAACTGAGGCTGCGGCCTGCAACTAACGGGCTCCTGGATCGGCTGCACTGATGATCAGCTTCGTGGCTGTGGACTCACTTTCATGAACTTCAGTTCCAAATGCTACTTGCTTGCTTTTAGTGTTTGCACAGTTTGTTTTCTTTTCTGCGCATTGGGTTCTAATGGGTTTCTTTGATCTGTGGCTGCCTGGAAGGAGACCAGGCTGAATGTTGTATGTAGTACACATGCTTTGACAAAAGGGTGGTGGGGTGGAGATTCGTCTCTACCAAAGGAGGTGCACGGAGCTCCTTCCCTCCGCTAGCCTGCAGTCACCCTTGGACAAGGTGTAGCACCCTTCCCACCCACCCCGATCAAGGTCACGTGAGGCCACGGGAGCAGGTTGTATGAGCAGCTGATTACACGACCACCGATGCCAGGCAGGCAACATCTGAAGATTATTGATAATGTCCGGGGTCACACACATCTTGTAAAGACACTGCCCAGAAGGTGGCAATGGTAAACCACTTTTGTAGAAATATTTGCCAAGAACATTCATGGTAACAGAAGGACCATGACTGCCCACATCATACAACACAGCACATAAAGAAATGAAAACACGAGGAAATCTGCAGATGCTGGAAATTCAAGCAACACACACAAAATGCTGGTGGAACACAGCAGGCCAGGCAGCATCTATAGGGAGAAGCACTGTTGACATTTCCGGCCAAGACGTCAACAGTGCTTCTCCCTATAGATGCTGCCTGGCCTGCTGTGTTCCACCAGCATTTTGTGTATGTTACATAAAGAAATGAACAGTTTGGTAACGAAAACACTTTTAACTCTGATATGGCAGATTGCCACAATCTTTTTTCTAAGGGTAGAAACCATAATTAAAGTATAGAAACTCTCATTGATCATGCAATCAACCATATCTTCTAATAACCTACTCACATGTGCTTAGCTTAGGTTTAGCTGAAAAGATGTTTCTCAGGGATTCAGTCCAATCCTAGACCAAAATGCCAAATTCCTGTCCACGCGTCCTTGCCATCAAGATGGCCTCAAAACCAAATGACCTCAAGGGCAAACGCTCCAATGGCTGCAGTCAGAAGGCGACATCAAAGGAAGATCCCCACCATCTGAGCCTTGCCACCTCTGTGCAGCCGCCACTGCGCTGGAGGTGCAGAAGATTTAAGTCCCACAGCAGCAGGTTTAAGAACATCTACTTCCCTTCAACTACTCAGCTCTCGGACCAACCTGCACAACCCTAATCACTTCCCCAGAACAGCAACACCGCGAGCACTTTGCACTACAACGGCCTCTGCTGTTCCAGTTGTGTTGGCTGGTGTATAACTTACGTTTCACTTGTGAGCGTGCGTGCCTCTGATGCTGCGGAAAGTAAGTTCTTTTCTTTGTGCCCGTGCATTTACTACTGTGCACACGACAACAAACTTGACCTGGCTTTGACCTCACACAAAGATGGACATGGCTGTTGGAGGTCAGTCAACCCAGCCCCGCGATACCATGACAGAAGTTCCTCAGGGAAGAACAGAAGAACCATACCACACAAGAATAGACTCTTCAATCCACGATGTTATGCAAAACTAATTAAAGTTGAAATTAAATGCCTAACTGAATGAATCCCTACTGCCTTCATAACATCTATATCTCCCCATTCTCTGCACATTCATGTTCACATCCAACAGCCTTTTAAATTAAATGTTTTCACCATATTTCCCTCCACCACCAGCCCTGGCAATGCATTCCTGGCATCCACCACTCACTATTTTACAAAAAACTTTTCCACACATCTCTTTTCAGCTTAGCACTCCTCACCTTAATTGCATGCTCTAGTATGAGATACCAAAGGAGGTGTAAGACACTCCTTCCCTCCGCAAGCCTGCAGGTCACCCTTGGGCAAGGTGTAGCACCACCAGCCCTGATCAGGGTCACGTGAAGCCATGGGAGCAGGTGGTGGATGATCATACGAGGGGTGATTGATAAGTTCGCTGATAAGGAAGGAGGAGTCAATTTTAGAAAACCTAGCACATTTATTTTTCAACATAGCCCCCTCCTACACTTACACACTTAGTCCAGCGGTCGTGGAGCATACAGATCTTGGACCTCGAAGAAGTGTCCACAACAGGGGTGATTAATAAGTTCGTGGCCTAAGGTAGAAGGAGATGAGTTATACAGCTCTCGTTACATGCACATGAAGGTTAACTCTTTGAGTGATTATGCAGAAAGTTTGAAGTTAATAACTCATCTCCTACTTCGGGCCACAAACTTATTAATCATCCCTGCTGTAGACACTTTCTGGAGGTGCAAGATCCGTATGCTCCACAACCACAGGACTAGGTGTGTAAGTGTAGGAGGGGACTATGTTGAAAAATAAATGTGCTAGGTTTTCGAAAATTGACTCCTTCTACCTTAGGCTATGAACTTATCAATCACCCCTTATATGAGCAGCTGGTACATACTACAAGGCCTGGTTATACAACCACTGACGCCAAGCAGACAATCTCTGAAGAGTATTGATAATGGAGTTACCCGTCTTGTAAAGACACTGCTAAGAAGCCAGCAATGGAAAGCCACTTCTGTAGAGAAATCTGCCAGGAACAATCATAGTCATGGAAAGACCATGATCACCCATGTCCCATGGTGATCTACACCTCTCATACTCTAATATATACCAGGTATTCCCTCAGTAGCTATCACTCCAAAGAACCCAAGCCTGCCCAGACACTCCATATAGCATATGCCTTCTAACCCAGGCAGCAATGCTGATGAGCCCTCCCCAAAGCCTCTACATCTGGGGCAGCACTGTAGTGTACTAGTCAGTGCAATGCTTTACAGTACAGCAACCCAGGTTCAATTCCTACCACTGCCTGTAAGGAGTTTGTACGTTTTCTCTCCGTGACTGCGTGGGTTTCCTCCGGTTGCTCTGGTTTTCTCCCACAGTCCGAAAGACATTCCGGTAGGTAGGTTAATTGGTTATGGTAAATTGTCGTGTGAGGAGGCTAAGATTAAATCGAGGGATTCCTGAGTGGCTCGGCTGGAAGGACCGTGAGGGCCTATTCCACACTCAACAAACAAGAAAGAAACGTTTTCCGATATTGTTGAATGCAATGCTCCAGATTCAGCCCATCGGGAGATTTATACACCAGCAACGTAACTTCCTGAAGACGATGCTCCAAGTCATAAAGGCAAGCGTGGCATACGCTATCTTTGAGCAAATTCTAAGGAAGGATGTACTGGACCAGGAGAGCGTCCCAGGAAGTTCACAAGAATGATCCCAGGAATGACAGGCTTAACAAACGAGGAGTGTTTAACTTCCCTGGGCCTGTACTTGTGGGCATTCAGAAGGATGGAGGTGTGGTGGGAGGGGGAAAAGAGGTGGAGGGAGGGTCTCATTGAAACCTTCTGGGTAGTGAAAGGCTTGGATAGAGTGGAAGTGGAGAGAATGTTGTTCAAAGGGACAAATTCAAAGGGCATAGCCTCAGAATAACACAATGTCCCTTAAGAACTGAGATGGGGTGGAATTTGATGCCACTGAAGGGTCAGTATATTTAAGGCAGAGATTGATATGTTCTTAATTATTGGTAAGAGGGGTTGGAGTTAAATGTTTTGGGGTGAATGCAGGCAAATGAGGTTAAAAAATAATGAGCCATAATTAAATAGATCAGATTAGTGGACTGAATAGCCTAATTCTGTTCCAATAGCTTATAATATTTACCACAGCATCAAGTTATACAGCCACTTCCAGGGAGCTAGCACTTAGACCCCACATTCCCTCTCTACATTAAAGTCCAGAGTCCTGCTATAAACATAGCTCCCAGATAAAGTACAGGCAAAGAGAAGAGTCATAAGGTCACAGAAAGGTACAGCACAGAAACAGGCCCTTCAACCCATCCAGCCCATGCCAAACCATTTAAACCGACTACTCCCATCGACCTGCACCAGGACCATAGCCCTAGCATCCACATACCTATCTAAACCTCTCCTAAGCATTGAAATCGCGCTCGCATGCACTACTTGTGCCAGCAGCTCAATCCGCACTCTCACCACCCTCTGAGTGAAGAAATTTCCTCTCAAGTTCCCCTTAAACTTCTTTCACCCTTAGCCCACGACCTCTGGTTGTAATTCCACCTAACCTCAGTGGAAATAGCCTGCTTGCATTCTATCTATCCCCCTCATAATTTTGTATACCTCTATCAAATCTTCTCTCAATCCTACGCGTTCCAAGGGATAAAGTCCTAACCTATTTGATCTTTCCTTGTAACTCAGGTCCTCCGGACCCGGCAACATCCTTGTACATTTTCTCTGTACTCTCACAACCTTATTTACATCTTTCCTGTCAGTTGGTGGCCTTCATAAATCAAAGTATTGAGTACAGGAGATGGGACGTTATGTTGAAGTTGTACAAGACATTGGTGAGGCCTAATTTGGAGCAATGTGTGCAAATTAGGCCTCACCAATGTCTTATACAACCTCAGCATAACATCCCATCTCCTGAACTCAATAGGTTGATTTATGAAGGCCAATGTGCCGGAACCTTTCTTGATGACCCCCACCTACCTGTGACGCCACTTTCAATGAATTGTGGACCTATACTCCCAGATCTCTTTGTTCCACCACACTCTCAGTGCGCGACTGCTCACCGTGGTTAAGACCTACCCTGGTTGGTCCCACAGAAGTACAACACCTTGCACTTGTCCGCATTAAATTCCATCTGCCATTTTTTTCAGCCCATTTTCCCTCCTGGTTCAGAACCCGCGGCTGGCATTCTCCCTCCATCTGCTCTCCCAACGCCTCACACTTCGAAGGGCTAAACCCCATCTGCCACTTGTTTCACCAACAGCCTTCACAGTATCAGGACTGAGAGCATCATCCGCCGACGGCGGGATGTTGTTCAATTCCAGTCACTGCTGGTCGGCTAGTCCAAGCCCAGACCTGGGCACAAGGGATCAGATCTCCACGGAGAGAGAGAGAACAGAAACACAATATCGAGCAGCTGAAGTGCCGGCTGATTTTCGCCCGTACTCTTGTCTGGGAGCTTTGTAAAGGCATTTCTCGGCCTAGCCCAATCGATGCAAACGTCGAAAAGCCTGGACCTCACGGGCACTGTGCTACCGACAGCCATTGTCTCTCAGCTGGGTACCAGCAATCCCTCAGATGGCTTTACCGATAGAAGCATCATTCCCAAAACAAAACACTGGGAGACCAGGGGAGGGGGGGGAGGGGGGGATACATCACTGGGAAAATATTTTAAATTTGTTAAACAAAAAAAAGGAAAGGTGATTAAAAAGTAATGTAATTGGGCTTTTTTTGCCGTGTGCTCAAGGTTAAAGCGAGGCCACAACAGTTCTCGCTGTTTCCACAGAGAAGCGGTGTGTCTCCTCCTTCCTCATCGTTGCCAACCTGTTCACTGCGAGGACTTGGTGTAAAAAACACTGTCCACACTGCCCCGATCTTACACACGCACACTTACTGATGGAGACACCTCCTGAAATCCAGCGACTGGCTGCGGAATCAGATGATTCTTTTTCGCACAAGGTTGCGGAAATACGGCGGGTTTGGAACCCGAGAGAGGGAGGAAATACCACGGCACATCAGACGAGCCGCCAGCTCTGTCATGCCCGGCCCGTTTGGGGCGTTTTGGGTGTTTTTTTCTCCCCCCCCCCCCCGCCCCCGCGGAGGCGGCTGACCTCGCTCCGTCTCCGGCCTCCCGGCCCATTGCCCCCCTGTTACTCACCCACTCCGGCCGGTCCCCGCAGCTGCCAGACCAGCGCCCGCGGCGCTCCGGACACGCAAAAGCGTTTGCAGGAACGGCGCTGCGGCACTCGGGTCTCGCCCCGCCCCGCACTCTTCCGCAGCTGGCATTAGGGGCTGGGCAGGCGGTGGGAAATCAAACGGAAGAAAGTAGATTGGGTATAAAGACTTGCATTTCTAAAGAGCCTTTCCCGTCCCTGTCAGGATTTGCCCGCTGAGGTTCGTGTTCTGTCTATGTAGTCACTTCCCCAGCTGAGGTAAGAGGTGGACACCCAGGTTAATGAGTGTAGTGGAAGGGACTGTATACTCATTGCCAATTAGGAAGGACTTTCCGTGTGCTGTTCAAGACGCTGGTGAGACCATACTTGGAGTATTATGTGCACTTGTAATTGTCCCGCTGTCGGATGGAGTGGACGCGTACAGAAAGGATTCGCCCGACTGTTACCGGAACAGGACGACTTGAGTTAGTCATAAGGAATCCGGATAGACTGGGAGTTTTATTCCCTGGAGGGTAAAAGGCTGAGGGTTTTTAAAATCATGAGGGCCATATATGTCTTTTTTTCTTGGTTTAAAACTCGAGAGCATAGGTTTGTAAAGGGTCCTGAGTGTCGGGTTGGTTCTATGGACTGAGCTGCCAGAGGAAGTCGGTACAATTACAATACTTAAAAGATTTTTCGTCATCGTTAAGACACAAGGGATCCCCATCACCCAGGCCACGCCCTCTTCTGCCATCAGGTAGAAGGTACAAGAGCGTCAGGATTCACACCACCAGGATCAGAAACAATTCCCCTCAGCCATCAGGCTCTTTAACCAAAGGGGGTGACTTCACTCGCCCCATCATTAATATGTTCCCAGAACCTGTGGACTCACTTTCAAGGACTCTTCCAAGGCAGCATTTTTCATTAAGGACCCTCATCACCCAAGTCTACGCTGTTCTCATCGTTATGAGGAAAAACGTCTTCACGCAGAGAGTGGTGAATCTGTGGAATTCTCTGCCACAGGAAACAGTTGAGGCAGGTTCATTGGCTATATTTAAGAGGAAGTTAGATATGGCCCTTGTGGCTAAAGGGTTCAGGGGGTATGGAGAGAAAGCAGGTACAGAGTTCCGAGTTGGATGATCAGCCATGATCATACTGAATGGTGGTGCAGGCTTGAAGGGCCGAATGGCCTACTCCTGCACCTGTTTTCTATGTTTCTATGTTACCATCAGGGAGGAGGCACAGAAGCTTAAAGGCAAACACTCAGCAATTCAGGAACAGCTTTATCCCCTTTGTTTTCCAATTTCTGAATGGACGTGGAACCCATGAACACTAACTCATGACTTTATTTCTATTTTTGCACTAATTGAACTAATTAATATATATCTACAATTACTGTCATTTTCTCAGACATTATGTACGCGTTGACCTGCTGCCACAAAGTCAACAAATTTCAAGACATGTGCCCGTGATATTAAACCTAATTCTGATTCTGCCCTGAGTGATGGAGATCCCTGATGACGATGGATGCTGCTTTCCTGCGAAAGCATTTCACGTAGATGTGCTCAGTGACAATGAAGGGCTTTACCCATGATGGACTGGGTCATATCCGCCAGATTTTGTAGGATTTTCTGTTCATGGGCATTGGTGTTTCTATACAAAGCTATGATGCAGCCGGTCAATATACTCTCCACTATACATTTACAAAAAAATACCCACCTCGCACAATGTAGTCTTGCTCGGATCGCGAGAGACAACCATACATACTTTATAGAAGTTTGTCAAAGTTTTAGATGTCATGCCAAATCTCCGCAGACTCCTAAGGAAGTAGGCACTGCCGTGCTTTCTTTGTAATTGCATTTGCATCCTGGGCCCAGGACAGGTAATCTGAAATGATAACACCTAGGAATTACTTCATTCTATGTTTCTACTGCTGAGTTTGGGATGACCTTGGTTCTGGAGTGTAGTCACTACACAACAAAAAGTTTAATAGAAACATAACCTGGAAACAAATCCTTCAGTCATTGTGTCCACGACTGTCAAACTCCCATTCACACTATTCCCATTTATTCAACCAACATTCCCATTACAGGATCGAAGTAAGCTGTAGAGTTCTAAGATCAGTCAGCTCTGTTATGGGCACCAGCCTCCATAGTATGCAAGACATCTTCAAGGAGCGGTGCCTCAAAAAGCTGTCATCCGTCATTAAGGACTGTCACAACCCAGGACTTGACCTCTTCTCATTGTTACCATTACGGAGGAGGTACAGGAGCCTGAAGGCACACACTCAATGATTCAGCTTCTTCCCCTCTGCCATCCGATTCCTAAATGGACAATGAATCCATGAACACTATATCAGTATCCTCTTCTTCCCCCCTCCCACTTTCTCCTTTTTGCAGGGATCACTCCCTGAGTGACTCCCTTGTTACATTTTTCCCTTTCCACTGATCTCCCTCCTGGCACTTACCCTTGCAAGCAGAACAAGTGCTACACCTCGTCCCTCACTACCATTCAGGGCCGCTTCTAGGTGAGGTGACACTTCACCTGTGTCTGTTGGGGTCATTTACAGACAGACAGACATACTTCATTGATCCTGAGGGAAATTGGGTTTCATTACAGTTGCACCAACCAAGAATAGAGTAGAAATATAGCAAAATAAAACCAGAAATGATTAAATAATAATTAGTAAATTATGCCAAGTGGAAATAAGTCCAGGGCCAGCCTATTGGCTGAGGGTGTCTGACACTCCGAGGGAGGAGTTGTAAAGTTTGATGTCCACAGGCAGGAATGACTTCCTATGATGCTCAATGTTGCATCTCAGTGGAATGAGTCTCTGGCTGAATGTACTCCTGCGCCTAACCAGTACATTATGGAGTGGATGGGAGTCATTGTCCAAGATGGCATGCAACTTGGACAGCATCCTCTTTTCAGACATCACTATCAGAGAGTCCAGTTCCACCCCCACAACATCACTGGCCTTACAAATGAGTTTATTGATTCTGTTGGTGTCTGCTACCCTCAGCCTGCTGCCCCAGCTCACAACAGCAAACATGATAGCACTGGCCACCACAGACTCGTAGAACATCCTCATAGAACATCTGTGTTCAGTGCTCCCGGTGTGGCCTCTTGTATGTCACCGAGTCTGTCGACAGAGATTAGGACACTGCTTTGCCGAGCGTCTACACCCCACTCGCCAGAACAAGCGGGATACCCCAGTGGCCACATCTATTAAATCCACTTCCCATTCCCATTCTGATATGTCCATCCAAGGCCTCCTCCACTGTTGTGATGAGGCCACACTCAGGTTGGAGGAATAACACCTCGTATTCTGTTTGAGTAGCCTCCAATGTGGTGACATGAATATCAATTTCTCAAGCTTCCGGTAAACACCCCAACCACTCTTCTTCACCATTTCCCATCCCCTTATCCCTCCCTCACCCTACCTCCTTGCCCACCCATCACCTCCCTCTGGTGTCCCTCCCCCTTTCTTCTGTCTTCAATGGCCCTCTGTCTTTTTCACCAATCAACTTCCCAGCTCCTTACATCATCTCTCCCCCCCCCCCCACCCAGGTTTCACCTCTCACCTGGTGTTTCTCTCTCCCCTCCCCCACCTTTTAAATCTGCTCCTCAGCTTTTTTTTCTCCAGTCCGACCAAAGGGTTTCAGACCGAAACATCAACTGTACTTTTTTCCGTAGATGCTGCCTGGCCTGCTGAGTTCCTCCAGTTCTCCAGCATTTTGAGTGCATACGTCACTACATTTTTTATTTCTATTTTTACACTACTTGAGTAATTTAACTATTTGATATATATATATATAGTACATACATATTATATTCCCTTCCACCCTATCAGAGATCTCTCCTGTTCTTACATATGTTTATTCAATGTAATTCATATTTTCTCTATTATCATATATTGCATTGTACTGCTGCTGCAATGTTAGCAAATTTCACAGCATATACTGGTGATATTAAACCTGATTCTAATCTCCCTCTCACCTACACACTTAGGAGCAATTTATAAATGCCATTCCACATGGGACTGTGGAAGGAGATGAGAGCACACAGTGGAAATTCTTGCAATCAGAGGGAGAAGGTGCAAACTCCACACGGGCAGCGCCCGAGGTCAGGACTGAACCGGGTGTTCCCCAGAGGCAGCAGCTTACCGATGAGCCCCACTTTGTGGCTGGCAAAGATTGATTCCTCTCCCGAGGGAGTTCCGATGAAGCTGACGTCTACTGTGGCAGCACACACAAAATGCTTCAGTTAGTCCTGACGAAGGGTCTCGGTCCAAAGCGTCGACTATACTCCCTATAGATGTTGCCTGGCCTGCTGCGTTCCACCAGCATTTTGTGTGTGTTGCTTGAATTTCCAGCGTCTGCAGGTTTCCTCACGTTTGCGTCTACTGTGGCAAGCTGGATTGAAAAATGCGTTGGAGCAATGATGCAGCCATTCTTCCCTGAGGGTGGACTTTATCGTAGACCTGATGGGGCTGAAGTCCCAGGTTTTGGGAAAGGTTTAGTCGAAGTGGTTTGTGGAATGCCTTTCTATTTCACATTATGATGTGTTACTGATTTCTGGTCATGCCATTTTGTTGCCGTTTTATGCAATTTTGACCGGGGCGGACTGGCTGTGCGGCCTGAAGTTGATGAACGTCAGAGAGCTATATTGAACTGAAAGGAGCTGAACTCCCAACTCCGTCTCTGATGGATGATTCTGAAGAAGGGTCTTGGCCTGAAACGTCAACTGGTTACTCTTTTTCCATAGATGCTGCCTGGCCTGCTGAGTTCTTCCAGCGTTTTTTGTGTATTACTTTGAATTACAGCATCTGCAAACTTTCTCTTGTTTCTGAACTGGATGGTTCGATGATTTGAGGTTTGGTGTTTTACATTCCGTGTTTTTTGCTCTATATTTTGCCGCTTGCATTTTTCATTCTCTTTTTTTGCACGTTGGGGGTTTGATGTTTTTCGCTGAACAGATTCCATGGTTTTCTTTCTTTGCTTCGTGGCTGTCTGTGGGAAGACAAATCTCAGAGTTGTATGCCACAAACATACTTTGATAATAAATGTACTTTGAATCTTTGGATGTGCAGGAACAGCAAGGATAAGTCAGGGTAGGTCATTGAAATGGAGTTGTTCCAAGGACCCCTTGGCTGATGGAGTCAAAGGTTTGAGCAAGGTTGAAAAGGACTGTGTATAGTGGCTGGTCTCTGCACATCGCTTGATGCTGTCTTGCAATGGAAATCCTATTCTCTGGCCCTCCAGATGATATTGGTTTATTATTGTCATGTGTACCAAGACACTTCCGGTTTAAGATGGGGCTGTTAAAGGTGGGTGACAACTCAAAGCAAGAAATGCAACTGAATACTTTATTAGTAACACCTTTTCTGTAAAACATTATGGTGAACAATCACCGCAAACGATGAAGAGGCCGGTGAAAGCGAAGCTGACTTGGGGGTCGAGGCGGGCAGGCGCGAGCGAGCTGGAGGCATATTCGAAGAGAAGTGGTCAGTGTTGGAGCAAGCAAAGTGGAGAAAAGTTGGAGCGGAGGAGTCTCTGAGCCTGTCCACCTAAAGGGAGAGCAAGGTTTGATCGAGCTAAGCGCTGGGCCGATTTTGAAAGGTTAGGTACAGGCTGGAACGTGGCAGCGGGGTCCGGGCCCAGAGCATATAAATGCAACAGGGCCCGAGTCTCTGAGAGAGGAATGGCCCGATACTTGGACGATTTAAACGCGCGGCCGGACAGTTTGAAAAGGGAGGTTGTCGGGACTGGAGGCGAGGGTCGGGCCGGTTCTGCTCACAGCTCCATGACGTCTGCTCTGCTCTTTGCTGCACTGTGGCTGAGTCTGAGGGCCTGCTCCAGGCTTCATGTCTATGGACTCACTTTCATTCTGAACGCTGGTTACTTTTATTGCTTGCATGAGTTTTTTTCCCCCTCTCGCTGCACACCGGGCGTTTGTTGGTCCTTTTTAATGGGTTCTTTTGGGCCTCTTGTGGCTGCCTGAAAAGAGACAAATCTCAAGGTTCTATAATGGTTACATACTGATGCACCATCAATAACTCTCTGAGACGTGAGGCGAGATATCGGCTTTTATTGACTGCAAGAAAGAACAAGCAGCAATTGACCACCATGCTACATCCTGGAGACTGAGGGCAGGGCTCAGGCCTCAATCGCCTTTATACAGGGGTCTGTGGGAGGAGCCACAGGAGCAGTCAGCAGGGGGGCGTGTCCAGACAGGTATATGTAGTTCACCACACATACTTTGATAATAAATGTACTTTGAGGGTACAGTGAAAGGCTTGCTTTGGACACTGTCCATCGAAATCAAGTCTTTGTACAATCCTTTCATTTATTCTATTGTGGTTCTTGAATTTACTGAGTATGCCTGCAAGAAAATGAATGCCAGGTGACATGTGTACTTTGATAAATTTACTTTGAACTTTGAGGCAGGGAAAGGGGCAGAGGATGGCAGAGTTAGGGAATCATGAGGAAGCAAAAACAGTCAGACAGACAGACAGACATACTTTATTGATCCCGAGGGAAATTGGGTTTCGTTACAGCCGCACCAACCAAGAATAGTGTAGAAATATAGCAATATAAAACCATAAATAATTAAATAATAATAATCGTGCCAAGTGGAAATAAGTCCAGGACCAGCCTATTGGCTCAGAGTGGCCAACACTCCGAGGGAGGAGTTGTAAAGTTTGATGGCCACAGGTAGGAATGACTTCCTATGACACTCAGTGTTACATCTCAGTGGAATGAGTCTCTTGCTGAATGTACTCCTGCACCTAACCAGTACATTATGGAGTGGATGGGAGTCATTGTCCAAGATGGCATGCAACTTGGACAGCATCCTCTTTTCAGACACCACCGTCAGAGAGTCCAGTTTCACCCCCACAACATCACTGGCCTTACAAATGAGTTTGTTGATTCTGTTGGTGTCTGCTACCCTCAGCCTGCTGCCCCAGCACACAACAGCAAACCTGATAGCACTGGCCACCACAGCCTCGTATAACATCCTCAGCATCGTCCGGCAGATGGAATTGGAAAAAGGGGAATTGGAGCCAACGAGGACCATATCCTGAGGACCTGTAAAACCATTGAGATTCCTTCCTGAGCCTTGACAGAGTCACAAACTTATGTCAGCAGTGTTACCGTGTTTTGGTGTAACATCTCCTGCACACTAATAATCTGCAGTTTTATTTTCCAGTTTTACAGTACAGCTGTTAAAATATCAGCTGCTGAAACGGTATTAACGGCCTTTTGTCACTACCCTGTACACTACATTGTCTGCCAATAGCTTTGTTCTGCTCTCCTGATTCCATAAAATCGAGAGCTCCGGAGTGCTTCTTGAGCCCAGGTGACCTTTGTTCCCGGCACTCCCCAGAGCCGGAGCTGCAGCTCAGACTGTCAGGAGGCATCTTGTCTGCAGGCTCCACACTTGCACTCAGCGACTTGGGATGGGAAGCAGCCCCTGGCCGCCACAGTAGGACCAGCAAGCTGTAATTGCCTGTGAGGTCTTGTTGGCAACCCAAGATAACCTCCGGTGCTGAAGGTAGGTTGGGGTGAGGCCTACATTCTGATTGGTTTACTCTCCGCCCTCCATTCTGCAGTTTGTAAGTACTAGGCCTCCAAGCCTGAGGAAGGTCTGAGCCCCAGTTTCCACGGAGATAGGAGAGACAGTTTCATTGAAGGCCATGAGTCAGAAACCTTTTTAGAGAGTGTGGGAGTCAACCAGTACTGAAGGTAAATATTCTGAGGAATATACAGTAGTGTGATCCACTGTCGATAAGTCTTGGGAATGGTATATATTTGGCAAAAGCTCTTGACCTCGCATTCTACCTTATTCTGCCTTTGCACATTATTATCTGCCTGCACTGCACCTTCTCTGTAACACTTTATTCTGCGTTCTGTTATTGCTTTCCCTTGTACTACCCCAATACTACACTGATGTGATGAAATGATCAACTTGGGCAGCAAGCAGAACGAAGTTTCTCACTGTGCCCTGGATTGTGCAACAATGATTAAACTACTTGCCACATAGTAGCATCAGTGACAGTGTTCCTTCTGACTTGATCTCTATGCTCAACAGCTCAATGGGAGCCCAGGGCAGCAGGGACAAGACAGCACCTACCCCAGCCAAAACCGCAACTAACCCCCTTCCTCCCCATCATCAGCCAAGATAGAAAAAAAGACGGAAGAAAGATTTCATCTCATAGAGCTTGGAAACAGCTACCTTAGTTTGATGATGGCCAATCAGTACCTAACTATAACAAATAAACTCTTCGCGGGCTTCCAGCTGGGTACAGGTATCGATTATCACCAATGTTTCGATAACAAACTCTGCCATCTTCATCAGGAATGATGTCTGGGCATGTCTAGTATGGTGGTATTTATACCCCGCAGTCCACCCCTCCTGATTGGTTAGTCCCCATCCAATCAGGTTTCCGCTCTCCCACCTTGTTTAATATTGAAACCTGATTGGATGAGGACTAACCATTCAGGAGGGACGGACTGTAGGGGTGTAAGTACCACCAGTCTGGACATGTTCAGGCATCATTCCTGAAAAATGGCAGAGTTTGTTATCGAAATGTTGGTTATAATTGATAACTATACACAGCTGGAAGCCTGTGAAGAGTTTATTCATCATAGGCATTGGGAAAGCACTGGATCCTTTTTTTGTCCAACCATAATAGAAACATAGAAAACCTACAGCACAATACAGGCCCTTCGGCCCACAAAGCTGTGCCAAACATATCCCTCCTTTAGAAATTACTAGGCTTACCTATAGCCCTCTATTTTACTAATCTCCATGTACCTATCTGAAAGTCCCTTAAAAGACCCTATCGTATCCGCCTCCACCACCGTTGCCAGCAGCCCATTTTCTCACACTTGTCTGGGTACTTGTTCAATATTGTGAGTCTCTGTCTTCACCACCTCAATAAAAGTTCAAAGTAAATTTGTTATAAAAGTACATCTATGTCAGCAATATACAACCCTGAAATTTATGTTTGCCGGCATTCTCAATAAATCCATAATAGAATAATAACCAAATAACCATTACAAAATCAATAAAAGCACACCATCTTGGGTGAAAAAATCAACAAACTGTGCAAGTACAAAAATAAATAAATAATAATGATCAATAAATAAGCAATAAACATTGAGAACATGAGATTGTGGGACCATATCAGTGACGGGGCGAGTGAAGTTATCACCTCTGGTTCAAGACCCTGACAGTTGAGGGGTAGTAACTGTTCCTCATCCTGGTGCTGTGAGGCCTGAGGCTCCTGTACTACCTTTCTAATGGCCGCAGCGAGAAGAGAGCATGACTTGGGTGACAGGGATCCCTGATGATGGACGCTGCTTTCCTGCGACAGTGTTTCATGTAGATGTGCTCAGTGGTGGGGAGGGCTTTACCCGTGATGGACTGGGCCAAATCCACTACTTTTTGTAGGATTTTCCATTCAGGGGCATTGGTGTTTCCATACCAGGTTGTGATGCAGTCAATGTGCTCTCCACCACACAGCTATCTATAGAAATCAGTCAAAGCTTTAGATGTCTTGCCGAATCTTTGCAACCTCCTAGGGAAGTAATGCGTTCTTCATGATTGCACTCATGTGCTTGAGCTAGGACAGATCCTCTGAAATAGTAACACCGAGGAACTTCGTGTTGCAGACCCTCTTCACCTCAGAGCCTCCGATGAGGACTGGCTCATGGACCTCTGGTTTCCTCCTACTGAAGTCGATAGTTCCAGTTCCCAAACACCCAATGGAAGAAAATATTTTCTCAAAAATTCCCTGTAGATCTCCTACTCGTTGGTGCCTGTGTGCTAAGAGGAAACGTTTCCACATTGTGCATTATATATTGTTCAAATTTTTGATTATCTCAGCCAGTCCTTGTCCCTGCTTAGGGAACAGAGATATTGGAATGGAAATGGGGGGGTCAGCAAAAGCTGGGGGGTATCATCCCATGGGGGATGATGCTTGGATCATAACTACTGGCTCTAAGTGAGGCAATACTTCACCTGCGAATCTCTAAGGGTCACCCCCTTCTATGTCTGCGAGACCCAACGTAGGTTGGGGGAGCCGCTTTGTCAAACACCTTCACAACAGGCTGGATTCCCCAGTGACCATCCATTTTCATTCCAGTCCCCACTCCCGTTCCAACATGCTGGTCCTACTACCACGACGAGGCTGTTCTCAGTTTGGTGAGCAACACTTCATATTCCATCTGGGCAGCCTGCAACCTGATGGCATGAGCATCGATTTATCTGATTTCCAGTGATTTCTCCCCACTGCCCTTCTCCCTTTTTCCATTTCCCATTCTGGCTCTCCTCTTATCTTCTCTTCTCTTCACCTGCCCATTGCCTCCCTCCTTCTTCCCGTTCTCCCATGGTCCGTTCTTCTCTCCTATCAGATTGCTTCTTCTCCGGCCCTTTACCTTTTCCACCTATCACCTCCCATCTTCTTACTTCATCCCCTCTCCCGCCCAACCAACACTCCTTTCCCCTCACCAGGCTTCACCAATCGGCTGCAGCTTTCCCTCCCACCTCCTTATTCTGGCTTCTTCCCCTTCCCTTCCCAGTCCTGATCAAGAGACTCAATCTGAAATGTCAACTTGAGAGATGAGGCCTGACCAGCAGAGTTCCTCCAGCACTTTACTTGTGTGTGTAACTCTGGATTTCCACCATTGCAGATGGCCTTGTGTTTTTGAAGGGGGGGGGGGGGGGGAAGGGAGATAGTCTCGGTGTTCGGGACAAATTTTGCTTTGTACTCGAGTGAGGAGAATGTAGCAAATCGGACCCTGAACTTGAGCTGGACTCAGCACTTCGACTGCTAGCAGGAACAGAGGGTTTGTTTCGTGATGTCTCCACCAATCTGTTGTGACGGGTTTTGCAGAATCTCGCAATGCAGAGATATGAGGGTGGAGAGGCCCTTCCTTCGAACCACTGGAATGTAGAAGCAAAGCAAAAAGTCAGCCACTCAGCAGTGATACTGCTCGACAGGCAACTGGAGAGAATTTGCTTACACTCCCTGGAAAAGTCTATCAAGTAAGTATTACAGTCAGAAGCATACTAAATCAGTTACGCCAGCCATTGAACTAGGCAGTACGGGCTTTGTCAATGTCTAGGGTTAGTGATAACTGGAGGATTTGTATAATTACATACTCCCATGGTCTTGCTAGATAAGATTTTGACCCAGCAATGACAAACAATAGTGTGATCGATAGGGAAGCAGTTGGCACTGGTGTCACTGTGCCTGACGCCTTTGTAGTAGAGGTGGCCAGTTTGCAATCTGTAGCTTTACTGTGCAAAGCCACTGTATTATTGCGCAGCTTGTGGAATTGTTTCATTGTTCAGGGTCAGTGTGACAGAAGGAAGTGGTGTCAGCGATTGGGTAGCTTGATATAAAGCCAGCATTGAGTATTGGCGTGCTGATTAAAGGAGGTTCTGGAGGCAGGAATGAAGTGAAATGGTGAAAATATCTGAATTTCACAACAGACAGTCTCCAATGGAGTCACAGTGTGTGGGCAGTGTGTGGGTATAGGCGCCCAGTACCAGTAACAGGTCTATGGTACAGGTAACAGTGTCAGTGTGTGGGTACAGGTGCCCAGGAGAGGTAACAGTGTCCATGTGTGGGTATTAGATCTATGGTACAGATAACCATGTCAGTGTGTGGGTACAGGTAACAGTGTCAGTGTGTGGGTATAGGTCTATGGTACAGGTAACCATGTCAGTGTGTGGGTACAGGTCTATGGTACAGGTAACCGTGTCAGTGTGTGGGTACAGGTAACTGTGTCAGTGTGTGGGTACAGGTCTATGGTACAAGTAACCATGTCAATGCGTGGGTACAGGTGTCCAGTACAGGTAACAGTGTCAGTGTTATAGATGCCCAGTACAGGTAACAGCTTTAGTGTGTGGGCACAGGTAACAGTGTCAGTGTGTGTGTACAGGCCTTGGCACAGGTAACAGTGTCAGTGTGTGTGTACAGGCCTTGGCACAGGTAACAGTGTCAGTGTGTGTGTACAGGCCTTGGCACAGGTAACAGTGTCAGTGTGTGTGTACAGGTCTGTGGCACAGGTAACAGTGTCAGTGTGTGGGTATAGGTCTGTGGTACAGGTAACAGTGTCAGTGTGTGTGTACAGGCCTTGGCACAGGTAACAGTGTCAGTGTGTGTGTACAGGTCTGTGGCACAGGTAACAGTGTCAGTGTGTTGGTATAGGTCTGTGGTACAGGTAACAGTGTCAGTGTGTGTGTACAGGCCTTGGCACAGGTAACAGTGTCAGTGTTATAGATGCCCAGTACAGTATAGATGCTTTAGTGTATGGGTACAGGCACATGGTATGGGTGAGAGGGTTTCTTCCACTGACTGTCTCTGCTCTCATCGTTCCTCAGGGTCCAGCAGTGCTGGCAGTTACAGCAGGAGTTGCTCAAGGCTTATTCTCACTTTAATGACTGGATGCACTCAGCTGAAGCCATGGCCAGGGACCCTCGCACTTCACAGATCTGTTACTCAGAAGCAAAGGTAGAGCTGAACCGGTTTGAGGTGAGAAAACTGCCTGCGACACCCCCGCCCAGAGTCTGAGATCGTCACTCGGGCAATGACCTCCCCAGATAAGGCTCCGTAAGGAAGCTCTCTTCCCTATTACTCCCCAGCTGGGAATGGCATCGACAGGGATTTGCATGGATGGTGTTTTTCAGGAGGGATTTGTGATGGGAGTGGGTTATCACAGTGATAGATTGGAGTTGGTTTTTGCAGCAATTGAATGTTTATAATGGAAGTCACCATGAAGTGTACAGGTTGAGAGAATGGGGCACAGCGTAAGTCCTGATGGTACTGAATGAGTGGGAAAGCTAACAAAAGGTAACAGAGGGATGGGTTGGAATAAACTGGAAGTCAAAGTCAAGTCCATTGTCATGTGCACAAATATATCTATGCACGGGTGGAATGAACATCTTACCTACAGCAGAGTTACACTTGCAAATATCAGACACACAACATTCACAAGAAAACTATAAATTGTTCAAAATTATACCGGTAAGTAGTTCAGACTCAACGGCCTCTCCGGGTCCAACCAAATGTGCAATTATTCGTCCTTTGTATTTTTTTTAACGATTACAAGACACTGCTGGCTATTAACGGCATCAAGTACTGCAGGTCTTCCCCGTCAGCAAACTTCACGATAGCAATGGAGCTGGACTTACTGCGTAACAATGTTGTGTTGACACTTGGACTTGTTGTGTACCATTGGTGCGCTAAGGTGATGCGTGATCCAAACAAAAAACTATGCGAGTGATTGTCTTGGGTTTTTTTCTTGTGATTGCAAGACCCTGTTGGACATTGGTAATGTGCCTAGTTCACTGGTCCTTTGGTGATACCGAGGGCAAGGTGAACTCCATTGCTTCAGTTGTGGTGAGGACTAGCCTTTTGGAAAATAGGGTCACCTGGTGCAACTGCCCAGGAGAAGAGACACCGAGATAGTGTGGGAGACAGCAGAGGCCTTTGTGGAAATGCTGGGTGGAGGGCTGGTCGCTCCTGCAGGTGCTTCCCTCAGGCGCTGCCTCCGAGCTTCCCTCTGGTGTTCGCTCGGTGCAGCCCTCTGGTGTTCGCTTGGTGCTGCCCTCTGGTGTTCGCTCGGTGCAGTCTCTGGTGTTCGCTCGGTGCAGTCTCTGGTGTTTGCTCGGTGCAGTCTCTGGTGTTTGCTCGGTGCTGCCCTCTGGTGTTCACTCGGTGCAGTCTCTGGTGTTTGCTCGGTGCTGCCCTCTGGTGTTCGCTCGGTGCTGCCATCTGGTGTTCGCTCGGTGCTGCCCTCTGGTGTTCGCTCGGTGCAGTCTCTGGTGTTCGCTCGGTGCAGTCTCTGGTGTTTGCTCGGTGCTGCCCTCTGGTGTTCGCTCGGTGCAGTCTCTGGTGTTCGCTCGGTGCAGTCTCTGGTGTTCGCTCGGTGCTGCCCTCTGGTGTTCGCTCGGTGCAGTCTCTGATGTACGCTCAGTGCTGCCCTCTGGTGTTCGCTCGGTGCTGCCCTCTGGTGTTCACTCGGTGCAGTCTCTGGTGTTCGCTCGGTGCTGCCCTCTGGTGTTCGCTCGGTGCAGTCTCTGGTGTTCGCTCAGTGCTGCCCTCTGGTGTTCGCTCAGTGCTGCCCTCTGGTGTTCGCTCGGTGCAGTCTCTGGTGTTCGCTCAGTGCTGCCCTCTGGTGTTCGCTCGGTGCAGTCTCTGGTGTTCGCTCAGTGCTGCCCTCTGGTGTTCGCTCGGTGCAGTCTCTGGTGTACGCTCAGTGCTGCCCTCTGGTGTTCGCTCGGTGCTGCCCTCTGGTGTTCACTCGGTGCAGTCTCTGGTGTTCGCTCGGTGCTGCCCTCTGGTGTTCGCTCGGCGCAGTCTCTGGTGTTCGCTCAGTGCTGCCCTCTGGTGTTCGCTCAGTGCTGCCCTCTGGTGTTCGCTCAGTGCTGCCCTCTGGTGTTCGCTCGGTGCAGTTTCTGGTGTTTGCTCGGTGCTGCCCTCTGGTGTTCACTCGGTGCAGTCTCTGGTGTTCGCTTGGTGCAGTCTCTGGTGTTCGCTCGGTGCTGCCCTCTGGTGTTCACTCAGTACAGTCTCTGGTGTTCGCTCGGTGCTGCCCTCTGGTGTTCGCTCGGTGCAGCCCTCTGGTGTTCGCTCGGTGCTGCTCTCTGGTGTTCGCTCGGTGCAGCCCTCTGGTGTTCGCTCGGTGTAGTCTCTGGTGTTCGCTCGGTGCTGCCCTCTGGTGTTCGCTCGGTGCAGCCCTCTGGTGTTCGCTCGGTGTAGTCTCTGGTGTTCGCTCAGTGCTGCCCTCTGGTGTTTGCTCGGTGCTGCCCTCTGGTGTTCGCTCGGTGCAGTCTCTAGTGTTCGCTCGGTGCTGCCCTCTGGTGTTCGCTCGGTGCTGCCCTCTGGTGTTCGCTCGGTGCAGTCTCTGGTGTTCGCTCGTTGCAGTCTCTGGTGTTCGCTCGGTGCTGCCCTCTGGTGTTCGCTCGGTGCAGTCTCTGGTGTTCGCTCGGTGCTGCCCTCTGGTGTTCGCTCGATGCAGTCTCTGGTGTTCGATCAGTGCAGTCTCTGGTGTTCGCTCAGTGCAGCCCTCTGGTGTTCGCTCTGTACTGCCCTCTGGTGTTCGCTCGATGCAGTCTCTGGTGTTCGATCAGTGCAGTCTCTGGTGTTCGCTCAGTGCAGCCCTCTGGTGTTCGCTCTGTACTGCCCTCTGGTGTTCGCTCGCTGCTGCCCTCTGGTGTTCGCTCAGTGCTGCCCTCTGGTGTTCGCTCGGTGCTGCCCTCTGGTGTTCGTTCGGTGCTGCCCTCTGGTGTTCACTCGTTGCAGTCTCTGGTGTTCGCTCGGTGCAGCCCTCTGGTGTTCGCTCGGTGCAGTCTCTGGTGTTCACTCGGTGCAGTCTCTGGTGTTCGCTCGGTGCAGTCTCTGGTGTTCGCTCGGTGCTGCCCTCTGGTGTTCGCTCGGTGCAGCCCTCTGGTGTTTGCTCGGTGCAGCCCTCTGGTGTTCGCTCGGTGCTGCCCTCTGGTGTTCACTCGGTGCAGTCTCTGGTGTTCACTCGGTGCAGTCTCTGGTGTTCGCTCGGTGCTGCCCTCTGGTGTTCGCTCGGTGCAGTCTCTGGTGTTCACTCGGTGCTGCCCTCTGGTGTTCGCTCGGTGCAGCCCTCTGGTGTTCGCTCGGTGCTGTCCTCTGGTGTTCGCTCGGTGCTGCTCTCTGGTGTTCGCTCGATGCAGTCTCTGGTGTTCGATCAGTGCAGTCTCTGGTGTTCGATCAGTGCAGTCTCTGGTGTTCGCTCAGTGCAGCCCTCTGGTGTTCGCTCTGTACTGCCCTCTGGTGTTCGCTCGGTGCTGTCCTCTGGTGTTCGCTCGGTGCTGCTCTCTGGTGTTCGCTCGATGCAGTCTCTGGTGTTCGCTCGATGCAGTCTCTGGTGTTCGATCAGTGCAGTCTCTGGTGTTCGCTCAGTGCAGCCCTCTGGTGTTCGCTCTGTACTGCCCTCTGGTGTTCGCTCGGTGCTGCCCTCTGGTGTTCACTCTGTACTGCCCTCTGGTATTCACTTGGAGGAAGAACCATCTGGAGCAGGCAATGTCCCATGCACCATCCATCTGTAGGCCTTGCCATACTTGGGACTTGGGCTATATTATTTTTATGTAACTGTACGCTTTCTACGATCATATGCAAATGTGCTGTGTGTTTTGTACCTTGGTCCCAGAGGAAAGTTGTTTTTGTTTTTCTATATTCATGTAATGGTTGATGATAATTAGACTTGAACTTGAACAAAAAGGAAAAATATTAGAACAATAAAAGAACAAAGTCCGTTGTAGAGCAAAGTGGTTACAGTGTTGCTGCAATAAGTTAGTGATTAGGATTGTGAAGGTTGATTCAAGGACCAAATGGCAGAAGGGAAGCAGCTGTTCTTCAACCTGTGGGCCTGGGATACCCATGATGTTTGGAGCCTGCATTGCCTGCATTTGAGACCACCTTTGTTCTTCCTGGTGTTGAGTCAGTGCTTGTTGGAAGATCTGACCTCAAGACGGCAGGCAAGGCAAGAGGTGGGGAGACTTCACTGTGCAGTGTCACAGGAAAATGTCAGATCCGATTTTGTGATTATGGAGGAGAAACCTTTGGGGCTTGAGCAGAGTGGCAACCACATTTGGGTAAGTCAGACTGGAACCACTTGATGAGGTCAGATAACAAGAGGGAGCACTGGAGAGAAGTTGCTGGCCCTGCCCCAACATCTGAGCACTGCTTATGGCGTTGGTCCCTTTTAAGTTGGCTTGGCCTGGAACACCCCAGTAACTGTGCAGTGAGCAATTCTACCATGAGTCCTGTAAAACTCAGCATCCGTTCTTGACCATGAAACCAGTCTCACTCTTAACCTGGCATCTCAAAGTCATATTCTGTTTCATGATAGAATTGGCATACAACAGGGAATAGTACAACACAGTGTGGGCTCTATGACCCACAAGGTTGTGCTGACTCTCTAATCTAGTCCAAGATTAAATTTAACTCCTCCCTGCCACATAACCCTCCACTTTTCTTTCATCCATTTTCCTGTCTAAGAGTGTCTCAATGTCTCTTAATGTATTTGCCATTTGGAATTTGGACTTCATTTGCCTAACTTTTTCCTTCACTGTAATACAACGAGCCTTTGGATAAACTATCCTTTCATCAAAGCCCTCACATTATTTGGCGACTGTGTCACAACCACGGATTCGGCAGCGCAGCGGATACGGCAATCGCGCTCATGAATATGCATGTACCAGCTAATTATTATTTCATTGTGAAGCTATTTAACTCCATTCTTTTCATCGTAGTACTTATCAAGACTTGAACAAAGCACAGCAATGTCTCACTGCCTGCTTGCATTCAGCCTCGCCTGAGAAATTGGACTGTCGAGTCAACTGGCTCTGAAGACTGGCGGTATTTATTTTATATTTAGTTATTCCTTTCAAACGCAGTGTTGGCTTCATTTTCCATTTGAGAGATTTTAGTTAATGGCCCTGTTTGGCCTAGCGTTAATTATTTTCTTTTCCCTCTAACTCGGTTCTCATTAAAGTCTGTGACCCACTTCAATGTCTCTCGCTTCACGCTTGGATGTATCCGAAGGTAGTGACGGACTGTTCTACCTACTTTGGTTCCCGTTGGTAGGGACGGACTGTTCTACCTACTTTGGTTCCCGTTGGTAGTGACGGACTGTTCTACCTACTTTGGTTCCCGTTGGTAGGGACGGACTGTTCTACCTACTTTGGTTCCCGTTGGTAGTGACGGACTGTTCTACCTACTTTGGTTCCCGTTGGTAGGGACGGACTGTTCTACCTACTTTGGTTCCCGTTGGTAGTGACGGACTGTTCTACCTACTTTGGTTCCCGTTGGTAGTGACGGACTGTTCTACCTACTTTGGTTCCCGTTGGTAGGGACGGACTGTTCTACCTACTTTGGTTCCCGTTGGTAGTGACGGACTGTTCTACCTACTTTGGTTCCCGTTGGTAGTGACGGACTGTTCTACCTACTTTGGTTCCCGTTGGTAGTGACGGACTGTTCTACCTACTTTGGTTCCCGTTGGTAGTGACGGACTGTTCTACCTACTTTGGTTCTCGTTGGTAGGGACGGACTGTTCTACCTACTTTGGTTCCCGTTGGTAGGGACGGACTGTTCTACCTACTTTGGTTCCCGTTGGTAGTGACGGACTGTTCTACCTACTTTGGTTCCCGTTGGTAGGGACGGACTGTTCTACCTACTTTGGTTCCCGTTGGTAGGGACGGACTGTTCTACCTACTTTGGTTCCCGTTGGTAGTGACGGACTGTTCTACCTACTTTGGTTCTCGTTGGTAGGGACGGACTGTTCTACCTACTTTGGTTCCCGTTGGTAGGGACGGACTGTTCTACCTACTTTGGTTCCCGTTGGTAGGGACGGACTGTTCTACCTACTTTGGTTCCCGTTGGTAGTGACGGACTGTTCTACCTACTTTGGTTCCCGTTGGTAGTGACGGACTGTTCTACCTACTTTGGTTCCCGTTGGTAGTGACGGACTGTTCTACCTACTTTGGTTCCCGTTGGTAGGGACGGACTGTTCTACCTACTTTGGTTCCCGTTGGTAGTGACGGACTGTTCTACCTACTTTGGTTCCCGTTGGTAGTGACGGACTGTTCTACCTACTTTGGTTCCCGTTGGTAGTGACGGACTGTTCTACCTACTTTGGTTCCCGTTGGTAGTGACGGACTGTTCTACCTACTTTGGTTCCCGTTGGTAGTGACGGACTGTTCTACCTACTTTGGTTCCCGTTGGTAGTGACGGACTGTTCTACCTACTTTGGTTCCCGTTGGTAGTGACGGACTGTTCTACCTACTTTGGTTCCCGTTGGTAGTGACGGACTGTTCTACCTACTTTGGTTCCCGTTGGTAGGGACGGACTGTTCTACCTACTTTGGTTCCCGTTGGTAGTGACCGACTGTTCTACCTACTTTGGTTCCCATTGGTAGCGACGGACTGTTCTACCTACTTTGGTTCCCGTTGGTAGTGACTGACTGTTCTACCTACTTTGGTTCCTGTTGGTAGTGACGGACTGTTCTACCTACTTTGGTTCCCATTGGTAGCGACGGACTGTTCTACCTACTTTGGTTCCCGTTGGTAGTGACGGACTGTTCTACCTACTTTGGTTCCCGTTGGTAGTGACGGACTGTTCTACCTACTTTGGTTCTCGTTGGTAGGGACGGACTGTTCTACCTACTTTGGTTCCCGTTGGTAGTGACGGACTGTTCTACCTACTTTGGTTCCCATTGGTAGGGACGGACTGTTCTACCTACTTTGGTTCCCGTTGGTAGTGACGGACTGTTCTACCTACTTTGGTTCCCGTTGGTAGTGACGGACTGTTCTACCTACTTTGGTTCCCATTGGTAGCGACGGACTGTTCTACCTACTTTGGTTCCCATTGGTAGCGACGGACTGTTCTACCTACTTTGGTTCCCGTTGGTAGCGACGGACTGTTCTACCTACTTTGGTTCCCGTTGGTAGTGACCGACTGTTCTACCTACTTTGGTTCCCATTGGTAGCGACGGACTGTTCTACCTACTTTGGTTCCCGTTGGTAGCGACAGACTGTTCTACCTACTTTGGTTCTCGTTGGTAGTGACGGACTGTTCTACCTACTTTGGTTCCCGTTGGTAGTGACGGACTGTTCTACCTACTTTGGTTCTCGTTGGTAGGGACGGACTGTTCTACCTACTTTGGTTCCCGTTGGTAGGGACGGACTGTTCTACCTACTTTGGTTCCCGTTGGTAGTGACGGACTGTTCTACCTACTTTGGTTCTCGTTGGTAGGGACGGACTGTTCTACCTACTTTGGTTCCCGTTGGTAGGGACGGACTGTTCTACCTACTTTGGTTCCCGTTGGTAGTGACGGACTGTTCTACCTACTTTGGTTCCCGTTGGTAGTGACGGACTGTTCTACCTACTTTGGTTCCCGTTGGTAGTGACGGACTGTTCTACCTACTTTGGTTCCCGTTGGTAGTGACGGACTGTTCTACCTACTTTGGTTCCCGTTGGTAGTGACGGACTGTTCTACCTACTTTGGTTCCCGTTGGTAGGGACGGACTGTTCTACCTACTTTGGTTCTCGTTGGTAGGGACGGACTGTTCTACCTACTTTGGTTCCCGTTGGTAGGGATGGACTGTTCTACCTACTTTGGTTCCCGTTGGTAGTGACGGACTGTTCTACCTACTTTGGTTCCCGTTGGTAGCGACAGACTGTTCTACCTACTTTGGTTCTCGTTGGTAGGGACGGACTGTTCTACCTACTTTGGTTCCCGTTGGTAGTGACAGACTGTTCTATCTACTTTGGTTCCCGTTTACACTGAATTGATCTGTTCTCATCATATGGAAAATGGGCTTTCTCTAACACTTTTAATATTCATTCAAGGAATGTGGGCCTCGCACAGTGAATCCACATTTAATTGTCCTTGAGAAAGTTTGGGTGCAGCCCTTGAGGTGTAGATAGAAGGATTTTGACATATTGGTGGAGACTGAGCTGGATAACCCACTCTGCAGTTCTGGCTGAAGATCTTTGTAATGTAAACATTTTCACCTTAGTGTGGATATGCTAAATATTTTACATCTTTCTTGTTTGGTAAAAAGTCTACTGCCCAGGAAAGTTCTCCTGAAAACACTTAAGAAATTACCGCTTCCCACTCTCTGTCCCCCATGTTACTGTTAACCTTCTCTACGTTTCAACATGACATGCCAACTTCACATTTACATTGGAGATGCAGAAATGGCAGCAGGAGAGGTGTATGCTTAGCTTTACTCAAACTTCTAAATGCACAGGAAACCTATTTTCCCTCCTTAAACGATATACAGCATCATGAATTAAGACAGGGGAAGATCAGTCTTAGCCAAATGCCAGCCTATTCTTTGTCTTTTGATTTCCAGGCTCATTGTCTCTCTGTATGAATGTCTACCATCCCTTTGGCTTCTTCCGCGAAGCCAAAGTCTGATCCAATTTATTGCTTCATCTTGAATGCCAAGCAATGGAACTTTCTTGACTAACTTCCTATGTGAAACCTTTGTCAAAGGCCATGTAGACAACATCAGCTGCCTTGCCTTCATCAACTTTCTTGGTAACTTACTCAAAAAGCTATAAGACTGGTTAGACATGGCTTACCATGCATAAAAGCCATGTTAACTATCCCTATTTATCCAAATACTCACATATCCAATCCCTTAGAATACCTTCCAATAACTTTCCCACTACCAGTGTCAGACTCACTGGTCTGCAATTTTGTGGCTTATTCTTGGAGTCTTTCTTAAATAACCGAACAACATTACCTATCCTCCAACCCTCAGGCACCTCACCCATGGCGAAGGATATTTTAACTATCTCTGCCAGAGCCCCTGCAGTTTCTGCACCAGCCTCCCACAGGATCTGAGAGAACACATTGTCAGGCTCTCAGTATTTATCCACCTACCTTGCCTCAAGATAGCAAACACCTCCTCCTCTGTAAGCTGTGTCGGGTCTATGACCTCACTGCTGTATTGCCTCACATCTACCAACTACGTGTCCATCTCCTGATACAAACTAAACCCATTTAAGATCTCCCCCATCTCTTTCGGTCCACACATAGATTACCACCCTGATCTTCCAGAGGACCAATTTTGTTCCTTGCTATTGTTTTACTCTTAATATATCTGTTAAAAAACCCTTGGGATTCTCCTTCACCTTGTCTGCTAGAGCAACCTCATGGCTTCTTTGAGCCCTCTTGATTTCCTTCTTATGTGTTCTCTGGCATTTCTTATACTCCTCATTTGTTCCTGGCTGCCTATACCCACTATGCACCTCCTCCTTTTTCTGAACCAGGGCCTCAATATCTCCTGAAAACCAAGGTTTCCTAAACCTGTTATACTTCCCTTTTATTCTGACAGGAACGTTCAAACTTATGGCGACTATTTTCCCAGGGCTGAAATGGTTGCCACAAGAGGACACAGGTTTAAGGCGCTGGGGAGTAGATACGGAGGAGATGTCAGGGGTAAGTGGTGAGGGCGTGGAATAGGCTGCCTGCATGGTAACAATCCTGAGATCACAACCCTGGAGGTTCTGTCCTCTAACTTAACACCTAAATCCCTAAACTCACTTTGCAGGACCTCTTCACCCCTCCTACCCGTGTTATTGGTTCTAACATGGACCACGACCTCCGCTCACCCTCCACTTAAGAATGCTGTGGATGCAATCCGATATGTCCCTGAACCTTTTATCTGGGAGGCAACCTACCTCTTAGAGAAACCTAGAGGCAACCTAAGAGAAAGAATCTCTTTCTCATCCACAGAACCCCCTAACCAAAGAATCCCCTATCACTACAGCTCGCCTCTTCTCCCCCCCTTCCCTTCTGAGACACAGAGCCAGACTCAGTTCCAGAGACCTCTACATAGTGGCTTCCAGTTAAGGTCCATCCTACTTTGTCCACCTTTGGTCCCATTGCAGTTGAACTACTGACCGCTATGGTACCATTTCCGTTTTTCACCTCAACAACTGTGTGATATCTAGTTTATTGTTAATGAGAAAATAAGATAGCGAGAATCAGAGTTTGGAACTGATTGTCGTTGACAGTCATTGCTCATCACTCCCTGCGTGGGTTGCATGGCCAATTATTTTGTGGCCTTAACCTTGGTTTCTAGTAATCCATAGCATCGTCAGTCTCTTGTGACCCCGTAGGTCTCCAGTTCTTTTTTCTTTTATAACTCTAGTAATTGCTGCACATTAAAGGAAATGTAGGACGTTGGAATCTTCTGGGACAATAGATGTGAGGTTGAGATTTCTCTTTGTCTTCTTGAATAATAGAGCAAGCAGAAGAGTAGGTTTCACCTACATTGTCTCAAACTTCTGTAATCTCAGATAACAACTTCAAGGGATGGTGTATTTTGGAGAAGAAGAGATCAAAGATGAAGATAATTCTCCTTCCTGTCTTATTGGGCCCTGAGCATAGTGGAGCATGGGCCATTGATGACCTCCTGTCTCCATCGTCCAAAGTCGATGGTCTGGTTGGAGTTCCGTATTCCATTGTATCCACTGTCCAGGGGATTGGCCTATGCAGCTTCGCCAGAGCCCTGTTGGCTGGCCTTGCCTGTTTCCACCTCTCATGACAGGGATGTAGGATTGATGATGATTCATGACTTTTCAATGTGGAAGGAACTACAGGTAGATAGAGGAGAAAATCCTTCAATTGGGGATTACTGAACAAAACTCTCCATGAAAAAGTTTGTGAGATCATGGAAGTGGCTGGATGTGCAAAAAAAAATATGGTGGCAAAATAGTAATGGCCACTGAACCATTAATATCTTATCCTGTCAGAGAAGGACCATTGTCTTTCAATTCACACTGACCAAGCATTTGCAATTTATTAGACTCTTGAGTCCTTGAGTCTCAGTAAAGCAAGCTAATTTCCCAAATTATAACTGCTGCATATTGAAACTGAGAGGATACTAAATTGGGCAATTGTACCTTACTTTGTGCTGGAAAAATTCGCCCTTTGATTAATCAGTCCTGGAGATTCATTCCCCCAATTAAGTCATCATAATTTTTCCTTGACTCTTCATTGGAGAACATCTCGGACCATTAACTATCTTGTGTGTGTGTGTGTGTGTCATCCTCCAGGTGGTGGGTTCAACTGAAAATACTGTCCACCCTTTTGTTTGGGATGTTTGCTTTTAACTCTTTCACTACCACTCTCATTAGCACCACTGCAGCTTCTGAACATTACTGTAATTTCCTGGCAGATTTACTTCACGGTATCCTTCCTACAAGTTAGAAGCTCATTGATTTAAAAGTCTTGTTCTACCACAGGGGTTCCCAATGTTTCTTTATGCTATGGATCAGCATCTTTAAGCAAGAGGTCCATGGACACCTGGTTGGGAACCCCCGATCTATCAGGTAGTAGTGACTTCCCACAACAAGTAGCTCCAGGTTCTGGAGCAATCCCATCAGTGTTGTATCAGCAAAATTCTCCAGACTACTGGAAGGATAATGAATCAACTGCCTTTCCTCTGTCATCCTAATACACCCAGAATCTCGAGAGACCATGGATCTGCGCCTGGAGTTTCCAGGGCGCAGGCCTGGGCAGGGTTGTATGGGAGACCGGCAGTTGCCCAAGCTGCAGGCCTTCCCCACTCCACGCCACCGATGTTGTCCAAGGGAAGGGCACTAGGACCCAAGCAGCTTGGCACCGGTGACATCACAGAGCAATGTGTGGTTAAGTGCCTTGCTTAAGGACACAACACATTGCCTCAGCTGAGGCTCGAACCAGTGACCTTCAGGTTACTAGTCTGGTGCCTTGCCCACTAGGCCACGCGCCAACACATTCCACCCAGCAACACACTCTTGGAATGGACTATACTGGAACCACTCAGCATGTCAGACAAGGCATTTGGAAAGAGAAAGTCAGCATTTCAGATCATCGACCCTTCATCAGAATGGGAAAGAGAAAAGAAAGGGTGGGGGAGGGATGGGTAGAACAAACAGAATATCTCCGACAGGGTGAGACTAAATGGGGCAGATGAAGTACCTATGAAGAAGTATAATATGCCTGTACCCAGCTGGAAGCCCCAAGAAGTGTATATTCATTTTAATATGCTTCTTTGGCTGTGTATTGTGTTGTTCATTGTCAGGTTGTGGGCTAATCCCAGCAGGCTCGGCTGCACTAACAGAATAAGAAATGAGAGCCAAAGTGATGACAGAAATAAATGGTGAGTTCTGATGCAGACAAAAGGAAACAAAGAAGTTATCTCAAGTTGCAGAGTTTGATTTCAAGCTCACAAGGCTCAGATGGAAGATGATTACTGCCCTGCTAGACAGGGCTTCAATGAAGCCTTGAAGAATTAGGGATGGTTAGATTTAATTAGATTAGTTTATTGACATATATACAAGGGTGCAATGAAATTCCCTGCTCGTGTTAAGCTCATGGGGATATACACGTAGCACACATGGCGTTGATCTGGTCATTTCTGGTCTGCAGGTTCATTTAGGAGTCCAAGAACAAATTGAAAACTCGCTGCACTACAATCATTCGTTGAAAGTTTAAACAAAGGAACAGGGACAGAGCACATGATAGTAAAGAAACTGAGAACTAAGACAAAGATGGTGATTTTTGAAGAGGCAGACTCTTAAACCAACCTAAGGCAAATTCCTAAGATAAGCAGAGGACCAATTAGAAGACACACAGATGTAGCATGTTTAACACTTGGTCAATGAGAAATGAAAGTGGTGCCACAGCAACAACCTGGCACTCAACGTCAGTAAGACGGAAGAGCTGATTGTGGACTTCAGGAGGGGTAAGACGAAGGAACACATACCAATCCTCATAGAGGGATCAGAAGTGGAGAGAGTGAGCAAGTTCCTGGGTGTCAAGATCTCTGAGGATCTAAGCTGGTCCCAACTTATTGATGTAGTTATAAAGAAGGCAAGACAGTGGCTATATGTTATTCGGAGTTTGAAGAGATTTGGCAAGTCAACAAATACACTCAAAAACTTCTATAATTGTACCATGAAGAGCATTCTGACAGGCTGCATCACTGTCTGGTATGGAGGGGCTACTGCACAGGACCAAAAGAAGCTGCAGAAGGTTGTAAATCTACTCATCTCCATCTTGGGCACTAGCCTACAAAGTACCCAGGACATCTTCAGAGAGCGGTGTCTCAGAAAGGCAGTGTCCATTATTAAGGACCTCCAGCACCCAGGGCATGCCCTTTTCTCACTGTTACCATCAGGAGCCTGAAGGCACACACTCAGTGATTCAGGAACAGCTTCTTCCCCTCTGCCATCCAATTCCTAAATGGACATTGAACCCTTGGACAGTGCCTCACTTATTTTTAATATACAGTGTTTCTGTTTTTGCATGGTTTTTAATCTATTCAATATATGTAATTGATTTACTTGTTAATTTATTATGTTTTATTGTATTTATTATTTTTTTCTCTCTCTCTGCTAGATTATGTATTGCATTTAACTGCTGCTAAGTTAACAAATTTCACGTCACATGCTGGTGATAATAAACCTGATTCTGATTCTGATGTAACTGTTATATCGCTTTGCCACCAGTAGGTGGAGTCTAACACCACATATTGTGAAAAATACAAGTTAAAAATGCCAGTTGTCCATTAGTAAAACTACAAATTCAGTCTTGCTAAAAACTTTATTACTTTAACCAATACCTTCTTTAAAAATATAAAAACAACTGATTCCAACAATGAATAAAGGGATAAAATAAAAAATAACAGAATGTGTAAAGATTGTAGTGCGGTCTCAAGTCGTGTGAAAGAACTGGTGAAGTGTTGGAGTAATCAACAGAGATGGGGTTAATTGACTGAGGACAGGAAGTCAAAGAGGTGATTGGATCCGGAGTCTGATAGCACTGGGGTAGAAACTGTACGTCAGGGTGTCTGGGTTTTCAAGGTCCTCCACCTTTCCCCGGCACGGTAGTTGAGACAAAAAGGAATGGCCAGGGTAGCAGGCCTCCTTGTCGATACTACTAGCCTTCCGGAAGCAAAGCGCCATGAAGATAGACTCGATGCTACTGGACTCTGGGTGGTTTTGGGGATAGTTCACATTGTATGAACATGTATAACCATATAACAATTACAGCACGGAAACAGGCCATCTCGGCCCTTCTAGTCTGTGCCGAACGCTTACTCTCACCTAGTCCCACTGACCTGCACTCAGCCCATAACCCTCCATTCCTTTCCTGTCCATATACCTATACAATTTTACTTTATATGACAATAACGAACCTGCCTCTACCACTTCTACTGGAAGCTCATTCCACACAACTACCACTCTCTGAGTAAAGAAATTCCCCCTCATGTTACCCTTAACCTTTTGCCCCCTAACTCTCAACTCATGTCCTCTTGTTTGAATCTCCCCTACTCTCAGTGGAAAAAGCCTATCCACGTCAACTCTATGCCCCTCATAATTTTTAATACCTCTATCAAGTCCCCCCTCGACCTTCTACGCTCCAAAGAATAAAGACCTAACTTGTTCAATCTTTCCCTGTAACTTAGGTGCTGAAACCCAGGTAACATTCTAGTAAATCTTCTCTGTACTCTCTCTATTTTGTTGACATCTTTCCTACAATTCGGTGACCAGAACTGTACACAATACTCCAAATTCGGCCTTACCAATGCCTTGTACAATTTTAACATCACATCCCAATTCCTATACTCAATGCTCTGATTTATAAAGGCCAACATACCAAAAGCTTTCTTCACCACGCTATACACATGAGATTCCACCTTCAGGGAACTATGCACCATTATTCCTGGATCACTCTGTTCTACTGCATTCTTCAATGCCCTACCATTTACCATGTATGTCCTATTTGGATTATTCCTACCAAAATGTAGCACCTCACACTTATCAGCATTAAACTCCATCTGCCATCATTCAGCCCACTCTTCTAACTGGCCTAAATCTCTCTGCAGACTTTGAAAACCTACTTCATTATCCACAACGCCACCTATCTTAGTATCATCTGCATACTTACTAATCCAATTTACCACCCCATCATCCAGATCATTAATGTATATGACAAACAAGTCATATCAACATCTGGAACAAGTCTCAGAACTAATCCATTTAGGGCAGATATAAAGAAAATGCTTTTTTGTCAAAGGGTTTTGTAATTCTCTGCCCCAGCGAGCTGTGGAACTGGTGTTATTGCATGGATTCAAGGATGAAATAGAGGGAGTTTTGCAAGGGTGATAGGGAATGGGCTGAGGCCAAAGGTCAGCTCAGGCATGAGCTTATTGAATGGCAGAGCAGACTTAAGTTAAATGGCCGACTTCTTCCCTTCTTAAGTTTAGACCATCTAGTGAAGAGACTTCTGGCAAGATGGCTGCGTGTTCAATAACAGCGGCTTCTACGGAGTCAACCAAAGGTGTTATGGTCCTTTTTACGATCACAAGACCCTGCTGGACATTAAAAAGTACTGCAGGTTTATCCCATCAGTGAGTTGCTCGTTTGCAGAGAAACTGAAGGAGCTGGACTTGGTGCTGCTGTCTGCTTCAGGGAGATGTCGGAGACATCGGGCACAAAGGAGGTGCACAGTCTGACAGCAGGCGATCATCCTCATCATTTTTCTTGTGATCATAACACACGCTCTTGGACATTGTTAATACGGAATACTGCAAGTCTGATTCACAGATTTATTGGTGGATGGTGGGGGAGCTGCGTAGTCTCGGTCGTGGTGAAGACTAGGCCTCAGGCCATGGTGTTGTCTGTTTACAGCCGCCCAGGAGAGAGGAACTGAAGTGCGTTGGTCAGTCCGGAGGTGTTGTGGCATGGTGTCCAAGCTGGAACTGGTGCTGCCCCCTAGTGTTCACCTGGCAGAAAACAGTATTGTGCTCGATGGCCGATTTCTGCAACAATACTTCTTTAGCATCTGTATTTTCCTGATACCTTACGTGTGCTTTGTGCTGTGTGTGATTGTTAGTACTGCATGTTGCACCTTGGCCCCGGAGTAACGCTGGTTCATTTGGCTGTGCTTATGGGCATTTGTGTTCAGTTGAACTTGAACTTTGAGCTAAGGCGACACACACAAAATGCTGGAGGAACTCAGCAGGTCAGGCAGCATCGATGGGAATGAATGAATAGATAGTCAACGTTTCATTCCGAGACCCTTCTTCCAGGACTGGGAAGGAAAATACCAGAATAAAAGGGTGGGGGGGGGGGGGAAGGGGAAGGAGGATAGCTGGAAGGTGATAGGTGAAGCCAGGTGGGTGGGAAAGGTCACGGGCTGGAGAGGAAGGAATCTGATAGGAGAGGAGAGTGGAGAATAGGAGAAAGAGAAGGAGGGAACCCATACACTTACTGAGATGTCTTTGTTGCTGCTTCTACCACTACCTGTGGCCACTCATTCCATTTTCTCACCACTCTCTGTGTGAAAGTGTTGCCCCTCGGGTCCCTTTTCAACCCTTCACCTCTCACCTTTGCCTCCTAGCATTTTGATCCATTTTCCTGGGGGAAAAGACTGCGTGCGTTCACCCTTTCAAGGATCAAGACTCAACTTTATTTGCCGTAAAAAAAAATTACACGTGTTAGTAATTTGCAGTGGTGTGTTGGCCCAACATGTAACAATAAGTTTTAACAATTAACAAGAATAAGGAATTATATAAACTATAAAGTAAGGGATAAAGCACAGATATGGAATAAAATGTGCATAAATACAGTGGGTTCTGGTTAATTGGGACACATCAGGACCAGTACGTTTTGGCCCAATTAAGAGGCTGTCCCAATTAGCTAAGTTTAATAGAAATAGTTAAAAAGGTAGGGGAAAAAAGACAGACTGAGTAACAAATGATGCATTTAAATGAAATACAGAATAAGTTAGAACACTATCTACTACTGCTACTACGACGTCGACACAGGCCTAGGGGGCCGGTATCAGATAGAAGACTACCAATAACACAGTACTACAAAACTGTGGATAAGTTCCTAATACTTATCGACGGAGGAATTTATCCAGTGTACCCAATGAACAAAATCAGCACAGACACCTAGTGCAGATAATGGACTGCCTTCGCACAATGCTTTCAGCTATTACATCCTCCAAATCTTCATTTTCATTGTAAAATTCAAGGTGATTGTCGATACCTTCAAAATCCTTCATGGTTCCTAACTCGTTGAAGTAGTGAAATTGTTTCACTTTCAGTCCCGGCCGTTTCTGGCATCTCCAAGCCTGAAACCACGGTGAGCAAAGCAGTTCTGAATTGCCTTACCGTTTATTTCTCGCCAACTATCAGCGACCAAAATTGCTGCTTCTTGAGCGCAAACACACGCAACTGACGCTATTTAAAAATGTTCACTCTAAGCACAATGTAGTATCTAATGGTCACACAAGTGTACACCACTGACGCTGGGCAAAACCTAGTTGGCAACTGTCCTCCACCCCAATAAGGTGGCATGGTGTCCCAAATAAGCAAAGGGAATCTCAGCGATTTTCTCAGATAGTTTTTGTCCTTTAAGAGTTGTCTGAAACAAGTGACTATCCAATTACAGATGGCCCAATTAACTAGTGTCTACTGTACATAACTAGCATCATGTATTCACAATGCATTAAAAATAGATTTAAGGTGTTTACAGTGCACTGACAGGGGTAGTGTATTGAGGGGGTTGGGTAAGATCTCTACAATGATTGATCAGATTAACTACTCTTGATTTTATACACCCTAGCACTAATGAACCTGTAGCAAAATTGTGAATCCTTTTTTTTTTCCTCGTATAGCTTCTTCGGAAGCAAATGATTGACATGATGATCTCACTGGAATCGATAAACTGGAGGTACAGGCATCTGGCCAGGGAGCCCAGGGTGGAAGTGGCCCAGGAGCTGAAGGAGATGTTGCACAGTGGTAACCAGAGATGGGACATCCTCCAGAGGAGAGTTGGCAGCATCTGCAAGAGGCTCAAGGTATTTCCACCCACTCTCTATCTGACTCCTCGCTTCTCAACACCAAAGAGGCACAAGAGGCCTCAAATGCTGGAATTTGGAGCAAAGGAAACAAGGCAGAGGAGGGACTCAATGAGTCAGGCTGCATCAATGGAGGGACATGAATAGTCGACGTTCTGGACCCTTCAAAAGACAAGATGAAGGATTTGGTTGTCCATTTCCCACCATAGGTGCTGCCTGACCCATTGAGTTCCACCATTTTTGACATTTCAACACCACTTTATTAACTTTGTGTTTGATGAGTCCAAGTTTTCAAGGTGCTATATAAAAGTCCATAAACCTCCATTTTTCATGTATACAGGTGCATATTTCGGTGGCGGGGTGGAGATGCGTCTCTACCAAAGGAGGTGTAAGGAGGTGTACTTGAATTGATAATCCATAATGCTCCAAGGCCATTGGCAAGCCAGGGTGTCATTAATCAGCTGCACAACGGCCCTCGGGAAGAAGCTGTTTTTCAGTCCTACAGTTTTGGCCAAGATGTTTCTGTATCTCCTCCCGGATAGCAGAAGGTTGAACAGACAGTGTCCGGGATGCGGTGGGTCATTAACGATGTTACAAAGTGTGCCGTTGCCATCGGGAGTTGTAGATTGTCTCCAGGTCCAGTATTGGAGACAGAAGTTGGTGGGTGATAGGAGGCAGGCGAAAGAAGAAGAGGGAAGAAGGTTGAAAGGGGCAAATGGAATCAGAGACAGGAGTGGTGAAGATGAAGACAGCGGCTGGAGAGAGATCAGAAGGGACACGAAGCATACACATAATTATCATCATCATCACGTGCCATGTCATATGACATGGGTGATTATCATCTTCCAATGTCTACGATTGTCCTTGACAATTTTTACTACAGAAGCGCTTTGCCATTGCTTTCTTCTGGGCAGTGTCTTTACAAGACGGGTGACTCCAGCCATTATCAATCCTCTTCAGAGATTGTCTGCCTGGCGTCAGTGGTCGCATAACCAGGGCTTGTGTTATGCACCCACTGCTCGTACGACCATCACATGACCCTGATCGGGGGGGCTAAGCAGGTGCTACACCTTGCCCAAGGGTGACCTGCAGGCTAGCGGAGGGAAGGAGCGACTTGCACCTCCTTTGGTGGAGACGTATCTCCACCCCACCACCCACAAATGCTGGAATCTAAATGACACAGCTTTATAAAGCATTGGTTCGGTCATAGCTGCAGTAATATGCACAGATGTGGTTATTTCATGATAGAAATGACGAGATTGCCGTCGAGAGGAAATACATCAGGATTTTGTTTCAGACAGAATGTTCTCGTTGTGAGGAAAGACAGGAGAGGCTGGGTGTGTCTGCATGGAGACTGATGAGGTCCAAAAGGTCCTGAGGTGCATAGATCGTACAAAACTTTTCCCTACAGCAAAGGTGTCCAAAACTGGATGGGAATGGGTCAGGAAAAGAGGAAGGGGTTTAGAGGGATCTGAAGAGGATTCTCTCTGCCCAGAAGGTAGTTGGAACCTGAAGGCACTGTGTAGAGGTGGATGAGTTCGACTTAAGTTTTTAGGTAAGACACAGAAATAAAGGACCACGTGCTGGAAAGGGAATTAGTATTGATAGGTACTTGATAGTTGCCACGGACGTATTGGACTAAATGGCCTGTTTCTCAGCTGTATTTCCCTAATTACATACCATATACATACACTTCTTTATACATTCCTTATAAATTCCCTTCAACACTGCGTTCACAGCCTCTCACATCGACTCACACTGTCTCACACTGTCTCACCTCCTCCCTCACTCTGCGTGACACCCTCACACCCTGCCTTATATCCTGTCAGATATGTGCATTATAACCAAAGGAAAAATAGCTGGAGTCGCTTAGCGCTTTGGTGCAAAGTGTTTATTAGGCAAGTTAAAAATCAAACTTACAAACATTAGAGAAAATAGTGAAAAGAAAACTGGCAATACTTACAAAAAGATATCCGCCAGAAAACGCAATATTAGCTCCATACTATCTCCCTCTCCCACTCCCTCCCTCTCACTCCCTCTTCCTCCCCCTCCCCGTTCCCCTCTCCCTCTGTCAGATGAGAGCTTGCTTTGGGTGGTGGGAGTCCCTGATGATTGACGCTGCTTTCTTGCAACAATGTTCGTGCGGCAGCGCTCAGTGATGGGGAGGGTTTTACCTCCGACTAACATCTCGACTGATCTGACTGTGGGTTCAACTCCATGCTCCCCATATACGACAACACCCTATTGGTTTCTGTGGTCCCTCGTCGTACCCGCAGTTGAACCCCTTGTGATTCCTGTGCTTGGACATGCAGATCTTTTAGCACCTCAGTTTTGAAGCTTTTGTCCTTTCCACTTTAGGACAGTGAACTTCCACTGGAACTGGAAAATATGAGAAAATGGGTAGGTTTTCCTGCAGATGCTCTTTCTCTCTTCATGGCTGCTGCCCGACCTGCTGAGTCTTTCCGGCATTTTCTGCTCCCCCCGCCCCCCCCCCCCCAGAATAGATTTCCAGACTCAGACCTTCTGATTCCATAGGGTTCATGTCACAGGTCGAGATTAATTTCTGGTCGTTGGTGACCTCCAGGATGTTCATGGTGGGGAAACATTTAAATGTCCTTTCAGAAATTGGATGGCAGAGGGGACAAAGCTGTTCCTGAATCATTGATAGTGTGCCGACAGGCTCCTGTATCTCCGTCCTGGTGGTAGCAACGAGAAGAGGGCATGTCCTGGGTGATGGGGTGTCCTTAATGATGGACATCGCCCCTTTGAGGCACCGCTCCTTGAAGATGTCCTGGATGCCGGGGAGGCTAGTGCTCATGATGGAGTTGATTGAGTTCATAACACTCTGTAGCTTATTTTGATCCTGTGCAGTGCCCCCCCACCCCCCCCCCAGGCGGTTAGAATGCTCTCCATGGTGTATCTGTAGAAATTTGCGAGTGTCTTTGGTGACATAACAAATCGCCTCAAACTCCTAACGAAATATAGCTTCTTTGTTAATGCATCAATCTGTTGGGCCCAGGATAGATCCTCAGAGATGTTGACACCCTGGAAATTGAAATTGCTCACTCTTTCCACTTTTTTTTTTAATTTTATTTAATTGCGTTTTTAAGTTATTACAAGAGTGGAAAAAAAAGTATATATCCCTTCCCCCCTCCCCCCTAACTTCCCTATATAGAAAAAAGAGAAAGTAAGAAAGAAAAAAAAAGAAAGAGTGCCTGGTTGTTGAAAGATCTCCACATGCTCCATGGAGTTCTTAATAACTTTAATATATATATATTTATTTCTTTCCCCAAGTAACCAATTGTTTCATCTTCAGAGCACCTATATATTTAGTCCTGTCTTTTGTAAATAAGGGCACCAAATTTTCAAAAATGTTTCATAGTTATCTCTTAAATTATAAGTAATTTTCTCTAATGGAATACAGCCATAGATTTCTTTCCTCCAACAATCTATACTTAAATATGTATCCGATTTCCAAGTAACTGCAATAGCCTTTTTGGCTACTGCCAGTGCAATTTTTATGAATTTTTTGTGATATTTATTTAGTTTGAGTTTCGGTTTTATCCCTTCAATATCACCTAGTACAAGTAATATTGGATTATGAGGAAGTTGTATTCCCGTAATTTGTTCCAGTAAAAGTCTTAAATTTGTCCAAAAAGGCTGAATTTTAGAACAAGACCATGTAGAATGTAAAAATGTACCAGTTTCTTGGTTACATCGGAAACACTGATCAGATAAACTTGGATTTAATTTATTTATTTTTTGTGGTGTAATATGTAATTGATGTAGAAAGTTATATTGCACTAATCTTAACCGAACATTTATTGTATTTGTCATACTATCAAGACATAGTCTTGACCAATTTGTTTCTTCAATTTTAATGTTCAAATCACTTTCCCATTTTTGTCTTGACTTATGGACTCCTTGTTTAATTGCTTGACTTGATTTATTGCATCTTTTTTTGAGAAAGATAAACCGGCATGGATTAGAATAGAACTAGATAAAATAGGAGAAAACGTACCAGAAGATTTTATATATAAATGGGAATCTAAATGGATACGGGAAAAGAAAGAATCTCCTATATTAAAACATTTGATTGATTTATGGAATAAGATAAATGTTGATGATGAGACAAAAAAATCTTTATTAGCAAAGAGATCTTTAATTCAAAATAGACTTATTCCTTTTACAATGGACAATCAACTTTTATATAATTGGTTTCAAAAAGGGATTAGATACATAGGAGATTGTTTTGAAGGAGGTATATTAATGTCATTCGATCAATTAAAGAATAAATATAAAGTATCAAATAACACTTTATTTTGTTACTTTCAACTAAGGGCTTATATAAGAGAAAAACTAGGTCAAACAATGTTATTGCCGAAATCTAATGAAATAGAAATTTTAATTCAAAAAGGAAATATTAAAAAATTTATATCTTGTATGTATAATTTGATTCAAAAACTCTTTCCACTTCTGATAAGGACTGGTGTAAGTTCTGTCGACTTACCCTTCCTAAAGTCCACAACCAATTCTTTGGTCTTACTAACATTGACTGTAAGGTTGCTGGTGCGACACCACGCAACCAGCTGACCTATCTCACTCCAGGATGCCTTCTCGTCACCGTCTGAAGTTCTGCAAACAATAGTTGTGTCGTCAGTAAATTTTTAGGTGGAATTTCATCTCTGCTGGAACGTTGTTCAGTTGTTGCTATGTGCAGGTAAAGACCGATTCATTTGCTGATGAGTTGCGAGTGGAAACGAGCACTGTGGCATCACCTGCAAATTCACTTCAGGCATGTTGGTAGGACAAAGGCAGGCATGGGATTTGATGGAGTAGTTTGGCATGTAAGTTATTGTCCTGCAGGTACAACCATGGAGGACCATAGTGATAATCTGCTGATTGACTCCAGTCTCAAGACGTTTGTGACTGGGTTGGGAATGAGCAACTTTTGCATTTAAAAATTTAAATGCCTGGGTTGATGTGTGGATTGTGTAGATGAAAGTGTGAAAGGGAACGTGTATGTGCGTGCGTGCGTGTTTTTTTTCCAATTATGCTTCTGGCTGGCTGCCTGTGAATACTGAAAGGTGTGGACAGTGTGGATGTGGAGAGGATGTTTCCAGTAGTAGGAAAGTCTAGAATCCAAGGGCGCAGCCTTATAAAGGGACAACCCTTTGGAACTGAGTTGAGGAGGAATTTCTTATTTATTGAGTTACCGCACGGAATAGGCCCTTTCCAGCCCATCAAGCTGCTCCACCCAGAAAACCCCAGTTTAATCCCAGCCTAATCACGGGGCAATTTACAATGACCAATTAACCTACTAACCAGTACGTCTTTGGACTGTGGGAGGAAACCAGAGCACCTGGAGGAAATCCACACACTCATAGTGAGAACGTACAAACTCCTTACAGGCAGCAGAGGGAATTGAACTCGGGTTGCTGGTACTCTAAAGACTTGTGCTAACCACTCCACTACGGTGTCGTTTCCTCAGTGAGAGGATGGTGAATCAGTGGAACTCATTGTTCCAGTGGACGGCAGAGGCCGAATCACTGGGTATGTTTCTTGACATCAAGATGTCACCTGCGTAAAATGCTTGCACGATTTGTTTATCATCTCCAATGTGATTGTGAAGCTGTTGGAGCCAGTGATTTGCAGTTTAGAGATCATTTGGCTGTTTCCGTGCTCCGCAGAATCCGAGAGGATTCTGGGAGACAGAGGCAGCGTGCGTGAACCCTGTGGCGGGTAGGCTGCAGGACAGGGCGCGGGTTGATGTTCAACTCCATTTCACCGATTAAAGCAACGCGGGAGATTGAAACATCAAGGCGAATGCAGAAGGTGAGCACTGGCTGACTGCTTTTTGTTCACTAGTGGGATTGCTCTGTTATTGGAGAGGGGAGACTGCCTTTTGATCGCAAGAGGAATCGCTCGGTTGCTGGAAAAGGGAGAGTCTGCCTCTATGCCCAGAGAATGTTACCCAGGTTTTTTTGTGTTTTGGATATGGACTTGGACTATGGACCTTTTTAAAAATTATATTTTTTATAGTCTGTGTTTTTCACCCAATCTGTTCCATATTTTTCTGTATGGAGGGGGGATTTGAGGGTCGATGATTATGTTGTTTTCTTTTCTTTCTTGGTTTCGTGGCTATCTGGAGAAGAAGATTTTCAGAGTTGTGTACTTCGATAATAAACTAACTTTGAAGGCAGAGTTGATAGGTTATTCATTGGTAAGGTGGTTAACGGTTACACAAAAAAAAAACTTGGACAATGGGGTTGAGAGATTTTTAAAAATCAGCTATAATTGATTGGTGGTGTAAACTCGATGGGCTGAGTGGCCCGATTCTGTTTTTATTCTGTATTCTGTATCTTACGTTTATTTTCTTGTTGTTAGTATTTTGTCAGCCAGAGGGAAGAATTTGAAAGCCAGCTAGGTCATCTGTGGCAGCAATCCATGGATTTGGATATCAGACTGACCCACCTGGAATATTTCTCCACAGAAGGAGCAGCCGGAAAGATGAAACAACTGCAGGTAACCTGCTGGAATCCAGGGTAGAGTTCCAACGTGATACCGGTTAAGGGTGGTCAAGAAAACGGGAGAGCTGGGACGATTCAGCTGATGCAGGGGTTCCCAACCTGGGATCCACAGACCCCTTGCTTCATGGTATTGGTCCATGGCATAAAAAGGGTTGGAAGCTAGAAATAAAATGATGGGGTACAAGAGTTAGTTTAATGAATTAACTGCTCGAGATCTGGACCATTGATTTGAGTTCAAATCCCACGTTGACAGATGGGGAGTCCGAATTTCAGTGGTTAAACAAAAATGCAATTAAATCTAGACTTAGTAATGGAAAGTGTAAAATTACTGAACCAAATGTATAATTTGCCTTAACTTCAAGCATCCTCACCTCGTCCAGCCGGTAGGTGACACCACGCTTCCCTGGACTCCCAGTGTTTTGTTTGGGGAAGACATTTCTATCTGTAAGCCATCTGAGTCATCTGAGACACCAGCTTCTCAATTTTCTCTCTCCTCCCTCTTCCCCCCTCCTCTCCCCCTCTCTCCCTTCTCCCCCTCTCTCCATCTATCCCACTTCCAGCTCTATGTGTGTGTATGTGTGTGTTTGTGGAGATCCGATTCCTTTTGCCCAGGTCTGGGCTTGGACTATCTGACCAGCAGTGACTGGAATTGAACTGCTGATGCTCCTAGTTAGACCGTAAGACACAGGAGCAGAATTAGGCCATTCAGCCCATCACGTCCACTCCAGCATTCCATCATGGCTGTTCCCAGATCCCACTCAACCCCATACACCTGCCCTCTCAACATATTCCTTGCTGCCCCAGCCAATCATGAATCTATCAACTTTCACTTTAAAACACCCACCAGAGGGAACATCCTCTCCACACTCACCCTATCTAGTCTTTTCAACATTCGGTAGGTTTCAATGAGAACCCCCTTACATTCTTCTAAATTCCAGTGAGTACAGGCCCAAAGCTGCAAACACTCCTCATATGTTAACCCCTTCATTCCCAGAACCATCCTGGTGAACCTCCTCTGGACTCTCTCCAATGACAACACATCCTTTCTGAGATATGGGGCCCAACACTGTTGACAATACTCCAAGTGCGGCCTGAGTAGTGTCTTATAAAGGCTCAGCATTATCTCCTTGCTTTTTTATATTCTATTCCCCTTGAAAGAAATGCCAGCGTTGCATTTGCCTTCTTTACCTCAGACTCAACCTATAAATTAACCTTCTGGGAGTCTTGTACAAGGACTCCTAAGACCCTCCGCACCTCTGATGTTCGAGAGTTCTGATCGATGAAGGTTGTTGATAAAATAAATGGCAGGGGGAGTTTGAACTGGCTCTGTGTGAGGTGTTGGGAGATCAGATGTAAAGGGAATGTGCACTGTTATGGCTGATTTATACTTGTGCGTTGCACCTACACTGTATGCTTCGCGTACCCTACGCCATACCCTACGCAGTAGGGTAACTTGCACCTCTCCAGAAAAGTAACTCACGCACCGCGGTGACGCAGACAGCAACAACTGTGATTGGTTCGCTTGGTAGCATCGCATTTCCTCCAACGCATTTCCGGTTGCTTCTTCTCCACCATGGTCGTACACTGATACGAAATAGATGAACCAAATCGTCACATCTATCTGCCGACGTGCGAAAATGTTTGAAATGCATTTCCTCGTCCATGTCTCTTGCGAAGAAACTCAACACACTGGCATAGAAACCCCACCTCCAACTAGCGTTCTGGCGCACACCAATGCATGATCACTACGGCGTAGCCCGTACACACAAGTATAAATCAGCCTTTAGTGGCAGGACACCCTTAACAACCTCGATGTTCACAGGGAACTTGGGGTCCAAGTCCTAGCTCCCTGTAAGTGGCTGCGTTTGTTATTTGCTTACTGAGATAAAGCACAGAATAGATCCCTCAAGCCCTTCGAGCCTCACCGCCCAACAGTCCCCCCGATTTAATCCAAGCCTCATCGCGGAACAATTTACAGTGACCAATTAACCTCTCAACCGGTACGTCTTGGGACTATGGGGGGAACCGGAGCACCCAGAGGAAGCCCGCATGCTCACGGGGAGGACGTACAAACTCTTTACGGGCAGCAGCGGGAATTGAACTTGGGTCACCGGTATGGTGGAGCTGCACTAAAAACTTCGCTGCCGTGCCCCCACCCCAAAATTTTGGACTGCATTGTCTGGACTTTAGAAGGAGGAATAGGTTCATTGAGCAGTACAGCAACTGGTCCAGCAACAGTTTATAAAGTGCTTGACAGGCAAGGAGGAAATTTTCCTGGCTGGGGTGCCAAGAACCAGGAGACACAGCCTAAGGGCGCCATGGTATAAAGGCAGTTAGCATAACAGTATTACGCGGCCAGCAGCCCGCGTTCACTTCTACCACTGTCTGTAAGGAGAGTAGACTGCACGTGTTTCCTCCCTGTGCTCCAGTTTCCTCCCACACTCTAACACATGGTGATGCACCATCAATAACTCTGAGACGTGGGTTAAGGTAGGCTTTTATTGGCTGGAAGAAAGCACAAGCAGCAAGAGACCATCACACAACATCCTGGAGACTGAGGAAGGGTCTGTGGCTCCAATCGCCTTTATACCGGGGTCTGTGGGAGGAGCCACAGGAGCAGTCAGCAGGGGGTGCGTGTCCAGACAGGTAGATGTAGTTCACCACACATGGGTAGTGTGGGCTTACTGGATCAGAGAGGCCCGTTTCTGAGCTGTATCTCCAAATAAAAAATTTTTTTAAATCTCTAAATAATTTTTTTTAAATCTAAGGGGTTGTTTATAACAGAGATAAGGAGAACTTTCTTCACTCGGAGAGTGGTGAAGTTTTAGAATTCTCTTCCCCAGAGGGCTGAGGAAGTTCGCTTATTGCGTTAATTGACTGATATTTCTCTGGGCGTCGTGGGAATGAAGGGATATTGGGATGGTGCAGGAAGTTAGGTGGAAGATTTGCTATGACCTTGATGGGTGGTGGAGCAGGTCCAGTGAGCCGAAGACCTCTTCTTCACTGTTTCGCGTTATTAGTAATAACCGCCTCGCTCGCAAATGTTTACTTTCACTGAGGAATTAAATGAATACCGAAAAAGCAAGTGTTGGCAGTTCCAAGCAGGGTCATCAATTGTGATTATGGGATGGAGGGGAGGTAGTCAACGCGAGGATGAAGACAGGGTCAAAATGACTGAAGCCTCCTCAAAACTAGGCCCCAATGATAGTGCCCCCATAGACAGGTCTTCATTGCTCATTCCTCAGTGAAGACAGGTGGAGACGGTCGGTAGTGTTGAGAAAGCAGGGAGGCTACAGAAGGACTTGCATAGGGTTAGGAAAATGAGCACAGAAGTGGGAGGTACAATACAGTGTTGGGAATGTATGGTCACTTTGGTAGAAGGAATAAAATCATCGACTCTTTTCTAAACGGGGACAAAATTCAACACTCCGAAGTTCAAAGGGATTTGGGCGTTCTCGTGCAGGATTCACTAAATTTTAATTTGCAGGTTGGGTTGTTAGTGAGGAAGACAAATGCAATGTCAGCATTCATTTCGAGAGGACGAGAATATGAAAGCAAGGAGGCTTTTATAACGCACTGGGAAGGCCTCACTTGAAGTACTGTGAGCACTTTTGTGCCACTTGTTTAAGAAGGGATGTGCTGACGTTGGGGAGGGTTTATAGGAGTTTTACAAGAATGATAGGCTTATCATATGAGGAGCGAATGATGGCTCTGGGCCTCTACTCGGTGGAATGCAGAAGAATGAGGAGGGATCTTATTGAAACCTATTGAATGTTGAAAGGCTTAGATAGAGTGCATGTGGAGAGGATGTTTCTTACGTTTGGGGAGGCTAGGACCAGAGGGCACAGCGTCAAAATGGAGGGACGTCCATTTGGAACAGAGATGAGGAGGACTCTCTTTCGCCTGAGGGTGGTGAAGATGTGTGAAGATTTGGTTCTGGCGTTGACGCGTGGCCTAGTGGATAAGGCATCGGTCTAGTGATCTGAAGGTCACTGGTTTGAGCCTCAGCTGAGGCAGTGTTTTGTGTCCTTGAGCAAGGCACTTAGCCACACATTGCTCTGCGACGACACCGGTGCCAAGCCCTTCCCTTGGACAACATCGGTGGCGTGGAGAGGGGAGACTTGCAGCTTGGGCAACTGCCGGTCTCCCATACAACCCTGCCCAGGTCTCACAAGACTAATGGATGCCTATATTTGGTTGTATTTAAGGCCGAGGTTGATATGTTCTTGATTATTGAAAGGTTACAGGAAGAAGGCAGGAGAATGTGGTGGAGAGGGGAATGGATCAACCATAATGAAATGGTCGAGCAGACTCAATGGGACGTATGGCCTAATTCCACTCCTATGTCTTATTGTTTTATTAAGACACCGACTGGCTGGACTCTCACCAACAGGACCCACACTGAGTCAAGTCTCTTGACTGGGCTCTTGTTCACTGGATTCTCACAGGCCCTCACTGCTAGACCGTCATTAACAGTGTCCTCACTGACGGCAGTCTCATAGAATCTGTCTTGTCACTCCGGAGGTCTCCAAAGCTTTTCATCTTCTCTTCACCCCTCCCTCTTCTCCCACTCAGGGGCTCCAGCAGAAGATCACTGGCATCACGGCAAAGACCGATGAGCTGCTGTCCATGGCGGAGAAGCTGCTCCAGAGGAGCGAGTCCCCGGACGCCGTGACCATTGAAACCGAGGTCTGGGACCTCCTCCAGTTCCAGCAGGAGCTCTTCGCAAGAATAGCTCAGTTCCACAAGAGACTGCTGTGCATAGACCTCGTAAGTGTTCTGGACGGGGTCAGGGAATTGAAAGAGAGGCGTGTGGGTCGGTAGGTTCATTGAAGAACCTAGGGGAGGCGATGGGAACGTTGGAACAATAAGAACGGGATTGGTCTGGATGGGATGCGTGGACACAGTGCACCAAAAGGCCTGTTACTGGGCTGCATCTCTCTCTCTGTGCTTCTATTTTCTGTTTGTTCTAGCTCCTTTGTTCCCATACTTTCTTTTTCTTCCTCCATTTCTCCATCTTTCTCCCTCTTCTGATGTTAACTCTTACATTGTATCTGTTTCCTTTTACCCCGTGAAACCTCCTCGAGATTCATATTTTGACAGGATACAGTGCTGTATGCTCACGGTCTCTGCTGCTGCAACCCATCCACTTCAAAGATGCTCTTCTGCACAACACCATCCGCACACCTCCTCCCTCCCCACCCCTCTCTGCCTCCCCCACCTCCTCTCCCACACCCCTCTCCCCCTCCTCCCCATGCCCCTCTCCCACTCCCCCTCTCTTCCTCCCCCTTACCCCCACTCTCATCACCTCCCTCCACCCTCATCCCCCCTCTTCCTCCCCCTTCTTTCTCACCCCCTTCCTCACCCTCTTTCTCTCCCTCTTCTCCACTTTGCCCCCCATCTCTCTCCACCCCTTCTACCCCTCCTCTCCCCCTACCCCCCCCCCCCCCATCTGCTTTAACCCTCTCTTTTCATTCAGTGGCCGGACTGCATATCTCATTGCTGTCCTGGATTGATGCCAGCGTCTGGATAAACAAACGACTGGAAGCCTGCTGGGGTTGTGGAGGGTGCGAGCGCGAGGGGCAAGTGCGGAGTGGCTGTGTATCCCCTTGGTAACTACTCGAGTGGCTGGAGTGAGTCTGCGGGTGGGTGAGCGATACGGAAAGGATTGGGCGAATGCCACCGGTGAGGGGAGGAGGTGGCAGTTTCAGTGGATGGATCGATTAATTAGCTTTTCTGTACGCCAGGGATTTGAATATTTACCCAACAAAGAAAGCCGCAAAGCTGTCTACCCCCGTGACATGAAGATGGAGGGGTGGCATGCCTGTGAATACAGGAGTACCCCACCACACAAGGAGGACCTAAATGACGTTGACTCCGGCCGATCTAGCCCGAGCAGTTTGGACTCGTTACCCCTAGAGTGGGATCCCTCCGTCGATATTGGAGAGGACATTGATTCCTGTCACAGCACGCTACCAGGTGCGTACCCGCCACAGGCACGGACCCTCAATTCAACAGTCTGTTGGAGGAACTCAGGGGGCCGAACAGCATCTGTGAGGAGAAAGGGACCGTCAAGGTTTCAGGCTGAGACCCTGCATCGGAACTTTTCCTTTGCTCAGGTAATTCCTTTCCTCCCATAGAACCACTGAGCTATTCCAGCAGATTGGCTTTTGCACCGGACTGCACCATCTGCTGCCTCTTGTGCATGTTCGAGGGGGCACCATAAGATCAGAATCAGGTTTATTATCATGTGACGTCAAATTTGTTAACTTAGCAGCAGGGGTTCAATACATAATATAGAAGAAAAAAACCCAAAATAAAATAATAATAATAATAATAATAAATAAAACAATTACAGTATATGTATATTGAATAGATTAAAAACCGTGCAAAAAACAGAAATAATATATATTTAAAAAGTGAGGTAGTGTTCAAAGATTCAATGTCCATTTAGGAGTCGGATGGCAGAGGGGAAGAAGCTGTTCTTGAATCGCTGAGTGTGTGCCTTCAGGCTTCTGTACCTCCTACCTAATGGTAACAGTGAGAAAAGGGCATGCCCTGGGTGCTGGAGGTCCTTAATAATGGACGCTGCCTTTCTGCGACACCGCTCCTTGAAGATGTCCTGGGCACTTTGTAGGCTAGTACCCAAGATGGAGCCGACTAAATTTACATCCCTCTGAGGCTCCTTGTTGAATGTTGAATCAGAATCAGGTTTAATATTTATCTGTCTATTTATTTATTGAGATACAGCGTGGAATAGGCCCTACCAGCCTTTGAGGCTCGCTGCCCAGCCACCCCCCAAATTAACCCTAGCCTAATCACGGGACAATTTACAACAACCAATTAACCTACCAGACAGTATGTCTTTGGACTCTGGGAGGGAACCGGAGCACCCGGAGGAAACCCACACAATGACAGGGGAGAACGTACAAACTCCTTACAGGCGGCAGCGGGAATTGAACCCCGGTCGCTGGACTTGTAAAGTGTTGTGCTAACAACTACACTACCATGTCACCCTGGCATATGTCATGAAATTTGTTGTTAAGTGGCAGCTGTACATTGAAATACATAATTATAAAAACTGTGAATTACAGTAATTACAGAAGTATACAACAAAGCGAGGAAAAAACGTAGTGAGGTGGTGTTTATCAGTTCCATGTCCATTCTGAAATCGGATGGCAGAGGTGAAAAAATTATTCCCGAATCGCTGAGTGTGTGCCTTCAGGCTCCTGTACCACCTCCATGGTGGTAGCAGTGAGAACAAGGCTTGTCCTGGGTGACGGGGGTCCTTAATGATGGACGCCGCCTTTTTGAGGCATCGCTCCTTGAAAATGTCCTGGATGCTGGGGAGGCTGGTGACCATGATGGTTTAATATCACCAGCATACATCACAAAATTTATTAACTTTGAGGCAGCAGTGCATTGCAATCAGTTTTAATAGAGAAACAAAGGTGAATTACAGTAAGTATACATATATGCACATTAAATAGTTAAATAAGTAGTGCAAGAAGTAATGAGGTTATGTTCATGGGTTCATTATCCATTCAGAAATCGGATAGCAGAGGGGAAGAAGCTGTTCCTGAATCGTTGAGTGTGTGCACGTCTTTCCTGATGGTAGCAATGAGAAGAGGGCATGTCCTGGGTGATGGCAGTCCTTAATGATGGACACCACGTTTTTGAGGAGCAGAATTAGGCCATTGGGCCCATTGAGTCTGCTCTGACAGTAAATCTTGGCTGTTTTTTTTTAACCCTTCATTCTTCTGATCTCCTACCTTCTCCCCACAACCCTTAATCATTCTATGACTCTCGGGCTCTGCACAGCTTCATCGCTCGAGACCACTTTGCCAGTTCACAGGACATATAAAGGTGGAACATCTGGCAGCCAGATTCCACAAAGGCAAATTATTTACTGTTGGCAGACCGTGAGTTATTGATTGAGAGAAATCTTGCAGGCAATGAGAGCAGTAAGCAAATCAAGAGTGTCGGCCAGAACTCTGTGAGGCGTCTCGATCTCTTAATCGATATGATAATGTCTCAGATCGTACTCCAGAGAGTCTCGCCAGTGCAGCAGTGAGCTATTTATCAAACTACTTTTTTATCTAAGCAGCCCGCGTGGTGGATGGAAAACAGGCCCACAACTGCCCCCTAGTGCCACAGTATCAGCATAGCACCAGAGGGTGATTGTGTGCCCACCCGCTGTCTGTACGGAGTTTGTACGTTCTCACCATGACGTCGTGGGTTTCCTTTGGGTGCTCCCACAGTCCAAAGACGTACCGGTCGGTAGGTTAGTTGGTCATTGTAAATTGCCCCGTGATTAGGAGAGGGTTAAATCAGGGATTGGTGTATAAATAAATAAACAAAACATCAAGCCCCAGACAACAGAAGAATTCTCTCTGGGTAGCTTTCAACCAGTTAACATGAACAGGATTTCTCTAACTCCTGGTAATTTCTGCCCTGTTCCCCTTCTCTCTTTTACTGTTCCATTTTTTGACTCCTCTCGTCTCACCTGCTTACCACCTCCCCTTGGTGCCCCTCCTCCTTCCCTTTCTCCCATGGTCCACTCTCCCCTCCTATCAGATTCCTTCTTCCTCAGCACTTCACCTTTTCCTCCTATCCCCTCCCAGCTTCTTACTTCATTTCCCCCCACCACCCAATCACCTTCCACCTCACCTGGTTCCACCTATCAGCTGCTAGCTTATACTGCTTCCCCTCCTCCTGACTTCTTATTCTGGCTTTTTCTCCCTTCATTTCCAATCCCTATGAAGGGCCTCAGCCTGAAATGATCCCCCTCCATGGATGCTGCCTGACCTGCTGAGTTCCTCCACTACTTTTTGTCTGTGCGCACCAGAAGAAATTATACTTTTTCATCCCAGAGCAAATTAACCCTCTCACTGTCCCCGACTTACTCTATATCTCATTGCCTCTCTCTGTCCTACACTGTCACCCTCTACCCGATTTCACATTGTAGCCTAGTGCCACACTGGACTCCATCCTCGTACAGGAATCCCTGAAGGTTGATTTGCAGATTGAGTCACTGGTGTGGTGAGGAATGCAAATGCAATGTTAGCATTCATTTTGAGAGGACTAGAATATAAAAGCACGGATGTAATGTGAAGACCACATTTGCAGTATTAGGAGCAGTTCAAAGTAAAATTTATTACCTGAGATTCTTTTTCCTTCGGTCATACTTATCTAACGTGTTGGCGCGTGGCCAAGTGGTTAAGGTGTTTGTCTAGTTATCTGAAGGTCGCTAGTTCAAGCCTTGGCTGAGGCTGCGTGTGTGTCCTTGAGCAAGGCACTTAACTACACATTGCTCTGCGACGACACCGGTGCCAAGCTGTATGGGTCAATGCCCTTCTCTTGGACAACATTGGTGGCGTGGAGAGGGGAGACTTGCAGCTTGGGCAACTGCCGGTCTTCCATTAAAAAAAAATCTTGCCCAGGCTTGAGCCCTGGAAACTTTCCAAGGTGCAAATCCATGGTCTATCGAGACTAACGGAGGCCTACACACTACACAAACTTATCTAACAAAGGATGCGCTGACGTTGGAGAAGGTTCAGAGGAGGTCACAATAATGATTCTGGGATTGAACGGCTTGTCATATGAGGAGCGTTTGATGGCTCTGGGCCTCTACTCACTGGAGTATCTCATTCAGTGAGGGGGGCGATCTCATTGAAAGGCCTCGATAGAGTGGACTTAGAGGATGTTTCCCGTGGTTGGGGAGTCTTAGACCAGAAGACGGTGCAGAATAAAGGGATGCCCACTTAGAACAGAGATGAGGAGGAAGTACTTTAGCTAGAGAGTAGTGAATCTGTGGAATTCATTGCCACAATCGGCTGTGGAGACCAAGTCATTGGGTATATTCAAGGCAGAGGTTGATAGATTGTTAATTAGTCAGGGCATAAAAAGATACGGGAAGAAGGCAGGAGATTGGGGCTGAGAGAGAAAATGGATCAGCCATGATAAAATGTTGGAGCAGACTTGATGGGCCAAATGGCCTAATTCTGCTCCTAAATCTTGTGGCCATTATGTCATATCCCACCAACACTCTGTGCTCCACTGTTACACCAGACATCCATACGCTGGATGTTACATCACACTGCAGACTACTCTTACAGTGCATCCCCCTCTCCCTGTACCAACTGTTACACAGCGTGTACCCCATCCTCACGCTGTATCTGACCCACACAGCTTACCCCACCATTCGTTATATCCCTCTGTCACACTGTACGTCACACACATTGTAACTCGCCCTCACACTGTACCCCTCTACCATACGGAGCCAACCTACCCACTGCACCCCTCAACCTGGTGTCTCTATTACAGTATTAGTGTAGATGGATGCTGGGGGGACAGGACTGACTCAATGGGCTGAAGAGCATGTTCCTATTCTGTATAACTCTATGATTATTGGGCAGTCTATGCATATCATGATCATTGTCATTATCATTATGTACCATATAGTTTGGACGATCATGTATCTTTAAATCTGCCCATGAGGAAGACCCCACGTCACACTGTTGTTCTTACTCTTTTCTCTATCCGTGACCTTGTTAAATTTTTTCTACAGAAGTGGTTTGCCATTGCCTTCTTCTGGGCGGTGTCTTTACAAGATGGGTGGCCCCAGCCATTATCAATACTTTTCAGAAATTGTCTGCCTGGTGTCAGTGGTCACGTAACCAGGACTTGTGACCTGCACCAGCTGCTCATACGACCGTCCACCACCTGCTCCCATGACTTCACGTGACCCTGATTGGGGGGGCTAAGCAGGTGCTACACCTTACCCAAGAGTGACCTGCAGGCTAGCAGAGGGAAGGAGAACCTTACACCTCCTTTGGTAGAGATGTATCCCCATCCCGCCATCCTAACTTTTCTTTAGCAGGGCCCAAACTGCTTCTAATTCTATATTATGATTTGCAGACCCAAGGTCATCTCCCACTGCTTGACTAGCCTCCTCCCTCATCAATAATGTACACCACCTCCATTATCTTTTCTGACAATCATTGCTGAGTGCCCCGAGCGTTCATCTCCCAACTCTGACCACCCTTCCACATTTTCATAATTGTAATTGGATCATTTACTTCAAAGTATATTTACTTCAGAGTCAAGTCATCACTCTGTTGCAAATGCTGTCAGCTACTGGAAATAGCATTTTTTAATTATATTTTTATTGGAGACCGAGTAGAGAAAGTTAATTCTTGTGGTGAAGGACTTGCTGTATGATGAAAGTTGAGTAGGGTGGACTTACATTCTTTGCAAGGTGACTTTACGGGAGTGCAGAGAACTCTGAGTGACAATTTCTTAACACTCATATGGAACACTGAAGAAGTGGTCGAGATAGGTACGATGACAACACTTGGATGGGCAAGGTTTATAACAGGGGTTCTGAACTTTATGCCATCGACCCCAATCATTAACCGAGAGGTCTGTGGACCCCAGGTTGGGAACCCCTGTTTTTGAGCTGTATGGGCAAAGTGCAAGCAAATGGGACTAGATTAGATGGGGCAGCATCGATGACTTGGGCCAAAGGGCCTGTTTCTGTGCTGTATGTCTTTATAATTGAGTATATTAACTAGCATTGAGTATAGGAGTTGGGATGTAATGTTAAAATTATACAAGGCATTGGTGAGGCCAAATTTGGAGTATTGTGTACAGTTCTGGTCACCGAATTATAGGAAAGATGTCAACAAAATAGCAAGAGTACAGAGGAGACTTACTAGAATGTTACCTGGGTTTCAGCACCTAAGTTACAGAGAAAGGTTGAACAAGTTTTTATTCTTTATTCTTTGGAGCGTAGAAGGTTGAGGGGGGACTTGATAGAGGTATTTAAAGTTATGAGGGGGATAGATAGAGTTGACGTGGATAGGCTTTTTCCATTGAGAGTAGGGGAGATTCAAACAAGAGGACATGAGTTGAGAGTTAAGGGGCAAAAGTTTAGGGGTAACACGAGGAGGAACTTCTTTACTCAGAGAGTGGTAGCTGTGTGGAACGAGCTACCACTAGAAGTGATAGAGGCAGGTTCGATATTGTCATTTAAAGTAAAATTGGATAGGTATATGGACAGGAAAGGAATGGAGGGTTATGGGCTGAGTGCAGGTTGGTGGGACTAGGTGAGAGTAAGCGTTCGGCAAGGACTAGAAGGGCCAAGATGGGCAGTTTCTGTGCTGTAATTGTTATATGGTTATATATGGTTATAAATGACAGGGTGGATTCTGAGAGCATGTTTTCCCCAATGGGGGTTATCTGGAACTCAGGTTATAGTTTCAGATTTAGGGGCAACCAGGTTAGATGGCGATTAGGAAAAAATTTCTTTGCTTAGAGCAGGTGTTCCCAACCTGGTAAGGCTCCATGGCATAAATAATGTTGCTCCAGTTTCATCCCACAGTCCAAAGACATACAGCCTGTACCGTTCTTTATCTCTAAATAAATAAATAAATAAATGTATAGATAGATAAATAGGTTTCACTGATATTTCTTTACCTCCTGATATTCTCTATCACTTGCACTACCCTAAGGAAACCTCATCTCCTCTGACCCTGTTATGCAGATATAGATTTAGTCGCAGAGCCACAGAATACTACAGCATGGAAACAAGCCCTTCAGCCCATCTATTCCATGCCAAACCATCTTCCTAGTCCCAGCCACCTGCACGTGGATCGTAGCCCTCCATACCCCTCCCAGGGGTCTCTCCTGCTCTGGACTCATGTGAGGGAATGTGGGAGGGGACAGGGATATGGGAGAGAAGAGTCACGGAGGAGATTAGGTAGGGTTTAATGTGGGGGGGGGGGGCGGGGAACAACTGTGCAACACTAAGAATGATCTGCTTCTAATTTTTAGACTTGCTGACCAGCCTGGTGGGGAAGAGGAGAAGGAAGAGACAGAAGAACTGGCAATGGGCGAAGATTGACTCCAGCACGCCACAGAGGGTGAGAACAGACTGGTCCACTGCCCCAGCCAGGATCTCCCCAATGCCTGGGTCTGGCTCCTCTTACTTCCCACAACTGACTCCGCCCCCTTCCCCAGCCAATGCTGCTCTGACTAGCTCTGTCGGGCTTGTTCCCACTGGCCTGGGAAAATCCCTTCCACTGAGAATCATATATAGCCAAAACATACAGATGTTTGAAATCTGGAATAAGAGAGAAAATGGTGGAAAAAAGATCTGAGCAAGTTGGGCAGCATCTGCAGAAAGGAAAACAGCACGCCTTTCAGGTTTGTGACCCTTTGTAGATTTGGCCACTTGTGGGAGTGTGATAGATTTCTCACTGCCCCAAATACTGTCCACTCCCTGTCCTACCTTAGCTCCTCCCTCTGCTCAGAATTGGCCCCACCCACTGTCCCAGTCTGGCCCCTCCTACTGCTTCATGACTGGCACCTCCCCCTGCCCATGCCTTCCCCTGAACCTGACCTAACCAGATTCTCCCATAGCCCTGGTCAGATCCCTTCCTCTGAATAGCTCTGATTCCACACTAATACCCCATCCCCACTGCCTGGGTTCAACTTCTACCGGCTGCTTCTGACTCCGGGTCAGCTTGCTCCCACGCCCGAGTCAAGATCCATCCCACAGCCCAGGTCAGATCTCTCCAACCAGCCCAATGCGGTTCCTCCCTAATGCCCGGGTCAGAAGCCGGTACCCAACTTCAACACCGGCCGGTCACATTGGGGTGCGGTCGTGGTTAACGTCAGGGTCATGGAAGCAACTAGATGTTTAATTTGTAACTTACTTGAATTGTAAGGTTGGAATCTTCACCTATGTTGCACGTCTCAACTTTCAAACTCCTCTCTGATTTACACATCGTTGTACTTGTCTGCGTTTGAGTCGATGTGCAAGAATTTGTGCATTCCCATTAATGCACATTTGTCCGTCTGTACACGTGTAAGTACGTTATTGTATCTGTGTGTGTGTGGATACAACAGTGATGCACGTGACGGGTACATATCATAGAGGCACACAACATGGAGGCCACTCAGCTGATCGATTTTGCACCATCCATTGATACTAACTCTACACTAACCTTCACTTTGTTCTCCTCATCTTTCAAACAACTCCTCTAGCATTCCACCACTTGCCCACACATGAGGGACAGTTCACTGCAGCCATTTAATGTGTCCATTAGTGTCCGAGTGCATCTTTCTGTGCGTCCATATGCCAGACTGGGCCTGTGTGTTTAATTGTAGTGTGGGCCTAAGTGATGTCATTATGAGAGAGGAACTGGCTGCCTGCCCGTGCCTGAGTGTACATGGACGTGTGTACACGTCTATGAGTGTCGGAATTTTGTCTGTCAGTAAAGTGTGAGAAAAGGTTCAAAGGTTCACTTTATTGTCAAAGAATGCATGTGCAATACAACTCTGGTATTCATCTTCCCCAGATAGCCATGAAATGCAGAAAAAAAGAAAAGACATCCCCACATGAAAAGGAAAAAGAAACAAAACTTGCAAACCCAACCGCCCCCCATCCTCTCCTTTGCAGAAAAACTAACAGATCACCCACTTAGAAAGTGGCGGCTGGAACACCGAACCCCAAACCCCCAATCCCCTCCCTCGCAGAAAACAGCAGCGTCACTAGCAAAACGAAATAGATAATAGCATCAAACCCCCATTCCCCTCCCTCACATAAAGAGCAGCGACAATAGCATCAAATCCCCAACTCCCTCTCTCCCACACAGAACCGAGCAGATCACCCACACAGAAAAAAAACAAGAACGTCAGACCACAAACCCCCACCCGCTCCCTCTCACAAACACGAACATATCACCCACCAACCAATCAGCGACAGGAAAGAAAGCACAGGAAACCGAAAGAGAGAAATATAAACTACGGTCCAATAATCACACAAATCTTAGAATTTCAAAAGTGTCCTCCCATCAGGATCGAACTCAGTCCTTCCCTGAAGAGTGACCGGCATATTGCCGACCATTGACCTGCGGCCTTCTGAACGTCGCTGACCCAGCTATCAACCCGGCGACCCATGGCCTCTGTGGAGAGGGTATGTGTGTGTGTATGTTTCAAACTGAATGTGAGTGTTTGCATGTGTGTCTGTCGGCCTGAGTGAGACTGTGTGTGTTGGACTACATATGAGTGTGCATGTGTGTCTATCAAACGGAGTGCGAGGGTGTTAAATGCCATGCCTTACTCCTCTCCAGGTGGCCGTGGGACGTCAGGATGCCTCTGAAGTTATCAGCATGTTGGGTGAACAAGGACCCCGCGGTGTACAGACACAGACACATGGCGGTGGGCATTGGCAGGGTAAGTGACTGTCTCGCCCCACACTCGGTGATCTGGGGTTTTGTTTATTTATTTATTTATGGAGATACAATGCGGAATAGGCCCTTCCAGCCCTTCGACCCGTGCTGCCAGCGATCCCCCGATTAAATCCAAGCCTAATCATGGGACAATTTACAACAACCAATTGACCCACCCAACTGGCCTGCGGGAGGAACCCCACATGGACACGGGGAGAACGTACAAGCAGTGGCCGGAATTGAACCCAGGTACTGTGAAGTGTTGTACTAAGCACTACGCTACCATCCTGCCTGACTGACAACGTGGTGCTCCAGCTGCAGGACGACAGGTCGCAAAGCACTCCAACGGGTGATCAGGATTGCTCAGCATCGCTGGGATTCAACTACAGGACCTGGGGACAATCTACAACTGTCGATAGCTACAGTGCGCTCGTAACGTCATTAAAGGCCCAGCCAATCCAGGACAGTGTCTGTTTAATCTCCTGCCATCCGGGAGGAGATACAGAAACATCCTGGCAAAGACTGTAGGACTGAAAAAACAGCTTCTTCCCGAGGGCTGTTGTGCAGCTGAATAATGCTACACCCTCACTTGCCAATGGCCTTTGACTGTTCTGGACGATCTAAATTACGTGTTGCATTTAAATGTGGGCTTTTTAAAAATTAATTGTCGACATCTGTTTTACATGGATCGGAGTAGCAACACAATCTCGTTGTCTTGAGCAATAACAATAAAGTACTGTTCTATTTTTTTTCCATTCACTTGTTGACCAGATAACACTGTTTAAAATGTTGATCACCCCAGTTTTTCCCTATTAGAGGCATCTCCCTCTCCCATCTTCCCTGCCAGGGGTCACCTTTGAAAGAAAAAGAAAAGCTTTTTTTCCCAGTTAGTATGTAGATTGTATTTTCTCGGCGTAACCACACCAGTACGCAGCATTCCTTGGATTGTTTACCTTTTATGTCTAATTGTCTTCTGACTGGCTCTTCCGGTTTTTTACCTGGTGTTGCAGGCATGTCGTTTGCGATCATGCACATTGTTAAACTGTCTTTGTATTTATCACTTTTATTCAATTTGGTGTAATTTAATTAGCAGGGGATTTTCAATATCTGATTGGTCCTGAATTCCTGTGGGCTCTAGGGTGTATTTCAGGGGGGAGGGGGCTTGCCAACCCCTCTTTTTCTTGTCATCGTGGATCCTTGTCTGGTGAAACTCGGACCGAGTTCTCCTACATATCGTGAGTGATTTCAGTTCTTCAAGACTCTGTATAGTTTGCCCGAGTGCTTGTTAGCTTTGCCAGTCGATCTCTGTTATAAATCATTAGTTTGAATTGCAGAACTCTCTGTGATTCCTGCGCCTGTGTTCGCTAGGGACCCTGACAGCTCAACAAGACTCTTTTAATTCTTTCCCACTCCTGACAGAAGGTCTTTGATCAGAAACGTTAGCTCTGCTTCTCTTCCTACCTTACCTGCTGACAGCTTACAGCATTTTCTGTTTGTATTTTAGCTTTACAGAGCATGAGCACTTGAGATTCAAGCTTGGCTTAAGCTAAAGGTAACCCTCTGAGCAGACATAAACCTCACTGTTCCTTCTCTCCAGGTGCTATTGATCTTGGAAGAACCACAGAGACCAGAAGGATGAGAAAGATGAAGAGGCACTGTCAAGAGGGACAAAGTTTGAGCTGTGAACCGTCAAGAGATCAGGAAGGTCGAGACCAGTCAGATGCGAGACAGGACCGAGGTCTGGGGTTGTGCTCTTGTCCAAGAGTCAAAGATGGAGAGCGTCGGCTGATGGAGGTCAGTGAAGGTCATAGGTCACATCCACTGGCTAATCCCCACGAGGACCCGAACGTCATCACCTCCCACACACACACTGACCTTTATTGAATGACAGCTCCACGGATCTGAGCCTTGTTGGATGACAGTCCAACACACACCGACCCTCAGTGGGGGACAGTCCCACGCACACACTGACCCTCACTGGGGGACGGTCCCATGCAGACACTGACCCTCACTGGGGGATGGTCCTACACATGTACTTATCCTCACTGAGGACAGTCCCACATACACACTGACCCTAACTGGGGACAGTCCTCACACACTGACCCTCACTTGGGGACGGTCCCACGCACACTGATCCTCACTGGGTACAGCCCCCTACACACTGATCCTCATGTCTTGGCCAGACCCACACACTGATCCTCACAGGATACAGGCCCAAACATACTGACCCTCAGTGGGGGATGGTCCCACATACTGTGGCCAGTGGATTGGTAGTAGGAGCATAACTGTTAGTGAGATACAGTATATTAGCAGAGGTGCCTATGCGAGGGGACACTGGCTTTAAGTAAGGATTGGAAAATTCATAGGGGATTTGAGGCAGAATGTTTTCACACAGTGAGTGATTGAAAATGCCTGAGAGGGTGGTGGAGGTAAGAACTCTCATAACATTCACTGCCTACTAAAAGTTTTCACCCCCCCCCCCCCCCCATTGGAAGTTTTCATGTTTTATTGTTTTACAACATTGAATCACAGTGGATTTAATTTGGCTTTTTTGACACAAAGATTCTTCCGTGTAAAAGTAAAAACAGATCTCTACAAAGTGATCTAAATTAATTACAAATATACAAAAACACAAAATAACTGATTGCATAAGTACTTCCCCCTTTGAGTCAGTATTTAGTAGATGCACCTTTGGCTGCAATTACAGCCCAGAGTGGATAAGTCTCTGTCCTGAAGAAGGGTCTTGGCACAAAATGGCGACTGTACTCTTTTCCACGGATGTTGCCTGGCCTTCTGAGTTCCTCCAGCATTTTGTGTGTGTCATTTGGATAAGTCTCCAACAGCCTTGCACACTGCACACTGCAATTTTTCCCCATTCTTCTTTACAAAACTGTTCAAGCTCAGTCAGATTGGATGGGTATCATGAGTGGACAATCTCTTTCAAGTCCACTCATAAATTCTCGATTAGACTGAGGTCTGGACTCTGACTTGGCCACTCCAGTACATTACCTTTACTGTATTTAAGCCATTCCTGAGTAGCTTTGACTTTATGTATGGGGTCATTGTCTCGCTGGTAAACAAATCTTCTCCCAAGTTGCAGTTCTCTTTCAGACTGAATCAGGTTTTCTTCCAGGATTTCCTGTATTTTGCTGCATTCATTTTACCCTCTACCTTCACAAGCCTTCCAGGGCTTGCTGCAGTGAAGCAAATCCCCACAGCATGAAGCAGCCGCCACCATGCTTCACGGTAGGGATGGAATGATTTTGATGTGTGGTGTTTGGCTTACGCCAAACATAGCATTTAGTCTGATTGCCAGAAAGCTCAATTTTGATTTCATCATACCACGGAACCTTCTTCCAGCTGACTTCAGAGTCTCCCACCTGCCTTCTGGCGAACCCTAGCCGAGATTTCATGAGAGTTTTTTTCAGCGGTGGCTCTCTCTGTCACTCTCCCATAAAGCTGCGACTGGTGAAGCACCCGGGCAACAGTTGTATGCACAGTCTCTCCCATCTCAGCCACTGAAGTTTGTAACTCCTCCAGAGCTGTCATAGGTCTCTTAGTGGCCTCCCACACTAGTCCCCTTTATGCATGGTCACTCAGTTTTTGAGGATATCCTGCTCTAGACAGATTTACAGCTGTGCCATATTCTTTCCATTTCTTGATGATTGACTTAACTGTACTCTAAGGGATATTCAGTGCCTTAGAAATGTTTTGTATCTACCTCCTGATTGTGCTTTTCAATAACCTTTTTGCAGAGTTGGTTGGAGTGTTATTTTGTCTTCATGGTGTAGTTTTTGCCAGGATACTGACTCACCAGCAGTTGGACCTTCCAGACACAGGTGTAGTTTTACTACAGTCAATGGAAACACCTTGACTGCACACAGGTGATCTCCATTTAACTAATTATGTGACTTCTAAAACCATTGGCTACACCGGTGATGATTTGGTGCGTCATATTAAAAGGGGTGAATACTTTGTGTTTTATATTTGTAGTTAATTTAGATCACTTTGTAGAGACCTGTTCTCACTTTGACACGGAAGAGTCTTTTTCTGTTGGAATAGTGTCAAAAAAGTCAAATTAAATCCACTCTGATTCAATGTTGTAAAAGAGTAATACATGAAAACTTCCAGTGGAGGTGGGGTGAATACTTTTTATAGGCACTGTAAATTTATTATCAACATACATATATGTCACCATATACAACCCTGAGATTTATTTTCTTGCAGGCATAATCAATAAATCCATAATATAATAACTATAACAGAATGAAAGAACACTTGGGTGTTCAAGCAGTGTGCAAAAGACAACAAGCTGCACAAATACAAAAGGAAATAAATAATAATAAATAAATATACAATAAATATTAAGAGAATGAGATGAAAGTTCTTGAAAGCGAGTCCATAGGTTATGGGAACATTTCAATGATGGGGCAAAAAAGTTGAGTGACATTATCCCCTTTGGTTTAAGGGGTAATAACTGTTCCCGAACCTGCTGATGTGAGTCTTGAGGCTCCTGTACCTTCTTCCTGGTGGCAGCAGGGAGAAGAGAACATGCCCTGGGTTGTGGGGGTCCCTGATGATGGATGCTGCTTTCCTGGCAGACAACACTCCATGTAGATGTGTTCAGTGGTGAGAAGGGCTTTACCCATGATGGACTGGGCCATTCCAATACATTTTGTAGAATCTTCCATTCAAGGACATTGGTGTTTCTATAGCAGGCTGTGATGCAGCAAGTCAATATACTCTCCACCGCACATCAGTAGGGTGTAGTGGAAAGTAATTATGCAGAAGAGCACTTGAAATGCCAAAGCATAGGAGGATATAGACCAAACGCTGCTAAATAGAATTAATATGGATATGTATATAACACCACCATCAACATTAGCACAGTAACTGTATACTTCTGCCTTTCATTCGATCTCCCAAAGTGCCACACCTCACACTTTCCCGATTAAACTCCATCTGCCATTTCTCTGTCCATATCTGTAACTGCTCTATACCCTGCTGAATCCTTTCATAGTGCTTTACACTGCCTACAACTTCCCCATTCCTGGTATCATCTGCAAACTTGCAAATCCACCCATTTACATTCAAATCGCTGATATATATCAAAACTAAGAAAAAGTGCCCTAACACTAACTCTCTGGTTTTACCTATTCAGAGAAAGACCCACTCAGACCAATATACAAATACATACACACACACACAAACCCACAAAATGTTTGTCTTTTTGACAAACTTCTATAGATGTGTTGTGGAGAGTATATTGATGGGCTGCATCACAGCCTCGTATGGAAACACCAATGCCCTTGAATAGAAAATCCTACAAAAAGTAGTGAATATGGTGCTGTCCATCATGGGTAAAGTTTTCCCACCATTGAGCACATCTACATGAAATGCTGTCACAGGAAAGCAGTATCCATCATCAGGGACCCCCACCACCCAGGACATGTTCTCTTTTCACTGCTCCCATCAGGAAGAAGGTACAGGAGCATCAGGACTCACACCACCAGGTTCAGGAACAGTAATTACCCCTCAACCATCAGGCTCTTGAATCAAAGGGGATAACTTCACTTGCCCATCATTGTAATGTTCACACAAACAATGGACTCACTTTCAAGGACTCTTCATCTCATGTTCTTGATATTTATTGTTTATTTATATTATTGTTTCTTCTTTTAGCATTTGCAGTTTGTTGTCATCTGCACTCTGGTTGAATGCCCCAGTTGGATGGTCTTTCATTGATTTACTATAGTTACTATTCTATAGATTTGAGTATGCCCACAAAAAATGAATCTCAGGGCTGGATATGGTGGCACATATGTACTTCGATAATAAAGTTTACTATGAACTTTGAACATTCAAGCACACAGATTAACAGGTGTACACATACACTTAACTTCACTGACATATACCCATGAATATAGAGGTTGTGATGAGATTTGATAGAGCTTTAAACTGCATGAATGATTTAACCAGGGTAATCAAGGAAGTTTGCCCATTTTAGCAGTTGGCTTGAAGACCAAGGAGCACAATATGTTTTAGACAGATTTTTTTTTAGATTCCAACAGTCTTAATGAACCCAACCTCGCTATCTGCAGGGATGGTGGGACAAGATCCAATCAGCCTTCTGAAGGAAAATGGAATGGCAGGAGGCCATTGGGAAACTGGGATTGATTTAGTCAGACCAATATCAGACTCAGTGGGAGGAGGACTCCTGTAATTCAATGACTCATGGGTGAGATAGAGGGAGAGCTGGAGAGCTACAGGGAATAAGTGTGAGGGAGACTGTGGCATAAACAGGGATGAAGGGAAGGACCATGGATTGGAGGCTGACAAATGTGTTTCTGTGTCCGTTTTAATGTCTGTCATAAATGTTATCTTCCCACAGACAAAACAGAAGCAAGACCAGAGAGGAATATCTCTGCCAGGGGGGATGTCAAGAGGTGGCAGCAAGTGAGTAATTCACATAGTAGCATATTACACAGAAATACAGGAACTAGGATTGGGAGTGGGCCTCGTCTGCACCCTCTCCAAAGCCTCAACATCCTTCCTATAATGGGGTGACCAGGATTGTATTCAATACTCCAGATGTGACCTAACCAGTGTTTTTATAAAGTTGCAATATAACCTCCTGACTTTTGAACATAATGCCTTGACTAATAAAAGCAAGCATTTCATAAGCCTTCTTAACCACCTTATTGACCTGTGTAGTCACTTTTGATGACCTATGAACTTGGATCCAAAGATCTCTCTGCTTAGAAACACTGTTAAGGATCTTTCCCTTAACGGTGTACCGTCTCCTTGCAGTTTCCCTACTGAGGTGCAACACCTTACATTTATCTGGGTTAAGCTCCATCTGCCATTTCTCCGCCCATATCTGCAACTTATCTACATTGTGCTGTATTCTTTACCAGTCTTCTAAACTACCCACAACTCCACCAATCTTGGGATCATCCAAAATTTACTAACCCGTCCATCTACATTTTCATCCAGGTTATTTATACTCATCACAGACTGCAGAGGTCCCAGCACAGATCCCTGTGGAACTCTGCTAATTAAAGACCTCCAGCTCGAATAAGTTCCTTCAACCACTAACCTCAGTCTTCTGCATGCAAGCCAATTCTGAATCCAAACAGCCAATTCGTCACAGACCCCATGCATCTCAATCTTCTGAATTAGCCTCTCGTGGGCGATTTTGTCAAATGCTTTACTGAAATCCATGTAGGCATCCTCCACTGCCCTTCCTCTTCAATCTCCTTCGTAACCTTGTCAAAAAACTCATTCAGGTTGGTAAGGCATGACCTGTCACCTACAATGCCATGCTGGTTCTCCCTAATTAGACCATGGGTTTCCAAATGCTCATATATATACTATCCCTAAGAATTTTCTCCAGCAATTTCCCTGCAACTGGTATGAGACTCACCGGTCTATAGTTCCCAGGATCTTCCCTTGTTCTCTTCTTAAATAGGGAAGCATATCAATATGATATGATATCAAATTAGATAGAGCCTGTGACTCGTAGAGTGTCACAGGGATCAGTGCTGGGTCTGTTGTTGTGTGTCATCTATATCAATGATCTGGATGATAATATTGTACCAACCACTGCCACTGGGCAATGTGTGGTTCAGTGCCTTGCTCAAGGACACAAACGCTGCCTCGGCTGAGGCTCAAACTAACGACCTTCAGATCGCTAGCCCAAAGCCTTAACCACTTGGCCACGTGTCAACGTGGTTAACTGGATCAGCAAATTTGTGGAGGACACCAAGATTGGGGGTGTACTGGACAGCAAGGAAGGCTATCAGAGTTTGCAGGGGGGAATCTGGATCAGCTGGAAAAATGGGATGAAAAATGGCAGATGGAATTTAAGGTGTTGCACGTTGGTAGGGCCAACCAGGGTAGGTTTTACACAGTAAACGGTAGGGCACTGAGGAGTGCTGTGGAATAAAGGGATCTGGGAATACAGGTCCATAATTGGTTGAAAGTGGTAACACAGGGCATAAAGAAAGCTTTTGGCACATTAGCCTTCATAAATCAAAGTATTAAGTATAGAAGATGGGATGTTACATTCTTCCCCTCTGCCATCCAATTCCTAAATGGACTTTGAAGCTTTGGACACTACCTCACTTTTTTAATATACAGTGTTTCTGTTTTTGCATATTTTTAATAATCTATTCAATATACATAATTGATTTACTTGTATATGTATTACTATGTTTTATTTTATTTATTATTATTTTTTCTCTCTCTCTGCTAGATTATGTATTGCATTGAACTGCTGCTACTAAGTTAACAAATTTCACGTCACACGCCGGTGATAATAAACCTGATTCTGATTCTGATTCTGAAGTTGTATAAGACGTTGGTGAGGGCTAATTTGGAGAATTGAGTGCAGATTTGGTTACCTACCCACAGGAAAGATGTAAACAAAGTTGAAAGAGTACAGAGAAAATCCACAAGGATGCTGCTGGGTCTGGAAGACCTGAGTTATAAGGAAAAATTGAATAGGTTAGGACTTTATTATTTGGAAACTAGAAGGCTGAGGGGAGATTTAGAGGGTTTGAAAGGTCGGGAATAGAAATTCGAATTGATAAAGTGAACTGAAATCCTCCCATAGGCAGAAAGCCGCATGATGCTTAAACAGTTTTTGGGTGTGTACCTGAAGATTGATGGCTCATGGGCCAAATAAAATGTAGGAAACCCAAATAAGTCAGAGGGTGGGGTGCAGATACATTTCTACCAAAGGAGGGATAGGATACTCCATCCCTCCGCTAGCCTGCAGGTCACCCCTGCGCAAGATGTAGCACCTGCTTAGCCCCCCGATCAGAGTCATGTGAAGCTATGGAAGCTGGCGGTGGATGGTTGTATGAGCAGCTGGTGCAGATCACAAGTCCTGGTTATGCAACAACTGATGCCAGGCAATCTCTGACGAGCATTAATAATAACTGAGGCTACCCATCTCGCCCAGGAGAAGCCACTTCTGTATAAAAGTTTGTCAAGAACAATTATGGTCAAAGCTATGGTTGCTCCCGTCATACGACACGGCACAAAGTAATGACGACTTTAAGTATAATGACCTTTAGTCTCACAGATATGGTGCTTTAAAGTGGGATTAGTCTGGGTTATTTTTGACAAGCACAGCCACCATTGGTAAGCAGCTTCCTGCTCTTTACACTTTGCTCCACAGGGTAACATTGCTGTCTTGTGTTTTCCAGACTACATCTACAATCTGGAGCTTCCAAGAAGAAGCATGGATCCCGTAGCTGCTTTCTTCCTCTGTACAATCCGCTCATTATCCTCGTTCTCTTTCTGCTCCTTGCCATGATGGCTGCCTTCTTCCTCCTCCTCTGCATAATGCAAGAATTCAACTGGCACCACAAAAGCAACTTCCTGCCTTTTCACCTCACGTTGACCTACGTTAATGGCCCGCCGTCAATGTAATCGGAGCACTTGCAAGCTCGGCTGTCGGGCCTTTGGACTGCGCAGAGTCTAGGGCGAGTGAAGAACCCGTTACTGTCAAACATGGCCGCTGTGCCAGGATATGGACACTCGCTGGGTGCATGTCTGTTTAGCCTCCCCAGGTAATGGGATTCGGGGTCATGGGCACCTGTTTCCCAAGACACAGGCTCCTGCCTCCACTGAGGGTGCTATCTGATTCCAGTGACATAGGTTCTGCTCAGTAGGGTCTAGTAGGCCTCGATTTTGAGGGCCAATGCACAGTGAGACCACTGTGAGATGTAACTGTGTCTGGGCAATGGATATTAAGAGCCCAATGTGTGAAAGCAATGTGTGGAAATGTGAGACTGCTACAATGGTAGCAAGTGTGTGTGAAACCCAAGTACAACACTTGGTGGTGGGCGGGGGGTGGTGGGAACAGTTTGTGGTTTACGTACAGGGTCAGGGATTGAGCTCAAAAGAAGGGTAGCCACTGGACCAGCGATTGCAAGCAATAGGTGAACAAAACTCAGCAAATCAAACAATAAAAAGAAGTTCTCTATAATTATATTTCCCTGCTTTAAACTCAATACTGTATTTAGGAGGGATGAATAATGGCTGGGTATGGGTTTAATCACAAAAGTAAGAATTTTAATCACATAGACTATCCAGTAGCTGTCAGTATCCTGGTGTTAAATTGCAGGAAATGTCATTGTAAATAACTTTGTCTGGATTTATGTATTCCTGTCAGTGTAGGAGTAGATTAAAAAGGATATAAAGCCATTTTATTGTATGAAATTCTTTGGACTTGTTTGGGGAAATTTGGGCAAATTATGCTGATAAAAACAATCACTGCCAGAACTCCAGGCCAAGTTTAGCCTCCCAAGTAATGGAGATAGGGATATGGACACCTATTTCCCAAGACGTGGGCTCCTCCCTCCACTGAGGATGCTATCTGATTCCAATGACGAGGCTCTGCTCTATAGGGTCTGGATATTAAGTATTCGGTGGCTACTATGTTAAGTACGTACCACTTGTACACCTGCCCATTAATGCAAATATCTAATCAACCAATCATGTGGCAGCAACATAATGCATTAAAGCATGCAGACATGGTCAGGAGGTTCAGTTGTTGTTCAGACCAAACATCAGAATGGGAAAGAAGTATAATCAAGTCAAGTCAAGTCACTTTATATTGCCATTTCGACCATAACTGCTGGTACAGTACACACTAAAAATGAGACAACGTTTTTCAGGCCCATGGTGTTACATGACACAGTACAAAAACTAGACTGAACTACGTAAAAAAAACAACACAGAAAAGAAAACTACACTAGACTACAGACCTACCCAGGACTGCATCAAGTGCACAAAACAGTGCAGGTATTACAATAAATAATAAACAAGACAATAGGCACAATAGAGGGCAGTAAGTTGGTATCAGTTCAGGCTTTGGGTATTGAGGAGTCTGATAGCTTGAGGGAAGAAACTGTTATATAGTCTGGTCGTGAGAACCCGAATGCTTCTGTGCCTTTTCCCAGATGGCAGAAGGGGGAAGAGTTTGTATGAGGGGTGCGTGGGGTCCTTCATAATGCTGTTTGCTTTGCAGATGCAGCGTGTAGTGTAAATGTCCCCGATGATCTTCTCAGCTGACCTCACTATCCGCTGCAGGGTCCTGCGATCCAAGATGGTGCAATTTCCAAACCAGGCAGTGATGCAGCTGCTCGGGATGCTCTCAATACAGCCACTGTAGAATGTGATGAGGATGGGGGTGGGGGGTGGGAGATGGACTTTCGTCAGCCTTCGCAGAAGGTAGAGATCTAAGTGGCTTTGACTGTGGAATGATTGCTGGTGCCAGATGGGGTTGTTTGAGTATCTCAGAAACTGTGGCTCTCCTGGGATTTTCACGCACAACGGTCTCAAAGATTTAGAGAATGGTGCGAAAAACAAAAGAAACACCCACTGAGCAGCAGTTCTGTGGCCAAAAAATGTCTTGCTAATGAGAGAGGTCAGGGGAGAATGGCCATACTGGTTCAAGCTGACAGAAACTCAAATAACCACACTTCACAAGAGTGGTGTTGCAAAGAGCGTCTCTGAATGCACAACATAACAAACCTTGAGGTGAAGTGGATGGGCTATGTAGCAGAAGACCATGTACACTCAGTGGCTACTTTATTGGGTAAAGGAGGTAATCAGTTATGAAACAAATGCACCAACAACTTGTATTCATGGTAGATCCGACTGCATCAAAAGTTGTTAGGGAGAACCCTGGAGGTCTTAGTTCTTAACTTGTTTCATTGGAATGGATTAGGGGGATGCAGACGGATGGAATAGACTGTGGGGCTGTTTATTGCATACATTTTGTTCCTGGGTATTAGTTAAGAAAAAAGTTTAGAGATAAAGAAAATGGGAGAGGCAAAGAGGGTGTAGGAGAGAAAATTGGGAGCAAAAAGTAAATCCAAAAATATCAGACAGGAAAGAGGAGGAGTGTCGATTATTAGAAATAAAAGCAGAAATGTATTCATAGAGGCAGAAAGTACAGCTGGGATAATAAAAGCGTTTTACTTCACTAAGGAGAAAGATGCTGCTGCCTTGTTTCCAAGATGGTGCTAGGAAATCAAGGTGACGTGTTGCAACTGTTTACAAAACACATAAATATACTTCTTCAGAATTATGCTCACTTTAATCTGCAGCCTGTAATTTCCCTTCAAGCACTGTACCTTTGAACCGTCTTTATGAACTAGCAATTTCACAATCTTCTGAACGACTCAGCAGACTTAACTCTAGAGCATGCAGGTACAGTACCTTTATGCAGATGAAGGTACATTGCCTCAGCTGAAAGAAAGGGAGGGAGGAAGAACTTCAAGCTATACTGAAATGCTGAGGAATGAAACTCCCTCTACCCAGCCTTTTGTTGGGAGAACAAGATTGACGATCTAAGAGCAAAATTGGTGTTTTGGCATGAAATGAGGAATTGCTGTGTTCTGTGTTTCATAGAGACATGGCTCACTTCAGACATGCTGGATACTGATCTGAGAGCTTCTCAACACACCAGATAGACTGGACTGCTAATTAGGAGAAGACATAAATTTGGGGGGGGGGGGGTTTGTGCTTCATAATAAATACATTCTGGTGCTTGGACCCAATAGTTTTGTCACGCTTTTCTTCCCCTGACCTGCAACATCTGATGATTAACATGAGAGCTCTCCTCTGTGACCCTGACTACAGTTTACATACTGCCAAAAGCAGATGATAAACAAATATTCTATGTAATGAATGCCATGATTAGCAAAGAGGAGTCAATCTCCCCCAGTGCCTTTCAGATCCTAGTTGTGGATTTCAATCAGGCTTGTTTGAAGAAATCTCTGCCCATTTATCATCAACATATCACCGTAAGACCATGACATAGGAGCAAAATTAAGCCATCTGGCCCATCAAGTCTCCTCTGCCATTCAATAATGGCTGATCCTTTATTTCTGTCTCCTCCTCAACCCCAGTTCCTGGTCTTCTCCCCATAACCTTTGATGCCATGTCCAATCAAGAACCTATTAATCTCTGCCTTAACTACACCCAAAAACCTGGCCTCCACAGCTACATGTGGCAACAATTCCCACAAATTCACCACCCTTTGGCTAAAGAAATTTCTCCGCATCTCTGTTTTGAAAGGGCACCCTTCTATCCTGAGGCTGTCCCCTTTTGTCCTAGACTCTCCCACCATGAGAAACATCCTTTCCACATCTACTCTGTCCAGGCCTTTCAACATTCAAAAGGTTTCAATGAGATTCCCTCTCATCCTTCTGAATTCCAGCGAGTACAGACCCAGAGCCATCAAAAGTTCCTCATATGTTAACCCTTTCATTCCTGGAATAATCCTTGTGAACCTCCTCTGGACCCTCTCCAATGTCAGCACACCTTTTCTAAGATGATTGATCCAAAACTGTTCACAATACTCAAGGTGAGGCCTCATCAGTGCCTTATAAGCCTCAGCATCACATCTCTCCTGTTGTATTCTAGATCTCTTGAAATGAATGCTAGCATGGCATTTGCCTTCCTCACCACAGACTCAACCTGCAAGTTAACCTGCAGGGTGTTCTGCACAAGGAGTCCCAAGTCCCTCTGCATCTCAGATTCCTGGATTTTCTCCCCATTTAGAACATAGTCCACACATTTATTTCTACTACCAAAGTGCATGACCAGGCTTCAATTATACCAGAGCCTAGGAAGAACATTGCAACTTGCCTCAATGACAATTATCCAGTAGCACTTCCATCCATAGTGATGTAATGCTTTGAGAGGTTGGTGATGAAACATATCATCAACTTCTGTCTGGCAAGTGATTTGGATCCATTCCAATTTGGCTACAGTCACAACAACTCAACAGTAGATGCCATCTCATTGGCACTTCACTCAATCATGAAACTTCTGGATACTCTTCACTGATTACAACTTGACATTCAATATGATCATCCAATACAATCATCCCCTCAAAACATATCAATGAGCTTCAAAGCCTTGTTCCAAATACCTCTTCTTGCAACTAGATCCTCCATTTCCTCTCTTGCAGATCCCAATCTGTTTGGATTGGTCACAGCATCTCCTTCACAATCTCACTCAGCACAGATACACTACAAGTATGTGTGTTTAGCCCCCTACTCTACTCGCTTTATACTTACGACTGTGAGGCTAAGCACAGCTCCAATGCCATATTTAAGTTTGCCACAATACCACTATTGTCCAAATCAAAGACGGCGATGAATCAGCATATAGAAGGGAGATTGAAAATATGGCTGAGTGGTGCTCCAACAACAAACTCTCACTCAAAGTCAGCAAGACCGAGGAGATGATTATTGATGTCAGGAGGAGGAAAATTGGAGGTCCATGAGCCAATCCTCATGGGGGGGGGGGGGGGTTCCGCAATTTTAAATTGTTTGGTATTATCACTTCAGAGGATCTGTCATTAGTAAGTATAGTACTACATATTACAAAGAAAGTATGGCAACACCTTTACTTTCTTAGAAGTTTGCAAAGATTCAGCATGTCATCTAAAACTTCTATAGATGTATGGCAGAGAGTATATTAACTGGTTGCTTGTTGCCTGGTATGGAAACGCCAATGCCGTTGTACTGAAAAGCCTACAAGAAGTAGTGTATAAGGCCTAGTCTATCACGGGTAACACCTATATGCAGTGCTGTCACAGAAAACAACATCCATCATCAGGAACCCCACATTCAAGGATATGCTTTATTCTCACTGCTGCCAAGAAGGTACAGGAGCCTCAGGACCCATACCACCATTTTAAGGAACAGTTATTAACCCTCAACCATCAGGCTCTTGAACAAGAGGAGATACTTCACTTAACTGCACTCCTCTTTGCACAGACTGTTCCCCAATCTTTGGACACACTGTTTTTTTAACTCTTCATCTCATGTTCTTGATATTACTTATTATTAATTTATTGTTAATTTTTTTCCTTCCTTTTGTATTTGCACAGTTTGATAGGATTGATTTTTTTTTTGCTCGTTGGTTGTTATCCATCATGTTGGGAGCAGTTTTTCATTGGTTCCATTTTGTTTTTTGTATTTACTGTAATTACCTGAAGGAAATCTTGGGGTTGTATATAGTGACATGTATGTACTTTGTTAATAAGTTTACTTTGAAATTTGGAGTCTCAGCAAAGGAAGGAGCAGATAAATTGGCTAAAATTTGAAAGAGTTTTGAGAAAGGCTGGATGCATTACAGTTGGATAAATTATTTGGTCTTGATCTCTCTTAGAAGTGTTCCCTCTATCCATTCTTAACAAGATTTGATACTTGTACCAGCTTGCCTTAATCTTCTTGCTTTCCCCACAGTTTGCAACACATCACAACTTTGCATCTTGTGTATGTTTAGAAATTGAAACCTTTTGCTTATGGCATTGTATCAAACCCTGGGGACACCTCTCTAGTTTGAAAAACAACTTTTCACTAATTTTCTATCTATTCAGCTACAGTCTCTGTTATTCCTTGGTCATACATCTTGATGTTAAAGCTATATCATGGGTTATATATGGTCACTTTAGTAGGTATAGGATTAGAACCCAGTGTGGTCTTTTACCCAACCACTTCAAGGTTCAATGTGTTGTGCATTCAGAGACGCTTTTCTGCACACCAATGTTGTAATGTGTGGATATTCCAGTGAGGGTCACCTTCCTTCTCAGCTTGAACCAGTCTGGCCATTCTCTTCTGATCTCTCTGATTAACAAGCTATTTTTGTCAGCACAACTACCACTCACTGGATGTTTTCTTGTTTTTCACACACTCCAGTTTCTCTGCAAACTCCAGAGACTGTTGTGCGTGAAAATCCCAGGAAATCAGCAGCTTTTGAGGTGCACAACCCACCGCTTCTGGCACCAACAATCATTCCATGGGAAAAGTCACTTAGATCACATTCCTTTTCCATTTTGGTATTTGGTCCAAATGACACTGAACCCCTTGACCACGTCTGCCAAGTTTTTATGCATTAAATTACAGCTACATGATTGGTTGATTAGATATTTGCATTAATGCAGGTGTACATTACTGTGCAAAAGTCATAAGCACCCTAGATTTTTTATGTGGTTTCAGATGGTATGGCCTTCACAAAACTCTGATCTCAACATCATTGAAGCTGGGATTACCTGGAGAGACAGGTGCAAGCGAGACAGCCAAAGTCTGCAGAAGAACTGTGGCAAGGTCTCCAAGATGCTTGGAGCAACTTACCAGCTGATTTTCTTATAAAACTGCACGACAGTGTACCAAAGTGAATTTATGCAGTTTTAAAGGCAAAGGGTTGTCACACCAAATATCGATTTGATTTGGTGCCTTTTACTGTTTACTGCTCTTAATAGTAGATGTTTTGCTACTTAGAAACTTGTCATTTCATTGTTTTTGAAAGCACATCCACTTTACAGTACTGTTTTACATATGCTTACAACTTTTGCACAGTACTGTACCTAATAAAGTGACCACTGAACATATATAGAAAGAAACTACTCCTTTTGGTGAACTGAGGAACCGGGGACACAGAAGAAAGGTAAAGAGTATAAAAAGCAAAAGTGATATGAAGATTTTGTTATTAACTTGCTTTAGGAAATTCACTCATGCGCATTACACTTACCTCATTGACTCTCATCAAATAGATTTTCCCCATTCAGTCCATTCTTAGGCAAATTCTAGAATAGTTCTGCTTTATATTCCTTCCTGCACAACTGCTCTGTAATTATTAGGTTGGATGTGCTGACGTTGGAGAGTGCATGAGAGTGATAACAGGAATGAAAGGGTTAACATTTGAGGGGCGCTTGATGGCTCTGGGCACAGGGTCAGAATACAAGGATGTCCCTTTAGAACAGAGATGACGAGATATTTCTTTAGCCAGAGGGTGGTGAATCTAGAATTCCTTGCCACAGAGAGCTGTGGAGGCCCGGTCATTGGGAATACTTAAAGCAGAGGTTCTTGATTAGTAAGGTCGTCAAAGGTTACATGGAGAAAGGGAGATTATAAATCAGCCATGGTGAAATAGCAGTGCACACTCGATGGGCTGATTGGCATAACTCTGCTCCTATGTCTTGTTGTCATATTGCTATGCCTTTTTTAAAAAACAAGAATGTAACATCAGTTTTCCAGTCCTCAATATTCTCTTCAGATAGTTGGAAAGTTTTGTCGAGGCTCTTTGCAATGACTCTTCCTGTCCAAATATAGTAATTTACTTCTTTTGGTCCAAGGTTCACTGGCATGTGAAACCCTGGTAAATCTCAACAACACTGGTATCTCTGGAACCCATACCCCAGCCGGGGCCACTGCCTAAGCTGTGACTCAAAATTTGTAGAGTATACTTTACAGTGTTTGTGTTTGGGCATATTCTGGACTTAGGGTGTATAGCAAAATATTAACTTCAGCAGCTATCTTCAGCCACCAATTTTCAGACCCGAACGTGGACTGTAAATTAAATTTAAAATGCAGCTGTGGACAATAGGTTCCTAGAGCTGTGAACAGCAGTTAATTGGGGGGAAAAAACCAGACAATGTTGATTAACATTGTCTATAGTGTGGGTGCAAACAAGGGTGTGAAAGTTGCGTGTAATTCAAAGGAAGCATTGTAAATCATTGTAAATATAGAACTGTCCTTTGACTTTTAGCATACAAAATATCAGGTAATGTGGCCTCTTCCTCAGAAAGGGTCTCAATATGATACCTGCTGCTTGTTTTTGTTAAATAAACCTCTTCTGTTTTACTAGCTTCAGACTCTCTCCGGTTACTTTGTTCACACTACAACAAGCTGTAAGATTGGGGTTCAATTCCCACCACTCTTTGTCAGGAGTTTTTTGTACATTCTCCCTGACTGCGTGGGTTTCCTCCAGGTGCTCTGGTTTCCTCCCACATGATGTACATATGACAAATAAAGCTAACCTTTACATCCTTACACACATGCCTCAGCATTTGCATTTGATGGTAGAACCTTCTACTCCAATTAAAACTATACTAGGAGCATTACACACAAAATGCTGGAAGAACTCGGCGGGCCAGGCAGCAGCTATGGAAAAGAGTACAGTTGACATTTTGGGCCGAGCTCATCAGGACTGGAGAAAAAAGGCTGAGTAGATTTAAAAGGTGGGGGGAGGGGAGAAAGAAACACAAGGTGAAAGGTGAACCTGAAGGTGGAGGGATGAAGTAAAGAACTGGGAAGTTGATTGGTGAACAAGACAGAAGGCCATCAAAGAAAGGAGCACCACAGGGAGGCGATGGATGGGAAGGAAATAAGGTGAGAGAGAGAAAAGGAGATCAGAAATGGTGAAGGAGAGGGGGTTGGCTGGAGGACATTACCAGAAATTCGAGAAATTAATGCTCATGCCATCAGGTTGGAGGCTACCCAAATGGAATATAAAGTGTTGTTCCTCCGACCTAAGTGTGGTCTCATCACGACAGTGGAGGAGGCTATAGATAGACATATTGGAATGGGAATGAGAAGTGGAATTAAAATGGGTTGCCACTGGGAGATCCCACTTTTTCTGGCAGACGGAGAGTAGGTGCTTGGCGATGCAGTCTCCCAATCTACGTCGAGTTTCACCAATATACTGGATGCCACTCCGGGAGCACCAAACACAGTAAAAATGACTCCACAGACTCACAGGTGAAGTGTCACCTCTCTTGGAAGGATTGTTTAGAGCCCTGAATGGTCGTGAGGGAGGAGGTGTAGGGGCAGGTGTAGCACTTGTTTCGCTTGCCAGGACGGAGATTAGTGGGAAGGGACGAATGGGTAGCGAAGTCGCGTAGGCAGCGATCCCTGCAAAAAGTGGAGGAGGGGAGAGGGAAAGATGTGCTTGGTGGTGAGTTCCCGTTGGAGCTGGTATTAGAGTACTCCACTTGACTACTCGAGCATGCCCAACCATTAAATATGTTCTGGCCCAGGCTTCGTCTTCTCAGTCAGTATCAGAGGAATCTGTATTCCAGTGAGAGTTAGTGCCTGTGAAACCCGCATCCCAGAAAGAATAAATGCCTACAGGATTCCTTACCCCTGGTGACAAGTCAGAATCTGTGGAACTCATGGCTCAGTGTGAACCAGGGTCTCTGGGACCTATATCACAGTGACAGTTCATATCTTTACCAGTTCATGCACTACCCGAGCAACAACCAGGAAGGTTACGAAAATGATTCCAGGATTGAACAAAATGAAGGGTGACCAGATTGAATCCTATCAAATATTGAAAGGTCTGTAGAGTGGATGTGGAGAGGATATTTCCTATGATGGAAGAGTCAAGAACTAGAGGCCACAGCTTCAGGATAGAGGGGCGTCCTTTTAGAATGGAGATGAGAAGGAATTTATTAGCCAGAGAGTGGTAAATCTGTGGAATTTGTTGCCACAGGCAGCTGTAGAGTCCAACTCACTGGGTGTATTTAAGGCAGAGATTGATAGAATCTTGATTGGTGAGGGCATGAAGGGATACGGGAGAAGGCAGGAGATTGGGGCTGAGACAAAAATTGTATCGGCCCTGATGAAATGATGAAGCAGACTCGATGGGCCAAATAGTCTAATTCTGCTCCTAAATCATATGGTCTACAGATGTCCCCCGCTTTGCGAATATTCGCTTTACGCCACTTCGCTTCTACAAAAGACATACATTCATAACCTATTTTCGCATTACAAAGAGGATTTTCGCTTTTAAGAAAAATTTTCCCATATAAATTAATGGTTCTTCGCTTTACGCCATTTCAGCTTATGAACAGTTTCATAGGAACGCTCTACCTTTGTAAAAGTGGGGGACACTTGTGTTGTCTTTTGGATCCCATACCTCAGTGCAAGCCAGGGTTTATAGGTCCTGTACCCCAACTACAATATATGTCCTTGAGATACAATACAGAATTGTCCATGGCACCTGCATGAAACCCAACCCAAGTACATCAGCATTGGTGGGCCATTTATCAATTCAGACCAGTGCTTTCAGGAGACTAAGAGCAAATCCTAGAAAAAGCATGCCAGCAGAATCATGATGGGTTTTATTGCAGCATGCAGAAATGTTGAAACCTTAGACAACAATTGGGCACAAGTCCAAGATCCAAACATACATAGTATCCCATTTTTAATCATATATTATGTTGTCTGCAGAGGGAGCTCCAACCCAAATATCAAATGATGTGCACCCTCAATTCTACTCTGGAACAAGCTGGGTGCATTATGTAAAGAAATAAAATGGTATTATGTGTGACCTAGTCACATGTTTGCAGCCATGTCCATAACTCTCTTGTAAGTGTAACCGTTCAGGTAAAAGCAGAGTGAATTTTCAGAGCAGAGACTGGTTAGTGGGGTATGGGAGATTTTAGGAAATGAGTTAGCATAAATAATGGGTTTTCTGTTGTTCTCCTGGCTTGATCCACGGTGTGCGATGATTAAGTACCTGTCAATATCAGTGCATGCACTGGAAGCGTGGACACCACACAGAAAGAATCATTCATACAGAGGAGCAATGTAATGTAAAAGCTATTTCTGACAAGAAGTAGTACAAAAAAAGCACAGCTCTTGTTAAATGTCAGTTTTCTTTCGTCCATTTCTGGAAAGCTTCAAATGGATTACAGATTGGTCTCTACTTTTCTTTCCCGAGCTTCAAGTGGTCCCACAGTGTGGCCGGGGCAATGCCAGGAGACCGTGGCTCCCCATTTTCATCAAACCTCAGCCGCAGGGTGTTCCTGATCACCAGCTTTTCCACAATGAAGGAAGCGCAGAACCAAGGGACCGCATACTCCAGTGTAACTAATCCCATGAAGTCATAGTCGAACTGGGAGTAATCCCAGGGGCAGGCATTGAACTGGCGCAGGATGTATCCTGTTGAGAATTCCCAGATGTAGGTCCAGAGGGTGTAGATGAGGCATCTCACCAAACCGGGGCATCGGTCTTTGAGAGACAGGTACATTCGCTCCACCACCATGATGCACGTACCGTAGATGAACAGAGCCCACACACTGGTAACTCCTGGGAACTTCCAGTTAAAATTGATGACAAACTCCCAAGCAGCTGTAAACATTACCTCACAGAAGTACCCATGGATGGCATACAGGTACCAGCGGGACAGGGCACCAAGGGGTTCCAGCGCTCCCACCATCCTTTTACTTTCTTTACGTTGCATGTGGACCTGAACAAACAGAGATCAAAGCTACTTCTGAAAGAGTTATTTTAAGTTTCAGACACAAATTGTCTCTCCCCCAACAACCCAATCCCAGACAGATCCCACCCAATGCCCCAAAATCCAGTTACGCAACCAGCCCTCAGCCCATACCCAAGCCCCCAGTCTCCAAAATCCACTAAGGGATAGTGCTCACATGTCATCTTCCAAACCCAGAATGATGAACGCATGCCCCCAAACATAGACGGTCCCCTACCACCCAGCCAAACCAAAAAGGAGTCCCTACCCTTCCTTTCAAAACCTTAAGGACCCCTGCCCCACCCTAAACACAGAGAGACCTACCCTCAACCCCAATTCTGCAGACCCTACCTCAAAAACTAGACATATTTTTCACTTAGAGGGTAGTGGGTATTTGGAACGATCTGCCAGAGGAGGTGGTATAACTATAGTGGCTAAAAGTCATTTGAAGAGATACGTGGATAGGAAAGGTTTAGGGGAATATGGACCAAATGCAGGCACATAGATGAGCATCTTGGTCGAGATGGGCAAGTTGGGATAAAGGATCAGCTTCTGTGCTATATGACCCCAAACCCAGAGAGGATCTCACACTCCTTCAAACACTCAAGCTCAAGAAAGGGCCACATCCAACAATGAATAGACACTTTCCCCATCATCCAACATCAGATGCCCAAATCTTGAACCAGATGCCAGCATAAATTGCTCAACACCAGACTGAGCCACGTACCATCATTCAACATTGGAGGAGCCAATAACAAAGCCAGGTGAATACAGTGTAGACAAACGCCAATATATTTGCTACGGGATCTGTGGCCTGTTCCAGGGAGCCAGCAAATGGTCATGGTCACTCAGGAATCGGAGATGATTGGTAAATCTACATATGTCTGAGGACCCTGATTCTGGAGGCTGGCATTCTTTGGTAATGGGGTGAAGTGACTGCTTGGAGAAATAGGATTTCTCGTCCTAGGTCAATTCCACTCTCCTATTCCACTACAGCATCAGGCTGCTGGGTCCGTGAAAGGGTATGCACCTTGAGGGACCAGAGGACACCATGACAAAAAATTAGCAGCTTGCTCTTCCACTCTTTGATTTCAATGCATCCATGGTGGAGGGTGACCTTGTGTGTCGCTTTGTGCCATTTCTTTTGCATGCCTTTTGAGCTTCAGGAAATGGGGGGGGGGGGGGAATCTGAAGGGGGAGAACTATGTGAGGATGACAATTTGGCCTATACGTTGGAGTTTATTAAACATAAGAAATAGGAGCAGGAGTTGGCCATCTGACCCATCAAGCCTGCTCCGTTATTCTTTAAGGTCATGGCTAAAAGGACTTGTCCACTTACCTGGCTTTCCCCCACAACCCTTAACTCCCCCTACTTTGCAAAAATCTATCCATTCTTGCCTTAAGTATATTTACTGAGGTAGCCTCCACAACTTCATGGGGCAGAGGATTCCACAGATATTCCTCATCATAAGCGGTGGATTATTGGTGGAATGGTTTTAAAGGTGAATGGTCCAGCTTTCACTGCAGGAGAGGATGCTAGACAGTGTGATAACACTATAAACCAGGTCACTTGAAGCATTGGCACAATTGTACCATATTGGATTTCTTCATTGCTAGTGGCCACAGATACCAGAACCATGTGGATGATATGTAGTAGGCCTCCGTTAGTCTTGATAGACCATGGATTTGCCCCTTGGAATGTTGTCCAAGGGAAGGGCATTAGGTGTTGTCGCAGAGCAATGTGCGATTCAGTGCCTTGCTCAAGGACACACACGCAGCCTCAGCCAAGGCTCGAACTAGCGACCTTCAGATAACTAGACGAACACCTTAACCACTTGGCCACGCACCAATATGGATGACATAAGGCATGTTAGAACATAGAACAGTCTCACACAGTACAGGCCCTTCAGCCCACAATGTTGTGCTGACCTTTTAACCTACTCTACCACATAGCCCTCCATGTTTCTATCATCCATGTGCCTACCTGCGAGTTTTTTAAATCCCCTTAATGTATCTGCCTCTACCACCACCCCTGGAAGCATTTTGCAAAAGATGGTAGAACCGTGGACATTGCTTCCAAAGACAGGGACTAATATTTGATTATTGATTGTTAATTTTGCATTAGAACAGCACAGTACAGGTCCTTTGGCCGGCAATGTTGGGCTGACCCATATAAACATACACCATGATCAAACCCTTCTCTCCTACCCAGCCACAACCCTCTATTTTTCTTTCATCCATATACCTATCTAAGAGTCTCTCAAATGTTCCAAATGTATCTGCTCCATCACCATTGTTTTCTGTGTCAATAAAGCTACCTTTGTCATATCCCTCCATGCTTCTTCAAATCACCTTAAACTTATTCCCTCCCCTATTAGCCATTTCTACCCTGAGGAAAAAAGGTTGCTGACAGCCCGTTCTATCTCTACCTCTTATCACCTGTACACCTCTATCTAGTCACTAAAGATTAGTGGAGGAATGTTCTCATCTGAAAAATTTAAAAAATAACACACTGCTGGCAGGTCCTACACTGACTGAGCTTTTGCACAATTATCAGCAAACTCAACATTGGAGATGTCCTTAATGATGACTTTAGTTTGGGAAAATAAAAAGCAGGAATAGGTCAGCTGGTCCAACCAGATTTCTCCAATTCAATAAGAATATGACTGGTCCAACCTTTCACACTCTTTTCCCTACATCTCAACTCTGCTGTGATTCAACTGTCTATCAGTGTCTGCTGGGACATGCTGAATGACTCTGCTTCCACAGCCGTCCAGGTAGAGAACTTCAAAGAGTCAAAATCTTCTAAGAGAAGAAGTTCCTCCTCTTTTGATTTTAAATCAATGACTTCTTACTCTGAAGTTTTATCTCCTTGTTTTTTTATTTACTTTGCAAATGAGCTTTTTAATCTATTCCAAGATCGATCTAACCCTTCCCTCCTATACAGCCCTCATTGTTTTTTTCATCCATGTTTATCTAAGAGTCTCTTAGATGTGCTTAATACATTTGTCTCATTCCGTGTAAAAAAACCTACCTCTCCCTTCCACCAACAAGCTCACTTTAAATTCCACTCCACCCCATTCTTAGCATCCACCTTATCAATGCTCCTCAGAATCTTGTGCAGTGAAACATAATAAACTCTCTATTTTCTGAACTGCAATGTACAGGCCCATCCTACCAACTTTGCTTTTTTTCGATGTCATGTCATACTTCCAGTGCACAAATCAACCTAGCAAGCAAATCTTTTTGAAGTTAATTGAGAATATAAAGAGCAGGGTAGATAATTATAAACATATCTGATCTCCCCAAGGCATTTGGCAAAATGGCAATAAAGGGGTCTTAGTCAAGCATTTATGCAGTTAGGTTTTCTTTAGCACGGAGGGGTAGCTGGTTACCTGTCAGAAACAAGAGCATCAGGATTAATGGTCTGTTTTCAGACTGGTAAGGTGCAACCAAGGAGATCCATGGAAGTTCTCAACTGTCTCTTCAGCTTGATAGGTGAATCCTCAAGTGCGAGGATGACTTACTACCACATTGGTTTTGTAGGGTCTGAGGTGGCTGATGAGGCCAGTGTCCAGTGGAGAACCTGGGCTGGTGCCCTCCTTCCTTACATGGGGGGTCTGACGAGCTCCCAGTACGTGGAATCAGGGATCTCAATTTCATTCCTAATGCTCCTTCTCTTGTTCATACAGACCAGAGGTTCCCTGGATTGGAGAGAGTGCAATATGGGGAGTATCCTTAAATCTTCCCCTTTCTCCACCTGACCATCTATTCCTGTCAATAAGGTATTTAGTTCTCACTCCTGGTATCAGGCATGGAGACAATGTGACCTGCTCAATGCAATTGACTGAGTGGATCCGAGGCCTCGCACTGGGGCTATTGATCTGGCAGAGGACGCCGACGATGGTTTGATGGTTCGGAGTATTTTTATACTAATACCAGATAAACGGAATGAAGTTACAGCTAGATTTGCTGTGGATGCAGAGATAAGTGGAAAAACAAGTTCTAAGGAGAATACACAGAGCATGCAAAGAGTACAGAGAGGTGTGGTAAACAAGCATAAAACTGGCAAATAGAGAGGATGGGGGGGGGGGGGGGAGGTAAAAGTAAGGCTGTGCGCCTTGGTTAGAAAAACAGAAAAACAGTGTAATGGTTAAATGGAAATTTTCTAGTCTCCAGAATGCACCTGTCCAGAGGACTCTGTATTCACCTGCATCAAATTCAGATGTCAGCACACAAGTACAGCTAGTGATTAAGAATTCAGAAAGAATGTTTGCTTTGTTGCACGTGGGAAGGAGTACAAAAGAAGAGAAATCTTGCTTCAACACACAGCGTGTTGCTGGCACTACTCCCATACGGTCATTTTCCCTACGGTTCATGAAGGATATTCTTGCCACGTTGGCAATGCAGGCAAGTTTGGGTCTTGAGATGCAAGCATTGCCTTCCAAAATAAAAAACAAATGCTGGAAGAAATCAGTAGGCCGAGCATCAGCTATGGAGGCAAATGGGTACATCAGTGTTTTGGGTTGAGACCCTGCTAAAGGATTTGTTGAGACCAGGAAAGATTACCAGTATGTAGATGTACATGAGGGGAGGGAGTGGAATAGAGGCAGGTAGGTGAGAGGTGGAACCAGGTAGGGGAGAAATGTTGACCAGATGGAAACAGGTAGGCAAGAGGGTGGTAATTTTGGACAGCACTTTCAGCAAGAGTAGATGGGGCATTCACTAGAGCTTAGAAGAATGATAGGTAATCTCATTTAAACATGTACATTTACGGGGAATATTTATAATTAAAAGTAAATTTATTATCAATGTAGTACATGTCACCATATACTGAGATTCATTTTCTTGCAGGCATTCACAGTAGAACAAAGAAATACAATAGGATTGATGAAAAACTACACACTAACAACGACTGACAAAGAACAATGTCAGTTTTGAACAAGGAGTTCAAAATTGTGCAACTACAAAATAACAATAATAATAATAAATAAGTAAATAAATAATACTGAGAACATGGTTTTTAAGGCTGTTGGAAGTGAATCCATCGGCTGTGGAGTCAGCTCGGTGCTGAGATGTGAATTTAGCCCCTCTGGTTCAGGAGCCTGATGGTTGAGGGGTAATAACTGTTCCTGAACCTGGTGGTGTTCGATCTTAAGCTCATGTACCTCTTTCCCAATGGCAGCAGTGAGAATTGGATGGTGCGTGGCCTTCATGCCTGGATGGAGAGTGACCCTCATGAGGGAATATGGAAGTAGGGAACTAGTTTCAGAATGAGGTGGATTTGAGGAGCAATTTGCTTCCATCAGAGGGCCGTGAATCTATGGAACTCTCTACCCCACAGGGCTGTAGGGACAGAGAGTCATTGAAAATATTTGAAATATCTTTAAATGAGGCAGATCCAAGGATAATGGAGATTCGTCAGTAAGATAAAGATCCATCAGTGAGATAAAGATAGGGGCAGCCAGGCAGCATTGCCATTAGCATAACAGTTTACACTGACAATAGTCAGGGTTCCAGTTCTGCCTCTGTAGGAGAGTTTTTCCATGTTCTCCCGTTGAACGCTTGGGTTTCCTCCAGGTGCTCTGGTTTCCTCTCACATTGCAAGGACAAACATATTAGTAAGGGTCAGTGGGATGTGGGCACCAGAAGCAGGTCTTAGGTTGCCTCCGATGCCTATTCGGACTGTGTTGGTTGCTGATACAAACGTTGCGTTTCTCTAAGTTTTGATGTTTCGCTGTGCATGTGACAATCTTTGTCTTTTATAAAGGTGTGGCACAGTGGGCAGAATTGCAGACTCTTCTTATTTACATCTTCTCACCTGCCTATCCCTTTTACCTGGGCCCCCTCCTCCTTTCCTTTCTCCTATGGTGCACTCTCCTCTCTTATCAGATTCCTTCTTCTCCAGCCCTTGACCTTTTCCACCCACCTGGCTTCACCTTCCAACTAGCCTCCTTTCCTTCCCACATACCCTTTTACTTTGGCGTCTTCCCCTTCCGTCTCAGTCCTGAAGAAGGATCTTGGTCTGAAACATCAACTGTTCATCAATTTCCATAGTTGTTTGCTTACTGTAATTTACAGTTTTTTTTCTCTCTGGTATTATGTATTGTATTGTACTACTGCTGCAAAGTTAACACAATTCATGACATAGTGAGGATATTACATCTGATTCTGATATCTCCAGCACACTGCTCAGTGTTTTTGGCTTCAACAATTTCTCTTTGACTCACTTCCTTTTGATAAACAGTGTTGTTATGGAGCATGTGTGGCTTTAACCACACCACAATCTAATTTTTAGCTAGACTTCTCTCTAGCATAGCTACTTCCTACAATGGTGCTGATGTTGCTTCTCCCTAAGAAGCCCCTAAACTTCCAGGAGCTCCTCACAACGTGCCAAAATACTCGTGCAATTTCTGCACCTCGGGAGAAATGCAATTTATGGTTGCTGTGGAAATGTTCAAGGCTGGGGAATCTTGAAGAAAGCCTGAGAGATTCCAATCCCCAGAAAACCTCCTCTATCTCAGAAAATTTGCTCCATAAGCAACCACTATAAGATCATGTAGTTACACAGCTTGACTCCTGCATGAACCCTTAACCCTTTTTTCAAATCCTTAACCTCTCATACTTCACCCTCCCTCTTTTAAGAATGCCTTAGTCACCCTTATATGTGTGTTCTGTGTATTACTGTGCTTTATACCCTGGTCCGGAGAAACATTGTCTCTCCTGATGGTATACATGTCAGAATCTGAATCAGGTTTAAAGTCACTGGCACATGTTGTGAAATTTGTTAACTTTGCAGCAGCAGTACAATGAAATAAATATAAAGCAGAAATGAACGTGTGTGTGTGTGTGTGTGTGTGTGTGTGTGTGTGTGTGTGTGTGTGTGTGTGTGTGTGTGTGTGTGTGTGTGTGTGTGTGTGTGTGTGTGTGTGTGTGTGTGTGTGTGTGTGTGTGTAAATTAAATAGTTAAATTAAGATAAGTAGTGCAAAAACAGAAATAAAAAACTGTGGTGAAGAAGTGTTCTCGTGTTCAACATCCATTCAGAAATTGGATGGCAGAGGGAAGAAGCTGTTCCTGAATCGCTGAGTGTGTGCTTTCAGGCTTCTGTATCTGCTTCCTGATGCCCTGGATGGTGGGGGTCCTTAATGATGAATGCCGCCTTTCTGAGGCACCGCTCCTAGAAGATGTATCTAGTTAAATGACGATAAACTTGACTTGGCTTTATCTTTAACCCAAATCTTCAAGCTGCCACCTGTTGAAAGTACGGACTGTGTTTTGGAATTGTTCTTTCTCTGCGACCTCCTGCAACTTTTATGGTTAATGTTAATTTTTTTTCTGCCACACTTGCAGCTTGCATTTCCTTATTTGCTCCTTGTATCGTTGACGTTTGGTGTTTTCACATGTCTGCATTAACTTCCTTCCCCTCAGTTTTCCTGACTACTCTCTTGGGCTTATCTCTTCCAGAAAGCAGTTTACGCTCTGGCAGTTCCAAGTCAAGACATGGTTGCTGCTCTCCTCTCCATCTCTCTTGTATACAGTACTACACCCTAATTTCTTGTCTCTATTTCATTCATTCACGCATTTTTATCTAATTGTCTTGACTTTCCTGAATCTGTGCCTTGTTCTCTCGCGGGGGGGGGGGGGGGGGGCTCTGCACAGGAACGGAGTAAATTGCAAAAAGTTATGAACTCAGTCAGCTCCATCATGAGCTCTAGCCTTCCCAGCATCCAAGATATTTTCAAAAAGGTGGCACACATCATTAAGGACCGTGCCCCCCCCCCAACATCACCCAGGACATGCCATCTTCTCATTGCTACCATCAGGGAGGAGGTACAGAAGCCTGAAGGCACACACACTCAGCGATTCAGGAACAGCTTCTACCTCTCTGCCTTCAGATTTCTGAATACACATTGAACCCATGAACACTACCTCACTATTTTATTATTTCTATTTTTGCACTGCTTATTTAACTATTACATATATATATTTACTGAAAATCATACTTCTATTTTATGTATTGCACTGTACTGCTCCAGCAAAGACAACAAATTTTACGACATATGCCTGTGATATTAAAACCTGATTCTGATCTTTAGACGTGTGCTCCAGCTTCCAAAGACGTACCGGCTGGTAGGTTAATTGCGCGTTGTAAATTGTGCCGTCATTAGGCTAAGATTAAATCCGGGGATTGCTGGGCAGCAAGGCTCAGAGGGCTGGAGGCCCTGTTCCACACTGCATCTCAATAAATAAACATATCTGTGCCTCCAACTTCTCATATTTATTTCCTTATTTTGTGTTCCCCCTCTTTCTATTTGTGTCCCCTCGCTTTCCCTGTTTTCCTTCTCACCCACTCCTCTCTGGTATCATGCTGGCCATAACAGCTTTACCTCCCAATACTGTCTCTCCCTCAGGTAAACCTTTGCATTTCTGCCTCTCTTTATTTCTGTCCCTGCTCTTCTCTCTCTCTCTCTCTCCCTCTGGAGACTGTTGTGTATGAAAAACCCAGGAGTAGTTTCTGAGATACTCAAGGCGCACCATCTGATACCAAGAATCATTCCCTGGCCAATGTCACTTAGATCACATTTCTTCCTTATTCTGATATTTGGTCAGAACAACATCTGAACCTCTTGACCATGCCTGCATGCTTTTCTGCATTGAGTTGCTGCCACATGATTGGCTGATTAGGTCTTCATGCTTTTGCACCGACTCTCTCATCTGCTCCCACAGCCATCACCCCATTCCCAGCGTCATTCCCTCTTTCTGTATCACCCTCTTTGCTGGATTTTTATCTCATATCTTTCCTTCTTTTTCATTGTCTGTTCTCTGCTCCAGAGTCACCTTCTATCTGTCCCTCCAATTCTCTCCCTCCATGTCTAGCTCATTATCATCACTCATCTCACTCATTATAACCACTATCTCACTCATTACAATTACTTTACTTTTCTCTCCTGTATGTGATTTGCTTTCACAATGTTACTCACTGAGATACAGTCCCCTGATTTAATCGGAGCCTAATCACAGGACAATTTACAATGGCCAATTAATCTACTAACGGTAAATCTTTGGACTGTGGGAGGTCACGGGGAGAACGTACAAACTCCTTACAGGCAGCGGCCGGATTTGAACCAGGGTCGCTGGTACTGTAAAGCGCTGTGCTAACCACTACCCTACAGTGCTTGTGAGTATATTTATCCTTCCCTCTCTCTTTTCTACATCTGCCACCCCGTCCTGTTCTGGGGTCTCTCCCTCTCTGGTCTTTATCAATTCCTTCGCACTTTCTCCGTGTTTCTAACATGAGAAAATCTGCAGATTCTGGAAATCCAAGGCAGTCCTGAAGAGGGGTGTCGGCCCGAAACGTGAACTCTTTACCCTTCACCGTAGATGCTGCCTGGCCTGCTGAGTTTTTTTTTCCTCCAGCACTTTCTGTGTGTTGCTTCTCTGTTATTTCTTCCTGTTTTTTTTTGACAGTGGCCAATAAGCCTAAAATGTCTGTCCACATTTGGGTTGCAGGTGGAAACCACAGCAGCTGGAGGAAACCCACAGGATAACTGTGAGCAGTCAAACTGCACGCAGGCAGCACCAGATGTTTGGACTGAACCCAGGTTCACTGAAGCAGTGAGCCAACATCTCCACTAACCTGCTGTGGGGCTGCCCATCCTATTCTTTGTTAAGACAGAAAGGAGGCCGTTTGGCCCATCGATTTCATGCCAGCTTTCAGTGCCACCAGTCTCTTTCAGCCATCCCCACCCGTTTCTCCTCCCTACCCTGCTGGCCAGAGGGGCTTCACCTCAACCCACCCTGCTAGTGGCTCAACCTAACCTGTTGATGGTGGTGGGGTAGGCGCCCTTCAACCTAACTTGCTGGTGTCAAGCCTGAACCTCAACCTACCCCGCTGGCACGTCCCCCTCCCATTGGTTACCTTCGACGTCAATCAACTTGTACCTGCAGCGACTTTCAGCCCGTACCCGATCGGGACATCGACGGGTCGGCTCGGCACCCGTTCGGGAGCGGACGCTCGCCACTTTACTCGGTGTGAGCGGCGAGCACGGCTGGCCGACCGAGCTCAGCCCTGACGCCACTCCTTCCCGATTCTCCTTCTCCTCCTCCTCCCCCCGGCTCCGCTCTCCCCGGCTAGAGAAACGTAAACATTGCGCGATGACGTCTCCCGCCCGCCGCTGAGGATAGGATTGCGCAGGCGCAGTGTACGGGGAGGGGCGGGGCTGAAGCGTGATTGACGGTGATCTGAGCCCCGGAGAGTTTGTGATTCGTCGCAAGTTTGCTGCAAAGTTGCGTTCAGGACACCGGGTGGACGGGTTAACACTGGGGATGAGGGGCTCGGCCAGCACATAAGTTCAGGGATGCAGACAGGTGACAGGAGCAGACTAACTTCGCGTTTCCCCGGGTGAACGCAGGGTTAGGTTCCCAAAAAAAAACTTTATGCGAAAAATCGTACACCTTCACTTCTGTGGGAGGCACCAGTTACATGGGAGATTAAAAGAAAATGCTAAAAGGTCGCCATCGGGGTGGAAGATGACTTAATTCCCGTCCGGTTCAGTAGGCACTGAAGTAACCGGCTAGCCAACGTGGTAACTGCAGATTCTTCCAGAAATGGGACAAAGGTCAACTGTTTACCCAGGGCTTCAATGTACTTTTGATGCATGGCTCTAATAAGGGGTGACAGGCCATAGAATCCCAGTAGGTCACCGAGATGCTGTACATTTCCCTCGGGGGTTTACTCCCGAAGCCTTGCCCGTGAGTGGGTATGGCCGCAAGGCAGCGGAGGTTTGAGCCTCTAACTTCCACCCTGCCCTCAAATTTACCCGGTCCATTTCCGGCACCTTCCTCCCCTTTCTCCCCTTTCACTATCTTTCTGTCCCTATCTCTGGAGACAGCTTATGTGCTATTATAAACCCACGGGCTCTTACAGCTTCCTGGCCTCTGCCTCTTCCCACCCTGTTACTTGTAAAAACGCCATCCCCTACTCTCAATTCCTCCATCTCCTTCGCCTCTGCTCTCAGGGTGAGGCTTTTCATTCCAGAACGAAGAAAATGCCCTCCTTCTTCAAAGAAATGGGCTTTCCTTTCTCCACCATCAACCGTATCTCTTCCTTTTCAGGCACGTCTGCTCTTACCCCATCCTCTTGCCACCCTTCCAGGACTAGGATTCCTCATGTCCTCACCTACCACCCCACCAGCCTCCGTGTCCAGCACGTAATTCTCCAAAACCTCCGCCATCTCCAACGGGATCCCACCACCAAGCACATCTTTCCCTGCCCCCGCACTTTCTGCTTTCTGCAGGGATCGCTCCCTATGCGACTCCCTTCTCCATTCGTCCCTCCCCACCGATCTCCCTCCTGGCACCTATCCTTGCAAGCAGAACAAGTGCTACACCTCCTCCCTGACTGCCATTAAGGGTCCCAAACTATGCTTCTAGGTGAGGCGACACTTCGTCTGATGAGTCTGTTGGGGTCGTATACTGTGTACGGTACTCCAGTGTGGCCTCCCTACATTGGTGAGAACTGATGTAGACTGAACAAGCAGGATCTCCCAGTGGCCACCCATTTTAATTCCAGTTCCCATTCCCATTCTGATATGTCAATCCTTGGACTGTTGTGATGTGGCAGGTTGGAAGAGCAACACCTTATATTCCGTCTGGGTCACCTCCAACCCCACATTATATCCTGGGTACTTTGTAGGCTAGTGCTCAAGATGGAGCTTCTTTCGGTCCCGTGCAGTAGCCCCTCCATACCAGACAGTGATTCAGCCCATCAGAATGCTCTCCACAGGGCAACTCTAGTAGTTTATGAGTGTATTTGTTGACATGCTAAAAATATCTTCAAATCCTAATAAAGTATGGCTGCTGTCTTGCTTTCATCAATATGTTGAGACCAGGTTAGATGCTCAGAGAACTTGACACCCAGGAACTTGAAGCTGCTCACTCTCTCCAGTTGTGAAGAAGATTGGAATGTGTTGCTTCATCTTACCCTTCCTGAAGTCCACAATCAGCTCTTTCATCTTACTGACATTGAGTGCCAGGTTTTTGCTGCGGCACCACTCCACTAGTTGGCATATCTCACTCCTGTACGCCCTCTCGTCACCACATAAGATTCTGCCAACAATGGTTTATTCGTCAGCAAATTTATAGATGGTATTTGAGCTCTGCCTAGCCACACAGTCATGTGTATATAGAAAGTAGAGCAGTGGGCTAAGCACACACCCCTGAGGTGTTGATCGTCAGCGAGGAAGATAAGTTATTACAAATCCGCACAGACTGTGGTCTTCCAATTAGGAAGTCGAGGATCCAATTGCAGAGGGAGGAACAGAGGCCCAGGTTCTGCAACTTCTCAATCAGGATCGTGGGAATGATGGTATTAAATGCTGAGCGATAGTCAATGAACAGCATCCTGACATAGGTGTTTGTGTTGTCCAGGTGGTCTAAGTTTGCTCATGACACCACTGTTTGTTGCTGGAGTGACAAATCAGCATGTTGGAGATTGAAAATCTCGTTGAGTGGTGCCATAGCAGCCACCTTTCACTCAATGCCAACAAAACCAGCGAGGCATGGTAGCATTGTGGTAGTATTGTGACACTGTTACAGTCCCAGGAGAAGGAAATTAGGAGAGGTCCATGAGCCAGTTCTCATCAGAGGATCAGAGGTGGAGAAAACCAATGAAAGACCGCCCAACTTGGGTATTCATCCCAAATGCAGAAGGCCACAAACTGTGCAAGTACAAAAAAGGATAGGACTAATATTATGAATAATAAATAAGTAATAAATTTCATGAACAGGAGATGAAGAGTCCTTGAAGTTGAGTCGTAGGAACTGTTTGGTGATAGTGCAAGTGAAGCTGAGTGAAGTTTTCCCCTTTGGTTCAAGAGCCTGATGGTTGAGGGACAGTTACTGCTCCTAAACTCAATGGTGTGAGTCCTGAGGCTCCTATACCTTTGTCCTGATGGCAGCAGTGAGAAGAGAGCATGTCCTGGATGATGAGGATCTTTGATGAGGAATGCTGCTTTCCTGCGACAGCGTTCCATGCAGCTATGGTCAATGGTGGGGAGTGATTTAACCATGAAAGACTGGGCTGTATGCATTACTTTGTGTAGGATCTGTAAGGCAGTGCAGATGCTGGAAATTTGAAGTGAAAACAGCAAGTACTGAAAATAACACACACAAAATGCTGGTGGAACACAGCAGGCCAGGCAGCATCTATAAGGAGAAGCACTGTCGACGTTTCGTCCTGACAACGGGTCTCAGCCTGAAATGTCGACAGTGCTTCTCCCTATAGATGCTGCCTGGCCTGCTGTGTTCCACCAGCATTTTGTGTGTGTTGTTTGAATTTCCAGCATCTGCAGATTTCCTCGTGTTTGCTCTTTAAAAGTACTGAAAATACTTGGCAGACCTGACGGCATCTGCGGAGATCGAAGTCAAAGTCATGAGGAACGTTGTCTCTCTTTTTGTTCTAATTTTGATTCCTTCTTTTAAAATTTGCGTTTCATTTCTATTTTTTCTCATGATGATGCTGGCATGATGCCTGTGATTGCGGCTGGAACTATTTCATTGTACTTCTGCACGCGATGACAATAAACCTGACTTTGACTTTGATATGCGCAGATGCCATCTGGTCTGCCAAGTACTATCAGTATTTGTTGTCTATCAAAGTAGGAACGGTGACAAAGAGTAGATGGCAGTTGGAGTTAGACAGGTGCACAGAAAGTTATTAATTGTCCTTGATCTGTCAGGTTTCGAGACGGGAACAACGTTGGGGCGTGACCAGTGCCTGGAGGCGGAGCAGCTCCTGCGTTGGGGGGCGGGGCTGGGAGGAGCCAGTGCTTGAAGGGCGGAGTCGACACTTGGGGGTGGAGTCAGCACCCGCTAACATTCACGCGGCCGTTGTCACCGAGCGCATGCCCAGGGCGGTCTGGGATTCGCGCGGGGCTTTCTGGAACTAGTAGTTCGGGGTCTCCTCTGCATTCCCGTCAGCCTTCGCGCGGCGCGGTGCCATGGCGCCCACAATACAGAGCGCGCAGCGGGACGATGGCCACAGGTAGGTCCGGGGCTTGGCCTTTGCTTTAAAACTTGTTGAGTCGGGGAGGTCACTATCTTGAGTAAACGCTCTCCACTCATTACCCCGCATTTCAGTCTTAGCAGACTCTGATCCCATGGGTGTTCCCACTTCTTACCCCCCCCAACTCATGCGTAACCCCCCCCCCACCCGGATCCTCTGGGTGTTACATTGCCCTTCTCCCACCCGGATCTCCTGGGACATACCCACTCTTCCCACCCCCACCCTGATCTTCAGGGATGTTACATTGACCCTCTCCCACCCGGATCCAGGGACATAACTCATCCGGCCCACCCAGATCGACTAGGGTGCTATATTGCCCCCTCCCACCCGGATCCCCTGGGACATACCCCCCCCCCCCAGTGTCCTACCCGGATCGACTGGGATATTTGATTGCCCACCCCTCCCACCTGGATACCCAGGGACATAACTCATCCGGCCCACCCAGATCGACTAGGGTGCTATATTGCCCCCTCCCACCGGGATTCCCTGGGACATACCCCCCCCCCCGTACAAGCCGGATCTTATGGGATGTTACATGTTCTCCCCCCGGCCCCCGCACACACACTGTCCCACCTGGATCGACTGGTTAACACCTTCCCACCCGGAATCCCTATGGCAGTTCAACAGTCTGGAAAAGTGAGAGGGAAGGAGAGTGCCACAGATGGTTATGGAGGCCAGTCAGAGTCAGATTTAATATCACCGGCATATGTCATGAAATTTGTTAACTCTGCGGCAGCAGTACAATGAAAGACATGATTATAGAAAAAAACTGTGAATTACAGTGAGTGTGTATGTGTATATGTATATATTATAATTTAATAAGGGGTGCAAAAAATAGTGAGGTGGTGTTCATGGGTTCAATGTCCATTTAGAAATGTATGGCAGAGGGGAAGAAGCCACATTAGGATTTGTGGCCCTAGCAGTATTGAACATGTACTGAGGCAAGAGAAGTACTGGTGTGGGATAGAGGCAGGGAGAAAAGGAGAGATCTCTGATAGGGTGGAAAGGGATGTAATATATTTAATAGTTAAATAAGTAGGGCATAAATATAATTTTTTAAAGAAAGTACTGAGGTAGTGTTCATGGGTTCAATGTCCATTCAGAAATCTGATGGCAGAGGGGAAGAAGCTGTTCCTGAATTGTTGAGTATGTGCCTTCAGGCTTCTGTACCTCCTTCATGGTGGGATCATTGAGAATTGGGCATGTCGTGGGTGAGGGGTGTCCTTAATGATGGACGCTGCCTTTTTGAAGCATTGCTTCTTGATGATACCCTGGATACTATGCAGGCTAGTGCCCCTGATGGAGTTGACTAGTTTTGACATATTTTACAAGTCTCTACAGCTTACTTGGATCCTGGGCAGTAGCCCCTCGCGCCATACCAGATGAAGATGCAGCCAGTTTGTAGGTTGACCACAGTACAATTTTGTCCACAGTCCACATTGTCCACAATCTGTAGAAATTTGTGAGTCATTGGGTACATTTAAAGTGCTGATTGATAGGTTCCTGATCAGTGAGGGTGTCGAGGGTTTTGGGGAGGAGGCAGGAGAATGGGGTTGAGAGAGCTAATAAATCAGCCATGACTCGATGGACTGAATGTTCTGATCTGCTCCTATGCCTTGAGGTCTTGTGGACCATTCATTGTGTAAGTCCTACCTACACTGATATGACTTTCCAAAATGCATCACGTCACTCTGTATTGATAATCCATTTGTCACTCCTTGGCCCACTTGCCTAAATGATATAGACGAGAAAATCAGCAGACGCTGGAAATCCAAGCAACACACACTTAGATGCTGCCTGACTTGCTGAGTTCCTCCGGCATTTTGTGTGTGTTGCCTAATAGATAAGATCCCTTGTAATCAATGATCTTTCTCATTCTCTGAAACTCCTATTTCTGAGTCATCTGCAAAATTACCTATCAAGCCGTGTGCATTCGCTTCCAAGTAATTTAAATAAATAACAAATACAAGGGTCGCAGTAGTGACCGATGCAGCACACTGCTGGCCACCAGAAGGTTCAGGAGCCTCAGGACTCACGCCATCATGTCCAGGAACTGTTATTACCCCTCAACCAACAGGGCTGTGAACCAAAGGGGATAACTTCACTTGCCCCATCATTTAAATGTTCCCGCAACCATTGGACTCGCTTTCAAGGGCACTTTACTTCATGTTCTCGATATTTATTGTTTATTCGCTTATTTATTTTTTTTTATAAATTATTTCTTTCTTTTTCCATTTGCACATTGTTGTCTTCTGCACTCTGGTTGATCGGCCAAATTGATTGGTCTTTCGTTGATTCTATTATGATTATTACTCTATTAATGATTTATTGAGTATGCCAGCAACAAAATGAATGTCAGGGTTGTACATGGTGACATATGTGTACTCTGATAATAAACTTACTTTTATTTTTTTCTCTGAGAAATAACTTTTCATCACAACCTTCTGCTTCCTATCTCTGAGCCAATTTTGAATCCACCTTACTGGCTCTTCCTGAAGTCCAAGGGACCTAACCTTCGAGACCAGATGTCCATGCAGGACTTTGTTGAAGGCCTTGCTAAAAACCAGACAGACATCATCACAGTCCTACACTAATGACCATAGAACCATAGAACACTACAGCACAGTACAGGCCCTTCAGCCCTCCATGTTATGCCAACCCATATATTCCTTAAAAAACGTACTAAACCCACACTACCCCATAACCCTCCATTTTTCTTTTATCCATGTGCCTGTCCAAGAGGCTCTTAAATACCCCTAATGTTTCGGCCTTTACCATCATCCCTGGCAAGTCATTCCAGGCACTCACAACCCTCTGTTAGAAAACTTACTCCTGATATCTCCCCTAAACTTCCCTCCTTTAATTTTGTACATATGCCCTCTGGTGTTTGCTATTGGTGCCCTGGGAAACAGGTTCTGACTATCCACCCTATCTATGCCTCTCATAATCTTGTGGACCTCTATCAAGTCCCCTCTCATTCTTCTAGGCTCCAAAGAGAAAAGTCCCAGCTCTGCTAACCTTGCTTCATATGACTTATTCTCCAAACCAGGCAACATCCTGGTAAATCTCCTCTGCACCCCCTCCATAGCTTCCACATCCTTCCTATAATGAGGTGACCAGAATTGAACACAACACTCTAAGTGCAATCTCACCAGAGATTTGTAGAGTTGCACCATGACCTCTCTGAATCTTGAACTCAATCCCCCTGTAAATGAAGCTTAACATCCCATAGGCCTTCTTAACTACCCTATCAACCTGTGCAGTGACCTTGAGGGATGTATGGATTTGAACCCCAAGTTCCCTTTGTTCATCCACACTCTTAAGTAACTTACCATTAATCCTGTACTCAGTCTTCTGGTTTGTCCTTCCAAAATGCATCACCTCACACTTGACCTTTTGGGGGAGCTCTTAAAATAAAACTTAGAACCTCTTGGAACATAACTTTCTGTATCCAAAGCCATGCTGACTCCTTGGTTCTGGAGCATATTTGCTCTCGGTGGAAGTTTGGTTAGGTACTTGCCTGGAGTTGGGTGTTGCCAAAATATGATTAGGTGCATGGACAAAACCAGAGAGCAGTGTGGTTTTGGGTATGCCATGAGGTTTGGGAGTTGGCAGCTGGAGTGTGGACATGAAGGGGGTAAACCCATGAGGGAAACCCACGTTTGAAAATCTGCAGATGCAAGACACACAAAATGCTGGAGGAACTCAGCAGGTCAGGCAGCATCTCTGGAAAGGAGTAGACAGTCTATGTTTCGAATCAAGGCCCTTCTTCAGGACGGGCCGGGGGAATGTCTGAATTAAACAGTGGGGTGAGAGAAAAGTGACTGGCTGGAAGGTGATCTGTGAAGCCAGGTGGAAGAGGTCAAGGGCTGGAAAAGAAAGAACCTGATAGGAGAGGAGAGTGGACAGTGGGAGCGGGAAGTAATAGGTAGGTGAGGAGAGGTTAAAGGTCAGAGTGCGGACTAGTGGGAGGGGGGAATTTTCTTCACTGGAAAGAAAAATCTATATTCATAACTTCAGGCTGGGTACAAGCCCATACTTGTGAGGGAGTGTGTATGTTTTGGGCAGCCTCTGGAACCTCACCTCTGAATCAAGGCCTTCCTTTATAAAACCAGACTGACAGCTGGTGTGTAACAGCTACTGCGCACTAAAGAAATCCCTGTCAGTAGTAACTTCCTTTTCCCTAATGAAGGTTGCTGCAAAATACCTAGAACCTTCACCATGGTTTATGCCTTAAACGATTATTTCACTTCTGACTGGACATTGAACTCCTGAAGACTTTATATGTAATATAAATAAGTAGTGCAAGAAGAGAAAAGTAGTGAGGTAGTGTTCATGGGTTCAATGTCCATTCAGAATACATGGCAAAGGGGAAGAAGCTGTTCCTGAATCGTTGATCGTGTGCCTTCCGGCTCCTGTACCTCCTCCTTGATGATAGCAATGAGGAGAGGGCATGTCCTGGGTGATGGGAGGGATGGTCCTCTTTAATCAATGAGGCACTATGTTAGCGTCATGGTGGGTATAATGTTATTACAACACCAGAGATCCCTGACCCGGGTTTAATTCCCACCACTGCCCGTAAGGAGTTTGTGCGTTCTCCCTGTGACTGCCTAGCATTCGTTGAGGCGTCTCAATTTTCTCCCACGTTCCAAAAGACTTATGGTACAGCTTAGTGCGTGGTGTGTATGCTACATTGACGACACTTGCAAAATCCTCACTGTTTTGATTTGATGAAAATAATGCATTTCACTCTATGTTTCAATGTTCTGTACATGTCTAATCCTTCATCTTTAAACTGGATCTTTAAACAAACATAGCTTGAGCCTCTTTTATGTTTAATGATTTTTTTAATTTATTGAGATACAGCATGGAACACACCCTTCACAGGCACAATGCCTTTTATAGTCAATTACTTTTACGTATATTTGCATCACCACTCCAGTTAATCGATCATTTCTTCTCAAATGCATTTCCATTTATGGATATTATACTAGATCAGCCTGGAGATGTTTGTTCATTAATTTAGCCCATTAAACAAGCTGCTGACAGCAGCTCGCCAGTGTTCTCTGTCCTGGGCCAGTCTTTCAAGTTATGCCCCCAGTGTAGCCCATCTTTAAAGGTCCTTCCTCTGCCAGAGGTGAGGGTTTTTGGAGGTTGTGATGGCGTTTCTGTCGCTCTGGGTTTTATGGGTTGCAGTTTGCTAGCCCCTCGCCCAACCCTCCTTTCATAGCCGCGTTTGGAACCATCCATGATGGAGTTAGCACTGAAATGTAAAGGGCCAATAAAATTCTTTGGGATTCCATCCTCACTTTGCCACTTTGTTTAGTCTTGGAGGATAATTGCCCCTTTCCTCCTGCTCTTCCACAGTTGTGAAGAATATTTCTGCACTGGATTTACTTAAACATTTGGATGAGGGAAGGATGTAAGGCGAGGTGCTCTGTAGCATTATAACCATATAACAATTACAGCATGGAAACAGGCCATCTCCATGCCGAACACTTACTCTCACCTAGTCCCACTGACCCGCACTCAGCCCATAACCCTCCATTCCTTTCCTGTCCATATACCTATCCAATTTTACTTTAAATGACAATACCGAACCTGCCTCTACCACTTCTACTGGAAGCTTGTTCCACACAGTTACCACTCTGAGTAAAGAAATTCTCCCTCGTGTTACCCTTAAACTTCTGTCCCCTAACTCTCAACTCATGTCCTCGTTTGAATCTCCCCTACTCTCAATGGAAAAAGCCTATCCATGGAAACTCTATCTATCCCCCTCATAATTTTAAATACCTCTATCGTCCCCCCTCTACCTTCTACGCTCCAAAGAATAAAGACCTAATTAATGTCAGGTAGTCCAGCAAACAATTCTGTATGCAAGAAATGGTAGAATTTTGGACCTTGCTTCCAAAAATAGCAACTGATATTTGATTATTGATTGCTAATTTTCCAATGGAACAGCACAATGTAGGTCCTTCAGCCAGCAATGCTATGCCAGTCTATATAAATATACTCCATACCTCAATCATACCTTCCCTCCTACCCAGCCATAACCATCTATTTCCCTTAAATCCGTGTGCATATAGAACCATAGAACATTACAGCACAGAAACAGGCCTTTTGGCCCTTCTTGGCTGTGCCAAACCATTTTTCTGCCTAGTCCCACTGACCTGCACCCGGCCCATATCCCTCCATACACCTGTCGTCCATGTACCTGTCCAAGTTTGTCTTACATGTTAAAAGTGAGCCCGCATTCACCACTTCATCTGGCAGCTCATTCCACACTCCCACCACTCTCTGTGTGAAGAAGCCCCCCCCCCTTTAAACTTTTCCCCCTTCACCCTTAACCCATGCCCTCTGGGTTTTTTTTCTCCCCTAGCTTCAGTGGAAAAAGCCTGCTTGCATTCACTCTATCTATACCCATCATAATTCATAATTATGAAAGAATCTATTAAATGTCCCAACCATAACAGCCTCTTCCACCACCTGCATCAGTACATTCCAGGCACCCATCACTTTCGGTGTAAAATAATAAAACTTTCTCTGACATCACCCCAAACCTTCCTCTTTACTTACTAACTTCGGCCCTTAGCTCCCAGGGGAGCATAGGCTGTCGATGACCTCCTGTCTCCATTGTCCAAAGTCAATGGTCTGGTTGGAGTTCATCAACACTTCTGCAATCCATTGCATCCACTGTACAGAAGATTGGCCTATACAGATTCACCAGAGCCCTGTTGGCCAGCCTTACCCATTTCAGAATGGATCAGAATCAGGTATAATATTACTAGAATTTCTCTCCGGACTGTGAGAATGGCTGAGAGGATCATAGGGGTCTCCCTACTATCCATCGGGGATATTTATCAAGAGTGCTGAGTTCGCAGGGCCCTTAGTATTAACAAGGATTCCACCCATCCATCCAGCATCCTCTTTGACTTTCTACCATCAGGCAGGGGACTCCGGTGCAAAGACAAGAATGGTCAGGATGGGAAACAGTTTCTTCTCAAAGGCCTATAGGCTACTGAACTCCCTTGCCTCATCGCATTCGAAGTGTCATTTCTTAATCTGTTCAGTACTTTACAATATTTAATTTATGCACTTTAGTTTGTTTGTGTGTAATTTCATCCTTTCATAAGTTGAGTGTGTGCCTGCAGGGTCCTGTACCTCCTCCCTGATGGTAGCAATGAGAAGAGGGCATGTCCTGGGTGATTGGGGGTGGGGGGGTGGGATTTGGATACCACTTTTTTGAGGCACCGCTCCTTAAAGTCCAAGATGCTGGGGAGGCTAGTGTTCATGATGGAGCTGACTAAGTTCAGAACTTTCTGAAGCTTCTTTAGATCCTGTGCAGTAGCCCCCACCCCCACCTTCCCCCAGTCAGAATACTTTTGCTGCCAGTCAGATTGCTCTCAACTTGGAATTTACTTGGATATCTCTATCCATGGCCTCCTCTATTGTCAAAATGAATCCAAACTCAGGTTGGAGGAACAACACCTTATATACCGGCTGGGTAGCCCCCAACCTGATGGCATGAACATTGACTTCTCTAACTTCCATTAATGCCCCTCCTCCCCTTCTTACCCCATCCCTGACATATTTAGTTGTTTGCCTGTTCTCCATCTCCCTCTGGTGCTCCCCCACCCCCCTTTCTTTCTCCTGAGGCCTCCCGTCCCATGATCCTTTCCCTTCTCCAGCTCTGTATCACTTTCGCCAATCACCTTTCCAGCTCTTAGCTTCATCCCACCCCCTCCGGTCTTCTATCATTTCACATTTCCCCCTCCCCCCACTACTTTCAAATCTCTTACTTCTTTCCTTTCGGTTAGTTCTGACGAAGGGTCTCGGCCCGAAACGTCAACAGTGCTTCTCCCTATAGATGCTGCCTGGCCTGCTGTGTTCCACCAGCACTTTGTGTGTGTTGCTGTTGGAATTTATCATTTATCTTTCACTCGGATTTGCATAGTGAGGTTGAATGACGGTGCTTTGAGGAAGATGGGTACGTGCTTGCCGTCTGAGTCTCATTTCTTCCTTTTGCTCTGTTTCAGGTCCAATGCTCACAGGGCAGCACCTGAGAGGTAAGTGCTGTAGTGCAGGCTGTAATAGTATCACTGACCAAGTAGAGGTTGCATGCTGAGTGTTCTGAGTGCCATACATTTTCACTCCTTCGTCAGTCCTGATGAAGGGTCTCAGCCCGAAACGTTGACTGTTTACTTTTTCCAGAGATGCTGTTTGACCTGCTGATTTCCTCCAGCATTTTGTGTGTGTGCTGTGGATTTCCAGCATCTCGCATTTATATTACATTTTTGTTTTTTTGTTGTTGTTGGAAGATTGAACAAAGTTAAATGCGGAACATTCCACCCACGATGTTGTCCTGACTTTTTAATGCACTCGAAGATCAGTCTAACCCTTACCTCCCACATCACCATCTGTTTTGCTATCATCCATGTACCTCTCTGAGTTTTTTAAATCCTCTTCTGCCACCACCCCAGTAACATTTTCCAAGCAGCCACCTCTCTCTGTATATAAAAAAATAAACACCTTTACTCTGCCATCCCATATAACATTGGACTTGTTGGTGAATCCCAAGGGTAGACGAGACTCATTCTAAGCCACCATGGGAGGAATTAATCTACAGCTAACAATCTGTTGGAGGAACTCGGCGGTTCGAGCAGCGGCTGCGGGAGGAAAGAAATTTTCCACGTGCCAGCATCGATAGTCACACAATTTTGACCCAAAACATTGACAGTCCCTTTCTTCCCCACAGATGCTGCCTGATCTGTTGTGTTCTTCCAGCAGATTCCTTGTTACAACAGATTCCAGCATCTGTAGTCTCTGATGTGTTAACCTGTAACTAAAAAGTGGAAGGGGGACCATCGATAGAACTAAGAGACTTGTGGTTGTCTGTTGTGTCTGGTGATAACAGGAAATCTGTGCGGGAGAGTTTTAAGGTGGAAAAGCTGTTGCACTGGGGCAATACCACTCTCTTCACCTCAGAAGTCTGGGTCCAGTGGTACAAACAGGCGTTACAAACTGGGGTTTTTCTTGGTTGCAGAAGCTGAACATCTATGCCTCATCATGCCTTTCGCTCTCCACAGAGCGTTGCAATGCCACCTTCCTGTCCTTTGGATCTCCCTGTAGATCTCATCTGCCCAGTCCGCTGGAGCTGATTTTGCATGTTAATACAGGCATGTCCCTACCTCACTGGCGTATGAGGCTCGCCGGCCACCCTCACCTGGTCTAGCCCGCCTGTCGAAGCGGTGTACTGGGGTGTAGCCGCTGATGCATGAAAACAGCTATTTGGAGCTACAGGTCGGAGCTTAGTGTCCGGTGGGGACCAAAGATGAGTGAACTGCCTCTTCACCAGAGGTGCTACCCCTCCCTGGATACCTCATACACCCCTCCCAAGAGTCTCTTAAATGTCCCCAATGTGTCAACCTTTACCACCACCCCTGGCAGTGCGTTCCATGGATCCACCACTCTTATAAAAACAAAACAAACTTACCTCTAACATCCTGCACTATTCTTTCCTCCAATTATCTTACGATTATGCACCCTCATATTAGCCATTTCCACCTTGGAAAATCTCATGCTCGCAACAAATAAGTGACTGCTGATGATATCTCAGGCACGCTGAAAAGATCCAAAAGGCCCTGCTCTTTTTTTCTGCTCATTCTTCTATAAAGAAGAAAGCTAAAAGGTATCTGGAAGATTTTATGATTATGAGAGGGTTTGATTGACTGACTGAAAGAAGATAAATTCAGTGAAGAAGTCAAGAGAACGCTCTTTAAGTAGCAGTTGGTTGCTGAATATGTTCCAGAGGCTGAATGATGTTTCCATTATCAGAGATCCTCACCACCCAGGCCATGCTCTTTTCTTGCTGCCATCAGGTAGAAGGTACAAGAGCCTCAGGACTCGCACCACTAGGTTCAAGAACAGTTACTATCCCTTAAGCATCAGGCTCTTGGAAAAGGGGATAACTACACTCACTTGCCCATTCATTGAGATGTTTCCACAACCATTTGATCTCACTTTAAGGACTCTTTATCATGTTCTCTTTATTTATTGCTATATATTTATACCTGCATTTGCAGTTTGTTGTGCCCTCTTCTCATTACCACCATCAGAGAGGAGGTACAGGAGCCAGAAGGTCCTCATAATGATTCAAGAACCTGCACTCTGGTTGATCTTTCATTGATCCTGTTAATAGCTGCTATTCTGTAGATTGGCTGAGTATGCCCGGAGGAAAATGAATCTCAGTGTTGTATATGGTGACATATCTTCTTTGATAATAAAATTTACTTTGAAATTTGGATAGGGCATCAGTGGAAATGGGGATCCTAGAAGAAATTGGCAAACACTAGTAACCTTAATCTTATTGAATGGCGGAGCAGGTGCAAGGGGCTACTTTTGATTTGTTGTAATGTTCTCATTAATGTGTTGGAAGAAGCTAACCAAATAGTTTGGTAGTTGGATAAACATGAAGGAGGAAGGAAGTTACAGTACAGAAAGACTATAAGGCATAGGAGCAGAATTGGGCCATTCAGCCCATCAAGTCTACTCCAGCCTTCCATCATGGCTGATTTATTATCCCTCTCAACCCCGCTCTCCTGTCTTCTTCCCATAACCTTTGACATCCTTTCTAATCAAGAACCTGTCAACTTCTGCTTTAAAAGTACACAATGACTTGACCTCCACAGACGTCCATGGCAAAGAATTCCACAGATTCTCTGCTTCCTAGCAAAAGAAATTCATCTCTCTTCTAAAGGGACATCCTGGTATTCTGAGGCTATAGCAGGTTCCCTCTATAGGAAACATCCTCTCCATTCTATTCTCTCTATGCCTTTCAATATTTGATAGGTTTCATTGACTACCCACCTCATTCTTCTAAACTCCAGTGAATAGAATCCCAGAGCCATCAAATGCTCCTCATATGTGGCAACCAATCCAGCACATGGAAAAGCATTAGTGAAAGAATAAAGTCTGCTATTCAGTTCAAAGGAATCACTCCTTGGCACTGGGGTGGAAGGGCCAGTTAGAGCAATAGATATTACAGCACAACACAGGACATTACCTCAGGGCATCAGGCAGGAATCGTTCATTCATTATGTGCCATCTCTTATGATGTCGGTGATCATGGTCTTTCCATGACCATGATTGTTCTTGGCAAATTTTTCTACAGAAGTGGTTTGCCGTTGCCTTCTTCTGGGCAGTGTCTTTACAAGACATGTGACCCCCCCCCCCCCCCCCCCAAGTCTATTATCAATATAGGGAACAATATAGAGGCCTTCTAGCCTCGCCTTGAGCAACAACACAGGGAGAAGCCATCGCACACCCCATGTCTCCCGATGATCCTTTGGTCTCTGTATCTGAAGATGAAATGAAGATGACACTCGAGAGCAAATCCAAGGAAAGCATCCAGTCCGGATGGAATATCTAGCCGAAAACTGAAGACTTGTGCCGACCAACTGGCTGGTGCATTCACGGATAATTCAACCTCTCGCTCTGGCAGTGTGTGGTTCCCTCCAGCTTCAAGCAGGCTTCAATCATACCGGTGCCCAAGAAGAGCAAGGTAACCTGCCCAAATAACTATCAACTAGAGGCACTTACATCCACGGTCAGGAAGTGTTTTGAGAGGCTGGTGTTGAAGCATATCAGCTATCTGAATGGAAACTTGGATCAGCTCCAATTTGCCCACCTAAGCATCAGGTCTGCAGCAGATACCATCTCATTGGCTCATCATATGACCCTAGAACATCTGGACAGCAAAGATGCATACATCAGGATGCTCTTTATTGATTACAGCTTAGCATTTAATACCATCATCACTTAAAAACTCCAAGATCGTGGCTTCAATATTCCCTTGTGCAATGGGATCCTGAATTTCCTTACTTGCAGACCCCAGTCAGTTTGGATTGGCAAAAACATCTCCTCCACAATCTCCCAACAGCACAGGAGCACCACAGGGATGTGTGCTTTGCCCCTTGTTCTACTCGCTTTACACCTATGGCTCTGTGACTAAGTACAGCTCCAACACCATATACAAGTTTGCTGATGACATCACTATTGTGGGCTGTATCAAAGGTGGTGATGAATCAACATACAGGAAGGAGAATTAAAATTTGGCTGAGTGGTGTAATAACAACAGCCTGTCACTCAATGTCAATAAGACCAGGAAACTGGTTGTAAACTTCAGGAGATGGAATCCAGAGGTCCATGAGCCAATATTCAACAGAGGATCACAGGTGGAGAGGGTCAGTACCTTTAAATTCCTGAGTGTCAGAGGACCTGTCCTGGACCCAGCACATAAATATAATTGCAAATTCATCAATCCTGTTTACAGTTACAGATCTCAGGATGTGCCCCCAGGAGAAAGGACCTCAGGGTTGTATATGGTGATGTTTATGTACTCAGTTAGTAAATTTTGCTGGGAACTTTGAGATTCTTTGTCTGGCGTCAATTGTCACTTAAACAGGACTGGTGATGTGCACCAGCTGCTCACACAAGCTCCCATGTCTTCATATGACACTGAGTGGTGTGGGGGGTGTCTAAGAAGGTGCTGTACCTTGCCCAAGGGTGGCCTGTAGGCTAGAGGAGGGAAGGGGCACCTAACACCTCCTTTGGTAGAGATGTATCTCCACCTTAGCCCCATAGGTGGAAAAAGGACCCAATTTAAGCTTTCATTATGGCACATCTCCCAAATGTAAGTGAACAAAGTCACTGGAGAGATGCAGCTGGTAGATATAAAGTAATTATTTGACAAAATGAGACACCTTCTGAAGGGAGAGGCCTGTTTGACACACTATTACATGACATTTTATTTGGTAAAGATCAAAGGACAATGCTACATATTATCTACAATATAACATATTGTAACATATATATAACATTAAAAGTTACATATAACTTTCACACCTCCTTCTTCATACCCACACTCCCCAGACACCCAAAATGGATGTTAATCTTATCTGTTTCTTTTATCACCTGCGATCCACAGCTCTCAGAACCTATTATCTGGGGCTGCATTTTAAATTTAATCTACAATCCATGTTCAGTTCAAAAGAATGGCTGCTGAAGTTAATATTCTGCATCTCCACCCCACCAGCCTAGGTATCGGATCCAATTTAAACTTTGATAGTGGCCCAGCTCCCCACTAGAGTAATGCTCCATCCCTTTCTCCATGGCCTTGTTCCATCATTATCGAAGACTGCAATGGAACCTGTCTCTCCACATTTCTAAACAGCGCACTACAAATACATTGTGCATAGGATGCACAAAAGAATCTTTCTGCATTTAATTCTTCCCTTTATGCTATTGATCTCTGATTCTTAATCCCATTCTCTAGAATGTTAATCCAACCATTAGTTTGTAGTTCAATTTCATAAGCTCCATTAATTTTTGTACCCATACTGTAGTAATGTGTGTATGTTTTTAATTTAGGCCTGGTTGATGAATGAATTGTGTTTTATTGGATTGAGGATGTGGATCTAAGTTGATAGAGCAAGATCTGGCTGAACAGCCACCATTGGGGAACCTAGTTTTGTGACTCTCAGGTGGAATGCTTGAGGTACAAGTCATTGGTAGGAAGACACAGATCCTGAGACCGGAGCTTTGTGTTGGGTCTGATAGACCAAAGCCAAAAGTGGAAAAGACAAACATTCATGAGGTTCTGACTGAGGAGGATGGGTTACTGGCTCTGGGTAATGTTGAGCATAAGAACTTCTGAGCCAAGTGGGGGCTATAACATTGGATTTGTTATTCCCATGACTGAACATTACTATTTCTGTTCCTTTGCAGGTCTGGAGTTGTGTGTCGGGTGAAATACTGCAATTCTTTGCCGGATATTCCCTTTGACCCAAAATTTGTGACATATCCATTTGATCCCAACAGGTACAGTGACGGTTCATTCTGTTGTTCTCTTTCTTTTCCTCCTCCCAGTACTCCTCATTGTCCAAAGAAGTGCCTATTAGTAGGTTAATTGGTAATTGTAAATTGTCCTGTGATTAATCTAGGCCAGTGCTTCCCAGCACTTTTTAGTCCACACCCCCTCCCTACTTAGGCACAATATACTTTTCAGCACCCCATAGTGTAAAAACATGTCTACCATGTGCTAACATAAGAAAAAATTTTCTGCTTTAAATTTTTATTTGTCTTTAAACCTAGCTTACACTACCTGTGCACTGTACAGCAGCTTCAATATCAATGTGATTCTTGACCTTGACAGTTTTTAGCAAGAGTTGTAATATCTGGTTTAAGTTGTGACAGCAAAAGCTTTACGTCCCCATACATAACAAGCGGTTTCTGTTTTTATGAGTATGTGGTTCACTGCACTGAAGCCTCTTTCAACAAGGTAGGAGGATGGAAATGCAATGAAGAGCAACTTGGCTCTTCTCCAAAGACCAGGAAGCTTCATATGATAGTGTAGCCATGTACCACAAAAGCCGGCATTTTTGCAAAGCATTTTTGCTTCTTTATCATTCTGAATTTTGATAATTTCTTCTTGCAAGCTCTCTTCCTGTTCTTCCACCTTGCAAAGAAATTGGTTAATTACCCAGTCCAGAATTTCCAGATAGTTCAAACCTCGAATCAGTTCTAAAAATCCTTCTTCAGTGACTGCAGGTGTAAGCAGTACTCATGCAAATCATCTTCTGTGAAAAAGAGTGCCATACTTTCCCTGCAGGGAAACTGAGAACATTCTTCTCCCAATGATTTGCTTATATATTTTCAATTTTCCAATAAAAGTGGACACTGCACTTTTTGCTTAGATTAAATTGAAGTTCTCACCCTGCAGTTTCATATTTAGAATGTTCAATTTGTCATACAGATCGGCTGGTAAGCCACATCTCCACATAGTTCAATCTTGTTTCCCAAGCTCTTGTCGACTTTGAGCAAAAGTTCAACCACAGTGTCAAAAAGATCAAAGAAACATTTTAAGCAGTAACCTTTTGAAGAAACAAGCGGTTAAGCTCTTCATCGTTACCTTGGCATAACTGGTGAAATATTCTGCTATTTAATAGACGAGCTTTAATTTTGTTGATATCAGATATTACAAGAGTTGTGCTTGAAAAAAGTTGCTGGCTGAGGTTTTTGGCTGCCAGAAGTGGACGATGAATTGCACAATGGATTGCAAACAGATTTGGAATTTTTTTCATAAGTGCCACTAAACCAGCATGGTGACATGTCATATATGGTGCTCCGTCTGTTGCACAAGAAATCATGTTCATGATTTGAATACTTTTATCCTTCATATACATTTTGAGCTCATCATAGATTGCTTCTACATTGATATTTGTTTCTAACTTTTTACAAAAGAGAATCTCTTTATAAACTTGACCCCAAGCATAAAGCCGAAGCTAAACAGGAATGGCTTAAAAACGACAAACATTTTGGAGTGGATGTCAGAGTGCAGACCTCAAACCAATTGACAGTTTGTGGTTGGATTTGAAAAGAGCTGTTCACTCACGATCCCTATGCAATCTGACATAGCTTGAGTAGTTTTGTAAAGAAGAATGGTGAAAATTGCACTGTTCAGATGTGCAAAGCTGATAGAGACCTATCTACACAGACTCAGGGCTGTAATTGCTGCCAAAGTTGCATCTACTAAATACTGACTTAAAGGGGGTGAATAATTATGTAATCAATTATTTTGTGATTAATAATTGTGATAACTTTGGACCAATTTGTAAAAGTTTGTTTTTGCTTTGACATGAAAGTGTCTTTCCTGTTGACCAGTGTCAAAAAAGCCAAATTAAATCCACTGTAATTCAATGTTGTAAAACAATAAAACATGAGAACTTCCAAGGGGGGAGGGTGGCTGAATACTTTTTATGGGCACTATATGTTATTAGCAATGCCACATTGTCTTGCACAGTTGACGCATCCTGTTGTATCTCAAATTCTGTTTTTTGTAGCTCTGGGCATAGTTGATACTCAGTGTCTTCATTCATTTTGTTAATATGATGAGCTACAGAGTTGTTACTCAGAGGAATTAATTTTAAAATCCATTTTGAGTACAGTGGCGAGTGCTCTTGATGCAGCAGGTGTTATAATCTTTCACCAGTTGCATGAGATTTTCCACACTGCTATCATTTTGGAAATGTTACAAGAAGCAATGAAATTATCAAGGTCATTTTTTGGATTTCTTAGCAAATGATTTGAGTGTGCAATACTTTTCAAATGCTTCTTTCATGTTCTGGAACTGAGTATTACCATAAGAAGCCCTTCCAAGGTGTCTTATGCAGATGTGTTCCTGCAATCTTGATGGTTTCATGGCTTCATTAGACAGTATTATAAATAAAACACATAGGACATTGCTGATCTGACAGGAACAGTATAAAACCATATTCCAGGTATGTATCATTGTATTGATGCACTTTCCGTAGTCTGTTTCTTAGCAGGATTAGAATTCAAGGCTTACTACCTTCAGACTCATAGAGGTCAGACCCAGTTACGGGATACGTAACAGTACAGCAGAGAAAGAAGAATCCGTTGGAGTCTGGTGGTACCAAACTAAAGGTGTTTATTAGTAAACTACACAATAGAATATCAAAAATGCAAATATACATATAAAACAAGTTAGCAGTAATAAACCTAAAAGTGTAGGAATAATAATAATAATAATAATGATAATAATAATAATAATAATAATAAACAAGCTCTATTGATGTCTAGGGGTAAATGAATTGTCATAGGAAAGTATAGAGTTCAGTTCAGTTCATAAATGCTGAGGTGGTTATGGTTGTTGTGTTGAAATCGTTGGAGAGAGAGAGAGAGCGAGCGAGATGTAACAGCAACAGCTGCAGCAGGCAAACCTTTTGTGGCTTTCTTAATCCGTCGTATCGTTGTGGCCATTCAGTTATGACCCCTCTGGTCTTCAGCTAGACCGTTCTTCTGTGGTGGACTCGTCACTCTGGCATGAGTGGACACACACACAAGCCTCCACCGGCCCTGCTGTAACACTGTGAGCTTTACTGACCGATCTCCTGGTTCGGTCTCCGAAGCCCCCACCTTTCTGTGGGTTCCCAACACTCAGTCAGTGACCACTGGTGTGTCTGAAGAGTGTTTCTCCAGACTTGTCTTTTATCCCCACTCACGGGGTCTCAGCTATGCATCAACTCTGAATGACCATGTCCATCAAATCAGGCCACTCCTGCTATCTCCTGAGAAATGTTAACGAGCAAAGTAAAGTCCTTGTAGTGGAAGGTAAATAATCAAGGAAGAGTCATAATACAGTAAACCAACAGTCTCTCTCCCCCTCTTATCTGTAGCAAATGTTCTTGCCTGGGTTTTATCTCTCTCTCATGAGCAGCATAACAACAGCAATAGTTCGTAGTTTTCGGGGGGAGGGAATGGTTAACTCTGCACCCCGTTGTCTATCAGGTCTGTCCATCACTCATAACAGTATGTATTTATCCGTCATTAACGGGGTTAAAATAAAAAGATAACACAAACTGGGAATGTCTATCTGATGTTGACGACAGCAGCAAGTTGACACGGTTGGTCAGGTCTTGTGCCTCAAGTTACCCCCCCCCCCGACAACTTATATTTCCATTAACTCTACCTTTGGACACATAACAGCCCCTGCCGGGAATCACTGTTCTAGGGTTAAATAGGTGGGTTGCTGGGTGGTGTGGTTCATTGGGCCTGATGGAATCGTTTGGTTTTCATTGTACTTTTTATAAGATATTAGTTGAAATAATGCAAGACTAAATTATAGTTTGAATCATAGTTTCTTATGAACATAATTAGTATTTTTAACCGTATTTTTACGGTATGTGGTGGTTTGTCTTCACTTGTAGAAGGCAGTATAGCAGTTATATATACCTTTTCAGTTTTTAACTGGCTAAGTGTCAACACATTACTCACATAATTTGTAGCTGTTGATTGGAATCTGTTATCTAAAGAATTTCTGTTAATTCCAGTATAAACGTGATAGATTTTCAAAGATGCCATCTTTTCATTGAATCTATAGAATCTGTCACCTCTGCTTTGCTTCTCAGCTCCTCACTTAGTTTCAATTGTTCTGTATCTTCGTTTATTCAACTTTAAAATAAGCAATTGTGAAGAATTAGTGAATCAAAGCTTCTCGCTCTTTCCTGAACTGCCAAAAGAACCCAGGGTTTGAAAGTAATCGATGTCCGACAGGCGGAGAGGCCTGTTTTGCCCTGTTATCTGCAAATCAAACGGATTCTGCAAAAGCGGTAACTATCTAAGTTTTTAAACTGGAGAAGTCCAGTGAAGACTCCAGGTTGACTGTACTAAAAAAAATACTATGAGAAGTGAGGGGGGGGGGAGAAGCAAAAGGTGCTCAAACAGTCGAAGAGGAACTGGTCATCAGTGCAGGAGAATTAAAATACAAAAAATGCAAGCTGGCCACACCATACTCAGGCTGTTAGTGACACCGATACTGCCTGTATTCCCAGGAACCACGCATGTCCTTGGGTAAGGTAAGAATTTGTGGCAGAGTCGACGTGCACCGTCAGCATAGAAATTCTCCTAGTGTTTTTGGGAACACTCCCCCTTAGTCACCAAAGTAGTTGGTGATCATTTGCCATTTTGTCATCTTGCTGTGCATGGAATGCCTGCCTTGTAAGTAACATGAGGTGCCTGCATTCCATGAAATGGCATTGTTATTACAATTGTTAAGCTTTTAACAATTGAGAGTTAATTGTTAAAATGAGCTATATTTCAGTCATTTTGATGCACATAGTTTGATTTGGAATTAGGATGGCAGGAGGGGATGGACCACAAATTTCAACAATACTGTTCTATAGATTTGTTGAGTATGTCTGCAGGGAACAAAAGACAAACCTCAGGGTTGTATGTGGTGACGTGTATGTACTCTGGTAATTAATTTTACTTTGAACTTTGACGACTTGCAGACAAAGTGAAATCTTGGAAATGTTGGAGGGTAATAAGAGACTTCAACAGAAATTTGATAGGGTTTTGGCAAAAGAGTGTATGGAACTCAGCAAAGAGAGTAAGGTGGTAGGAGGAATGATGCAAGATAGTGTGAGCTACAGTATTTATTTATTGAGGTACAGCGCAGAACAGGCCCTTCGAGCCTCGCTGCCCTGCAGCTCCCTATTCAATCCAAGCCTAATCATAGGACTATTTACAATGGTCAATTAACTTACCAACTGGTACATCTTTGGACTGTGGGAGGAAACAGGAGCACTTGGAGGAAACCCGCACAGTCATGGGGAGAACGTACAAACTCCTTACAGGCACCTGGATCGTCCTTGCTGTAGACCTTTGAAGGGTAACACACCCAAAATGTCAACTCTTACTATAGGTGCTACCTGACCTGTTGAGTTCCTCCAGTGTTTTGTATGTGTTACTTTAGCTTAAGACCTGAACTCTTGCTGTTTGGGGGGGGGGGGGGGTGGAGGGGGGTGGTAACTGTGTCCCAGGGATATGTAAAATGGAAAGATCATGATCTTGTACAGGAGCAAAAGTAACAACGGATTTTACAGCTCAGCTGAGTAGCACAGAAAAATTATTTGTTAATGTTGACTTGGCCAGGTGCAGTCTTAGGAATAAATGTGTTTAGTTAAAGACTGCACCTGGCCAAGTCAACATTAACAAACAATTAACAAACAAACAATGTAATTCAAACAAAACACTGGAAAAACTCAGAAGGTCAGGAAGCATCTATGGAGAAGAGTACAAAGTTGACGTTTCGGGCCGAGACCCTTCCTTCTTAAGGACTGAGGAGGAAGGGAGAAGGTGCCAGAATACAAAAGGTGGGGAGAGGGGAAAGAGGGTAGCTGGAAGGTGATGGGTTGAAGCCAGGTGGGTGGAAAAAATCAAGGACTGGAGGAGAAAGAATCTGATATGAGAGGGGCATGTACCATAGGAGAAAGGGAAGGAGGAAATGACCCAGGAGAAGTGAGAAGAAGTGAAAAGTCAGAGTGGGGAATAGAGGGATTTGTTCACTGGAAGGAGAAATCAATATTCAGCCATCAGGTTGGAGGCTACCTAGATGGAATATAAGGTGTTGCTCCTCCACCCTGATGATGGCCTCATCTTGCCACAAGAGGAGGCCGTGGATTCCCATGTCAGAATGGGGATGGGAATTCAAATATTTGGCCACCATAAAGTCCCACTTGTGGATGATGTAGAGGTGCTCGACGAAGCCAGGGTGGTTTTTGGATCAGAGGATTCAGAATCAATTGTGATCTTTTCAGCTCATCTATTGCATGGACAGTGGTATGAACAAAGAAAATGGTTTTATATACGTTACTTTTGTTGACCTCAGCAGTCTGGAAATACTCTGAAAGCTGCTCAGCGTGGTCTTTTCTTTTCATAACTCCTTCGGATACCGCATCCAGCTATGACAGGACAATATTGAAAAGCTGAGATTCACATTAATGTGGTAAAAGAGGATTGAATTCTGGCACTGATAGCCCCTGGCCTGCTCTGGTCAGCTCTATCTTGCCTTCGAATGTCCATTTACACACTGGAACCAATGGAAAGCCTTTCAGCCTTCCTCGCATGAGAGCCAGGTCCTCATCATCTCTGTGCCAATAATGCCGTGGTAGTTTTTTCATTCCCTAACCGCACGTCAATAGTACTTTATCTACTCTCCTAGAGTTCAGCTTGATCATTGATATGAGGACAGCAAATGTCATGGCTCAGGGTCAGCCTGTACCAGTTAATTGTTAATGGCAGTTACCAGTTAATGGCATTGTTAATATGGTATGGAAGATTGTTGGCAGCTCCAGGTTTCTAGGCTCAACAAGCAACATTAATCTGCCACGTGATGGGTATTTCTGAAGCTGTGGAGCAAAAGAGCCAACAGCAATTTGAGAAGAACACCAAACTGCAAGCCAGTGCCCTGAATACACATTATTTCCAGGCCTCGCTGCTGTACAGGAATGTGGTCAGAATGCAGCCTCGGTAAACTGGGGGCACGTTGTTCTCCATTGATGCTGTTGGTCCACATTCTTGCTCAGTCTGGACGCAGTAGTTGCAGATGTAGCAAAACATCTTTGATTTTGACATCAAGAGAGGGCAGCATAGTGGTCAGCACAACGCATTACAGTACAAGCAACCCGGGTTCAATTCCTGCTGCTGCCTGTAAGGAGTTTGTATGTTCGCCCTGTGAACTTGTGGGTTTCCTTCCACAATCCAACGACATACCAATTGGTAGATTATTTACTCATTGTAAATTGTCCTGTGATTAGGCTAGGATTAAATCAGGGGATTGCTGGGCAGCATGGCTCAAAGGGCAGGAAGGGCCAATTCCGTGCTGTATCTCAATTAATATAATCAGTGGTAATTGTAAAGACTTGATGTGTGAAGCCGTACGATATTTGAAAAATTGCGAGGCAAGTCTTGAAAACTGGGAACAGTGCAGACGCAGGAGATCTGAAAGAGGGAGAGGGAATGCTGGAAACATAAATCAACATCTCCAGAAAGAAAAATTAAAGTTACCATTTTGGATAGAAGACCCTTTCTCAGAGTGTTTCGAGTATTTTCTGATTTAGCATGAGAAGAGAATTAAGAGTTTGAGGATTTGCTTCAGGCACATCTGAGTCAACTCCTGGTGGGCCAAGGTCACTGGGGTAGTGTTTCTGGACATGCTAATGTTGTCAGTGTGCTTTCACGACGCCGCTGCAGTGTGTGGCTGGTATTCCCGAGGATGTGCTGTGAAATGAACTCTGCTAGGTCACAACCTACTTGTGGTGCAAGAACAATTTTCATTGAGGTTGAAAAGTGGACGTGGACCACTGGTGATTAAACATCTCAACTCCTGCCTGAAGAGCAGCTTGGATCTGCTCCAGTTAGCCTACCGTCACCACAGGTCGGCAGCAGGTGCTATTTCATTGGCCCTTCACTCAACCCTGGAACATCTGGACAGAGAGGGTGTACACGTCAGGATGCTCTTCATTGACTACAGCTCAGCATTCATTACCGTCATCCCCTCAAAACTAATCAATAAGCTCTGAGACCCAGGTCTCGATACCTCCTTGATTAACTGGATCCTCGACTTCCTCGCTTGCTCACCACAGTCGGTTCGGATTGGCAGCAACATCCCTTCCACATCAGTGCTGGTGCACCACAAGGATGTGAGATTAGCCTCCTGCTCTTCTCACTTCATTCTTAGGACTGCGTGGCCAAGCACAGCTCCAGAGCCTTATTCAAGTTTGCTGACGACAGCACTGCTGTGGGCCGAAACAAAGGTGGTGATGAATCAACATATAGGAGAGCGGTTGGAAATCTGCCTGAGTGGCGCCACAACAACAACCTGTCACTCAATGTCACTCGATGCTGTCAAAGTAGGGATTTTGAACCAGCTGCAGAATTGACTACCAAGGTACAAACCATTATTCTGAAAGGTTGCCAGCATTAAGTGGTGAGTCTGGGGTTCTTGCAGCCAAGAAGGTTTAGGAGATTTGATAGAAGTGTTTAGATAGTCTTGAAGGGCCTGGGTAGTGCTAACAAGGAAAATTTGCTTCTAATCACTGAAAGACTGATACCTAGAGATTGGAATGGTGACAGTTTGAAATTTTCTCCTAGGGTAGATGCAAATTGGCCTTCTAAAGAGATGGTCAGATTCTTCATAGAGAGGTGAAATTGCAGTAATAGAAAGAAAAGGAGATGGGGAGGAAAAACAGGATTTCTTGTCAGAAATGTCCTATAATGTATAACACTGAATACTTTTCCTGATTTCCCAGATTTGTACAGTATAAAGCTACCTCTCTTGAAAAGCAGCATAAACATGAGCTGTTAACGGAGCCAGATCTCGGAGTAGTGATCGATCTCATCAATCCAGACACCTACAGGATCGATAACAATGGTAAGTCTTCTGCTTTGCTTCAACTCCGGGTATTCTCTTTTTTCCTTATTCACCATATGACTTGCCTCCATGTAAACTGATATTAAACATAGAAACATCGAAAACCTGCAGCGCAATACAGGCCCTTCGGCCCACAAAGCTGTGCCAAACATGTCCTTACCTTAGAACTATCCAGGCTTACCCAAAGCCCTCTATTTTTCTAAGCTCCATATATTAATCTAGGAGTCTCTTAAAAGACCCTGACGTTTCCGAGCGGGATGGAGAGACATAAAGTATCTACGTCCTGCCACCCTGAGATGGAATAGGGTACAGAAAAATGTTTGGGATTGGTACAGATAGAGGAATTCTTTGAAGCCATCATAGGCTCAAAGGGACAAAAGGCCTCCTCTTGTGTTTGTTTTTGAAAATATAGTATTTTGACTCTTACTAGATCCTTGCACCTACTTTATATGATAACAACCATTTGAGAAAGTGTAATCATCTACACCAAGAGTTGGAGAGAACAGTGTATCAACTTAATGTATTAGAATCAGGTTTAATCATTGGTATATATTGTGAAATTTGTCTTTGTGACAACAGCACAATGTAGTACATAATAATAGATAAAAATGTAAATTACAGTAAATAAGTAATGCAGAAATAGAAAAAGTAGTAAGATAGTGTTTATGGGTTCAATGTCCATTCACAATTATAGAGTGGAAGAGGCTATTCTTGAATTGTTGAGTGTGTGCCTTCAGGCTTCTATACCTTCTTCCTGATGCTAGCAATGAGAAGAGGGCTTGACTTGAGTGTTGGGGGATCCTTAATGATGGACTCCGCCATTTTGAGGCCTCGCTTCTTGAAGATGTCCTGAATACTACAGAGCCCTTAATGTAGCTGACTCGGTTTCTAATTCTCTGCAACTTATTTTGATCCTGTGCAGTAGCCACCACCCCCCACCCCCCACCCCATACCAGACGGCGATGCAGGCAGTTAGAATGTGCTCCAGAGCACATCTAGAAATTTGCAAGTATTTTTGGTGACGTACCAAATCTCAATCTCCAAATGAAATAGAGCCATTGTTGTGCCTTCTTTGTAGCTGCATCGATATGTTGGGTCCAGGAGAGATCCTTAGAGATATTGACACATAGGAACTTGAAATTGCTCACTCTTACCTCTACTGATCCCTTTTTGAGGACTGGTGTGTGTTCCCTCATCTTGCCCTTTCTGAAGTCCACAGTCAATTCTTTGTTCTTACTGACGTTGAGTGCAAGGGTGTTGCTGCATACCTTATTGTCAATGATCTTTCTTGTAGCTTGTAAAGAGATGTGATGTCTTCATATTCTTATTTTTTGTTGTCTTCTCTCTTTAGTCATGCTTGACATTGCAGATGAGAAATTACTCGAGGAAGAAATTCAGGCGCCGTCGAGTTCTAAAAGGTAAAGTCATTGGTTGTCTTTCTGTGATTCTTGGCCACGAGTGGTTGGTGTTGACTTGTACCTCTGGCAAAGAAGTCAGTTCTTCTGGAATTGTAGATGAGTGTGATTTGGGGTTGCTGCACAGTGCCATTCAGGGACTGAAGGCAGGAGGGTAATGTTGGGTTGGAGGATATGATTGGCTGTCTAAATCTAAATGTTAGAGGTTCTAAGAGTGATTTTTTTTTAGTAATTCCTGGTGAAAGAATCAGAATCAGGTTTAATATCACTGGCACAGTCATAAAATTTGTTAACTTTACGGCAGCAGTACAATGAAATGGTGGTTGCCGTCTGTCTGTCTCGAAGGGCAATGATAGATAGATAGATAGATACTTTATTCATCCCCATGGGGAAATTCAACTTTTTTTCCAATGTCCCATACACTTGTTGTAGCAAAACTAATTACATACAATACTTAACTCAGTAAAAAATATGATATGCATCTAAATCACTATCTCAAAAAGCATTAATAATAGCTTTTAAAAAGTTCTTAAGTCCTGGCGGTTGAATTGTAAAGCCTAATGGCATTGGGGAGTATTGACCTCTTCATCCTGTCTGAGGAGCATTGCATCGATAGTAACCTGTCGCTGAAACTGCTTCTCTGTCTCTGGATGGTGCTATGTAGAGGATGTTCAGAGTTTTCCATAATTGACCGTAGCCTACTCAGCGCCCTTCGCTCAGCTACCGATGTTAAACTCTCCAGTACTTTGCCCACGACAGAGCCCGCCTTCCTTACCAGCTTATTAAGACGTGAGGCGTCCCTCTTCTTAATGCTTCCTCCCCAACATGCCACCACAAAGAAGAGGGCGCTCTCCACAACTGACCTATAGAACATCTTCAGCATCTCACTACAGACATTGAATGACGCCAACCTTCTATGGGTGCTGATGATCATCATCACAGACCTCAGCGTGAGGTATGGAGATCCTGAGATGCCCAGTTGTCAAGGTCCCCCCTCTCGGCCTCACCAGTGTAATCCAAAGGAAAGCTTATGGCGTCTGTTTGGCACCAGCTTGGCCGCAGAAGCTGCTGGAAGGGTGTTCAATGATGTCTAGCCACCTTAGGGGGCTGTCCGGGTTTACTCCTGTAGCCTTCGTCTTTCCCGAGGCTGCCACAAGGCAGTGGGGCTATTTACCCCTAGCTGAGAATCTGGTTCATGTGCACCAGGGCGGGTCCACACACTGGTGGGCCCGCGCGCTGTATGTACAGGGGCCAGACCTTGTCCCCAGTAGTTCATCCTAAGTCTGAAAAGAGCTCGGCTTCCATGTGTTGCCAGCAGGCAGGCACTACATGAGTCTTGCTATTGGAGAGAGTTACACATTCAGCTGTCCTTTTTGCAAGACTTTTGGCCAGCGGCAGAAGGTGAAGGTGAGTGGAGCAACACCTTATATTCTGTTTAGGTAGCTTCCAACCTGATGGCATGAACATCAATTTCTCGAACTTCCTGTAATGACCCCCCCCCACATTCCCCATTCCCATTTCCCTCTCTCACCTTATCACCTCACCTGCCCATCACCTCCCTCTGGCACTCCTCCCCCTTTTCTTCCATCGCCTTCTGTCCTCTCCAATCAGAATCCCCTTTCCCCAGCTCTTTATCTCTTTCGCCAATCAACCTCAGCTTTTTACTTCACCCCTCCCCCTGTAGCAGCTTCACCCTATCATCTACCACCTTGTACTTCTTCCCTCTCCCCACCTTCTTTCTCTGACATCATCCTTTTTCTCCAGTCCTGATGAAACTCTTGGCCCAAACCATGGACTGTTTACAATCTCTGGCCTCCTCTACTGTCCAGATGAAACCACACTCAGGTGGAGGAACAACACCTTATATTCCGTTTGGGTAGCCTCCAACCTGATGGCATGAACATTGATTTCTCTAACTTCGATTAATGCCCCTCCTCCCCTTCTTACCCAATCCCTTATTTATTTATTATTATTTCTGCCCCTCTTTTTTCTTTCCTCTCTTTTTATTTCTCTCTCTGTCCCTCTCACAATCACTCCTTGCCTGCTCTCCATCTTCCTCTGGTGCTCCCCTCCCCCTTTCTTTCTCCCTAGGCCTCCCATCCCATGATTCTCCCCCTTCGCCAGCTCTGTACCCCTTTTGCCAATCAACTTTCCAGCTCTTAGCTTCACCCCTCCCGCTCCTGTCTTCTCCCTTTCATTTCGGATCTCCCTCTCCCCCTCCCACTCTCAAATCTCTTACTATCTCTTCTTTCAGTTAGTCCTGACAAAGGTCTCGGCCGGAAATGTCGACTGTATCTCTACTTCATCTATAGATGCTGCCTGGCCTGCTGAGTTCCTCCAGCATTTTGTATAGGAATGATGAAAAACAGGTTAATCACCTGGGGAGAAGCTGATATTAATGGACTGAATATATCGTTTAGGAAATTAAAATGTGCAACAGCACTGGCAAACAGTAATGTCGAATAACAATGGAAAACATCTGAAATGTTGTTCAGGAAACACAGGAAAATACTTTCTCTCAAAGGAACTAATGTATTGAGCACTGAAAATTTGGGGTAAATAGGGAAACAATTGAGGAAAAACAAAGTAGTAAAGGTATGCATTAAGCATATGGAGAGTGAAGGAATGCTTAACAAGAGAGAGAAAAGGGATTGGGAGGAAAGTTCACGTCAAAGAACCCGGAGGCAAAGAGAAACTATGAAATTAAATTATTATGTGCATAACATGCTCACTGCTGTTAATTTCATGACTTGTACTATGCCTTTGTTCCACTGCTTGGTGATCTGCAGACAACTACTACTGCTAGAAGGGTCATTATCCTGAAAAGTTAACTATTTCTTTTTCCATAGATACTGCCCGAGTGTCCCTTGCATTTCCAGTTTTACCTTCTGCTATGTATCAGCCTGGTTCCGGGTACAGGTCGATGGGACCAGACAGTTTAAAAGGTTCAGCACAGACTAGATGGGCTGAAGGGCCTGTTCCTATGCTGCACTTTTCTATGGCTCTTGTATATCTTTTTGTTTTTGCTTCCCTACAATGAACCACTTCCTGATTCATAGCTGCACTAAGTTGTTTGTGCCACTAGACATTCTGTGCTAAATTCCTTTCTCTTTCCTGCCTTTGTAATATTTTTAGTTCATCCCTGTGCCAATTTGGCGCATCAGGCGGCAACCTTGCCGCTGCTTTAGCGCTTGACTGTGTTACGCATTAGCTCGATGCTCAACCCAGCACAAGTAGAACTTGTGCACGGAGCTGGCTGGATTCGAACCTGGGAGCTGTCGCGGATGCCACTACACCACCGGCGTTTGCAGTATTTACTGGGTAGAAATTGAGACCTGAAATACTGAACTGCAATTTTACGAGACTTTTTTTCTCTCTCTGTCTCTATATCTCGTTTCAGGTCACAACAGCACGCTAAAGTGGTGCCATGGATGAGAAAGACTGAATACATTTCCACCGAGTTCAATCGCTACGGCATCTCCAATGAGAAACCTGAAGTCAAGTGAGTGAAATGTTGCTGCGCGGTTGTAACTCTTCGGTATTTGAAAGGGGTATTTAGCGTATGTGTGTGAATTTCATGCTTTGAAACAGACCCATCTTGGTATTAACTATGCGCCAAGTACAATTAAAGTACAGGTTCCCCCCACTATAGATAGATAGATAGATAGATAGATACTTTATTCATCCCCATGGGGAAATTCAACTTTTTTTCCAATGTCCCATACACTTGTTGTAGCAAAACTAATTACATACAATACTTAACTCAGTAAAAATATGATATGCATCTAAATCACTATCTCAAAAAGCATTAATAATAGCTTTTAAAAAGTTCTTAAGTCCTGGCGGTTGAATTGTAAAGCCTAATGGCATTGGGGAGTATTGACCTCTTCATCCTGTCTGAGGAGCATTGCATCGATAGTAACCTGTCGCTGAAACTGCTTCTCTGTCTCTGGATGGTGCTATGTAGAGGATGTTCAGAGTTTTCCATAATTGACCGTAGCCTACTCAGCGCCCTTCGCTCAGCTACCGATGTTAAACTCTCCAGCACTTTGCCCACGACAGAGCCCGCCTTCCTTACCAGCTTATTAAGACGTGAGGCGTCCCTCTTCTTAATGCTTCCTCCCCAACACGCCACCACAAAGAAGAGTGTTCCTATGAAACCGTTTGTAAGCCGAAACATCGTAAAGTGAAGAATCGGTTACCTTTAATTTATATGGGAAAAAATTTTGAGCGTTCCCAGACCCAAAAAAGTAACCTACCAGATAACACGAACATATAGTAAAAGCAAGAATGATATGATAAATATACAGACTATATGAAGTAGAAATATTGTATGTACGGTGTAGTTTCACTTATCAAAATCGGGAAGACAGCGAGGTGAAATCGCTTTGGAGAAAAAAAAAATCAGCATGTACACGCATGCGCACACAACTGCCCGCACAAGGCTTCACGGTCATGGTAGTCTTTCTCGGGGGTAAACACATATATAAAGAGGGCATCTTTTTTTCGTGAAAGCGAAAATCCTCTTTGGTTAGCGAAATCAGGTACTAATGTAGGTCTTTTGTAACAGCGAGCTGTCGTAAAGCGAACATTCGAAAAACGGGGGCCACCTGTAATCTAAAAATAGCGATGGTTAGCACTAATTGTGCTCTTGGAAAGTGGAAAGACTAGCTTGAGATTCCCAGTTCAGCAGCACCCATGTGAAAGCCAGATCCTCTGTTCTGTTCTCCAACCAGAACTGGAAAAGTTGCCAAACCCAGTTTTGAAGGCCTGGAGATCACTGGGGCCCTAAACAAGTTCTACAGAGCACATTGAGGACCAAGAGATGGGGCAGTGACATAGCCTTCCTTGACACTTGTCTACAATATTTGCCTCTGTTGAGGACTCTGTCCACAATGATATATCCCAGACCAGTGCAGATTATAATTTTGATGAAACTATTATATTTGTGAAATGGTGGATTCAGGCATTCTGAAGTTCTGATACACGTGATTTATCATATGAATTTAGCACGTCTAGTTACTGTTTTGGTGCTTATGTTGGATGCTGTTTTCTGCATTGTCCCAAATCTGACTGGTATATCATCTTTTTATTCTTACAATCCAGGATTGGTGTATCTGTTAAACAACAGTTTACAGAGGAGGAGATTTATAAGGATCGTGACAGTCAGATAGCAGCAATTGAAAAGACCTTCATGGATGCAAATAAAGAGGTAGGGGAAAATATTCAGATCTGCTCCACTGCAGAGAAGAATGAGAGAGAATACTGGACACCCCACCTGTGATGGGGTTTTAAAACCTCCATCATATCTTAATGAGCTTTACCAACCTATATCCTGATTCCTTCCCTACATAATGGTATACCATTTAATACCTCCCTCCAAAGCCCATATCCTATTGTAGCCTATTTGGTCCAGTCTTTACATTAAAAGCAAATTCCCCCCTCCCTCTCCCCTCTTATTCAATTCTCCACTCTGACATCTTACCTCTTCTCACCTGCCCTAGGTTCCCCTCCTCCTTCCCTCTCTTCTGTGGTCCACTCCTCTCCTATCAGGTTCCTTCCTCTCCAACCTTTGACCTTTCCCATGTATGTGGCTTCACCTATCACCTTCTAGCTGGCCTCCTTCCTCTCCCCTCCACCTTTTTATTCTGGTGTTCTCCCCCTTCCCTCTTAGTCCCGAGGAAGGGTCTCGGCCCAAAGCGTCGACTGTTTATTCACTTCCATAGATGCCGCCTGACCTGCTGAGTTCTTCCAGCATTTTGTGTGTGTTGTTCTGGATTTCCAGCATCTGCAGACTTCCTTGTGTTTATGATTTGTTCAATCTTGCTTGTCAGGAGTGATGATAAGACTGGACCAAATGGGTGATGGTGAGATGTTGGTATTGGTTTCTTATTATTATTGTTGTGTGTAATGAGAAACAGTGAGAAGCTTTTGTTATGCATGTTATCCAGACAGATCATGCCACGCCAGGATAATCAAAAGAAAATTAGATTGAGATGCTCGTGTTGCAGTTGCAGGTGTTTGGCAGGTGGATAAATAAAGTGCAAGGGCCACGCTGAAGTGGATTGAAGGTCAAGTTCAATAGTTAGCCCTTAGTGTATGAGATGTGCATTCAGAAGGATTCAAAGTACATTTATTATCAAAGGACGTATACAGCATGCAACCCTGAGATTCGTCTTCCCGCAATCGGCCACGAAACCAGCAAATCGCACATACGGCAAAAACAAAGGTGAGCAAAGACACAGAATATAAAACAAAGAAAATCAAGAGACATATTTCAGTTCAGTTCAGTGTTCCTTATCCGGTTCAAAATTGCCCAAACTAAAACCAAAAAAAAAAGGAGCGACCAGAAAATCTAGAAACACGTCATGACGTGCATTAGAATCCACAATCTACAAACCACGTCCATTGAACTTTGCTCCGGTGCAATCATCCGACAGCATCACAGGAGGGAGGGATCATTCAAACACAAGGACCTTCCTCGGGAGCAGTGAGCGAGAGGGAGAGAAAGACCGTCACACGCAGGTACCTTCCTCCAGCGGCAGCCAGTGACAGGCTGGTAGACGGCACTGAACGCTCGCTCGCCCTCTGCACTTGCCTCAACGATTTCTGTCTTCTTTGGTGAGAGATGGAGTTGATCATGGGTTCCTGGCCTTCAAGCCACACACTTTGCTCGCAGCCTCGTGAAACCCTCTCGGGAGACAGCAAAGCGCCAGATCGCCCGGTCAGACTGAAAACACACTGACAGTGTCCAACCGTAGCAGAACCAAATTTGAAATAAAAGGAAGACGCAAAAAGTGAAAAGAGTAGCTTCATAAATGGTCTTGAGGATGTCGCCCTTAGCACTGTTCACTGGTACCATCCGCTTCAAAAAAATGGGTCTGATAGATTCAGTGTCTCTGACAGCAGGGACAGAGTTACGGTGGAGGATATTTTCAGACTGCCCTGGTTAAGTTTATGTGCTGTAAGACAGGGAGAACTTTGGGTGTTAAAGGCCATAGATGGTCTTGACAGTACAGAAGCACATGTCGTGGACATAAGTGGGCTGTTGAGCCCTCTGTGCTCTTTCTGATCACAATCTGTCATCACAAGTGTTCTGTTGATGTTGTGCATTTGTCCTTTTCTGAGAAAGTCAAGACTCTCTTCACTGATGCTAATTATGGTGGAATTTCAAGGTGGTCTATAACTGCAGAACTCCCGTCCACAGCAGCTGCAGAGATCCAGCAGTGTCCATATCCAAACTAGCACCTAATTCCTAAATGTATGTCCAAAAAATATTATTGCTGGTCAAAATTAACATCCTTGGCCTGTCACAAGCAAGAAGATCTGCAGGCGCTGGAAATCAAAGCAACACACACACAATGCTGCAGGAACTCAGCAGGCCAGGCAGCATCTGTGGGGAAAAAGTAAACAGTTGATGTTTCAGGCTGAGATCCCCTCATCAGGAGTGGGGGGGGGTGGGGAGGGAAGAAATCAGCGCAAGAAGGTGGAGGGAGGGGAGGAAGAAGTACAAGGTAGTAGGTGATAGGTGAAATTGGGAGAGGGGGAGGGGTGAATGATTCCCCCTCCCATCCCTTTTTTTTTAAGAGGTGTTATCAAAACAAATTACCATCTTGCGGCAGGAAAGGAACCTTAGGTCAACAATACGCAGTGAAGCCATCATCTCTTGCCATTCCAATTTCAATTTACTGCTCCCTTCCCCCTCAGTAGAGCATAGAACAGTACAGCACAGAAACAGGCCTTCTGGTCCAAGATGTGTGTGCTGACAACGATGGCATTTTAGTTTAATCCCACCTGTATCATGGCCTGTATTCCTCCGTTCCCTTCCTGTTCGTGCGCCTGTCTAAATGTATCTATTTTATCCATAGGGTGTTCCAGGTACGTACATACCTACTATTCTCTGTGTTTTTAATAAAGACGGGTTATAAGAATGCTTTGCAGTACTAGTTTTTTTTGCCCTTAACGCCAAGTGGAGTCATCAGGACGCCCTCATGATGGCGTTTTTACAAGGCCGAGTTGCCAGTTCGACGCTCAACCCAGCACGGATGGAAAGCGTGCAAGGGAGGCAGCTGGATTTGAACTCGGGAGCCTTCGCTCTGAAGTCCGGTGCTGATGCCACTACGCCACTGGCCGGCTTTTGCAGTACTCGTGACCCGTTTCAATTGCCACCGCTGACTGTTCTCCTCATGACCGCGTGGGTTTCCTCCTGGTAATCCGGTTTCCACCCACAGTTCAAAGATGTATCAATTGGCAGGTTAATTGGTCATTGTAAATTGTTCCATGATTAGGCAAGGATTAAATTGGGGGATGGCTAGGCAATGCAGTTTGAAGGGCTAGAGGAGCCTTTTCTGCACTGTATCTCAATAAATAAATAGTTATAAATCTCCTTTAACTTTAAACTCCCCCCACCCCCACACTCACCTTGAATCTATGCCCTCTAATATGCAGGGGTTCCCAAACTTTTGTGTGCGCTGGACTCCTACCATTAACTGAGGGGTCCGTGGACCCCCTGATTTTAATGTTTCCGCGATGGCAGTAAGAAAGAGTCTTATCTACCCAGGCAGTGCCTTTTATAGTTTTCTATACTTCCGTTGAGTCACCTCTCAGCTTCCTGTGCTCCAGAAAAACCGTTCCAACTTCTCCTTGAGGCTAAACATAATTGAAGTTTGGCTAACCTCTTCTGTTCCTGTGCGATGGTTTTTATGATTCGGTGTCTCGCTCTGTTCCCTAGGTCACTCATCATTACAGTAAACCTCGGGTTGTCCCTGTGGAAGTTATGCCTGTGTTTCCTGATTTTAAGGTAAGACCTGTGGATATACTTCCTTACAGATGATGTGTGGCCTCCAGACGTGATTCTCTCCCAGTGAGGTGGGAATTTGTGACCTTGTGCACTTGACTGGAGCAGAGGCTTGTGGCTGAGAGCCAGAATGGAGAGGAGATGCTTGCTGAGTGCCAGGGTGCAAATCCAGTGATGAGTAAAAATATCTCTCAACAGGATCATCATAATGTTCAAGGTTCAAAATTGTTTTGTGTTATTTCCTGTACACAAGTGTAAGGAGAACGAAATAATTGTTGCTCAGTATCTGATGCAGCACAAAAAAACACACCAAAGATAAAGAACACAATAAAAATAATAAATTACACAATAAATATAACAAGATAAATATACATTGATTGACAATCTCTGAAGAGTATTGATAACAGCTGGGGTCACCCGTCTTGTAAAGACACTGCCCAAAAGGCGGTACTGGCAAAAATGTCAAAAGATTTGCCAAGAACAATCATGGTAAAGACCACGATCGCCTAAGTCATACTACACGGCACAAAAATGAATGAATGTGATGTGGTCACAGTTACGCATTGCCAGCAAACCTTGCTTTATTTCAGATTATTAGGAATGATTTCAAAACTCAGTTAACCTTCTTTCTGTAGATGTGGATAAACCCATGCGCGCAAGTCATATTCGACTCTGACCCAGCACCCAAAGACGTCACTGGCTCAGGGGCCGTGGAGATGATGTCCCAAGCTATGATCAGGTGAGCCAAGCTGCTGGTGCGATGAAGGTGTTGGAAGCTTCTGGGGTTAATGGCTACAAATCACCCAAATTCTAGAATTAATTCTTGAATTTGTCATTAAAACTGACAAATAATTTGTCAGGCCAATGATACAATTGCATTAGTTCTCAGTGGGGCTACTGCACAGGAAAATGAGAGACTGGAGATGTCAGAATCTGCAACAAGAAAACACAGGAGAACTAAGTTATTTAGTATTTACAGTGGCAAGAGGTGCAAGATGATGTGTCTGGTTGAGACCCTGCATCAGGATTCGTGGCCCTAGTAGTATTAAACAAATACTGAGGCAAGACAAGTGCGGGTGCGGGATAGAGGAAAGGAGAGCAGGAGAGATCTCTGATAGTGTGGAAGGCATGAGGAGTTAAGTGCCGATGTCGGCAGCAGGGGATGAAAACAGGACCAGTCCAAAAACTAAAGATGAGGTGCAAATGATCACAGAAGGATTACCAGGATTAGAAATCGGAGCAGAGGTTTCAAATCAAAATCAGAATAAGATTTAATATCACTGGTATATGTCACAAAACTTGTTAACTTTACGGCGGCAGTATAATGAAATACAGGATAAATAAAAACAACTGATTGACATTCAGCTCTCCTTTTTGCAGGACTGCTAGCCAGTGGTGGAAGTTGAAAGTTAGAGTGACAAGGATGACACACTACACTTGACGCATTACAACAACCATTTTGACACCAATGCAATGAAATACATTGATAAATAAATAGAGAGGAAAAACAACTGAGTTACATTAAGTGGGAGGTAGTGTTCATGGGTTCAATGCCCATTCAGAAATCAGATGGCAGAGGGGAAGAAGCTGTTCCTAAATCACTGAGTGTATGCCTTCAGGCTTCTGTAGCTCCTTCCTGACAATAACAGTGTGAAGATGGCATGTCCTGGGTGGTGGGGGATACTTAATGATGGACAGCACCGTCTTGAGGCACCACCCCTTGAAGATGTCTTAGATACTACAGAGGCTGGTACCCACGATGAATTTTACAAGTTGCTGCAACTTATTTCAATCTTGTGCAGTAGCCCCTACCATACCAGACGGTGATGCAGCTAGTCAGAATGCTCTCCACGGTACATTTATAGAAGTATTAGTTGACAAACCAAATCTCCTCAAGCTCCAAATGAAATATAGCCGCTGTCTTTCCTTCTTTATAGCTATATCGATATGTTGCATCCAGGTTAGGTCCTTGGAGATATTGACACTCAGGAGCTTGAAATTGCTCACTCTCCATTTCTGATCCTTTTTTTGAGGACTGGTGTGTGTTCCCTTGTCTCACCCTTCTTTGAAGTCCATGATCAGTTCTTAGGTCTTACTGACATTGAATACAATGTTGTTGAATGCAATGAAACTGTTAAACACTTATGATGTTAAATCTTGGAAGTCCAAGATGGGGATTCATTCTAAAATGACCATTTCTTTCCTCTCAGAGGCATGATGGATGAGGAAGGAAACCAGTTTGTTGCTTACTTCCTACCCAGTGAAGAAACCACAAGGAAACGGAAGCGAGACAGCGAGGAATGTATTGATTACATGCCTGACGATATGTAAGTTCCCAATTAGTTCAGCATGCCAGAATTCGGAGTAAAGCCTCATATCTGACTGTGCAATAAATTCTGAAAATGAATACGCGGGAGAGATGGGGCTAGCCATAATCAGAAGGCTTTAGCACAACTGTTTAAAGTGTTCCCAGCATGGTCCATCACTGAGTAGATAGAGAGTAATGTTCCATTCGCATAGTTCCGGCCAACCTGCCAAAGTAGGCCACAAGTAGCGCAGTGGTCAGCCCAACACTTTTGAGTACAGGTGACCTGGGTTTAATTCCTGCCATTGCCTGTAAGGAGTGTGTATGTTCTCCACGTGAAGCTTGGGTTTCCTCAGGTGCTGCAGTTTCTTCCCACAGTCCAAAGACACATCAGTTGGTAGGTTAATTGGTCATTGTAAATTGTCACGTGATTAGTCTAGGATTGAATCAGGGATTACTGGGCAGTATGGCTCGAAGGGCTGGAAGGGCCTATTCCACACTATATCCAATCAATCAATAATTTATCAGTAAAGTAATGGGCATGGTTTTGAAATTTAAGCGCATTGCTGTACAAGTGATTGGATGCTGAATATGAGACGGCGCTGAATCCTACTCACTGTATGTGCTTACCCGGTTTTATGTCCAAGGACCAACGAATTTCTTTTTTCAGATATGAATACAAAATATCTCGAGAATATAATTGGAACGTGAAGAACAAAGCCAGCAAAGGATATGAGGAAAACTATTTTTTCATTTTCCGTGATGGAGATGGCGTCTACTACAACGAGCTGGAGACCAGGTGGGCACAGTGTTAGCTTATCAAGGGTTTTAGTGGGAAACTCCTTAGAGTTTAATTAATTTACCCCATGCCTTCTTTTCACCTGTACCTCTTTAAAACCCCCTCTTTTCACCTGTACTTCCTTAAAACCCCCAAATAGTAACTGGTTCACTCATTTCTCAAGCAGATTTAAATTATGTAGATTCTTGTCTCTGGCAATTTTATCCTGTGTCCTAAATTATTCTCTTGCTCCGACAGCTAATTATTTCATTTCCACAGCCATTATTTCCTCTAATATGTAAAATGAGGCCTCCATCGGTCAGGGTCGATCATGGATGTTGAGCCCTAGCTGTCCTAGCCTGGGCAGCACAATATGGAGAGCAAGCTGTTGCCCATGTAGCAACGCACCCCCCCCCCTCCCCCGCATCTGAATGGCAGAGAATGATACAGTTTGGCACCAGCAATGTGGCAGGAGTTGCCAGCCAGTGTTGAACTCAATGTAGGACTGCCTTGGGTACTCCAACTCTGGATTTTTCCCTCAGCATATACTCCCAAGGCTTTCCACATGAGTGGGTATAGCCGCAAGGCAGCAGAGGTTTGAGATCAGAGTTCTAGATGAGCTGCCAAGCCTCATCTGCCCAAAGTGACTGGCTTTAAGGCACCATTAATGCGCCTTTGCCCCTTTTCCTGTCAGTAGAAAAAGCTCTGCCAAGCTAAGTAGCCGCACATGAAGGCCAGGAGCTGGACTTGGTTGTCAGAGGCTATTTGAGGTGCACGTTTATAACAACCTTAAGGAACCGCAGTATACAGAAGGCTACTGAGAAAAAGGCTAGCGATACTGTGAATGATCTCACACTCTCTGCTCAAGGACTGTTCGTCCCACTTTCATCAGGGTGATGGCTTTGTAGCATCCATGCCAGGACCATCAGACTCAAAAACAGTTACTTTCAGCATGCAGTAAGGCTGATCAACACATTCACCCACTAACACAGCCTACCACACTCACAACCACCAATACTTTATCATTTCCTGTCAGTCATCTTGTGTATAGAAACTCCAGTGCCTAGAATCACTTTATGTACATACATCAATCTCTATGTACATAAGATATCAGTTATTTAATTTAATGTGTATTTTTTATTACTTTCTGCTGCATCAGACCTGAAATAACAATTACTTTGTTCTTCTTTACACTATGTGCTGGAAATGATATTAAACAATCTTGAATCTTGACCTGCAGCCCCTCTAATATTACTGGCTGTAAAGTATTGACCTTAAGTACTGCTATCCACTCTTCTATTTAATTCTTACCCCCTGGCGTTTGCTAAATGATCTACCTCTTTTTGTGTCATAGAGTCACAGAAAAGTACAGCACGAAAACAGGCCCTTTGGCCCATCTAGTCCATACTGAGCCATTTGAGCTGCCTACTCCCATTGACCTGCACTGGCACCATAGCCCTCCTTACCCCAATCATCCACGTACCTATCCAAACTTCTCTTAAATGGTGAAATCAAGCTCACGTGCACCACATGTGCTGGCGGCTTGTTCCACGCTCTCACAACCCTTTGAGTGAAGAAGTTTCCCCTCATGTTCCCCTTAAACTTTTCACCTTTCACCCTTAACCCATGACCTCTTGTTATTGTCCCACCCAACTTCAGTGGAAAAAGCCTGCTTGCATTTACCCTAGCTATACCCTCCATAATTTTGTATACCTCTATCAAATCTCTTCTCAATCTTCTACATTCCAAGGAATCAAGTCCTAACCTAATCTTTCCACACACCTCAGATCCTTCAGACTCGGAAACATCTTTGTAAATATTCTCTGTACTCTTTCAACCTTATTTACGTCTTTCCTGTAGGTAGGTGACCAAAATTGCACACAATACTCCAAATTAGGCCTCACCAACATTTTATACAACTTCAACATAACATCTCATCTCCTGTACTTTGATTTATGAAGGCCAAGTGCCAAAAGTTTTGTGTGATTCCACTCAAACCTGTCACACCGTTGGCTGCAGATCTTCGCTTCCATCATCCATTGTTGCCATCTGCTCCTCACTGAAGCGGCAGAGCGTGGTTTTCTGTGCTAAAGGGCATTGTTAATATAAGTTACTATCGCGATCCTGATAGCCGCAGCTTCCAGATAACTGACTGCATCGTCCATCTTCACAGAGTGCGTTTGAGCAAGCGCCGCGCAAAGGGTGGTCATGGCGTTCAGTCCAACACCAACGCAGTGCTTGTGGTGAAGCACAGAGAAATGAACGAGAAAGAATTGGAGGCTCAGGTAGGTGAAACTGCTCTTAATTCACCGGCTGAGTTACCAAGCAGTTCAACATTTCTGAAGTACTGTTACTTTTCTGCGTACTAAAATATACATTAAACATATTGCATGTTTCTATTTTTACTACAATAAAACCTTAGGGCATTTGGTCCATTGAGTCTGCTCCACCATTTCATCATGTCTGATACAATTCTCCTCTCAGCCCCAACCTCCTGCCTTCTCATCGTATCCCTTCATGCCCTGACCAATCAACCTCTGACTTAAATATACATAAAGACTTGGTCTTTACAGCTGCCTGTGGCAAAGAATTCCACAGATTCACCACTCTCTGGCTAAAGAAATTCTTCCTCATCTCTGTTCTAAAAGGGCGTCGCTCTATTCTGAGGCTGTTTCCTCTGGTCCTAGACTCCCCCACAATAGGAAACATCCTCTCCACATCCACTCTATCAAGGCCTTTCACCATTCGATAGGTTTCAGTGAGGTCACCCCTCATTCTTGTGAATATCGGTCCAGAGTCATCAAACGCTCTTCATATGACAAGCTATTCAATCCTGGAATCATCTTTGTGAACCTCCTCTGAGCCCTCTTCAGTTTCAGCACATCCTTTCTAAGATAAGGGGCCCAAAATGGCTCAAGTATTCCAAGTGAAGCCTCACCAGTGCTTTATAAAGTCTGAACGTAACACCCTTGCGTTTATATTCTAGTCCTCTTGAAATGCATTTGCCTTTCTCACTGCAGACTCAACCTGCAAATTAACTTTTGGGGAATCCTGCACAAGGACTCCCGAGTCCCTTTGCACCTCAGTTTTTTTGTATTTTCACACACACACATATATACGTGTGTGTGTGTAATATGTATGTATGTGCATATATGAAATTACATGTAGATTACCATGCTTTCCCACATTATTGTTGAGTCAGAGAGAGGCAGAGTACAGAATTAGGCCCTTTGGCCTATCAAGTCCATGCTGGCCAGTGTCATGTACCATTCAGCTGGGGTCTCTAATATACAGTTACAGACAACAAACTCTGACTGGATCAAATGATAGGCACATTTAATACCTGCAAAGGAATGTCTACCTCCATACTTTTAAGACGTTAGTAGCTTCAATCACACAGCTCAAAATAAATCATTTTTGTATGTTTATTGAGTCCAGTAATTCGTCAACTTCATGCCTTTTGAGGCCGTTCCATCTCTTAATTGATTTCCTTTCTTATCTGCACCCGTCTTCCATTTGCCTTTAATTCATCTATGTTTTTTGAGACTTCCCCTTCCACGCAGCCCCCCCGCCCCACAACAGCTATGTCCTGTTTTACTCTGTTGTCAAAATACTCCCTGCCATAAACACACCCTGCTATAAATCACACTGTCTTCTTGCAAGCCTTCCAAACCAACAAACCAGCAAAGCTCTCCAGAACACATAGATTCCATCTTGTCAGTGTGGTTTACAGAAGTTGTAAATTCATAATGACCTCAGGGTTACAGATGTATTTCCACACAATCAACCACCCATTTACAGTAATCCTATTTATTCCAGATTTTTAACCAGCTTCTGTTTTATTATTACTGACATATAGGGTGCCCAAGACTTTTGCACAGCTCTGTAGCAATTTTATGTATTGCTGCAAAAAAAAATACTAATAACCTATGTGAGTGATGATAAACCTGATTCTGATCTGGGTCTCTATTGTGGACTGAGAGTGGGAAGAGGGGAATCATGGTTGGGAAAGGGAGAAGCGAGGGAGCGGGAAGCACCAGAGAGAGATACTGTAACGATCAATAAACCAATTGTCCCACCCACGCCAACTCCCACCCCAGCACTCCTTCTCTGCCACCTGTCCCACACCCCTACCGCGGTGCTTCACCCTCGCCGTTCCCAACATCTTTTGCTCCCACCAAATGTGTAAACTCTCTGCTCCGCGTTGACAAATACAGTACTGTGCAAAAGTCTGTAGCAATATATATGTGCCTAAGACTTTTGCAGTTCTTTGTCATAAAATTTGCTTATTTTGTGGAAGTAAAACAATGCAACCACAAGAAGTTACTATACAATACTGTTTTTAAAAATTCTAAATACTTCAAAAGAAGAATAGCGAAGTAGTGTTCGGAAATCTGGTGGCAGAGGGGTAGAAGATAAGAATCTAAAGTTTCAGTGTGGATCTTCAGGCTCTGTAATTCCTCCCTGATGGGGTAACGAGAAAAGGGCGAGTCCCGACATTGAAGGTCCTGAATGATGGAGGCCACCTTCTGGAGGCACTGCCTTTTAAAGATATTGTCAATGATCGAGAGGCTTTGTCCCTGATGGAATTGACTGAGTCTACAACACTCTGCAGCCTGTGTATTGGAATCCTCCATATCAAGTGGTGATGCAGCCAGTCTCAGCATCCTCTTATCAACTCCCCTTCTTACCCCACCCCTGATATATTTAGTTTTTTTTCTCTCTCTGCCCATCACTCTGTCTGTTCTTCATCTCCCTCCGGTGCTTCCCCCCCCTTTCTCCCTAGGTCTCCCATCCCATGATCCTTTCCCTTCTCTAGCTCAGTATCCCTTTTGCCAATCACCTTTCCAGCTCTCAGCTGCACCCCACCCCCTCCGGTCTTCTCCTATCATTTCACATAAGTATAGTGTGGTTTATTGTAAATCTCCTTTGTAATATATCAACCTGGTAAACCTTTTCTGCATTCCTTTCATTGCAAATATATCCTTGTTTAGCTCAGGATTTCAGACAGTACTCCAGGTGCATTATCACTTGGACTTTGCAATATTCCTGCAGTTCAAGTGACCTTACTCCTTTTCAAAAGCCTCTCTTGTTATGCACTTCTAAACCTTGATATTTGCCTTTTGTACTGTGTTGCTACAAAGATGAATTCCCCATCTATCTGCTATCAATATCTATTATCTGCTATAATTCAATAAGTGGTGGAAAGCCCAGCAGAATGCACTAGTAAACTCTAAAAGTTACGTCAACCATCTGATAAATTGGGTATAAAAAGGGATTCTTAACCTTTTATATGCTATTGACTCCTTCGGCAGTCCAGTGAAGCCTGTGACCCCCTTCTCAGAATACGTATTTAAACAAAATACATAGGATTACAACATTTAACAATTATATTGAAATAGTTATCAAAATATATTAAAATATCATTTGTGATGCCATTTTCTACGTACTGATCAACATGCAATTGTAGATAGGCGATAATGGAGAGAAAATAGATGTCTGGGTCACAAATGTACGAACACACAACTTCGCCTTTTGGTGACTGAATGACTACTAGGCGTAGGGCTGCCCAATAGTTGGTCTGTTACTTCGCACGAGCATCTGCAGACAGGAAGACTGTGATCACATTCGATGGATAGGTACTTCATTGGTCCCGAAGGGAATTACGGTGTCACAGGAGCATTACAAATGCACAGATATACAAATATTAGAAGAGAAGTAAAGGAAGAATAAAAAAAATAAGTTACCTTCAAAATAAGATGTACAAGATTTCCAAGTTTACACTGATAAGCTAGTAGTGCAAGAATTACTGCAGTATTATACAGTAATGGGAGCACATTCACACCGTCCAGATAAGAACTGATGGTAGTCTGGTAGCACAGGGTGTCCGCGATGGCAGGATGTGGTAAACGGAGCTGAACAGCCTTTAAACGGCACTCTGGTAATCAGAGATTAACAGCAGCCTAAGCTATAGGTTGACTCATTATAGAGTATAATGGCTGAGTGTAATAATTACCTCATATAGCACTCTTGAGTAGTGCAGTTGTCTAAGTCTATTACTGAAAATGCTCCTCTGTTCAGCCAAGGTGGCAGGCCGAGAAACTTTGTCCAGATTTGGCAGGATTTTCTGAAGGGCCCTTTTGTTCTTCCACAGACTCCAGTATGTCCAGTTTGACTCCTATAACAGAGCCAGCCTTTCTAAGTTCGATCTAGTGGCGTGTCCAATAAGTAAAATCATTTCCAAGTAGTGATGAGCATAAACGATGTTTTAAGATCGTTGTTTGTAGCAACTGTAATGTGATATGAAAATATCTGTAATTTCTATTCAAGATTCAAGTACAGTTATTATCAAATAATGTATAAATCATACAACATTGAGATTTGCTTGTTACACAACTCTGCCAGTTTGATCTGGCCCATGCCTTCGTTAGCCAGGTCCAAGATTTGCCTTTATTGGGATCCTCCTCCTCCTTAAACATATTTTATGGTTATGAATATGCTAAAATAATGGTGTTATGACTTATGTTTGGTGTGGGGGATTGTAAGGAATGAGTGGTCAGATGTGGGGATGTCCAGAAAGGGCTTGTGGGGATGTGGGAGGCAACATTAGGATTAGGGTTAGGGTGTAATTATGTGGGCAGTGGGAAAAGTAACCCTCTTCTTTGATCTCACAACATAAAATTCAGTGCCACCTGACCTTGAATTAGTGACAAAGTCACAGGTACTGCTAATACTGCTGTGGTTTGTTGCCTTTATTCATCATTGTTGAATTTCAGTTGGAGATTAGCGAACATAAAGATATAAGTTTTGTCTCATCCAAGTTCATGGACCCCATGGAATCTTATCCACTGATCCCAGGTTAAGAAACCCTGGTTTAAAATATCAACAATTGAAGGGCAAGATATTTCCAAATCAGGATAGTGTGCAGTTTACAGGGGAACCTCAAGGTTGCCATTTTTTTCCACACACCTTTACGTACATTGAATTCCGATCGTAGCTGCTGCAATAGTCAGGGTACAGGTGAAAAGGTAAAGGGCTGTGAGGAATCCTTATAACCCAGAATCCGAGAAATATCCGCCTGAATATTTTTTTTTACTCTACAGGAAGCCAGGCGCGCTCAGCTGGAGAATCATGAGCCTGAGGATGAGGAAGAACTGGAACCAGGGAAAGACATTGTGGGATCAGGTGATGTTTTTTTGGCCAGATGGACTGACTTCAACTTACTGAGTTCATTTGCAGTGACCTGGCACAGATCTCTGACTCATTACAACAAAAGCCCTAAGTCTATCCTCCTTTGTCTCCTCGGCCCCTCGTTGTCAGGAAAAATTTTGGCATTTCATGGTCCTTTTAGTTGCATGGTGCATCTCTAAATGTTGTTTGAAAGTACCAATTGATATTGACTGCCCTGGTTTAACTGGCGAAGACACTGCCTTTACTCATTGGAACTCATCGGACTGTTCACATTAACAATGCTGTCCTAACACTTGGTCTGTCTTCTGCTTGCACTGTTGATGTGGGCTGCTGCTGGAATACAGCAAGGAAACGGGGCCCTTCTGCCTATCGACTGTGTGGCCCAGTGCGTTTGTCCCATCTCTCGGTGTTTGGCCCGTAGCCCTCTAAAACTCTCCTGTCTACGTACATATAAGACCCATAAGATGCAGGATTGGTCCATTTGGCCCATTGAGTCTGCTCCGCCATTTCATTATGGCTGATCCAGTTTTCCTCTCAGCCCCAATCTCCTGCCTTCTCACCATATCCCTTCATGCCCTGACCAATCAAGAAGCTATCAACCTCTGTTTAAATATACATAAAAATTTGGCCTCCACAGCTGCCGTGGTAAAGAATTCCACAAATTCACCACTCTCTGGCTAAAGAAATTCCTCCTCACCTCCATTCTAAGTGGACGCCCCTCTATTCTGAGGCTGTGTCCTCTGTTCTTAGATTCTCCCACCATAGGAAACATCCTCTCTAAGGCCTTTCACCATTCAATAGGTTTCAATGAGATCACACCTCATTCTTCTGAATTGCAGTGAGTACAGGCCCAGCGCCACCAAATGCTCCTCATATGATAAGCCATTCAATCCTAGAATCATTTTTGTAAATCTCCTTAGAACCCTCTCCAGTTTCAGCACATCCTTTCTAATCCTTTTGCGTGAAGAAGCTGCCCCTGATATCCCTTATAAATCTTCAACTTCTTTTAGTTTTTAGGACCCCCTTCCTGGGAAAAGAACGAGGTGCTTTCTTCTTGTCTATGCCCCTCATGATCTTGTATACCTCTCTCAATTCACCACACAATCTCATATTCCAGGGAATAAGCTCCTGATCTATGCAATCTCTCCTTGTTACTCAAACCCCCAAGTTCAGGAACCACACTGCGAAATCTTTTCTACATTCTTTCTAGTTTAATAATATCTTCCATAAACCAGGGTGACCAAAACTGTACACAGTAATCCGAAGGAGCCTCACCAACGTCTAGATAAACTGTCCAGCTTCTGTACTCAATGTTCAGACTGATGAAAGCCCAAACACCTTATTCACCTGTCTGACCGCTTGTGGCACCGCTTTCAGTGGGCCACTTGCAGTCCTAGCTAGGTCCCTCTTTTCCATAACACTCCTTACGGCCCTACCATTCACTGTACCAGTTCTACTCTGGTTTGATCTCCCAAGATGCAGTACCTCACATTTAACTGCATTGAAACCCATTTTCCAACTTAATCAAGCAACACACACAAAATGCTGGTGGAACGCAGCAGGCCAGGCAGTATCTATAGGGAGAAGCGCTGTCGACGTTTTGGGCCGAGACCCTTCGTCAGGACATACTGACACAAAAATCCATATATAAAGCCCAAGACCCTGAGCGACACGGCCCGTGAAATGATGCAGTTCTTCCTGGCAGTCCAGCCTGCCATTCCACTGATCAAACACTGGGGGGCAGCACATCCTGTCACTGTTGACATCATGGGACAAAGGGCCTTTTTATTTGCTGTACTGCTCTCTATTCTGATTTATGAATGGATTATCGGTCCTCAGTGTGGGAAGGAGTGGGGTAGGGTTAGAGCCCACCAACATGAGAAAATCTGTAGATGCTGGAAATCCAAAACAACACACAAACATAATATACTGGAGGAACTCAGCAGGTCAGGCAGCCTCTATGGGAATGAATAGGTGGTCAACATTTGAGGCCGAGATGTTCATCAGGACTGGAAAAAATGAGGTCAGAGTAAGAAGGTGAGGGGAGCAAAGGTGTTAGGTGATGGGTGAAACTGGCAGAAGGGGTGAAGTAAATAGCTGGGAAGTTGATTGGTAAAAGAGATAAAGGACTGGAGATGGGGAAGTCTGATTGGACAGGGTAGAAGTCCATGGAAAAAAGGGAAGGAGGAGGAGCTTCAGAGGGAGACGATGGGCAGGTAAGGAGATAGGTGAGAGAAAGAAATGGGAATGAGGAATGGTGAAGGAAAAGAGGGGGGTGCAATTATTGAAAGTTTTGAGAAATTGATGTTCATGCTATCAGGTCGGAGGCCACCCAAATGGAATATAAGGTGTTGCTCCTCCTACCTGAATGTGACCTCATCACAGCAGTAGAGGCGACCATGAACTGACGTGCTGGAGTGGGAATGGAAAGTGGAATTGAAATGGGTAGCCACTGGGAGATCCCACCATTTGAGGCCAGGTGGAATGAAGGTTCTGGGCAAAGAGACCTCCCAGTCAGAGGCCCTTGCCTAACATGCCTGCTTCTTTTCGCTAGATGACGAAAAGGACAAAGAGAGTGGCAGCGAGAAGGCTGCCAGTGGGGATGAACGCGCAGCGAGTGAAAGCGAGCGGGAAGAAGAGGAAAAAGCCAGCAGCAGGAGCGGGAGCGAAGGGGAGAGCGACAGCGGGGACGAGCGGCAGGCTCGCGCGGCCCGCGACAAGGAGGAGATCTTCGGCAGCGACGACGACAGCGGGGACGAGGATCAGCCGGACGAGAGCGGCCGCGAGGGCAGCGGCAGCGACGACGAGCAGCAGAGCGAGGAGGAAGAGCGGCGGAGCAGGAGTGCGTCTAACAGCGGCAGCGAGCACTCGGATAATGACAGCCACCACCCCGCGCAGAGTGGCAGTGAGCAGGGCACAGAATCGAGTGAGAATGAGGAAAGTGGCAGCGAGAGTGACTGAAGAGCTTGGCCCTCACATGCCTGGTGGCAACATTGTCCAATGGACAGGGCCGTGGTCTTATAAACTCACTGTAACTTTGGTGACCTCCCTTCCCCACCCTCCCCGCCCCACACCCCACCTTTCCTGTCTCTTCATACATTTGGTGAGTATTGCATCGTGAGATACATCTTGATCCTTGAGCTGTTGACCCAGGTACGTCGAGGGATGGGAGACTAAACGTTCAGCCAACAGTCTGGATGCTTGGGTTCATTTTTATAAGCATTTGTATAAAACTGCATCTTTCTATAGTATGTTAACAGATTAAAATCCTATGTATTAAAGATGATATCAAGGTGGCAGTGGAGAATGTGTAAGATCATACACGCAGTGGGAGACATTTGGCAGCATCAACCCGTCACTGGACTCAAATTAAGCTTTTTTTTTGGGTGAATACCTCATCTTCGTACATTGCTTTTCTGAAATTTGTATGGGATGGAACATTTTATCTTCCGAAAGAAAGGAAGATTAGCTTTATTTGTGCACATCGGAACATACAGTGAATTGTGTTGTTTGTGACAAATCAAATCACCGAGGATTGTGCCAGGCAAGTGTGAAACACTTCCAGTGCCAACGTAGTGTGCTCACAACTCACCGATCATGAGTTCAACTCACTTTGGAATGTGGAAGGAAACTCAAGGAGAACGTACAAACTCCTTACAAGTAGAGGAGGGAATTGAACCCCAAGTCTTGCAGCTGGCACTGTTAAGTGTTGTGCTAACTGCTGTGCTATTATGCTTCTGAATATTTTAACAGGGCTGGGGTCTATGGTAGGGGTCCATGACGTGATAAAGGTTGGGATCAACTGTTGTGGAGCTACAGCATGGTAACTAGCCCAACAATCCCATACTACATACCCATGAGACCAATTAATCTACTAACCTGCACATCTTTGCATTGTGGAAGGAAACCAGAACACCCGGAGGAAACGGAAAGGTAATAAACTCTTTTGAAGCAGCGGCAGAATTGAGCTGGCACTGGCGCTACAATAGCTATGCTAACTGCTGTGCTGCCACTGTTGTCCCACTCTTGTTGTGTCTTTATTATGGGACAATGAACCTGTATATGGAATGGGCTGCCAGGGAAGTGGTGGAGACGGGTACAATAACAGCATTTAAAAGACATTTGGACAGGTGCACAAATAGGAAATATTCAGAACATAAGTACATAAGAAATAGGAGCTGGAGTTGGCCATCTGGCCTGTTGAGCTGCTTTGCCATTCAATAAGATCTAGGCTGATCTGTCTATGGACTGAGTTTCACCTGCCTCCCTTTCCCCCCCAACTCTTAATTCCCCTGCTATGCACAAATCTATCAATACTACCTGCCTGTATTATCGTGGGAGGCTGGACTATCTTGGGTTGTTTCCTTTGGAACAGCGGATCTGATAGAGGTTTATAAAATTATGAGAGACATAGATAGACAAAGTGTATGTTTCCCAGGGTTGAACTGTCTAATACTAGAGGGTATGCATTGAAGGTGAAAGGGGGTAGGTTCAAGGGGAATGTGAGGATGGTGGATGGCTGGAACGCACTGCCTGGTATGGTGGTAGAGGCAAATACATAAGAGGCTCTTAAGAGACGTTTCGATAGGTGCAAGAATATGAGAAAGATGGAGGGATATGGATATTATGTAGGTAGGAGGGATTAGTTTTTGGGGTGTTTGTGATATACTTTTTAGCTGGTTCAGCACAACATTGTGGGCCAAAAAGCGTGTTCCTGTGCTGTACTCTTCTATATTCTATTACATTTGCCTTTCTTGCTATTGACTCAATCTGCAAGTTAACCCTGGGAATCCTGCACTACAACCCCAAAGTCCCTTTGTACCTCTAATTTCTGAATTTAGAAAATGGTCTACACCTACGGAAATGCATGACCATGCACCTCCTAACACTGGTGAGAAGAGCAGTACTGCAGTAAATAAACCGAAGCAGGGGGCAAGCTAGGGTTCGGAACAACAAAGACTTTTCAGAGGGAGAGGAAAATTTCATCAGCAGAGCGAATACGAGAGTCAGACATTAGGAGAATGAAATGCGATCCTTGTGGGAGGCAGAAGAGGAGGAATGGTTATGCTCTGAGATGGAGATAGTTCCAGAAAGGGAAGGGTAGAGGCAGAATCAGCAGTCCCGTGTCGGACAGAAGCAGAGGATTTTTCCATGTGTCCATCCTATCAAAAGGTGGCCATGGCCTGGGGCGATTATAAATTCCAATACCTACATCCTACTTTAGTGAAAGTGAGTGGAATTCAAGTTAGTTGGTTAACATGATGATAAGTTTGGCCAAATCAGGTGAGTGTTGTCAGAGAATTAGTTGGGTTTCTGTTGAAAAATGAGGGAAAATGTCCCAGACTTGTGGGATGGAGATGTACAAGGTTTGTACATCCATTGTGAAGATGAACCAGCTGGGACAAGGGAATTAGAAATTGTTGAAGTGGCAGGAGGCATTAAATTTCAAGTGCAGAGATTGCACCAGGAGCAAACGATGGAATCAGGGTGGTAATAACCATGTTGAGTGAGGCAAAAACAGGTTGAAACAATGGGCCATGTGTCGTCCTATTTACAGGTCCTGAACAGAAGGTGGATCTTTGGCACTTTAAGATAGAAGTTTGGAAGGAAGGTCCTGAGGAGTTGAGATTTTTGTCTGCCTGGGAGACAAAGGCTTGTTGTTCATTGGTGGGGTCATAGTCCAGACTGAGGTACGAGGAGGTGTCAGAGTTGATGCTTAGACTTAGGGAGATTAATGTCAGTTCTTCAGACCACAACCGTCCTAGTCTTACGAGTATTGATTCTGAGTGAGGTGCTACAAGTTCAAAAAGAGGCAGGTAAGAGTGAGTGTAAGGAATAATCAAGGTGGTCGATGTCCTATCAGCAATTGGCAACAAATTGATTCAGAGAGGAGAAGAAGCAAATGGGAAGGGGTCTAGTGAAATTCTGGAGATGGAATTCTGCAATCTGCAGAGAAGACTGCTGTCCAAAAACATGTAAGCAAAAGGAGCAGTTTAAGTTCAACATTAAGATATGGATGTAGGAAGCATTGCTGGATCCTCTGCAGACTGGTCACTGGGGATCAAAAAGGTGGTGACGATAAGGATGATGGCACAACCAAGGTGGGGAGAGAGGGAAGGAAGGGTATTTGACTTTGAGAACAGCTGAGGTTTGCAATCTATGATATCTGTAAGTCCCCTGTTGCAGCACTAAATGTGGCAAAGAATAAACAGAACTGTGGAGCACAGCAGCCTCTGAGCTTGACACAAAGCAAAGTGGTCGTTACAGTATTCAGTGAGACATAACTTCTTCAGTGCTCTGGGTACGTGCACCAATTGACTGCTGTTTCCGAGAAGTGATACTGTTCTCCAAAGTAATTCATTGTCCACAGAGCTTTGTTACACAATGACAGAGAAGATTCATCAGGATGGACAAAAGAAAATGTAAAACAAGAACTGAGAAATCAGAGCTACATCTTTAGAACAGAAAAGAGATTTTTGTTTCAAGTGAAAGAGCAGAAGAAAAATTGTCAGTAGATTTCTCCCTTACCTTTTCAGCCCAGTTAGAGTGAATGTGAAACGTCATTTGTCCATTTCCCTCCACAGACACTGCCTAACTTCCAGTAGTTTGTCTTTTGTCAAGGTATTTCTCCCAATGGGGGAAGAATATTTTTGACAGTGTAAGTGATCATCTAAATGCCATTATCTAGCAACAGGAAGTCACAGTCCGCTTATGGGCACGTACTGGTGACTGAAGACCCAGAATTTCCCATTGCACCACAATAAATCTACCAGTCTCTACTGGATCTTTTCATAATTTTCAGAATGATGGATGTCTGTGGAGAGTAAGAATCTCAGGCTGTACACTGTGTACATTCTCTGATATTTATTGGAACCTTTTGAAGAGGTAAGGGATATGCACCTCAGTAAATGAGGAGAGCACTAGTCAGCACTACCAGCATCAGTAGAGAGGCAATCTAATTACGGCCTTCTGGACTGACTTTCCTCTTTCCCTGTCACAAATCTTCTGTCTTCACCAGAGGGATCTAGAACCTCATAAAGGAGAGAACCAAGCCACCTATTCTCTGTGTGACAGAGGGACTGTTGTTGGCCAGCAGTTCATGCTGCCTACAGTGTATTAGCCTCAGCTTAAAAGGCTTTTATTCTTTCTCACCTCCTCTTGTACAGGATACCCAACTAATTGGTAACGAGAAACCTGAAGTGTCCTGTCCACTCCACAGAAGGAGTTGGTTTTACTGGAGATTCTCAATAGAATGGAAGGGCCTTGTTGCTCACATAGAGTTTGTGTCCTGGATGGTGTTGGTGGCAAGAAAAAGATGAGCGAGGCGGTTCCTCCTAGTACATAGCTCTGCACCCTTCTTTGAGGCATGCAGCAGTTTGCAAACCACCATCACCGGAGGTTTCAGAATCAAGAAGGAGTCAAAGTCAAGTTTGTTATGTGCGTAAGTTCAATGAAAAACATAATTGCAGCAGCATCACAGGCACGTGGCATCATATAAGAAACATTCACTAGAAAAACAGACACAAAATATATGCAAATGAGAAAATCTGCAGATGCTGAAAATCCAAAGCAACGCACAAAATGCCGGAGGAACTCAGCAGGCCAGCCACGGTAAAGAGTGAACAGTCGACAGATGTTTCAGGCAGAGACCCTTAATCAGTCCTTGCTTCTTGATGTAGGGTCTCAGCCTGAAACATTGAGTGTTTACTCTTATGCAGCCTGACCTGCTGAGTTCCTCCAGCATTTTGTGTGTGTGTGTTGCATAAAATATACAGAATTATTTGTTTTACAAAGAAGAACACAGAATAAAAATTAAAGTACCTATAATGCAAAGTGGTTATAGTGTTGCTATACTGAGGTGGTGATTAGGATTTATGCCAGATGGATCAAGAAGCAAATGGTTGAAAAGTAGCTGTTCTTGAACCTGGTGTGTGTGGGACTTCTTGCTGGTAGCTGTGAGAACATGGCATGGCTTGGATAGTGGGGAAATCTGGTGATAGATGTCGCCCTGAGGCAGCACCTCGTGTAGATACTGTCGATGATGGGGAGAGAGTTGCCTGTGATGTATTGAACCGAGTCCACTTGCTCTGCAGCCTCCTGTGTTCCTGCATTTGAACTGCTGTAATAAAGCAATCAGTCAGTTTGCTCTCGACAGCTCATCTTTGGAAATGTGTTAAAGTTCAAAGTAAATTTTATTATCAATGTATGTATGTCACCATTTACAACCCTGAGATTAATTTCCTTGTGGGCATACTCTAAATCTACAGAATAATAACCATAACAAAATCAGTGAAATGCCGTCCAATTAGGGTGTTCAGCCAGAGTGCAAAAGCCAACAAACTGTGCAAATACCAAAAGAATAAACAATAATAATAAATATTGAGAACGAGATGAACAGCCCTTGAAAGTGAGTCCATTAATTGTGGAAACGTTTCAATCATGAGGCAGGTACAGTTATCCCTTTTGGTTCGAGAGCCTGATGGTTGAGGAGTTCCTGAACCTGGTAGTGTGATCCTGACACTCTTGTACCCCATTCCTGATGGCAGCAGTGAGACAAGAGCATGACCTGGGTGGTGGGGCTCCCTGAATATGGATGCTGTTTTCCTGCAGCATTGTTTAATGTAGATGTTCTCAGTGGTGGGGTGGGCTTTGCCCATGACAGGCTGGGCAGTAACCACTACTTTTTGTAGGATTCTTGTTGGAGTTTCCATACCAGGCTGTGTTGCAGCCAGTTAATATACTCTCCACTATGCTTGTGTAGAAGTTTGTCCAAGTTTTAGATATGCAAAATCTCTGTCCAATCCTCCTCAACCTTCTAAGAAAGTAAAGACACTGCTGCACCTTCCAAGTGATTGCATCTATATGCAGGGCCCAGGAGGTCATCCATATTCAGGACTTTGAAGCGAATGACTCTCTCTCTCCACTGGTGATTTCTCCCAATATAGCCAGGTGCATGCTTGCCCTCCTTCACCTTCCTGTAGTCAACAATCAGCTCTTTTGGTTTCTCTGACTTTGTGGCACCACTCAAACTATCTTGTTCTTGTATGTGGACTGTGCGCCACCTGTGGTTCATCCACCTACAGTGATGTCGTTGGTGAAATACGTGCTTAGCCACCTAGCCTTGTGACTTGATGGTGGACCAGGGGGCTAAAGCACACAGCCTTGAACTGCACCTCTGTTGATGGTCAGCAAGGAGGAAGGTCTCCTAATGAGGAATTGATCCATTTGCAGTGGGAGGTGCAGGGGTCCATGTGTTGAAGACTGATAATGAGTTTGAATGGGGTGTTTGTTTTTAAACACCAGAGCTTTGTGTTATCCTTGTTCCCAGCTCCATTGGTCCTTGGTTTAAACATGGGAAAGGGTCAAACTCGAAAACACACTGCCATTCAGTGTCCTGATGTGTACCTCCACTTACTCTTTGTTCTGTCCAGATGGTCAATCCCCTTTGTTTCTGATGTCTGGCTCCTACCACTGTTTGCACTGTTTCTCATGCAGGAAATGAGGTGAGGGGCTGCACAGTAGTAGCCCTCAGAAATGGCATTATGGCCAAGAAGTTGGGCAGCTCGTGAAGTAGGAGCAGGCCACTTGGCTCCGTAGGACACATCTCCCATTCATATTATCATGGCTGTTCTAACCCACGTCTCTTCCCTTCTGTGCCAGTTCCCCATTGTCCATTATTCCCTGATCTTCCAAAGGTGTATCTGCTTCCTCTTTAAATACTGCAGAGTTCGCTTGAACATGCTTCGAGGTGCAGATGATGTGAAAGTTCCTTCCCTGGAACTTAAAATGTATTTGCGTCCTCCTCCTCCCTGCATGAAGAGTTGCCAGCAGAAGACGTGATAGATGCTACTTGGATCCCCAGTTGTACTAATCTGTTATAGTATAGAGGGAGATACAGACTTGAGCTTCTCTGCAACCTTTCAGTCTTTGTCCATCTTTGTGCACCCCTCCTTCCACTCCTAATGGGTAACTCCATGTTCAGGAACTCCCCAGGTCACAAACATCCAATTGCAAGCTAACTAATTTACAGCCCGTTACACTGCTGACGTTTAGGACAGCAGTGAAGATCCTCCATCTCTGACGGTGTTCAGGGATTCCTTCCTCATGTCAGTAGCTTCCTCTTGGTTTTCATTACGGTCAGTCACACAATTCCCCAGGTGGAGACTCAGGAAAATCATCTCACTCACGTGTAGAAGGACTTTTCATAGCTGTTTCCATAACAGTTTTGTTTTACTGGTCAGGGTTGTTAGCCCTAAGCTGAGCCCTCGAAACTGGAGGACCAGTTGACCACTCTTAGTCTGGCCTCTTCCATTTGACCCTACTAAGAGCCAAAGCATAAAGTCCTGACTCCAGCCAATATGGCCCTCCAGGTCATTGAGGTACACAAGCCTCCAAACCCAACAACAAGGTTGTGGTCCCCTTGGAGGGACTTGCAAACAGCCTGAACATAAAGGTGAGTTTGGGAGATGGATTTGCAGACTGCTGTGGGACCTCCGGCATCTTCTGCCATTTGGGTATGTGGCTTCATGGCAATATCGATCTGGTTGAATTAAACACTCTGTTTTAACTCAGTTGGCCTATGGTATGTTTTTATTTAAATATTTGCCAGGATAATATATCTGACTTGCAAATGGCAGGTTATGCACATTTTTCAGAAACAGGAAGCTAATGCAACTTGTATAATGAATTGCTCAGTTAAACGACATGCTGCTCACCTTTGATAACAGACCATAAGATGTAAGAGTAGAATTAGGCCATTTGGCCCATCAAGTCTGATCTGCCATTCAATCATGGCTGATTTTATTTTTCATCCCCATTTCCCACCTCCTCCCTGTAACCCTTAATTCCTTTACCAATCAAGACCTATCTATTTATCTAGCTTAAATATACCCAAATGACTTAATGTATCCTTATCCCTCTGTGACAATGAATTTCATAGATTCACTGGTCTGACTGAAGAAATACAGTACTGTGTAAAAGTCTTAGGTACCCTAGCTACAGTGTGTATGTGTCTATATATACACTCACACTCACACACTAAGACTTTTACACAGTATTGCATTTGTCAATATGGAGTGGAGAGTGAGTTTGTAAGCCTGGTGGGAGCAAAGGATGTTGGGAATGGCGAGAGTGGAGTGCCGTGGGAGGGGTGTGGGAAGGAGTGCCAGAGGCAGTAGTGGGGTGGGGTGCCACGAGTGCAGACACCAAACAAGGTCACTTGATTCCAAACAATTGGTTTATTGATCATTACAGAATGTCTCTCTGGTGATTCCTGCTCCCTCCCCTCTCCCTTCCCCTTTTTTCCCCAACCATGATTCCCCACCCTGACCCCTCCCACTCTCAGTCCACAATAGAGACCCAGATCAGAATCAGGTTTGTCATCACTCATATAGGTCATGAGGTTTTTTTGTGCCAACATAAAATTACTACAGTCCTGTGTAAAAGTCTTGGGCACCCAAGCTATACGTATGTGCCTATGACTTTTCCACAGTGCTGTATGCCCTCATCTCAATTTTAAAGAGATATCCCTTTATTCTCAGGCTGTGCCCTTGGACCCTAAACTCTCAAAGTTCAAAGTGTATTTATTAGTTTATTATCAAAGTATATATTATACAGCCTTGAGATTCCTACTAATAGAAACATCCTCTCCAATTCCTCTCTATCCAGGCCTTTCCGTATTAGTAGGTTTCAGTGAGATCTCCCCTCATCTTTCAGAACCCCATCAAGTTCAGGCCCAGAGATATCAAATTCCCCCGATCAAAACTGCTTATCAACAAAATGTAATAGCTATTGCCATCTGGGCTGACATAGTCTGTTCAGTCACAGGACAAGTTCTACCATTTGGAAAACTTGTGGTGAAAATCCGAACACTGTCAGACATGTTTCTTAGGCATCTTCCATTGCCCCATTGGGTATTTTGGTTTAGCAATAATGGATAATTATTGGCCTGTGGAACAGGGTCTGCTCCAGACACATCCACAGGAGTGAAGTCTTGGTGTGGATCCGGAAGAACATCTGCTAACAGTGAAAGAAGCGAAGAGTAGGTGAACATGGAGACTCGTACTGTGTAGGTGAAAGTTCTGTTATGGTTGATCGTCTCTCCAGAAATCCACAGGTGCTTCGTGCTGTATGTCTGGAAACCCAAACCATCCTTTCTTCCCAGTTCTAAACATAAGACACAGGTGCAGAAATAAGCCATTCAGCCCATCGAGTCTACTCCACCATTTCATCATGGCTGATCCATTTCCCTCTTGACACCAATCTCTTGCATTCTCCCTGTAACCCTTCATGCCCTGACTAATCAAGAATCTATCAATGTTTGACTTAAATATACCCACAGCCACCTGTGGCAATCAGTTCCACAGCTTCACCACCCTCTGGCTAAAGAAATTCTTCAAAATGGACGTCCCTCTATTCGAAGGCTGTGCCATCCGGTCCTCAACTTCTTCACTATAGGAAACAACTTCTCCACATCCACACTGTCTAGGCTTTTTAACATTCAATAGGTTTTGATGAGATTTCCCCCCACACACACATTCTTCTAAATTCCAGCAGATAAAGGCCTAGAGCCATCAATTGTTTCTCATACGATAAGGCTTCCATTTCCAGAATCATTCTCGTGAACCTCCTCTCCAATATAAGCACATCCTTTCATAGATAACGGGCCCAGAACTACTCACAGTACTCCAAATGAGGCCTCACCAATGCTTTATAAAGCCTCAGCATTATACCCTTGCTTTTATATTCTAGTCCACTCGATATGATAGAGGTGTTTAACTGGAGAATTATGGGTTCTGTCGGATTATCATAGCTGGATAGGGAGGGAGGGAGGGGCGGTGGTAGTGGGACCAATTTGCTTTCACCTACCAAACATCTGGACAGGCTTGGTCATCCTAAGATTTAATGTCGTGAAATGTGTTGTTTTGCGGCAGCAGACAGCACAATACATAAATACTATAAATTGCAAATGAAAAATATTTGTAAATAGTGAGGTTCTGTTGATTGTCCACTCAGAAATCTGATGGCTGAGGAAATTAAGCTGCTTCTAAAATGTTGAATATGTGTCTTCAGGCTCTTGTACCACCTCCTTGATGGTAGTACTGTCATAAGAAGCGAGCATGGGTGAAGGGTTTCCTTAACGATGGGTGCAGCCTTTGAGGCATAGAGTTTTGAAGATGTTACAAGATGTCAGTCTTATCACAAGTTTCGATTAGCTTCAGTTAATGTTTCAAAACAACACAGGATAAATTAGGCTGCAGCAGGCCTGGATGAGTGTAAAGTTGAAAGTACATTTATTATCAAAGAATGTATATGCTATGCCGACTGGTGGCGTAGTGGCATCAGCACTGGACTTTGGGGAGAGAGGTCCTGAGTTTGAATGCAGCCGGCTCCCTTGCACTCTCTCCATCCGTGCCTGGGTTGAGTGTCGAGCTAGCAACGCCAGGTTTCAGATGCCCAAGACATGCCATATGATGAGCAATCACCAAAAAGATCAGTGCAAAAGGTTTGTTATGACGGCGCCCCGACAACTCCACCAGGAGTTAAGGGCGTGTACGTACACACACACACACACACACACACACACACACACACACACACACACACACACACACACACACACACACACACACACACACACACACACACACACACACACACACACACACACACACACACACACAATACAACTTTGAGATTCATCTCCTACTAACAGGCAGCCATGAAACAAAGAAACCCACAAGTCCCATTTAAAAAAAAAGACCATCAAACCCCTAGTGCACAGAGAAAAAAAAATCATGCAAAGAATAAACACAAGCAAATAGGTTTCTGAACTGAAGTCCACAAAGAGAGTCTGTCCCCAAACCCTTGGTTCAGTGCAGAATTGACATTCAAAAGCATTTTGGCTTGTGTCCTTTTGGCCACTACCTGAAAGATGTGTAACATAAGAACTGATCCAATATTGGGAAAAGGGAAGCCTGTTTCATCCAAACCCCCTCAGTTGCATTGAATTTTTTTAAGGATAATATCAGAATCTGGTTTATTATCACTGACACATCATGAACTTTATCATTTTGTGGCAGTAGTGTAGTTAAGTACATTAAAAAACTACTATAAAGTACAGTATGGTGATTTTCCAATGATGACAAGAAACATGTGCAGGAGAGTAGTTAAACAGAAAAGCCATTGCATTGAGAAGGTTCTTGTCTTCAAACATCCAGGTCCAGTGATATGAACAAGCATCACAAACTTGAGTTTTCCTTGATTGCAGTGGATGACCATGATATCTTCTGTGCCTTGTGCCCTCTGCTCTTCACGAACTGTTGCAAAATCTCCTTCCTGACCATTGGATCTCACTGTTGATCTCATCCGCCCAGTCCGCTGAAGCTGGTTTTGCTTGCTAGGATGGGCGAGCCCCTATCTTACCAGAATAGGAGGCCGTCACTACCCTCACCTGGTTTAACCCACTGTCGCATGCAAACAGCTGCTTGGAGCTACGGTGAGAGCTGAGTGTCCGGTGGGAACCAAAGGTGAGCGAGCTGCCCCAGAATAAGCACGACCAAGCCCCCTCACCAGAGGTGCTGCCCCTACCTGGAAACCCAGTTACAACAATAAATATATAAAAACAATAAATATTGTAAAAAGAGCAAAGTAGTGAAGTAGTGTTCAAGTACCAATCAGAAATCTGATGGCAGAGGTGAAGGAACTGTTCCTAAAGTGATGAGTGTGGATCTTTAGGTTCCTGCACCTTCTCCCTGGTTGCAGGAATTAAAAGAGGCCATATTCTGGATGGTGGAGATCTATTTGTTTTCAGAAAGATTTGAAGGACAAACTGAGGACTAATATATGACAAGCTCTATCAGTGATTTGGATGATGCAAAGTGATGTCTCAGTAGATCTGCAGTCCGGACAGTAGTGGTGAGTTGTGTGGTCCACTTCAGTGTGGTGTACATACATAAATGTGGCCCCATGGCGCTGTGTTCCAGGACCATGGACAGAGAGTTTCAGGGACCATAGTATCTCGGTATCATGGGTTGCAATGCTGACTCTCACATCTCTCCTGTGCCTTGACCCACCAGAAATAATCCTGGATCAGTGCCTTTGTGCAAGAAATGCCAGGGTGATACCCATCTAGATCGTAGAATATAGAAACATACAAAACCTACAGCACAATACAGACCCTTTGGCCCACAATGCTGTGCTGAACATGTACTTACTTTAGAAATTACCTAGGGTTACCCATAGCCCTCTATTTTTCTAAGCTCCATGTACCCATCCAGGAGTCTCTGAATCAATCCTATTATATCCACCTCCACCACTGCTGCCAGCAGCCCATTCCACACACTCATCACTGTGTAAAAAAAGACTTACCCTGACATCTCCTCTGTACCTACTTCTAAGCACCTTAAAACTATGCCCTCTCATATTAGCCATTTCAGCCCTGGGAAAAAGCCTCTGACTATCCACACGATCAATGCCTCTCATCATCTTATATACCTCTATCAGATCACCTCTCATCTTCTGTTACTCCAAGGAGAAAAGGCCAAATTCACTCAACCTATTCTCATAAGGCATGCCTCCCAAATCAGGCAATACCCTTGTAAATCTCCTCTGCACCCTTTCTATAGTTTCCACATCCTTCCTGTAGTGAGGTGACCAGAACTGAGCACAGTCCCACAGTTGATGAAGGCCAATGCACCGTATGCCATCTTAACCACCAGAGTCAACCTGCACAGCAGCTTTGAGCATCCTATGGACTCTGACCCCAAGATCCCTCTGATCCTCCACGCTGCCAAGAGTCTTGCCATTAATACTATATTTGACCTACCAAAATGAACCACCTCACACTTATCTGGGTGGAACTCCATCTGCCACTTCTGTGATAGCTGCTTCACCCAGAGAGACTCTTTGATCCATGGATGGAGTTGGAGGAGAAGGGCAGAGGGGAAAGGCCAAGTATTGCAGTTCCTTTAGCTGCATGGTGAAGCATAGTCAGATCAGGAGTGGTTGGTGGGACGGAAGACTGGACTAGGGAGCCACCAAGGGAACTTGGAAGTGCTAGAAGTGCGTGCCAGTTGGCCAAATCTTGTTGAAACTGGCAGAAATTGCAAAGAGTGATCCATTGAAGAGGTTTGTAGGGTGTGAGAAAAGGACCAGGGGAACCCTATCCTTGCTCTGACCAAGAGAGGTGCAAGAAATAGCTGAGAAGCCATCAAGGGATTTATCCAGGCCAGCAAAAAGAGGTCTCTTTATTGGAGAAACCAATACAGACTGGGTGATTGCCTTTCCAGACCACTGCATTCAGTTTATAAGGCTGACCCTGAGCTTCCTGCTGCCTAGTGGTTTAATTCTTCATCTCCCTTTGACTCTTTAGTGTGTGGTCTCCTGCTCAGTGAAGTCCAACACAAACTTGGGGAACAGCACCTAAGCAACACACACAAAACTGCTGGAGGAACTCAGCCTGCCAGGCAGCATCTGTGGAAAAGTGTGAACAGTCGATGTTTCGGGCCGAGACCTTTCATAAGGACTTGTGTGTGTGTGTTGGTTTGGATTTACAGCATCTGCAGTATTTCTTGTGTTTGTGAACAGCATCCAGTCTTACATCTGGGCGCGCTGCAACCTTTTGGATTCAATATCGAACTCTACAACGTCAAGCAACTTGATTTTTATCTCTGTATCATGTACAATATTGGCTCAGCTTGTAATTTTCTCCTTACTTTCTGGGAGTGCAGGATGCGAGCTACCTGACCCACTGGGCATGTTTTCATGTTCACCGCATACAAAATGCTCAAGGACCTCAATAGGTCAGACAGCATCTATGGAGAGGGATAAACAGGGCGTACAGGAGCGAGATAGATATCAGCTGATTGAGTGGTGTTGCAGCAACAACCTTGTATTCGATGTCAGTAAGACCAAAGAATTGATCCTGGACTTAAGAAAGGGTAAAGACAAGGGAACACACACTACTCATAGAGGGACCAGAAGTAGAGTGAGCAATTTCAAGTTACTGCATGTTAATATCTCTAAGGACCTATCATGGTCCCAACATATTGATGCAGCTATAAAGAAGATTAGACAATAGCTGGTGTTCTTTAGGAGTTTGAGGAGGTTTAGAATGTCACCTAAACTACTCAAAAATTTCTACAGATGTACTGTGTGACTGGTTGCATCACCATATGGTATGGGGGTGGGGAGAGCTATTGCACAGGATCAAAGGAAACTGCAGAGTGTTGTAAAATTAGTCAGCTCCATCATGGCTACTAGCCTCTAATATCCAAGACATTTTCAAGGAATGGTGCCACAAAAAGGTGGCATCCATCTTTAAGGAACCCCACCCTTCAGGACATTGCTATCATCAGGGAGGAGGTACAGAACCCTGAAAGCACACACTCAACAATTCAGGAACAGCTTCTCCCCCTCTGCCATCAGATTTCTGAATGGGCATTGAACCCATGAACATTGCCTTACTACTTTTTTTATTTCCTTTTTCTTTGCACTACTTATTTTACTATTTAATATCTATATACTTACTGTAATTCAGTTTTTTTCTCTCTATATTTGATGTACTGCTGCTGCAATGATAACAAATTTCACGACGTATCCCAGTGATATTAAACCTGATTCTGATTCAATGTTTTGGGCTAAGACTTCCTCCATCCTGATAAATGGTCTCTGCCTGAAATGGTGGCAGTTTATTCCTTGCCATTGATGCTACCTGATCTGTTCAGTTCCTCCAGCATTTTGTTTGTGCTGCTCAGGATTTCCAGAATCTGTAGAATCTGCTTTGTGCAGCCCTATCTGTTCCCAGAAACAAGATGTAAAGGGGACCTCTATTCGGGCATGTGCATGCTGCCTGATCGGAGACTGCTCGCTTAGGTGAGATTGGATGACAGAGAAGGAAACAGGAGCAGGAGTCTATGACTATCTTCTAAGCAGAGTTTCAGGACCTGGGTCTGATGAGCATATCTGGCCAAATGTGAGGGGTACATCTCGTCTAGGAGTGACGATATGTCTCTACCAAAGGAGGTGTAAGGTGCTCCTTCCCTGCGCTAGCCTGCAGGTCACCCTTGGGCAAGGTGTAGCAACTTCTTAGCCTCACCCCCCCCCCCCCCACCCCAATCAGAGTCACATGAAGCCATGGGAGCAGGTGGTGCAGATCACAAGTCCTGGTTATGCAACCACTGATGCCAGGCAGACAATCTTTGAAGAGTATTGAAAAGGGCTGGTGTAAAGGTGTCTTGTAAAGACACCGCCCAGAAGAAAGACAATGGCAAACCACTTCAGTGGAAAAATTTGCCAAGAAAAATCATGGTCATGGAAAGACCATGATTGCCCAAGTCATACGACATGGCACGTGACAAATGAATGAACATCTAGTCAGGAATTACCATGAAACTCTTGATCCCTCTTGTATGCCAGGACTTCAGCCTAAGCCCATTTGATGACTTCTTGTCATCAGCCACTACACAAATCCATTTTAATCTCCCCACATTCTTATCAATCCCTCACCAGATTCTATCTCTATCCTACACACCAGGGATAACTTACTGTGGCCAATTTGCATTTTTTGGGGGGATGGTGCAGGATGAAACCAGAACACCCTGAAGAAAGCTTACACCGTTACAGAGAAAACATATACAGTATATAGCTAGGGTGCCTTGATCTTTTGCACAGTGTATTGATCAACGTGGAGTGGAGAGCGAGTTTGTAAATCTGGTGGAAGCAAAGTATGTTGGGAGTGGTGAGGGTGGAGTGCCGTGGCAGGGGTGGAAGGCAGATGGCAGAGAAGGAGTGCTAGTGGTGGGGGTGAAGACACACCCATCCCTGATTCCAAACAATTGGTTTATTGATCATTACAGAATGTTGTCTCTCTGGTGATTCCTGCTCCCTCCCCTCTCCCTTCCCCTTTTCCCAACCATGATTCCCCTCTCCCTGCCCCCTTCCCACTCTCAGTCCACAATAGAGACCCAGATCAGAATCAAGTTGATCATCACTCACAAATGTCATGAAATCTGTTTTTTTTTGTGGCAGCAGTACAGAGCAATACATAAAATTATTACAGTACTGTACAAAAGGTTTAGGCACCCCAGCTTTATATTATATGTGCAGTACTCTAATTCACACACAACACATAAAGTAATATTATCACAAGTAAATTAAATAATAAAAGACTGACAGCACAAACTGCTTTTATGATACTGGTCAAACTGTAAACAGTATAAGCCTTCGCCACCCAAGCTAAAGAATTGAAAATACACGTGGACTAAGATGTTAACTGTCCTGTGCTGTCACCAGTGGGATCATCAGTTGATCTGCCACCTGTCTTCAGGAGTTTCGGCCCGCTTATGATCAAGACTCCCTCGAGGTGGTGGGCCAGCAGTGCTAAAGCACCACCTCCCACTGATGAGCTTAAAAACTTGGCATCTGCCTCTGTCAGAGTCGCTTCCATCCAACAGATAGTCTACTCTTCAAGTGTCTATGCAACTACTGAAGGGTTTGCAAAAGATGGATACACTGTTCGACTATCTGCCCCTCTGGACGTACTTGGTCCACACCCGTGATGATCCTGCCTCTGCTGCCTCAGCTACAGCCCTGCTGGTCGACTTGATCTCTGTTCTAGTGAAGCCAAGGTCACGCAGCCACTTCTGGAAAGTGAATGCAATAAAGCCACGGCAACCTACTTCAAATGGATAGCATGAGACCTTCCACCCTCTGTCTCTGCACTCTGATCTTAATTCTGCATACTTGGTTAACTTGCGCTCATGGGCTTCATCGATGTTGTCTTCCCAGGGGACTGTGAGTTCACCAATAACCACTTCTCTACTGGTGTCAGACCAGACCATTATATCTGGACGCAATCTGGATGCTATATATATGTGCTTAAGACTTTTGCACAGTACTGTATATATTGATTGAGTCACAGATTACAGATTCAAAGTGACAATAAGGAGTACAGGGACAATCAGTGGACAGAGGGAGAAAGTAGAGGACCAAGTACAGCTCATTAGTGATTGATGAACGGTTGAGCAGAATGAAGGGGCCAAGTTATATCCTATTTTTTTCTGTGTGAGGAAACAAGTTTTATGTAGGAGTAGTAATGAACTGGAAGTCGGAAGCAAAATGCTGCGATTTGGAGATAAAAAAATTTGTTTTGTTTGATGGTCTGGGCCGATACTTGCTCTAGTTTAAAAGATTTGGGGGGGGGGCTCATTAAAATCTGTTGAATATTGAAAGGCCTGAATAGAGTAGATCTGGAGAGGATGTTTCCTATAGCGAGGGAATGTAAGACCAGAGGGCACAGCCTTAGAAATACTGGGATGCCCTTTTGGAACAGAGATTCGTCTAGCCAGAGGGTGGTGAATCTGTGGAATTCATGGCCTGTGTAGACTCTCACATGGTGGATTGGATAGTGGACTACTTGACAGATAGACCTCAGTATGTGCGGTTGGGAGACTGTAGGTCTGACACGGTGGTCAGCAGCACAGGAGCGCCGCAGGGAACCGTACTCTCTCCGGTCCTGTTCACCCTGTACACATCAGACTTCCAATATAACTCAGAGTCCTGCCATGTGCAGAAGTTCGCTGATGACACGGCCATAGTGGGGTAACCGAAGAAACCACAACCAAAGGAGTTGAATGACTTCAGACCTGTTGCCTTGACGTCACACGTGATGAAGACCATGGAGCGGCTGATAATACAGAATCTGAGGCCACAAACCAGGAACGCCCAGGATCCTCTTCAGTTTGCGTATAAGGAGAAGGTGGGAGTGGAGGATGCTATCACGTATTTGCTGCACAAATCACTCTCTCACCTAGATGGGGTCAGTTGTGCTGTGAGGATTACATTCCTTGACTTCTCTAGTGCCTTTAACACCATCCAGCCCAAGATCTTAAGGCACAAACTAACGGAGATGGGAGTAGACTCTCACATGGTGGATTGGATAGTGGACTACTTGACAGTTTTTTAAAAGCTATTATTAATGCTTTTTGAGATAGTGATTTAGATGCATATCATATTTTTTACTGAGTTAAGTATTGTATGTAATTAGTTTTGCTACAACAAGTGTATGGGACATTGGAAAAAAAAAGTTGAATTTCCCCATGGGGATGAATAAAGTATCTATCTATCTATCTATCTATCACAGCTGGATGTGGAGGCCAATTCATTGGGCATATTCAAAGCGGAGGGCATCAAAGTTCAGGGCGAGCAAGCAGCAGAAGGGGGCTGTGAGGGAGAATAAATCAGCCACGATGTGACGATTGAGCAGACTTGGGCTGAATTCTGCTCCTGTGTCTTATGGTTGATGCACCATCAATAACTCTCTCTGAGACGTGAAGGTGAGATATCGACTTTTATTGACTGGAAGAAAGAACGAGCAATGGTTGACCACCATACTACATCCTGGAGACAGAGAGGCCGGGCTCAGGCCTCAATCGCCTTTATACCGGGGTCTGTGGGAGGAGCCACAGGAGCAGTCAGCAGGGGGCGTGTCCAGACAGGTATATGTAGTTCACCACAATGGTCTTGAGTTCCAATACTCTGCAGGTCAGGTAGAATACGTGGAAAGATGGAAAAAGTTGTGGATGATTCTGGTATCTTCACTTTTCCTTTTCAGTCCTAGAAAGGGTTTTTGCCCCGAAATGTCAATTGTTTATTCACTGCTATAGATGCTGCCTGGCCTACTGAGTTCCTCCAGTTTTTTGCCAGTGTTGCTTTGGGTTTCCAGTATTTGTATCTTCATGTAGATTTCATTACAATGGTTTATCTAGAACTCTCTTTAGCTGAGAGAGTAGTTAATTACAGCTTTCAAAAGGATCTTAGCAAACGTGAGGAAAAATAACTTGCTGGTTTTGGAGGAAAGAGGCAGAGAATTGAACGAATGCAATGTTTTATAAAAAGCCGGGTGTTTAGTGTGTTGTCTTCTTCGAGTTCTGTGGTATGAATCAAAACTATAATCTTTGAGTACCGTGATAGTTAGATGGCCAGATATCGCGTAAGGTGTCACATGATCTTTTAATGTGCACAGTCATAATGTAGGCAGGACATCACATGATCAAACCAACCAAACTGGAAGTGTGCCGGTGGAAGAACTGACGATTTTACATTTTAATGTGCATCAGCATCCACAATATGGAATACCGGCGTTCTGAACTCTCTCCCAATGACTCATCATCTGGAAAATCTGAGACTGGTGTAGTGAAGTTCAAAAACAAAGTCAATAATCTGGATTTTTAAAAAAAGGCAATTTCGACGGGGATGGTGACAAAGAAAAGAAGTTTTATGATCGTAATATTTTACACGTTGCTGTAACCACGATGCATGCGAATGGACTAGCTGATCTTTTCCTGCCTGTCAATTTCGTATGCATCACCTAAGCTGGTCCCAATTGGCTCTCTACAATTCATTTGTCTATGACTATAATAAAACAAGTTTAAATTCCCGATGGTTAAAAAAAACATGTTCGCACACAATTACACTCCGTTAAAGAAACCACTAAAAGGAATAATCCTCGGTACTGTCACGCCGCATAGCAGGGAAACAAGCAATTGTGCCAATATCAATGATGGCGACACGCCACATGGCATGGATTCAGCGGGTCACACGGGATGAGATCTCGTTCGACCCCAGCAAAATCCCGCAGTTAGTTCGCAAAGGAGGAAGATGGCGGCGCGGGAAAGCGAGTTGGCGACTGGTGAGGCGACGGCGAACGGCGAGGTAAGAGGAACCGGGGGAGGACGGGCGCCTTCCCGTAGTCCCATAATGTCCGGCAACACTCCTGGACGATGGACAAGGGGAGTGGATGCCGGACGTTGCCGCAGTGGTCTCCGGTAGCCGATACCCTGTCCCGGGGTGAGACCGGCGCTGGTGCCGCTGCTCCCAAAGCCGGGCCTCGGGGCCCTTTAAATCTTGGGCCTCGGCCTCCCCTCTCCTCCTGCCCCTTGTCCGGGCGCAGGACAGAGAGCAAAGGCCGCGGGGTGAAGCCTCGAACTCCCCATTGAGTTGCCGGATATTTAACCTCAGGGACCCTTGGGGGGTCCGGTGGCGGCACAGTCCCAAGGTTGTTTGTGGGTGAAGGCACTGGAACCTTTAGTAACCACCCCCCTCTCAGAATACTGGGTTCCGCGTTGATTTATCCATCAAATGGAAGAAGGAATCTTAATCTTCATAGTGCCGCACAGCTCCAGAACGCAACCTCTCCCTTTAATATAAAGAGCCTGTATGATCTAGGCAGTTATTTCAGTTTGTGGTTATTTTCTTTATAGAGGAACTGCGGTAAGCAAGCTTGTCATTGCTAGCTCCCAAAGCAATCATAAATATGTTTCAGTTGCGTTTACTACTCAGTTGAGATAACTACCATTTACGACATCTCATTGATAGTCAACTAATCTCTTCCGTCTGCGGGTGAGGCTCGTGAGATTTTGTTCAACCTGTTATCAATGATATAGATAGCATTCCCTCTGTTCTGGATCACACACCATCAGTCTGGATTGTGTTTATAAATCTGAAGTGCAGCTTGTGCCTACAGTCATTTACGTCGAGGGTAACATAGTGATCTGGATATTATTAAGAGAAAATGGAAATGGAGAGATATTTACTTTGATAGCAAGCTGCTGAAGTGAACTTGTAGTCATCTTTATCGAGGATAAGGCTGATAGCAATTATAGTGCCCTACAATCTCAATATGACTCAACATAAATTCCATGAATCTGAATGGTTATGTTTTAAAAATCCAGTTTTAATGTGTGCTGCAAAAGATTTCTCAGAATTGAATTTTATATCACCTGCATGTGGAATTTGTTAACTTTGCAACAGCAGTACAATGCAGTACATAATAACAGAAAAAATGAATTATAGTAGTGTGTATATATATTAAATAGTTAAATTAAATAAGTAGTGCAAAAAAAAGTAGTGTGGTAGTGTTCAGAGGTTCAATGCCCATTTAGAAATTTGATGGCAGAGAGGAAGAAGCTGTTCATGAATGGTTGAATGTGTGCCTTCAAGCTTCTGTACCTCCTTCCCGATGGTAGCAATGAGAAGAGGGCATGTCCTGGGGTGATGGGGACTCTTAATGATGATGGCATGGGAATTAAAAGTCAGGGGTGTTGGGAAATGCTGATAACCTGGTCAGAAATATTTTAAGAGATCGCTTAAAGGTGGAGAGGGATGATCAGACTGCAGGTGTATGGCTTGAGAGTGAAGTCTAGACTACTAAAAGTGTGGTTACTGTTGCTGGGGTCAGGAAATGGAGGATGTGGAGAGATTTTTTTTCTGACACGTTTGTTGAAGCTTGCAAGACCTCTTGATGATGTAACTTTCAGAGGAAAACTGGCATGTTGAACTTTATAAATAAAAGCTTCCACCAAGGTTAGTCATGCTAATAAAGGACTCATGAAACCTCTGGTATGCCACATTCAGTTCTGGGCACTGCACTTCAGGTAAAATGGTGAGCATTTGGAAAGGATGCAGTAGGGATTCCCAGACTGATAACCAAGGATGAGGGGTTCCTTTATATGGAGAATCTATTGGACCTGGAATTGTTCTTGGAGTAGAGATTAAGGTGATATTCAATAGGTCATATGGTTTAGATTGAATAAGAAACTGTTTGCCTCGGTAGTAGTAAGAGGTTACAAAGTTGAGTTAATCAGTAAAAGACTGAGGGATGAGGATTTTTTAATACAGTGTGTTATCTGGAATGTATCAGTTGGAAAGACCATGGAAGCAAATTAGATATTAATCTATGAAAGGAAATGAAATTTTGAAACATTTGGAAGGATCTTGTAAACCAAAGGAATGGGATGAAATGGCATTAGAAGTACGATCAAGTAACTGGTAGCGTAGTGGTTAGCACGACACTTTACAGTACCAGCGACCAGGGTTCAATTTCTGCCGCTGTCTGTAAGGAGTTTGCATGTTCTCCCCGTGACTGCATTGGTTTCCTTCGTGTGCTCTGGTTTCCTCCCACATTCGAAAGATGTTCCGGATTAAATCAGGGGTTGCTGGTCAGTGCAGCTTGAAGGGCTGGAAGGGCCTACTCCATTCTGTAGGTCATTTAAAAAAAAATTAAAAACTGTGAATGTAAAACAGAGCTATATAACTGGTTCTAACCGACTGCTTCACTGTCTGGTATGGGGGGAGGGCTACTGCAGGGGATCAAAGTAAGCTGTGGAGACTTGTAAACTTAGTCAGCTCCATCGTGGGCACTAGCCTCTGTAGTATCCAAGACATCTTCAAGGAGTGATGGCTCAAAAAGGCGGTGCCCATTGTTAAGGACCCCCATCACCCAGGACATGCCCTCTTCTCATTGCTACCATCAGGGAGGAGGCACAGAAGCCTGAAGGCACACACTCAGCGATTGAGGAACAGCTTCTTCCCCTCTATTACCTGATTGCTGAATGGCATTGAACTCATGAACACTACATTACTACTTTTTTATTTCCTAATTTTTGCATTACTTATTTAAGTTAACTATTTAATATGTACGTATTTACTGTAATTCAGTTTTTCTATATTATGTATTGCTGGCACAAAGTTTTCAAATTTCACAACATATGCCAGTGATGTTAAACCTGATTCTGATATCATTGTTAGACATTGTACCTGGGCTCAAAGCCCAATTCTCTGCTCAGGATTGGGTACAGTTGGGTGCAAAGTGAAATTTGAGGCGACTATGGCATCTTGAACTCACAAAGGAATAAATGGGTAGGCCCAGGACTGTTCACACACCACTTGTAATTTGTTTTTGGAGTTGGGTAACTAAATCATCCTATGGTCTCTCCTCTTCTCTGTTTCTGGCCTCTTGAGCATCACTTTGCTCCCCTGTTGATGTGTCTCGAGATGCCAAAGCCTTTTGTTCTGGAATTCCCTTCCCAGCTTTCTCCAATTTTCAAGACCTATTGCTTCGACCAAACTTCAGGTCGTGCTGAAGTTGTTTATGTAGTACTCTATCATAGTTTTGTCTATTTATGGCCCTTTGGAGCTCTTCAAAGTCAGCTGCTATAGTTGCGTCCACACCGGACTTCGAGGCGAATGGTCACGGGTTCGAATCTGGCAGGCTCCTTACATGCTTTCCATCTGCGCTGGGTTGAGCGTCAAGCAAGAAGCTCAGCCTCGTTTTTAAAAAAAACACTTGACAAATGCTAAAGAAGTGGCAAGGTTGCTACAAGACATGGGAAGGAACAACGATGGATCTATACTGGGCTAATGATTATTCATGAATCATCAGAAGGAAACAAACCCTTTGGACCACCCCATCTGTGTTGACCATTAAGTACACATCTATAGTGATCCATTTGCCAATACCTTCTTTCCCTAGGTATTTCAAGTGCTTAGATATTAAAATGTTGTAAGAGTCTCTGCCTCTATCACCCTCTCAGGCAGACTATTTTAAACTCGAACCACCATCAGGGTGGGGAAAAAGATTCACAGTGTAGTGGTTAGCACAACACATTGCAGTATCAGCATCCCAGGTTCAATTCCTGCCACTGTCTGTAAGGAGTCTGTATATTCTCCCCCATGACCGCGTGTGTTTCCTGCGGGTGCTCTGGTTTACTCCCTCAGTCCAAAGACATACTGGTTGATAGGTTAATTGGTCATTGTAAATTGTCCCGTGATTAGGCCAGGGTTAAATCAGGGGATGCTGGGCTGTGTGGCTGGAAGGGCCTATTCTGTGTGATATCTCAATAAATAAATCTCTTCGCAATTTCATGCTCCTTAAATTTATGCCCTGTGGTTATAGAATATAGATCATAGAACAGTACAGCACAGGAAAGCCATTCGGCCCTCAATGTTGTGCCCAAATAGCCAAAAATCAAATCCAAAACACCCAAACACTAATCTCTCCTACCTGCACGATGTCCATATCCCTCCATCTTCCTTACATCCATGTGTCTCTTCAAGCATCTCTTAACAGCCTCTAATGTATTTGCCACTGCCACCATACCAGGCAGCGCATTCCAGACATCCAGCACTCTGAGTAAAACAATTTGTTCCTCACATCCTTTTTGAATCTACATCCTTTCAGCTTCAGTGCATGTCCTCTGGTATTTAGACATCTCTAACCTGGGTAACAGATAGTCCCTGTCTACTCTATCAATGCCCTCATTATCTTATAAACCTCTATCAGATCTCCCCATAGCCTTCGGCACTCCAGAGAATACAACCCAAGTTTATCCAGCCTCTCATGATAGCACACGCCCTCTAAACGAGGCAGCATCCTGGTGAACCTCTTCTGCACCCTCTCCATCCTTCCTATAGTGGGACGACCAGAAGAGACAACTACTGTGGGAGAAAGTTTACCCCTTTTAATTTCATGCACCTCCATCAGGTAACCCCTCATCCTTCCATTCCATGGAAAACGAGCATACTTTCTTAATAAAGACCTTGATGTACCACATCCAGGACTGTTAAGAGAACTAGCCCTTCTGAGACAACGTGTCCTGTCAGGTGGAAAATATGGGCAGGTTAAGGACAAGGAAGCTTGTGTAGATTGCAGCAAATTTATTGTTTGCATTAAGAAAGCAACGGGAAAATGGTTAGTGTAAAATTGTGAGGAGTATTTAAATGTTCATATGGTGACTTTCCATATGACACTTCATGAAGTGAAAAAGGTTAATTTGGAATTCTCTTTACTGTCTGTTGTGCCACTGGCATTAAGGGCAGCAATAAAGGTCTTCCATCACTGGTTTGTTATTCCACCAATCGAATACTGGAGCATGGCACAAACCAGAGAGGCCAGCCCCCAACCAAGCGTGGATGACTTGCTTCACCGAAATTGCAAGAGATCCAGTGACTGCCTAGAACAGGGGTTCCCTATCTTTCTATGCCTGGAGCATTACTATTCACTGAGGGGTTGGTGGACCCGAGGTTGAGAACCAGTGTTCCTTCTTAGGTGGGCATGTGTGCATTCGGAAGTATCTTTTGATACTAGCACACAAAGGAATTTAAACTGTAAACTGCGCACAGAGGGTTATTGCCCTCTACCTCGTTGACATGTGAAGTATATTTCACGATCGTACACAACTGTATTTCCTTTTCCAGTTTCTGATACAGACAGTATTGACAACATGAAGTTTGCGATGATTTTCTGCAGATTTTAGAACTGGCTATTTATCCTGTTTTTATTGAAGAAATTATTGATTAACTGTGTCAAATTCCAAAGAAGCAAAGGGGGTGAAGTGCAGAAGAACTGCTAGTTAATTTAAAATGGAATGGCTTAATGACCATTTCAAACAACTTTAATAATGTGAAAAGATTGATACCATTATGTGCTGCCATATAGAACATGAGAAAGAAGACTCGTTGATGTGTATTATTTTATTTATTTTAAATGATGAACAGCAAACTGCACTGGGAAGTTTATTATCCTTAGGATAGCTTCAGGTTTACTTCCACTTAAAACTTCAGTGTGCACATGTTGTTGACACGGGGCAAAAAGTTGAAAGGCACAAGATTTTTGCGCACACTGGTCATTACAAACTAGAAGGAACATTGTTAGGAACCCAGACCCAGAATCATACCTATATTCTTAAGTGTTGTCAAGTTTTTCACAGGCTCAAACATCCGAGGTTCCATCACACTAAGAACAGAGGGGTGCTTAAAAACATTCTTACTGCCAGCTGGAAGGAGCATCCTGAAGTGATTACACTGGACAACGATTATTTTCTATAAGTGTTGCCCCCTCAGTAATTTTTTTTTTGTTTATGATAGACCACTTGAAGCTCAACACAAATATAATTTCACACTACTTGTATCATGTAGGAATTTGGAGAAATAAAAAATTAACTTTTATTGAATATAATGTGTTTAATTGCAGAACAGCACTGACGATTTGCAATAGTTCAACTATGCTAAAAATGTTTTGTTGATTATTTTCATTTGGACTCGGTGTCTGAGGCTTCTCACTTTAGTGTCCAACAATAATCAGCCAGCATTGACGGACTCCAGTAGCCCTGATAACGTTTCACCATGCTTGTCACTGACAGCACTGAGATTTGCAAGGAAGAAATCTAGAAGGGAATGCAGAAAATTAATCTTTAGTGGCATGTTGCACTTCATGGTTCTGTATGCTCAAAGCATGTTGTCAACCAGCCGCATGTAGTTTGTTGCTCTGTAGTTGCCAAGAAAATTTTCAACATTCTTGAATGCCTTCCATGTGATTTTCTCCTGTCACACTAGAAGCTCTAGGACTTGCCTGTCATTGATGGCCTGCTTGATTTGTGGACCGACATAAATGCTCTCCTTAATCTTGTCATCAATTATTCTGACTTGAATTATGAATTGAAATAAATAGAGGTGATTTAAAAAAAAATTGGTGTGTGATAGGGAAATTTCATTGTAATTTAATTTTCATGATCAGCAGCCCAAAATCCATAAGATATCCTAAAAGTATTCAGGAAGTGAAATCTTTGTTGTCTAAAGCTGTATTGAACTCAGTCAATAAAAGGCTGGAAAGGCAAAACACCAAATAAAAACAATAACCTGTGGAGTAGAATTTCTCATGCACAGCTTGATACCTGAGAAGAGGAGGGTGTGCATGGAGTCCTTGGAAACATTAAAGGGTCTCTGAAGTGCCTGGCATGGGTAATTTAAAAGGCCTTTCTCAATGGACACCTTTTACTCCAATGGTCTTCCTGTAAATGGTAATAGACAATAGGTGCAGAAGTAGACCATTCGGCCCTTCGAGCCTGCACCGCCATTTTGAGATCATGGCTGATCAATTCCTTATCAATACCCGGTTCCTGCCTTGTCCCCATATCCCTTGATTCCCCTATCCATAAGTTACCTATCTAGCTCCTTCTTGAAAGCATCCAGAGAATTGGCCTCCAGTACCTTCCGAGGCAGTGCATTCCAGACCCCCACAACTCTCTGGGAGAAGAAGTTTTTCCTTAACTCTGTCCTAAATGACCTACCCCTTATTCTCAAACCATGCCCTCTGGTACCGGACTCTCCCAGCATCTGGAACATATTTCCTGCCTCTATCTTGTCCAATCCCTTAATAATCTTATATGTTTCAATCAGAGATCCCCTCTCAATCTCCTTAATTCCAGCGTGTACAAGCCCAGTCTCTCTAACCTCTCTGCGTAAGACAGTCCAGACATCCCAGGAATTAACCTCGTGAATCTACGCTGCACTTCCTCTACAGCCAGGATGTCCTTCCTTAACCCTGGAGACCAAAACTGTACACAATACTCCAGGTGTGGTCTCACCAGGGCTCTGTACAAATGCAAGAGGATTTCCTTGCTCTTGTACTCAATTCCCTTTGTAATAAAGGCCAACATTCCATTAGCCTTCTTCACTGCCTGCTGCACTTGCTCATTCACCTTCAGTGACTGATGAACAAGGACTCCGAGATCTCTTTGTATTACTCCCTTACCCAACTCTATACCGTTCAGATAATAATCTGCCTTCCTGTTCTTACTCCCAAAGTGGATAACCTCACACTTATTCACATTAAACACCATCTGCCAAGTATCTGCCCTCTCACCCAGCCTATCCAAGTCACCCTGAATTCTCCTAACATCCTCATCACATGTCACACTGCCACCCAGCTTAGTATCATCAGCAAATTTGCTGATGTTATTTTCTATGCCTTCATCCAAATCGTTAACGTAAATAGTAAACAGCTGTGGTCCCAATACCGAGCCCTGTGGCACCCCACTAGTCACCACCTGCCATTCCGAGAAACACCTATTCACCGCTACCCTTTGCTTTCTATCTGCCAACCAGTTTTCTATCCATGTCAATGCCTTCCCCCCTGATTTTACCCACCAATCTTTTATGTGGGACCTTATCAAATGCCTTCTGAAAATCGAGGTACACTACATCCACTGGATCTCCCCCATCTAACTTCCTGGTTACATCCTCGAAAAACTCCAACAGATTAGTCAAGCATGATTTACCCTTGGTAAATCCATGCTGGCTCGGCCCAATCCTATCACTGCTATCTAGATATGCCACTATTTCATCCTTAATAATGGACTCTAGCATCTTTCCCACCACCGATGTCAGGCTGACAGGTTGATAGTTCTCTGTTTTCTCCCTCCCTCCTTTCTTAAAAAGTGGGATAACATTAGCCATTCTCCAATCCTCAGGAACTGATCCTGAATCTAAGGAACATTGGAAAATGATTACCAATGCATCCGCAATTTCCAGAGCCACCTCCTTTAGTACCCTAGGGTGCAGACCATCTGGACCTGGGGATTTGTCAGCCTTCAGTCCCATCAGTCTTCTCATCACCGTTTCCTTCCGAATGTCAATCTGTTTCATTTCCTCTGTTACCCTGTGTCCTTGGCCCATCCATACATCTGGGAGATTGCTTGTGTCTTCCTTAGTGAAAACAGATCTAAAGTACTCATTAAATTCTTCTGCCATTTCTCTGTTTCCCATAACAATTTCACCCAATTCATTCTTCAAGGGTCCAACATTGTTCTTAACTATCTTCTTTCTCTTCACATACCTAAAGTGTAGTATTTGAGTATTGAGTAATGTAGTCTATTTGTAGATGCAAAATTAGTCCTGGTGGGACAGGATCACCTCATTGTGCTTCTGGGCTACACAACACCCTGGGAAAATAGCTTAAGTTTTTAAAAAAAACCCACTAAATTCATACTTACTGCTCCAGGATTTGTTTTCTTTTCAAAGTTTGACGGGCTTCTGTCCTGAATTTTGGATTGGAGCACCAGTGAGAGAAACTGTTCATCATTTCCACCACTGCAGTGTGTTTTAGGGAGTGTATCTGCCAATCCAGATGTAAGCAAAATTGTTGGGGCTACTGGTCTGTGTGGTTGGTGGGGTGGAGGTACATCTCTTTCTCTCTTCTAGCCTGCAGTCACCCTCGGGCAAGGTGTAGCACCTGCTTAGGCCCCCCCCACCCCCACAAGTGAAGTTGTGACGCTGCCTGGAAAAAGGCAATGGCAACCCACTTCTGTAGAAAAATTTGCCAAGAACAGCACATGGTGATGATGACTAGTCTGTAACTAGTACTTTATTTCTATGTTTGGTTGCTTTTTTAATTTCTCACCATTCTAAAGTTCAAAGTAAATTTTATTATCAAAGTACATATATTTCAACGTGTACAACCCTGAGACTAATTTTCTATAGAATAAATCTATGGAATAATAACCATGACTGAATCAATGAAGGAACGCCAAAGTGCTAGAGGAACTCAGCAGGCCAGGCAGCATCTATGAAAAGAGTAAATAGTCAACTTTTCGGGCCAAGACCATTCATCAAGACTCTGCCATGGCTGCCAGATAACTTGCTGGTACTGCTCACAAACACAAACTAAGCCTTAGGACTCCATTATGTCTTAAGGTCTTTATTACCCAATTTGGCAGTTCCAACGATTCCACTTGCCTTGCAAAATTTCCTGCCCCAGGAAAATTATTGCTACTTGTTGCAGTTTTGCCTTGTCCAATCTTGCTTTGTGACCCTTAGAGGATAAATAATCAGATAGTTAATGCAGACTTCATTTGTGCTGGTTTGCAGTGTCAGATGCAATCAAGACATCAGCCACATGCTATATAATAGTTGTATCAGTGACTGGTCTCTCAGATGTTCTCAGAGCAATGGGGCTGTGAGGCTGTTGTAGGGCGCTTGTGGCAGCCTTGTCTACTGGTATTGTTGACGATGAACTGTAAAAGCCAACCACAGTTGACATTTAGTTGTCCGTGGTACAGACCAGAATCCATTGGCTGTATCAGTAACTGTAAACCACTTACCTTCCATACATTGAAAGTAGTTTTCCACTGAAGTGGTAAGCGTGCTGATATATTGATTACCAACCTAGCGCAACACAAGGTGGCCCTTGTGGGATGTAGTAACTTTTCTGAACCCCAAGAGTCCAACAATGAGTGAAAACTTAATGCTTTATGATTGTTTGTTTTAAAATTTAAACAAAGACTAGGTACAGAACACATGAAACTAAAGAGAAGAAATGTAGGATCATGATTTTTACAGAGACTGACTGGCACTCCTTCCTTTTGATTGCCTGCAGGTCACTCTTGGGCAAGCAGTAGAACCTGCTTAGCCCCCTTGGGTTATATCCTGGTTATACGACCACTGATGCCAGGCAGACAATCTCTGAAGAGTATTGATGATGGCTGGGGTCACTGGTCTTATAAAGACACTGCCCAGGAGATGGTGATGGCAAACCACTTCTGCAGAATAATTTGCCAAGAACAATAATGGTCTCGAAAAGACCATGATCGCCCCATGTCAGACGATGAAACAGATAATGATGACTATTTAACAACTTTCATTCATAAGGCATTGTTTGGACAGGCATCAGAAATCTTAATCAGAGATGTAGTTGTAGGGATCCCTGAACAAGAGAGGAAAGGTGGAGAATATTAAGGAGGGCATTGTGGAGCTTGGGTCCTGGACAATTGAAGGCACAGCCATTACTGGTGAGATGAAGTAAGTGCAGAGTGCACTAGCCTAGAGTTGGCAATTTCAAGAGGGTACAACTGACAGATTATAAAAATGGGAAGGAGCCTGCAAGTGTCAAGTTCTTGAATTTGAGGGTGAGAATTTTAAAATTATTTTGGATGTCTGGCAGCCAGTGAAGATGGGTAAATGGGGCTTGTTTGAATATGAGTTTGAGTAGCCAGGTGTGGATGACCTCAAGTTTATGGAAGATGGAAGACGGGAGGCTGGCCAGGTGAATATCAGAGCAACTGAATATAGAAGTAACATCTTGTGTCCTTTTGCAAGTATGTTTTTCCTTGTGCTTGTGAGTTTCGTATAACAGTGCTTACCACTAGTAAGCGCTTTGTCTGTTGGGTTTATTATTGTAGACCTCCGTTGGTCATGGATGTTGTATACTGGCTGTCTAGATCAGTGGTCCCCAACCAGCGGGCTGCGGACCAATACCGGCCACAAAGCACGTGCTACAGGGCCACGAGGAAACAATATGATTTGGCAATATGAAACGATATGAGTCAGCTGCACCTTTCCTCATTCTCTGTCACGCCCACTGTTGAACGCAGGCAAGGTCATTACCCACGCATCATCCATGTCAGCACGGGAAGAAGATAAACTCCTCGAGCTTGCAAATGACGGTGGGCTGAAAGGTATGTTTGACATAACATCACTGCCGGCATTCTGGATCTAAGTCAAGGATGAATATCCTGAGAAAGCCACGAAAACGCTGAAAGTTGCTTCCATTTCCAACATCATATCTCTGCGAAGCGGGCTTTTCTGCAATGAATGCAACAAAAACTAAATTGCGGAATAGACTGGACATAAGGAACCTCCTTCGAGTATCGCTGTCTCCCATCACCCCTCGATGGGACCATCTTGTTGCAGGGAAACAAGCCCCGGGCTCCTACTGATTCAGCAATATTGGTGTGTGGCAATGATTTTATATGTTCATACGGAGAAAGTATGTGCTGTGTGTTTAATATTAAATTTGTTAGATAAACCCTTTTAGAAATGAAATTAAGTGTATTAGCCACTTATAAGTGACTTAGTTGACTTATCACCTATATTCCAGTCGTGATTAACACCTCCCTCACCCCCACTGGTCGGCCGGTCTACAAGAATATTGTGAGTATTAAACTGGTCAGTGGTGCAAGAAAGGTTGGGGACCCCTGATCCAGCTACACAAGCCAGGGCAGTAGAATATGGAGAACAAGCTGTTGTCCATGTAGTAAGTTCCCCCTCTCCACGCAGCTGATAAACCCAGAGGAATGACAGAGAACAATGCAGCAGCATTGCAGGATTAGTCACGTCAGCGTTGACTCCAGCTCCGGATTTTTCCCTTAGGGTTTACTCCCGAAACCTTCCTCATGAGTGAGTTATTGCTAAACGCCAGTGGTGTTTTGAGATCAGGGTCTTCCTGCTGCTAGACAAGCTGCCAACCATGGCTGACAAGCCCCATGTGCCCAAAGCGACTGGTTTTAAGATGTCAGTAACCTGCCTCTGCCCCTTCTCCTGTCAGTAGAAACTGTTCCGCTAGGCTTAGAAGCTAAGCCACACCCGAAGGCTAGAAGATGGACTTGGTTGTTAGAGGCTATCTGAGACGCACGGCATTTAGAGGACTTGATGGGTAGTAGGAGCTTACGCCCACTACAACCCCCAACTAACAACCTTAAGGAACCAATGACTTTATTAGTAACTCTTGTTGTTTGTGTCATCAAGTTGAAACACCTCTATATCTACATGATATTCATGGGTCAGATCATCCCTCCTTCCTGAGAAAGGAACCTATCCTGTACTAATTTCCATGTCAGAAGTTGTCTCTTAGTTCTATATTTGCCTTTAATGGAAGTTTCATGTCGATCAGTGGTTCCCAAACTGGGGTTCACCAACCTCTCGGTTAGGGGTTGGGGTCCATTGCCCCCTGATGTCGGTGATTTCCTCATGGTTTCTATTGTGGTTTTGTTGCATCTTTCTGACTATAGCAATAGATAGATAGATAGATAGATAGATAGATAGATACTTTATTCATCCCCATGGGGAAATTCAACATTTTTTCCAATGTCCCATACACTTGTTGTAGCAAAAACTCATTACATACAATACTTAACTCAGTAATAATATGATATGCATCTAAATCACTAACTCAAAAAGCATTAATAATAGCTTTAAAAAAAGTTCTTAAGTCCTGGCAGTTGAATTGTAAAGCCTAATGGCATTGGGGAGTATTGACCTCTTCATCCTGTCTGAGGAGCATTGCATCGACAGTAACCTGTCGCTGAAACTGCTTCTCTGTCTCTGGATGGTGCTATGTAGAGGATGTTCAGGGTTTTCCATAATTGACCGTAGCCTACTCAGCGCCCTTCGCTCAGCTACCGATGTTAAACTCTCCAGTACTTTGCCCACGACAGAGCCCGCCTTCCTTATCAGCTTATTAAGACGTGAGGCGTCCTTCTTCTTAATGCTTCCTCCCCAACACGCCACCACAAAGAAGAGGGCGCTCTCAACAACTGACCTATAGAACATCTTCAGCATCTCACTGCAGACATTGAATGACGCCAACCTTCTAAGGAAGTACAGTCGACTCTGTGCCTTCCTGCACAAGGCATCTGTGTTGGCAGTCCAGTCTAGCTTCTCGTCCAACTGTACTCCCAGATACTTGTAGGTCTTAACCTGCTCCACACATTCTCCATTAATGATCACTGGCTCCATATGAGGCCTAGATCTCCTAAAGTCCACCACCATCTCCTTGGTCTTGGTGACATTGAGACGCAGGTAGTTTGAGTTGCACCATATCACAAAGTCCTGAATCAGTTTCCTATACTCCTCCTCCTGTCCATTTCTGACACACCCCACTATGGCCGTGTCATCAGCGAACTTCTGCACATGGCAGGACTCCGAGTTATATTGGAAGTCAGATGTGTACAGGGTGAACAGGACCGGAGAGAGTACGGTTCCCTGTGGCGCTCCTGTGCTGCTGACCACTGTGTCAGACCTACAGTCTCCCAACCGCACATACTGAGGTCTATCTGTCAAGTAGTCCACTATCCAATCCACCATGTGAGAGTCTACTCCCATCTCCGTTAGTTTGTGCTTTAAGATCAATACGTTAAACTTAACTGAAATGTAATCTGATTACTTTGTTTGAAAGTATGAAGAGGGGCAGTATCAGTTAAACTTTGAATAAGATCCAGGGTTAAAGACTTCAAGGTATTATCATTAACTAGTAAGATGTCATTAATTTAAATTGATATACAGCACAGAATAGGCCCTTTTGGCCCTTCAGGTCATGCCGCCCAGCAGTTCTCTAATTTAATCCTAGACTAATCACAGGACAATTTACGATGACCAATTAACCAGTGCATCTTTGGACTGTGGGAGGAAACCGGAACACCCAGAGGAAACACACGCGGTCACGGGGAAGAACGTACAAACTCCTTACAGTCAGCAGTGGGAATTGAACCCAGGTCACCTGTACTGTAAAGCATTGTGCTAACGGCTACCGTGGACAACTTTGAATTGTCAAACATGTCAATGTCATAGGCTTCAGGGAATGGTGGGTTAACGGAACAATTGGAAAGCTCCTCCTCCTCCACAAGTTCAATGGCTGTGGCGACCCAATCACTAGCACACTCGAACCGGCTGACAATTAGCCAGAGCCAGAGACAAAGGGAGATAGCCTCAAGGAGTTTCAGTTACGTGCCTCTCGAAGTATCGAGTGGGGGAGACAGGCTTTAAAGCAAGACTGTGTTTTTGAAATAAACTTATTCTGTGGTTGCAGTTTATCGACTCCGTGTCGTAATTTCAGCGCTGCGCGTAGCACCCCGCTACATTGGTGACCCCGACGGTCCAAACGTTTTTTTGGACCGGAGATGGCAGACGCTGCGTTTGTTAACGCGGTTTCCTTGAAGCTGCCAAGCTTCTGGACGCTACAACCTCGCCTATGGTTTCAGCAAGCAGAAGCCCAATTCCATGTTCGGCAAATAACCTCAGAGGACACCCGTTACTACTACGTGGTGAGCTCCCTCGACCAGGACACAGCGGCCCAGGTCGCGGAGTTCGTACAGTCTCCCCCGGCGGACAACAAGTACACGGCATTCAAAGCCCTGCTCATAGGGACTTTTGGGCTCTCCCGCCGCGAGCGAGCTGCCCGTTTACTGCACCTGGATGGCTTGGGAGACAGGCCTCCATCAGCTTTAATGAATGAGATGTTGTCTCTGGCCGACGGACACACACCCTGCCTCATGTTTGAGCAGGCTTTCCTGGAGCAGCTGCCCGAGGACATACGCCTGCTGCTGTCCGACGCAGATTTCAGCGACCCCCGGAAGGTGGCGGCCCGGGCGGACTTGCTGTGGAACGCCAAGAAGGTGAGTGGGGCGTCCGTCGCACAGATCACCCGGCCACGCTCCCAGCAGCAAACCAGTCCAGGCCCGGCTGCAGAGCCCGCTAAACCCTGAGGCCGGGGTGTGGAGCCCAACGAGCACTGGTGTTTCTACCACCAGCGGTGGGGCGCAGAAGCCCGCCGTTGCCGCCCGCCCTGCCAGTTCCCGGACGCCCTGCCAGTTCCCGGGAAACGCCAGGGCCAGCCGCCGCTGATGGCTACGGCGGCTGGCCATCGGGATAGCCTCCTGTATGTCTGGGACAAACAGTCGGGACGCCGGTTTTTGGTCGACACCGGTGCCGAGATCAGCGTCTTACCTCCGACGAGTTACGACACCCGCAGCAGGGCGCCGGGTCCCCCCCTACGGGCCGCGAACGGCAGCACAATAAGGACTTATGGCACCCATCCGGTGCAGCTACGGTTCGACTCCAGCCAGTTCACGTGGGACTTCACACTGGCCGCCGTAGCCCAACCGCTTCTGGGTGCGGATTTCTTGCGGGCTCACAGCCTACTGGTCGACCTGCCCAGGAAGAGACTGGTTCACGCCGAGACCTTTCAGACATTCCCCCTGGGTGCAGCCCAGTTGCCAGCCCCTCACCTCGGCTCCATCACGCTGTCCGACAACGACTTCACCAGGGTCCTGGCGGATTTCCCATCGGTTCTGGCACCGCAGTTCACGGCAGCCATGCCCCGACACGGTGTACAGCACCACATCCTGACCCAGGGACCACCCCTCCATGCCCGCGCTCGGCGGCTTCCCCCGGACAAGCTCCGACTGGCAAAGGAGGAGTTCAAGCGAATGGAGGAATTGGGGATTATTCGGCGGTCTGACAGCCCATGGGCCTCTCCCCTGCACATGGTGCCCAAGGCGACAGGGGGCTGGAGACCGTGCGGCGACTACCGCAGGCTGAACGAGGCTACAACACCGGACCGCTACCCTGTGCCGCACATTCAGGACTTTGCAGCAAACCTGCACGGCGCGCGGATCTTCTCCAAGGTAGACCTCATCCGTGGATACCATCAAATCCCGATGCATCCGGCCGACGTCCCCAAAACGGCTCTCATCACCCCGTTCAGCCTTTTTCAGTTCCTCCGCATGCCGTTCAGCCTGAAGAATGCCGCACAGACGTTCCAGCGGTTGATGGACGCGGTGGGACGCGACCTGGACTTCGCATTCATCTATTTGGACGACATCCTCATAGCCAGCAGCAGTCGTCAGGAGCATCTGTCCCACCTCCGACAACTCTTTGCCCGGCTGAGTGACTACGGTCTAACGATCAACCTGGCCAAATGCCAGTTCGGGCTCGACACCATTGACTTCCTGGGCCACAGGATTACCAGAGACGGGGCAACCCCTCTGCCCGCTAAGGTAGATGCGGTCCGCCATTTCCCCCGACCCACCACGGTCAAAGGCCTCCAGGAATTCGTAGGTATGGTCAATTTCTACCACCGCTTCCTCTCTTCAGCTGCCCGGATCATGCGCCCCCTGTTCGCCTTGCTGTCCGGTCCGGGCAAGGACATTACCTGGGACGAGGTGTCCACCGCCGCTTTCATTCAAACGAAGGAGGCCTTGGCGAATGCCATGATGCTAGTGCACCCCAGAATGGACGTCCCTACCGCCCTCACGGTGGATGCATCTAACATGGCAGTCGGTGGGGTACTGGAGCAGCTCATCGCGGGCCGCTGGCAACCCCTGGCGTTTTTCAGCAAACACCTGTGGCCACCCGAGCTCAAATACAGTGCTTTCGACCGGGAACTGTTGGCGCTATACCTGGCAATCCGGCATTTCAGGTACTTCTTAGAAGGTAGGCCCTTCACCGCGTTCACGGACCACAAGCCACTTACCTTTACATTCACAAAGGTGTCCGATCCCTGGTCGTCCCGCCAGCAGCGCCATCTGTCCTACATCTCTGAATACACGACGGACGTCCGGCACGTCTCGGGTAAGGACAATGTCGTGGCGGATGCGCTTTCTCGCCCTAACATTCACGCCCTTTCCCAAGGGGTAGACTTTGAGGCACTGGCTGAGGCACAGCTGGCAGATGAGGAGATCCCGTGTTACAGAACCGCAGTCTCCGGTTTGCAGCTCCAGGACCTCCCCGTAGGCCCAGGTGAGAGGACCCTACTCTGTGACGTCGCCACCGGCCAGCCCCGTCCCGTCGTCCCGGCACCTTGGCGACGACGCGTTTTCGACTCCATTCATAACTTGGCCCACCCCTCCATCCGCACTACCGTCTGGATGGTCTCCAGCAGGTTCGTTTGGCACGGACTCCGCAAGCAGGTCCGTGACTGGGCCAGAACGTGCCTGCACTGCCAGACGGCCAAGGTGCAGCGACACACCAAGGCCCCGCCGCAGCAGTTCCACCCCACCCACCGGCGTTTCGACCACATTCATGTGGATATTGTGGGCCCCCTGCCAGTGTCGCGCGGGGCGAGGCACCTCCTCACTATCGTGGACAGGTTCACAAGATGGCCAGAGGCGGTCCCACTCACCGACACCACCTCCGAATCTTGCGCCCGGGCACTGATCGCCACCTGGGTTTCCCGCTTTGGTGTCCCGGCCCACATTACCTCCGACAGAGGCGCCCAGTTCACCTCCAGCCTCTGGTCAGCGATGGCCAACCTGTTGGGGACTCAGCTGCACCGCACCACACCACTGCCTACCACCCACAGTCGAACGGACTGGTGGAGCGTTTCCACCGCCACCTGAAGTCGGCTCTCATGGCGCACCTGCGAGGAGCTAACTGGGCGGACGAGCTTCCCTGGGTCCTACTCGGCGTCCGCACGGCGCCCAAAGACGATCTGCACGCTTCGTCGGCCGAGTTGGTGTACGGCGCGCCCCTGGTCGTTCCCGGGGAGTTCATACCAGCCCCAAGGGGGCGAGAGGAAGAACCCGCAGCGGTCCTGGGCAGACTACGCGAGAGACTCGGTGCCCTGGCCCCCATACCCACTTCGCAGCATGGGCAGCACCCGACCTGCGTACCCAAAGATCTGCGGAACTGTAAGTTTGTGTTTGTACGCCGGGGCGGGCATCGGCCACCGCTGCAACGGCCCTACGAGGGGCCGTTTACGGTGATCAGAAACGGGGGTCCACGTTCGTGCTGGACGTTGGGGGGAGAGAGGAGGTTTTCACGGTGGACCGACTCAAACCGGCCCATGTGGACTTGGCGCAACCGGTCGAGTTTCTGGCACCGCGGCGCAGAGGCTGACCTCCCAAACAGGGCCCGGCCCAGACTGTGGACATTGGGGGGGTCTACCGCCGGTTCTGGGGGGGGGTTATGTGGCGACCCAATCACTAGCACACTTGAACCGGCTGACAATTAGCCAGAGCCAGAGACAAAGGGAGATAGCCTCAAGGAGTTTCAGTTACATGCCTCTCGAAGTATCGAGTGGGGGAGACAGGCTTTAAAGCAAGACTGTGTTTTTGAAATAAACTTATTCTATGGTTGCAGTTTATCGACTCCGTGTCGTAATTTCAGCGCTGCGCGTAGCACCCCGCTACATGGCTTCCTTATGAGATGGATTCCATTTTTCTTTCTGCACTTCTAATTGATTTGTATCAGAAAATTTATTTGCAATGCGTTTAAATTTTGATTTTTTTCCTCTTTGGTTCTTTGTATTTTAGTTTTTACTGACACCTTGGGCCATTCAAATTAGGGCAGAAACAAATGTTGATCTGTGGCGACCCAATTACTAGCACACTCGAACTGGCTGACAATTAGCCAGAATGCAGGGACAAAGGAAGAAAGCCTGAGGGGGTTTCAGTAGGGCCTCTCAAGGTATCTGGTGGGAGGAGACAGGCTTTAAAGCAAGACTGTGGAGTTGAAATAAACTTATTCTTTGGCTGCAGTTTATCGACTCCGTGTCGTTATTTCAGCGCTGCGTGTAGCACACCGCTACAGATTGACTTATGGATAAACACGATTAACATTTGATTATTCTGAGGTGTGAGCTGCTTATCTATCGTGTGGCTTTTGAGTACCTTGTATAAGAAAACTGCTTTAGCAATTTAACTAAAGGACAACTGCAGGATGTTTCAGAACTTCATTGTCCTTGAGCCCTTGAATATTTGAGCAGTTGCGGCTTCGGTGTAGGAGAAAGTACAGCAGCGGAAAATAAATCATCTGATTTGAGTGTTGGTTGTAATGTAAATGCTATTCAAGACTTTGGGAAGTACAGAGAGATCTTTTATCATCATTGGAGATGGGAGACTTTGCTCTCAACTCTTAAATAGAATCTGAGCCCCTGATCTCTGCTTAAGCTGGAGTTTATCCAGCTGAAAATATCTCCTTGCTCTTTCCATACCTTCCTTCATTGTTCCCCAAGGGTTGTGTGTTTGTTGCTCTTTTCCGCGAGGCATGTAATCCTGTAACTCTAATATGTTAATATTTGCATCTTGTAGGTCAGCAGTGAGGTGGTAGCAGATGGGCAGGTCCAGGTATCGGAATCTAATCAGGTGGAAACACAACCACCGCAGCAAAACCAGCAACAGCCTCCCAATGCCTGGCAAGTGATAAAGGGTGTTTTATTCAGGTGAGTGCAACATACTCGTATGTTTCTTCCTTTTCTTAAGACCATCATCCCTGCAGGGGCACAAACTGCCAAAAGCAGTTCACCAGAGTCCTCTGTCGTGGGCCGTAGGTTGATTGACCTTGTGGAAGCACCTAGGAATCTGGGGAGAATATAGAAGCACCAATGCCCTTGAATGGAAAATCCTACAGAAAGTATTGGATACAGCCCAGTCCATCAGGGGTAAAACCCTCCTTACCATTGAAAGCATCAACATGGAACACTTTCACAGGAAAGTAGCATCCATCATCAGGGACCCCCACAATCCAGGATATGCTCTCTTTTTGCTGCTGCCATCAGGAAGAGGATACAGCAGCTTCAGGACTCACTCCACCAGTTATTACCCCTCAACCATCAGGCCTTTGAACCAAAGGGGATAACCACTCAACTTCACTTGCCCCATCAGTAAGATGTTCTCACAATCAAGGACTCTTCATCTCATGTACTTGATATTTATTGCTTATTTATTTATTATTATTTATTATTTCTTTTATATTTGAACATTTTTGTTGTATTTTGCACAGTGGTTGAATACTCAAGTTTGTGTGGTCTTTCATTGATTTCTATTATGATTATAATGGATTTATTGGGTATGTCTGCAAGAAAATGATTTGCAGGGTTGTATTTAGTGACGTATATATACTTTGACAATACATTTGCTTGGAGCTTTGAACTTTTCTTGAGTTCTACCATAATCCAGCTGGTTGCAAAAATTGATTCAAAGGATTGAATTGTGTACCTCCCTGTGCAACGTTAAGGACAGTTGATGGTGCTATCAAGTTATAAGGGATTTATTTGCTGAGTTTAAGCTCCTTGTCAGAAGCGAAAACTAAATCAGAACCCGGTTTAATGTCACTGGCAAATGTCATGAAATTTGTTGAAATATGTGTTATAATTAAGTAAGTAGTGCAAGCAATGTCAATAAGGAAGCATTCATGGGTTCTCTGTTCCTTGAGAAACCTGATGGCAGAGGAGAAGAAGTTGTTCCTGAATCATTGTGTGTGTTCCTTCAGGCTCCTGTACCTCTTCCCTATTGGTAGCAACACAGGAGGGGATGTGTAATGGGGGGGGGGGGGGTCCTTAATGACGGATTTGGCCACCTTGAGGCATCACTCCGTGAAGATGTCCTGGATGCTGGGGAGGCTGGTGCCCATGATGGAGCTAAAAACAAATGGAGTTTACATCTTTCTGCAGCTTCTTTCAATCACATGAGGTGTCCTCACCCCATACTAGACAGTGATGCAGCTAGTTAGAACACTGTCCACATTACAGCTGTAGAAATCTGCAAGTGTCTTTGGTGACGCACCAAATCTCAAACTCCTAATGAAGTATGGCCTTCTGTCATGCCTTCTTTGAATTAAATGTTCTAAGGGTACTTTGGAATACTTTACCTATGAATAGCAAAGGAAAGTCATTAACACACAACCTAAAAACAGTGCTAGAAGCAGTTCACATTTGAAGATGAAAATTTAACAATATTCAGGGAGGTAATTCTAAGTGGAGAGCTATTTGTGCATGAGATAGGTTGAACAGCTACTTGTTCTGTAAATCTTTGATTCTGAGCATTTTCTCTATCAGAGGCATACAGAATGGAACAGGCCATTTAGCTCACTAAATCTATGTCAACATTCAAACATCCATTTACAATAAACAGAAGAGATTAAGCAGATGTTAAAAATCCAGCACAACATGCAACATACTGTTGAAACACAGCAAGTCAGGCTGATTCTATGAAAAGACAAAGATTCGTTGTTTTGGGCTGATGCTCTTCATCAGGAAACATCAAACTGTTTATTCCTCTATTCTTCTGACCTGCTGAATTTCTCCAGCATTTTGCATGTGTTTCTCTTTTTACAATATTCCTCTAGAACTATTATTCTAAAGTTCAAAGTAGATTTTATAATCAAAGTTGTACAGCTGCATGAGAAAGTTTGTGAACCCTTTGCAATTGCCTGGTTTTCTGTATTATGCATGAAATGTAGTCTGATCTTCATCTAAGTCACAATACTAGGCAAGCACAGTCTGCCTAAACTAATAACACAAAAAACAATTGTACTTTTCATGTCTTTATTGAACTCATTGTTTAGCAGTCCAGGCTGGAAAATGCATGTGGACCCTTGTATTTCATAACTGTAGAACCTCCTTTCGCTGCAATAACCTCCTCCAAATGTTTCCTGTGGCTACTGATCAAACTTGCAGAACAGCAAGGAGCACTTTTAGACCATTCTTTTATACAAAACTGTTTCAGTGTTTCTGGGATACATTACATGAACAGCCCTCTTCAGGTCATGCCACAGCATCTTATCTGGATTAAGGTCTGGACTTTGACTTGGCCATTCCAAAAGATTAATTTTCATCTTTTTAAACCGTTCAGTCGTTGATTTACGCTTGTGTTTTGGGTCATTGTTGCATTATCCAACTTCTATTAAGCTTCAGGTAACAGACCACTGCCCTGACATTCTCCTGTAAAATGTCTTGATGTTTGAATTCATGGTTTAATGATTGCGAGCTGTCTAGGACCTAGGGCAGCAAAGCAGCCCAAACCGCGATGCTCCTTACACCATGCTTCACTGTTGGAATGAGGTTTTGGTGTGCAGTGCTCTTTTTCCTCCAAACATAGCAGCGTGCATTTGGCCAAAAAGTTCAACTTCTCGCTCATCTGTCCACAAAACATTGTTCCAGAAGTGTTGTGGAATGTCCAGGTGGTCTTTTGCAAACTTGAGACTTGCAACAATGTGTGTTTTTTTTTTAGATCAGTGATTTCCTCCCTTTTGTCCATCCATGAACACCGTTCTTGTTCAGTGTTTTTCTTATGGTGGACACATGAACAGAGACTTTAACAAGTTCTAGAGATTTTCCCAGGTCTCTTGCACCTCCTTCAGCATTGCACATTGTGCTGTTGTTGTGATCTTTGTAGGTTGCCCACTGCTAGGGAGGTATGGTGCACATAAACATCTTTCTTGAGAAGTGCCGGCTCTATCAGTAACCTGTCTTTATGTGTCTTTTATAGGGCTGGGCACCTCTACAATCCAGATCTCCAATCTCAACTCATTGATTGGAACACCTGATTCCAAATAGCTTCACTTTTGTAGAAGGCATTGCCCCAGAGATTCATAGCCACTTTTGAACTGAGACTGGTGTATTCAGTATTGACGAGAAGTACAATTGTTGGTGTACAATTGTTCAGGCAGTTTGTTTATTATTATGACTTAAATGAAGATCAGACTACATTTTATGAGTAATTAATGCTGAAAGCCAGGTTCACAAACTTTTTCTTCCAACTGCATAGGTCACAATGTACAAACCTGAAATTCATTTTCTCATGGGCATACTGAACAAATCTATAGAATAATAACCACAACAGAATCAATGAAAGATCACCCAACTAGGACATTAAACCAAAGTTCAGAAGACAACAATCTGCAAATTCAAAAAGAAGAAATAATAATATAAATAAATAAGCAATAAATCTTGAGAACATATGAGATGAAGAGTCCTTGAAAGCGAGTCCACTGGTTGTGGGGGCATTTCTATGATGAGGCAAGTGAAATCATCCTCTTTAGTTCAAGAGCCTGATGGTTGAGGGATAGTAACTGTACCTCAACCTAGTGCTACAAGTCCAGGGGCTCCTGTATCTTCTTCCTGATGGCAGCAGTGAGAAGAGAGCACGTTCTGGGTGATGGGGGTCCTTGATAAGAATGCTGCTTTTCTATGACAGCGTTTCATGTTGATGTGCTCAATGCTGGGGATGGCTTTACCCTGATGGGCTGATCCAAATGCACTACTTTTTGTAAGATTTTCCGTTCAAGGGCATTGGTGTTAACGTATTCACCTCAGCGTTCTACCAGCTCTCTACACACTAGGGGCTTTTTGGTGTGGCCAATTAATTTACCAAAGGGTCTGAGGGGAATGTATAAGCTGCACACGTAGCGCTGAAGATCACAGGAGCTGTAAGGAAACAGCTCTATAGCTATACCACTGTGCTACCTGTGATTAGTTTCTGGATGTCTAAAGTTCCTTTCAATGATGATTCTCAAGTAAATTCTTTAAATTACCATAATGGTCCATATTCTACCTAGGGTGGTGGGGTGGAGATACATCTTTACCAATGTAGGTGTAAGGCGCTCCTTCTCTCCGCTAGCTTGCAGATCACCCTTGGGCAAGGTGTAGCACCTGCTTAGCCCCCTGATCAGGGTCACGTTAAGCCATGGGAGCAGGTGGTGGATGGTCGTATGAGCAGCTGGTGCATCACAAGTCCCGGTTAATACAAACTCTGACACCAGGTAGACAATCTCTGAAGAGTATCGATAATGGCTAGGGTCACCCATCTTGGTAAAGACACTGCCCAGAAGAAGACAGTGACAAAAGATTTGCCAAGAACTATCATGTTCAAAGAACATGATCGCCCACGTTATCATATGGCCCATGATAATGATGAACCTGCTTCTGAACACCGAAGTTGCTGACTTGATGTTGCTGAGGTTGAGTCTTAAGGGATTGTCTTAGAGGACTGGTGGACAGTTATTTTGAATCATACAAAGCAGTGATTTTCAGTAATTTTCCTGCAGGATTTTTATCATCTGGCTTATAAGCAGTTGGTTCCGTCGAGGGAATGCACCGCCAGAGCAGAGCGATCCAACCGGGACAGTGCGGCAGCCCAGTCGCAATCTTTTCCCCAAAGACACACTTATGGTAAGCAGGCATTTTCTGAAAGTTATGAAAGGAGTTATCGGTTCATTCAACATTCAGTGCAAAAGTCGTAGCTAATAAAATCTGCGGCGTGCTGATCATCTTACCATTGAGTTGGATAGATGCCACTACTAATTAGATTGCACAAGCTGGTTCCCAAGCATTAATAGGCATTTGCTAAACTCTTCACACTAGACACTCAAGCAGTATGCAAAACCAGAGGTTAATATTTGTTTTGAAGCAGTATGCCAGTGTAACATTTTGAAGGAAGTGCTGACGTTGGAGAGGGTTCAAAGGAGATTCAGGAAAATGATTCCGGGATTCAAATGAGGTGCGTTTGATGGCTCTGGGCCTGTACTCACTGGAATTCAAAAGAATGAGGAGGGGATAGAGAGGCATTCTTTTAGAACAGAGATGAGGAAGAATTCCTTTAGTCAGAGAGTGGTGAATCTGTGGAATTCGTTACCACAGGTGGCTATGGAGGCCAAGTCATAGGTGAATATTTAAGGCTGAGGTTGATAGATTCTTGATTAGTCAGGGCATGAAGGGGATACAGGGAAAGGCAGGAGACTGGGACTGAAAGGGAAATGGATCAGCCATGATGAAATGATGCTGCAGACTCAATGGGCTAAATGGCCTAAATCTGCTCCTGTACCTTATGGTATAACCAATCTTTTGTACCATGAATGTAGAAAGAACGATTCACTGTTTCTGTTACAGTTTTGTTTTACCAGTCAGGGTTGTTGGACCTGAGCTGAACTGAACCTGTGGGGACTGGTGGACCACTGTTCATCAGACTTCTACCCTTTGACCCTGCCAAGAGCCAAAGCATAAAGCCCTGACTTCAGCCAGCATAGCTCTCCGGATCATTGAGGCACAAAGCCTCCAAACCATATGATGTGGTCCTTTTGGAGGTTAATCTGATTGCAACACAAAGTTGTGTTGGAGATTTCAATTCATATGGACTCAAAATGCAGAAGGTAGAACCACTTGTATGAAACCTGAATGTTGGAATTACTGAGTTGTTATGAGGGCGAACCAGTCACTGTGTTTGATCGTTGACCTTCGGTCTGTACTGTTGCTTTCCTCTTTTAAACCCCGCTGAGAGGAGGAAATGGAAGTGTTAATTGTAGGAATGAAAAAAGAACTCTGAAATGATTTGCCCGTAATCTTCAACCCAGCATCTTGCAAACATGAAGCTCAAGCTCACACTGGGGAAAAATTAGAAAATCCAAATATACATTCTCACAAGATCACAAGACAAAGGAGCAGAAGTAGGCCATTCAGCCCATCGAGTCTGCTCCGCCACTCCACCATGAGCATTCTGTTAACACTGGTGTCTCAATAGCCTTCATGCAACCTCTTTCAACTCATTCTGGACAGATACTCAGTTTGATACTCATTTCCAGCTTGCTGCGTGTTACACAAGTTAGTTTCTATTTATTTATTGAGATACAGTGCGGAATAGGCCCCAAGGGCGCTTTGAGCCGCGCCACCCAGCGATCCCCTGATTTAACCCTAGCCTAATAACTGGACAAATTACAATGATCAATTAACCTGCAAACAGCTACATCTTTGGACTGTGGAAGGAAACTGGAGCACCTGGAGAAAACCAATGCAGAACGGTAAAAACTGCACCACTGTGCTACCAGTGGTGACCGGCAGTTAAATCTACAGATATTTTTATCAAATATCTAAAAATAGAATAGATAGAGTTGACGTGGATAGGCTTTTTCCATTGAGAGTAGGGGAGATTCAAACAAGAGGACATGAGTTGAGAGTTAGGGGGCAAAAGTTTAAGGGTAACACAAGGGGAAATTTCTTTACTCAGAGAGTGGTAGCTGTGTGGAACGAACTTCCAGTAGAAGTGGTAGAGGCAGGTTCGGTATTGTCATTTAAAGCAAAATTGGGAAGGTATATGGACAGGAAAGGAATGGAGGGTTATGGGCTGAGTGCGGGTCACTGGGATTAGGTGAGAGTAAGCGTTCGGCATGGACTAGAAGGGCTGAGATGGCCTGTTTCCATGCTGTAATTGTTATATGGTTATTTCGGAATAAACTGATTTTTTTTTTTATTCATTGTATTTAATAATCTAAATTATTGTTCTTGACCCTTGCAGGACCTGCGGGTTTATATCTCAGAGAATGAACACTTCGCAGAATTTAATAATAGTGCTCCACTTTTCTGGGAACTTCCGGACCTGGTATATGGAGACTGGACAAGCGGAGAGTCAGGGACAGGATGTTATGAACACTATGGAGAAATAGAAACCACTGAGGTATGAACATTCTGCTTTGCATATTTTGTGATAATCTTAAAAAAAAAATTGACTGGGTTGTACTGAATTTCTTTGCTGTTGTGCTGCTACCGGCTACGTCTAGAGATTGGTCACTTTGCAGTAGATGAAAATTCCATACTGATTTCTGCTTCTGGTAACTCCTCTTCCTCTATTCCCCACTCTGACCATTTACCTGTTCTCACCTGCATATTACCTGTGTCGTCTCCTCCTTTCCCACCCACCTGGCCTCATCTATCACTTTACAACCAGCCTCCTCCTCATCCTCTCCCCCCCTCAGCTTTTCATTTCAGTATCTTCCCCCTTCCTTTTCAGTCCTGAAGCACGGTATCGCCCTGAAATATTGACTATCCATAGTTGCCTGACCTGCTGAGTTCCTCCAGAATTTTGTGTGTGTTTTTGTAAGATGAAAAGCATGTAAGGTTTTAAAACTGAAACTTGAGGTTTTTTTTGTTTCAATTCAGCGTAAAAGGTAAAGCTAGTAACCAGTCTCTCACTTCCCAATCCTTTAAACTCCTTGCTTGGCTGAGGGTAGCAAAGAAAGAACCCATTAACAAATACACCGAGTGGCCACTTTATTAGTTTCCCTCGTACCTAAAAAAAAGTGGTCGCTGAGAGTATGTCCGTGGTCTTCTGCAACTGCTGCCCATCCACTTTGCCGTTGGAAGTGTGCGTTCAGAGATGTTCTTCAGTGCACCACTTTCAAAACTGCATGGTTATTTGAGTTACTGTCAGCTTGAACCAGGCTGGCCATTCCCCTCTGACCTCCCTCATTAGCACGACTCTCTGGATTTTTATTTTGTCTTTCACACCTTTTTCTGCGGACTATAGAGACGGTTGTGCGTGAAAATCACAGGAGACCAGAGATGTTTCTTGGAAACTCAAACCAGCCCTTGTGCTCCAGCAATCAGTCTAAGGTCAAAATCACTTAGAAATGTTTCATCTGAACAACAACAGAACCTCCGGTGTGCTTTTACGCATTGAATTGCTGCCACGTATTGGTTGATTAGATATTTACATGAATGAGCAGGTGTACCAAATAAAATGTCCTCTGAGTGGCCATGCACTGTGATATTCTGTGTACACATACTCATATCTGTTGACCTTGGCCTTGAGTTTGTGTTCCATTTACTTACAAAGCAGCAAGCAAATTTATCAACTAACTAATGACAATTACATTGTTTTAAGTAGTGAGCACATTTATTATAATGCATAGAAATTTACTTCCTTATAATAATGACTAGATCATGCCTAATGGCCTTATAAATTGGAATCAGGTTTAATATCACCGGCAAATATTGTGAGTGTTAAATTTGCAGCAGCAGTACAATGCAAGACATGATAATAGAGAGAATAAAATAAAACTGAATTACAGTAATTTGTGGACACTGCAATTACCTGATTTTTTTGTATTAATTACTCATAAAATGTGGTCTGATGTTTATCTAAGTCACAATAATAGACATACACAATCTGTCTAAACTACTAACACACAAATAGTTGTACTGATTCTTGTCTTTTTCTTTTTAAATCTTTTTATTAATTTTTAAGCAAACTTAAATGAAACATGAATACAGAGTTTGAGAGTACATAGTTAATAGTTTAAATAGACATTCAAATAGATGATAATCAATATATAATAACCTCCCAAACGCATGGTAATTGCGAACCAAAGAAGTAAACCTCCCCCCCACCAAAAAAACTAACCAACACGGGCCATTGCATTATATCAAATATATACAGTAGTGCCAATAACTCTGAACCTCCATCCAAATAATTAAGGATAATAAAAGTGAGGTTTAGGAAAAGACAATTTAACTCTAATGAAAATGTTGAATAAATGGTTTCCAAGTTTCTTCAAATTTAACTGAAGGATCAAAGACAACACTTCTAATTTTTTCTAAGCTCAAACAAGAAATAGTTTGAGAAAACCACTGAAATATAGTTGGAGGATTAATTTCTTTCCAATTCAGTAAAATAGATCTAGCCATTAATGTAACAAATGCAATCATCTGTCGAGATGAGGGGGATAAACGACTATTATCCGCCATTGGTAAACTGAAAATTGCAGTAATAGGATGCGGTTGGAAATTGATATTCAGAACTGTTGAAATAATACTGAAAATATCTTTCCAGTAATTTTGCAAACAAGGGCAAGACCAAAACATATGGGTCAATGAAGCAACACCAGAATGACATCTGTCACAGGTTGGATTAACATAAGAATAAAATCGAGCAAGTTTATCCTTAGACATATGCGCTCTATGTACAACCTTAAATTGTATTAGGGCATGTTTAGCACAAATAGAAGAAGAATTGACTAATTGTAAAATTTTCTCCTACTTCTCAGTGGGTATAAGACAATGAAGTTCTTTTTCCCATTCCTTCTTAATTTTTTCTGATACTTCTGGCTGTATTTTCATGATCATATTATAAATGACAGCTACTAAACCCTTCTGACAAGGATCCAGAGTTAAAATTTTTTCTGTAATGTCTGATGGACGTAGTTTCGGAAAATACATTATTCAAAAAATTTCTAACTTGCAAATATCTAAAACAAATAAGTTTTAGGTAAATTATATTTTTTAGATAGCTGTCAAAGGACATAAAGCTATCATCTAAAAATAGATCACGAAAACATGTTATACCTTTTGTTTTCCATAAAACAAAGGCTTGATCCATAAAAGAGGGCCGAAAAAGAAAGTTAGATGATATAGGGCTTGATAAGGTGAACTTATTCAAACCAAAAAATTTACGAAATTGAAACCAAATTCGCAATGTATGTTTAACTATAGGATTAGTTATTTGTTTATTCAATTTAGATAAAGAAAAAGGAAGTGAAAATCCTAAAATTGAAAACAATGAAAAGTCTTGTACAGATGTACATTCCAAAGTTACCCATTGTGGGCAAGCTGCTATAGTTGATTCTTGTGTCCAAAATATTAAATATCGTATATTAACTGCCCAATAGTAAAATCTCAAGTTTGGCAAAACCAAACCACCCTCCTTCTCAGGCTTTAGATATTTTTTGCTTAGTCTAGGATTTTTATTCTGCCACAGATAGGAAGATATTTTGGAGTCAATAATATCAAAAAAAGATTTAGGAATAAAAATTGGTAATGCTTGAAATAAATATAAGTATTTGGGTAATACCATCATCTTAATAGCATTAATTCGACCAACCAATGACAAAGATAATGGAGACCACCTGGTAACAAGTTGCTTAATTTGGTCAATTAAAGGTAAGAAATTAACTTTAAATAAATCTTTATGTTTTTTGGTAATTTTAATACCCAAATAAGTAAAATAATCTGTGACAACTTTAAATGGTAAATGTTTATAAATTGGAACTTGCATATTTAATGGAAATAATTCGCTCTTATTAAAATTTAATTTGTAACCAGAAAAGTTACTAAACTGAGCAAGCAAGGACAAAATAGCAGGAATAGATCTCTCAGGGTCGGATATGTATAGTAACAAATCATCAGCATATAATGATAACTTATACGTCCCTTCCCCACGAGTAATACCCAAAATATTAGGTGATTTTTGAATGGCTATAGCTAAAGGTTCCAAAACAATGTCAAATAGTAAAGGACTTAAAGGACAGCCTTGCCTTGTACCACGGAATAACTGAAAAAAAGATCTTTGATTATTGGTAAAGACCGAAGCCAAGGGTTTATAGTATATTAATTTAATCTATGATATAAATTTCAAACTAAAAATTAAAATGCTGCAACGTATTAAATAAATATGGCCATTCAACTCTATCAAATGCTTTTTCAGCATCTAAGGAAATGACACATTCTGGTATTTTGGGCGAAGGAGTATAAATAATATTAATTAATTTTCTAATGTTGAAAGATGAGGAGCGGTTTTTAATAAATCCAGTCCGATCTTCAGAAATAATTCGAGGTAATATATTTTCTAATCTAGTGGCCAAAATTTTACTAAAAATCTTAAAGTCCGTATTCAGCAAGGATGTAGGCCGATAGGATGCACATTCAGTGGGGTCTTTATCTTTTTTAAGAATTAAAGAAATAGAGGCTTCGTAAAAAGATTGTGGCAATTTACCTATAGTTAACGCATCTTTAAAAATTTTGCAAAGCCAAGGAGAAAGTATAGAGGAAAAGGATTTAAAAAATTCTACAGTATAACCATCCGGACCAGGAGCTTTACCGGAATTCATTGAAAAAGTAGCCTTTTTTATTTCAGTTTCCGTAATAGGTGCATCTAGGAATACACTATCCTCTGTTGTTAATTTTGGGATATTCAATTTTCTTAAAAATTCATCTATTATAGAAGAATCCTCAACAAATTCTGATTGATATAAAGAATTATAAAAATCTTGAAGGGCTTTATTTATCTCTTTATGGTCGATCGTCAGAGTGCCATCTTGTTTACGAATCCTAGTAATTTGTCGTTTAACCGAAGCAGTTTTTAATTGATTAGCCAATAATTTGCCAGACTTACCTCCATGTACATAAAACTGGGTTCTAGATTTAATTAGCTGATTTTCAATCGAAGAGGATAATAAACTATGCTCCATTTGAAGTTCCACTCTTTCTTTATAAAGTTCTTTGCTGGGGGTCACTGAATAAATCTTATCAATTGCTTTGATTTTATCAACCAATGTTAATATTTTAGAATTAGTTCGTTTCCTAACTCCAGCAGAGTATGAAATAATCTGTCCATGAATAAATGCTTTAAAAGTGTCCCATAAAATTCCGCTAGAGATCTCTGCTGTAGAATTTGTTGAGAAAAACAAATCAATTTGTTGTTTAATAAAATTAAGAAAATCTAAGTCCTGCAATAAAATAGAGTTGAACCTCCAAGATTTAGCAGTAGTTGATGAGTCCATTGTCTTAATAGATAGCTTCAAAGGTGCATGGTCAGAAATGGTAATGGAGTCATATTTCCAATCGATAACATCTGTAAGTAAACGGTGATCAATAAAAAAGTAATCAATTCTTGAATAATTATGATAAACATGAGAAAAGTATGAAAACTCTTTGTCATTGGGGTGTAAAAAATGCCAAATTTCGGAAATTCCAGAATCAATCATAAAGGAATTAATAAGAGAGACCGATTTATTCGGAAGAGCTTGGGTGGACTTAGATCTATCCCTCGAAGGGTTTAAACAACAGTTAAAATCCCCACCTATTATCAGCATGTACTGATTCAAGTTAGGAAAGGATGTCAATAGACACTTAAAAAATTCAGGACAATCAGTGTTTGGAGCATAAACATTAACTAAAGCAACTTTTTGATTAAAAAGTAGACCAGTAACAAGCAAAAATCTACCTTGTGGGTCTGAAATTGTTTCATAGTGTATAAAGGAGGTTGAAGAATCTATAAAAATGGAAACACCTCTTACTTTGGCTTGGGAATTCGAGTGATACTGTTGGCCTTTCCAAAACCTAAAAAAGCGTTGACTATCCACCTTCCTCACATGAGTCTCTTGTACAAAGATAATATTAGCATTCATTCTATGGAATACTTTGAATATTTTTTTCCGTTTGATCGGATTATTTAAACAATTAGTATTCCAAGAAACAAAATTAATAATCTTATCCATATTGCCAATATTTATTACAATTAACACATAAGGTTAAAAAAAAAAGATGAACTCAGGAATCCGGAAGAGGGAAGTAAGTTCAAGGAGGAACGGGAAGTCATGACACTGCAACCATTTTTGTAGTTTCGAATCAGCCCATGAAGTAAAACTAAGCATGAAGCAAGCAAAAAGAAAAGAAAAAAGAAAAATCCCTCTCCCTCCACCCTCAAAACCCCAGGAAAAAAGCCAAAAAGAGGCAAGCAAGTGATCTAATACTAAATTTACCCCCATGTCTCAAGATGGCAACTCAAACAAAAAAAAGTTAAATAAAAGATACAAACCACCCATATTATAAGAAAGGGTTAGTATAACAAAAATCAAAGTATAAAATTAGTATTATATATATAAAACAAAAGGATTAAAAAAATTAAAATGATAAAACCCATAAATGGATAATATTGTATTAGTGTTTTAAAAGAAAGTCCTTAAACTTATTCAGACACATCAAAACGAATGTAACGTTCCAAGCACTAAGGTCTTTTGAGAAGAAGAAACGACATTTTATTTTTCAAATCTTAATATTTAAACGTTAAAAATATAAAAAAGTGTATATGAACTTAAAAGAAAACCCTAATGAATTACTTTCAAAACTAACAGATTAATAATATAAAAAGAACAAACTCAGAATAAACCAAAAACAGACTTTTACCATGTATAAGAAATATGTGTAAGCCATCACGTAAAAAAAATCATCATTTTATAAAAGATCCAAATCTATAAACTAATTATTACATTAGTCAACCCGTAGAAACAATAAAGTGTTATTCTTCAAGGAATCTTTGAGCATCCGCTGGAGATTTGAACAGCCGATAAATTCCATCATTGAGAGTAACTCTCAAATGTGCTGGAAATAACAGCGCTTGCTTGTAGCCTTCCTGATGAATTTCTGACATAACCGATTTAAAAGCCATTCTTGCCCTTAAAACTTCGGGACTATAGTCTTCCAGAATACGGAATTTAAAATCTTGAAAGCTGATCATACCCTTTTTCCGGGCAGCCCGAATCAAATGCTCTTTGGTATGAGGATAATGGATCCAGAACATTACTTGTCGTGGTTTCAAACCTGAATCTGATTGAAAACGAGAAATGCAATGTGCACGGTCGATTATTGGAGGGGTATCCAGTATTTCTGAGCCGAAGACATCCATTAAAAATTTGGAGAAAAATACAGTGAGATCACCGTTCTCAAATTTTTCCGGAATCCCAATTATCCGGAGATTTTGTCTTCGAGAGCGGTTTTCAAGATCAGTGATTTTAGATTTATAACGATCCAGCTGTTGAGAAGTCGAAGCTTGCTGTTGTTGCAAAGTTTCAATTATGCGATCTCTCTGGAGAGCAGCTTCTTCAAGAACTAAAATACTTGCTTGTTGTTTTTGTGAATCCAGTGTAAGTGATTGAAGTTTTGCGTCAAGTGTCTTTAAAATTTCATCGAACGTAGAAAGCTTTGAGGATAATTTATTCTCCAGTTTTTCAAGTCTGTCGTCCATAAGCTTCGCAATTGCTTCTAAAGTTAACGGTTCTTTCGTCTGTTTCGATTCCTTTTTTAGACATTTCAATGAGTTGAAAATGATTCAAACAATTGAAAAAAATTTCATATGATCAATTGGGGGTGTTTGTAGGTTTTTTTAAAAAAAAGTAAAAGGATTGGAGCGAAGCCTAAAACTGCTTCACTCCATAAGCGTCACCTTGAGACTCGATTCTTGTCAGTACTGAGTACGCTGTTTAAACAATCACAGTCTGGGTTCAAAAAATTATGTGAACTTCTGGAGTAATGCCTTCTACAAAAGCTATTTGGAGTCAGGTGTTCCAATCAATGAATGCCGAAGGAGGTGAAAAAGAACCCAAGGGTGACAGCAAAATATATACAGAAATCTCTACAACTTGCTGAAGTCTCTGTTCATGTGTCCGTTATGAACAGAGCTGAGAGCACTAAGCCGAGAGCACGCGGGCAGCGAGAGAATCATCCCTCTTGTGCTTCTTGATCTCGTCACTGGAGATCCAGCGTCACTCAACCTTGCCACTTTGATCTGGTCCATGCCTTCATTAACCAGGTCCGAAACTTGCCTTTATTGGGTCTTGCTCCTCCTTACACAAATCATTGGGTTTGTGTGGGTGTGGCCAAGGTTAATCAGGGTACACATTGATTTGGTGGAGTGTGTACCCTGTACCCCCTTGTACCTTAGGATTAGATTTGAGGGTAGGGCTGGTGGATGTATATGGGGCTGGGAGAAGAAGTTCAGACACCTCAACTTTGACTCTGCCTTGTGTAGCTGGATCCTGGACTTCCAGTCAGATTGCTGCCAGGTGGTAAGAGTGGGCTCCCTCTCCTCCACCCCTCTGACTCTCAATACAGGAGCCCCTCAGGGCTGTGTGTGAAGCCCCCTCCTTTACTCTCTGTATTCCCATGATTGTGTCGCCACCCACAGCTAATTAAATTAACTTAATCTGCTAATTAAATTTGCTGACACCACTACATTGATTGGCCTATCTCAAATAATAATGAGGTGGCCTACAGGGAAGAAGTCATCTCACTGACACAGTCGTGTCAAGAAAACAACCTTTCCCTCAGTGTCGCAAAAAGAAAGGAGCTGATTGTGGATTACAGGAGGAATGGAGATGGGTTACCCCTATTGACATCAATGGATCTGGGGTTGAGAGGGTAAACAGCTTTAAATTCCTCGGCATCCACATCACCGAGTACCTCACGTGGTCTGCACACACCAGCTCCATGGTGAGAAAAGCATAACAGCGCCTCTTTCACCTCAGATGGTTGAAGAAGTTTGGTATGGGCCCCGAAATCCCAAGAACTTTCTACAGGGGTACAATTGAGAGCATCCTGACTGGCTGCATCACTGCCTGGTATGGGAACTGTACCTCCCTTAATCGCAGGACTCTGCAGAGAGTGGTGCGGACAGCTCAGCGCATCTGTAGTTGTGAACTACCCATGATTCAGGACATTTACAAAGACAGGTGTGTAAAAAGGGCCTTTTGGATCATTGGGCACCCGAGTCACCCCAACCACAATCTATTCTAGCTGCTATCACCTGAGTACCGCAGCATAAAGGCCAAGACCAACAGGCTGCAGGACAGCGTCTTCCACCAGGCCATCAGACTGATTAACTTACGCTGATTTGAGTGTATTCTATGTCACATTGGCTGTTCTATTCATTATAAATTACTATGATTGCACATTTAGATGGAAACGTAACAAAAAGATTTTTACTCCTCATGTATGTGAAGGATGTAAGAAATGAAGTCAACTCAATTCAGTGTAAGAAAAACACTGAACAAGGCCATGGACGGGCACCATGGAGGAAACCACTGCCGCCACCACCCAAAAATATCATTGCTTCATGTCTCAGATTTGTAAAGGACCACTTGGATGTTCCAAGCGCTCCTGCAACAATGGAGGGAAAAAGGCACTGCAGAATGTCACCAAAACCTCATCCCAAACGTGAACCATAGTGGAAGGAGCACCATGGTTCGGGGCTGTTTTGCTGCCTCAGGGCCTTGACGTCTTGCAATTGTTGAGCAAACAATTCAAAATGAATTCAAAATTGAATCAAGACATTTTACAGGAGAATTTCAGGACAGCGGTCTGTCATCTGAAGCTTAACAGAAGCTGGGTGTTGCAACAAGGCAATGATCCGAAACACAAGAGTAAATCAACAACAGAATGGTTTAAAAATAGAAAATTCATGTTTTGAATGGCCAAGTCAGAGTCCAGACCTTAAGTCAACTGAGATGCTGTGGTATAAGCTGAAGAGGGCTGTTCGTGCAAGGTATCCCAGAAATATTAATGAACTGAAATAGTTTTGTATGGAGGAATGGTCTAAAATTCTTCTATGCTTTTGTGCAAGTCTGATCAGCATCGAAGGAAACATTATGTGGAGATTATTGCTGCTAAAGGAGGTTCTACCAGTTGTGCAATACAAGAGTTCACATACGGCAAGGAGGAATTTTAGACCTTTCCTCCATACAAAACTATTTTAGTTCATCAATACTTCTGGGATAGCTTGCATGAACAGCCTTGGACTGTGAATTATTAAACAATGTGTTCAATAAAGAGACGAAAAGTACAATTGTTCGTGTGTTATTAGTTTAGGCAGATTGTGTTTGACTATTATTGTGACAGATGAAAATTAGGCCACAATTTATGAGCAATTAATGCAGCAAACCAGGTAATTGCAAAGGTTTCACAAGCTTTTCCTTGGAACTGTGTGTGTGTATAAATAATATAAAATATAGTAGTTAAATGAAATAAGTATCACAAAAAATAGGAAATTAAAAAAAGTAGTGAGGTAGTGTTCATGGGTTCAATGTCCATTCAGAAATCAGATAGCAGAGGGGAAGAAGCTGTGGCTGAATCATTGAGTGTATGCGCCTTCAGGCTTTTATACCTCCTCCCTGATGGATGAGAAGGCATGTCCTTGGTGGTGGGGGCCTTTTTTGAGGTACCACCCCTTGAAGATGTCCTGGATACTACAGAGGCTAGCGCCCGTGATGGAGGTGACTGAGCTTACAACTCCCTGCTGCTTATTTTGATCCTGTGCAGTAGCCCCCACCTCCCCGTACCAGCCAAGTGATGCAGCCATTTAGAGTGCTCTCGTCACAAAACGTCTAGAAAATTGCGAATGTTTTTGGCAACCTACTAAATCTCCTCAAACTCCTAATGAAATATAGCCTCTGTCTTAATAACATAAATTATCACATATAAGAGGACCTAATTCCACTTGCAAATATAAGAGATTCTTTGTCTTTTTCTGATGAGTATCAGCTGAAACAGTCCAAAGCAATTGCTACCTAAAGAATAAGCACAGAAATGATGAAAATTGAGGCATATAAATTGTAACTGTCTCAGTGATATACAAGACCTAAGCAAATGTTATTATCAGCGGACATATTCCAAGACATTGGGTGTATTTAAGGCAGAGATAAGTTCTTGATTAGCCAGGGCATCAAAGGCAGGGGAGTGGGAATGACTGGAATAATTGGATGGTGGGGCAGACTCGATGGGCCGATTGGCTTACTTTTCCTGTATTTATGGTCTTATATGTGTCACCATATACAAACCTGAGATTCATTTTCTTGTGGGCATACTCAATGAATCTATAGAAAGACTGCCCAACTGCGGCATTGAACCAGAGTCCAAAAGATGACAAACTGTGCAAGTACAAAAAGGAGGAACAATAATAAATAAATAAGCAATAAATGATCGAGAACATGAGATGAAGAGTCCATGGTTGTGGAGATATGATGGGGCAAGTGAAGTTGAGTGATGTTTTCTTCTTTGGTTCAAGGGCCTTGATGGTTGAGGGGTAATAACTGTTCTTGAACCTGGTGGTGTAGCAGCAAGAAGAGACCATGTCCTGGGCGGTGGGGGTCCATGATGATAGATGCTACTTTTCTTCAACAACGCTTCATGTAGGTGTGCTTGATGGTTGGGAGGGCTTTACCTGTGATGGACTGGACCATATCCATTTCTTCCTGTCTAAGATCTTTATAAAACTATCTCCCTTTTGTAGAATTTCTCAAAGATGGTAAGGAGTTAATAGGAACTGTGCAGAGAAGCATCGGAGGGTTAAGTATAATGGCAACTGACGCTATACTGCCAAGAGCTTTGCTATCTGGAGAGTTGTAGGATTAGTCCTATCAGTCCAATTCGACCGGATTAATGCTGATTTGCCAACATCTCTAAAGGTCTCTCCTGAGTCAAACTTAACAATGCAATTATAAAGAAGGCATAATAGCCGCTACATTTCATTACGATCTTGAGGAAACTTGGCATGTCACCAAAGAGTCTAGCAAATTCTACAGCTGTATCGTGGAGAGCATTCTAACTGGTTGCATTGCTGCCTGGTATGGAAGGGCCACGGCATAGGATCAGAAAGAAGTGCAGCAAATTGTAAACTCAGCCAGCACCATCATGGGCACTTGTCGCCCTGGCATGGAGGACATAATCAAAAGCGGATGCTTCAAAGAGAACACATCCATCATTAAGGACCCCCAGGCCCCCAATTTCCCCCAGGACATGCCCTCTTCTCATCACTATCATCAGGAGGTACAGGAGCCCTGAAGAAACACTCAACAATTCAGGACAGCTTCCTCCCCTTTCCCATCAGATTTCTGATTGGACAATGAACCTATGAACACTACCTCACTATTTTTGCTGTCTTTATGTCATTTATTTTTATACATACAGTGCTGTGCAGAAGTCTTGGGCACTATATATAACTAAGGTGTCTAAAACTTGCACAGTACTGTGTTTGCTAATGTGGAGTTGAGAGCAAGTTTGTAAATCTGGTGGGAGCAAAGGATGTTGGGAACGGCGAGGGCGGAGCACTGTGGGAGGGGTGTGGGACAGATGGCAGAGGAGGGCCAAGGGCTGAGGGTGGCATGGGTGCAGGCACCCAGTCCTAAGACACCAAACAGGTCATCTGATTCGAAGCAACTGATTTATTGATCGTTACAGAATGTCTCTCTGGTGCTTCTTGCTCTCTCCCCTCTCTCTTCCCCTTTTCCCAACCATGATTCCCCTCTCCCTGCCCCCTCCCACTCTCAGTCCACAATAGAGATCCAGATCAGAATCAGGTTTATCATCACTTACATATGTCATGAAATGTGTTCTTTTTTGCTGCAGCAGTACAGTGCAATACATAAAATTACTATATCACTGTGCAAAAGTCTTAGACACCCTAGCTATATATATGTGACTAAGGCTTTTGCACTGTACTGTATGTATTTTTTCTTACTGTAATTTGTAGATTTTTATAACAAATTTCACAACAGATTGCAGTGATATTAAACTTGATGCTTATCTTGACTCTTTTTTTCTGCTTTGACTTCATTGATAACCTTGTACAATATGCCTTTTGTCCTCTAACCTGAAAAAGTTCAGTATGTCTAAAGGATCGTATTTGGTTCTGATCTTACAATTATTTTCTTGTGTAGCTGAATTTTTTCCCCAGAGAAAATTGTTCTGGTTTGTCTCCTTTTGTTCATGAGATGTGGGCATAGCTGTCAGCATTCATTGTGCATGCCTGAGTTCGCCCTGAACCAAGAAGGCAAGTAAATCCCAGCTGCCTTTACCTTGTCCGACTTCATTTAACATTAAATATCTTCACAGGTCATCCCTCAGTCTCCTTATACTGAGGAGAAAACTTCAATTGTGTCGTACTTATTCCTCGTCATTTAGTAACTTGTAATGCCATTCATATGGTCTGTGATAATAGAATCTGCACTCATCTTTCTAGATCTGTTGTTTGAGTTTAACTGTTCAATCTTTTAATATTAAATATATTTTCAAATGATGGATAATAAAGAGAATGATTAAAGTTATCTTGGTAAACAGTTTTAAAGATTCAAAGTATGTTTATTATCAAAGTATATGTGCAGTATACAACCCGGGTATTCGTCTTCACATGGGCAGCCACAAGAAAAAGAAAAACCATGGAACCTGTTCAAAGAAAAAAACATCACACCCACTCCCCTGCATACACAGAATGAAACATATCGCACAAAAACGAGTAAAAGACAGATTATAAAGCACAAAATCAAAAATGTTCAGGCATACTCAATTCAGCTCAGTGTTCTTTGTCTGCAGGCATACCCGATTCAAAATCAGCCAAAATAGCAACAGAAATGAACAGAAGCCAGAAAGTCATCAAAGCATGAACTAAAGAGTCCAATCCACAAATCTTTTCAATTAAACCTTATTTTATCTTATTTGGCTGCTCTCGCTATACACTAGGCATAAAGATCTGCAAATTACTCAGTTACCAAATTTCTCTTTATACATTTAGAACTGGTGAAAGTGTAATTTAAAAAAAATCAATTATCATTCAAAGTTCATCTATTATCAAAGTATGTATACTATATAAAACTTTAAGATCCTTCTCCTTATAGCCACTGTTACGTATTCAGGCAACAATAAATATATGTGAGTTAGGCAAGGGTTTTTATAACCATATAACCATATATAACCATATAACCATATAACAATCACAGCACGGAAACAGGCCATTCCGGCCCTCCTAGTCCGTGCCGAACTCTTAATCTCACCTAGTCCCACCTACCCGCACTCAGCCCATAACCCTCCACTCCTTTCCTGTCCATATACCTATCCAATTTTACCTTAAATGACACAACTGAACTGGCCTCTACTACTTCTGCAGGAAGCTCATTCCACACAGCTATCACTCTCTGAGTAAAGAAATACCCCCTCGTGTTTCCCTTAAACTTTTGCCCCCTAACTCTCAAATCATGTCCTCTCGTTTGAATCTCCCCTACTCTCAATGGAAACAGCCTATTCACGTCAACTCTATCTATCCCTCTCAACATTTTAAATACCTCGATCAAATCCCCCCTCAACCTTCTACGCTCCAATGAATAGAGACCTAACTTGTTCAACCTTTCTCTGTAACTTAAGTGCTGAAACCCAGGTAACATCCTAGTAAATCGTCTCTGCACTCTCTCTAATTTATTGATATCTTTCCTATAATTCGGTGACCAGAACTGTACACAATATTCCAAATTTGGCCTTACCAATGCCTTGTACAATTTTAACATTACATCCCAACTTCTGTACTCAATGCTCTGATTTATAAAGGCCAGCGTTCCAAAAGCCTTCTTCACCACCCTATCTACATGAGACTCCACCTTCAGGGAACTATGCACTGTTATTCCTAGATCTCTCTGTTCCACTGCATTCCTCAATGCCCTACCATTTACCCTGTATGTTCTATTTGGATTATTCCTGCCAAAATGTAGAACCTCACACTTCTCAGCATTAAACTCCATCTGCCAACGTTCAGCCCATTCTTCTAACCGGCATAAATCTCCCTGCAAGCTTTGAAAACCCACCTCATTATCCACAACACCTCCTACCTTAGTATCATCAGCATACTTACTAATCCAATTTACCACCCCATCATCCAGATCAAATAACACATTTATTAAACACTGAAAACAAACCCCCCAAAAGTAAACAAACACTAACGTAACCGGAAAACAGCTGCTGTGCGGCAGCTTAACAGTTCTTAAAGCGATGCAGCTCTAACAGTTCGTAAAGCGATGTTGCAAAAACAGTTGTTTAAAGCGATATTGCCAAAAGTTCAAAATGCTCAGTCCATTTTAAAAGGAGAGACTTTTTAAGGCGATTTAAATTCTCTTCCACGTCATTTTCCTTCGATCCCCGGCGTCAAACTCTTCCCACGAAGAATTTTATGAAACGTAACGGCTTAAAGGCACTGACCTTTCCTTTATCACCCTGTCCTCAACCTTCTGCTATCCTGCAGAGATTAACACGAGAACAGTCAATGAAATCCTTCCGAGTGAGGATCACACAAGGTCGAACCCATTCCACCGTCGAAAATCGATTCTCCTCGATCTTTAACTCCCGAACTTTTATCTTCACTCTCCACAGTAAAGAAACTGCTGGCAATGACCTTTTAAACTTTAGGCATTAGATAAAACTTCATTTTTCAACTAAACTGCGTCATCACATTAAATCACGCAGTGGCATGAAGTCAGCTTGGCAAATCCAACCACGAACTGCCCCTCCCCACAGGGTGGGGTCCTGCTCTTATACCCTGTAAAAAAAACCTGTCACATGACCTCTACTGGCGGGAAAATGACATCACTCCACCATCACAAGACCATTACCTCAAGTCCAGTATAGCTTCAACCCCAGTCACGTGACAAGGGTACCACTGTCACGTGTCACGGGTACGTAACACCACAAAGCAAAGAAACTCAATAGAACCCATTAAAAAATGCCCATCAATCACCGAATGTGCAGGAAAAAATTGCGCAAGCAATAAAAGTCAGCAAATAACATTCAGAACTCAAGTTCCCAAAAGTGAGTCCACAGCCACAAAGCCAGCCATCACTGCAGCCAATCCAGGAGCAGCTATCTGAACATCACCCTGTTCCTTGCCCTTGGCCTGGTACTTAAATTGGCAAACTCAGGTCGTTTCTCGCTCTCTTAACCAGGCCCTGCTGCCTCAACACCTCCTTGTCTCTCCTTGCTTTGCCTCGGTTCTGCCACTTTGAATTGCCTCCAAATTCATTCCAGCAATGGCCAAATATTGGCTCATTCCCCACTTTCAGGTCCAGGCCCTGCCACTTCGATTTGGCCTGTACCCAACATGCCACAACCATCCTGCACCTACGAGACTTCAGTGCGCACTGCTAAAATTCCAGGTAATGCAGGAGGGTCGAAAGCCCAACTGTGAAAGGGAAGTTACAGGCTGTTAATTGTCTCTGCGAAAAAGTGTGTTTAATACAGTAATTTATCGTTTTGTTTGCTACCAGCAAGTCATCACTGTGCTTCACCAGCATCACCTTATTCTCTTTTCAGCATATAAGATCCAATGGTTCCATGTACATTCACATATATTTCACCAAGAGTGGGTTTCATCCAGATCCAATGAGGAAAGGACAGTATAAGCGCTTAGCCACTGTGTCCACAACGAGAAGTAAGTCAAAAGATTGTTTTCTTAAAAAAAATTGTTGTTACGTTGATGTCCTGAATGTGTCAGTAGTGGTTACTGCAACGGTATTACAGCTCGGCGTGTTCCGGAGTTTGGAGTTCAGTTCTGACTCCATTCTGTGAGTGGTCTCTGTATGTCCACCCTGTGGAATGTGCGGGTGCCTCTCTCAATCTAAATCCGTAATGGGTAGGTTAATTGGTCATTGTAAATTGTCCTGCAATTTGGTTAGGGTTATTTGGGGTTGTGGTGTTGCTGGGGCAGCATGGCTTCAAGGGCCAGAAGGGCCTACTCTGCTCTGTATCAATAACTAACGAAAGAAAGAAATAAAATCTTCCTACTGATTGTATCACCATCCTTGGTTTTGCTACTGGGGTAGGTAATTAGCATAAGTGCTGCAATAATCATAATACCAATCCTATAATGATGTCTTACCTACATAGAGCCGGTATTGTACAAGACATTGGTAAGGCCAAATTTGGAGTATTGTGTATAGTTCTGGTTACCAAATTATAGGAAAGATGTCAACAAAATAGAGTACAGAGAAGATTTACTAGAATGTTACCTGGGTTTCAGCACCTAAGTTACAGAGAAAGGTTGAACAAGTTAGGTCTTTATTCTTGGGAGCGTGGAAGGTTTGGGGGGTGGGTACTTGATAGAGGTATTTAAAATTATGATAGATAGAGTTGATGTGGATAGGCTTTTTCCATTGAGAGTAGGGGAGATTCAAACAAGAGGACATGAGTTGAGAGTTGGGCAAAAGTTCAGGGGTAACACGAGGGGGAACTTATTTACTCAGAGAGTGGTAGCTGTGTGGAACGAGCTTCCAGTAGAAGTGGTAGAGGCAGGTTTGATATTGTCATTTAAAGTAAAATTGGATAGGTATATGGACAGGAAAGGAATGGAGGGTTATGGGCTGAGTGCAAGTCGGTGGGACTAGGTGAGAGTAAGCATTTTTCTAGACACTGACTAGAAGGGCCGAGATGGCCTGTTTCCGTGCTGTAATTGTTATATGGTATTTCAAGTTGTAGAACACACTGATGTAATTGCTGATTCAATATCTATAGGTTTAGAGATGCATGTTCAAATATTTCATTGAGAACTGTATAATCTGGAATAAGAAAATCTATTGGTGAAAGTGAGCGTGAAGTGACTGGATTAGCTTGAGATCCAATCTGGTTCAGTGACATCCTTCAGGAGAGCATATTCCAGGGATCTAGTGTAGATCTGGGGTGGTGGCGTAGCAGTTAGCATGATGCTCTTACAACTCGGGACTCAATTCCAGTGTCCTCTGTAAGAAAGTTTGTAACCACAAGGGTTTCCTCTTAGTGGGGTGGCACAGTAGCTTAGTGGTTTACAGTTGAGGTGACTCCCGTTGCTGTCTGGAGGGAGTTTATATGTTCTCCCCATGACTGTGTGGGTTTCCAAAAAAGTACCGGTTGGTAGATCAATTAGTCAGTGTAAATTGTCCTCTGATTAGGCTGGGGTTAAATCATAGGTTGCAGGGCAGCACAACTCGATTGACTGGAAGGGCCTATTCTGCGCTGTATCTCAATAAATAAATGGCTTAACAAGTCAGTTTGTTGAAGGGCAATTTGAGATTGGCAATAAATTGAGCTTACAAAGCCCATATTTCCAAAATGAATAAAGATATACAGTTCCAAACATGCATTAATTACTGTGTACGTTTCACATTTCTGAGTATTGTGTTCAGTACTGGTAGAAGGATGTAGAAGAATTAGAGAGGGTGCAGAGGTGATTTACCAGGATGCTACCTGGATTAGTGAACATGTCTTTTGAGGATAGGTTCTGTGAGCTGGGGCTTTTCTCTTTGGAATGAAAGTGGATGAGAGGTGACTTAATAAGATGTTAAGAACCATAGATTGAATGTACTGTCAGAAACATTTTCCCAGAGCGGAAATGGCCAATACAAAGGGCATCATTTTAAGGTGATTGGAGGAAAGTATAGGTGGAGGGCAGTGTGTGATGATATCAGAGGTAAGTTTGTTATTTTATACAGAGAGTAGTGAGTGTGTGGAGCACCCCGCCAGGGATGGTGGTAGAAACAGATACATTAGGGAAAGGGTTCTCAACCAGGGGTCCACGAACTCCTTAATGGTATGGGTCCATGGCATAAAAAAGGTTGAGAACCCCTGCATGAGAATCAATTAATAAATTCTGAGATGGACACATGGATGATAGAAAAATTGAATGTTAAGAATGGTTGGATTCATCTTGGAGTAGGTTAAAACATTAGCACAACGTTGTGGGCTGAAGCACCTGTACGTGCTGAAATGATCGATGTTCTGTGTTCTAGTGTTAAACAAGTATAAGAGGAGAAAGTTTCAAAAGACAAAAAATCTTCTGACGGGGCAGACGGATGCTGATCCTGAAATAATTAAGGTACAGTTTTCAACATGTACTTCCTTGAATAAGACATAGTTTCAATGCTTTTTAATAATATTGCCTGTGCATTTCTCTTGCAGCGAGCTGAAGACTATGGGCCAGTTGAAATAATCTCCCACTGGCACCCAAACCTCACAGTTCATATAGTGGATGATCACACGTCATGGGCAATGGGCGCAGTGCCACCTCCTCTTGATCAGTGTAAGTGAATAATTTTAAGCCTTGTGTTAAACCTTCCGTTCCATCATTAGTTCATCATTTTTTGTAATGGCCTAGCAAGCCAGCAGATACATTGGGGCAGGGCTCCCAAACCTATGGCCAAAGCATAAAGCCCTGACTCCAGCCAACGTAGCTCTCTGGGCCATTGAGGCGCACAAGCCCCCAAACCCAATGTCAAGGTTGTGATCCCCTTGGAGGAAAACCTACTATGCTGTGGATTAAGAAATGAAAAGTGAGATGAGTGCCATTAGCACATTTTCTGATGACGTGGATGATCTTCATTCCTCTGTGCTATAACCTTCATAGTATGATCAATTGTGTTTTAATATAACCATATAACAATCACAGCACGGAAACAGGCCATTCCGGCCCTCCTATTCCGTGCCGAACTCTTAATCTCACCTAGTCCCACCTACCCGCACTCAGCCCATAACCCTCCACTCCTTTCCTGACCATATACCTATCCAATTTTACCTTAAATGACACAACTGAACTGGCCTCTACTACTTCTACAGGAAGCTCATTCCACACAGCTATCACTCTCTGAGTAAAGAAATACCCCCTCGTGTTTCCCTTAAACTTTTGCCCCCTAACTCTCAAATCATGTCCTCTCGTTTGAATCTCCCCTGCTCTCAATGGAAACAGCCTATTCACGTCAACTCTATCTATCCCTCTCAAAATTTTAAATACCTCGATCAAATCCCCCCTCAACCTTCTACGCTCCAATGAATAGAGACCTAACTTGTTCAACCTTTCTCTGTAACTTATGGCAGTTGCTTTGGCATTTCACCCTGCTCCTGTTAGTTTCCTGGGCATTCATCTTCTGCTTTTGGCTGTTGGATCCCTGTTTAATTTCTGATCCTTAGCGTTCTTTCAGGGGTCAGAAATGACGAGCAGCTTTAATTCCAAGATTTCATTTGATTTTTGAGTACAAACGTGGAAATGCTGAGCAAGTTAAATGAAAAGCTGAGAAACTATGCTGAGGGGAATTAATGCTAAGGGGTGTAAGTCAAAGGAATAAAGATGGCGCCTCTGAAAAAATCCTTCACTTTTATAGTTCAGATAAGGGATATTCATTGATAGAGATGAACTAATTACCACTTCAGAAATCTTGATCTCTTCAATTGGTTGGCACGATTTGTGTTTTTTTTCCTTTCTCTTGCTCATCGGGTGTTGGTCTTTTTATTTTTTCCTTTAATTAGGTTCTTTCAGGTTTTTTGCTTTGTGGCTACATGTAAGTAAACAACTCTCAAAGTTGTATAATTTATACAATCTATAGAATAGTAACTATAACAGGGTACTTTGAATGTAATTAATAGGCTACATAATTAAAGCAATTACATCACTTGGGTAATGTGCTAATACTTAGCCAATGAATAACAAAGATGATAAACTGTTAGTTAGCTGCTGTACCAATTTCTGTGAGGGAGTGTGAAACGTACATGTTTGTTTAAAAAGTACAAATTTTATATGAAGTATTAGTTTTTAAAAAATGTTTTCCAACACAGTAGAGAGTGGTATGGTGTCAGAGCAGCCGATAAAGCCACGGCTTGCCAGCTTCTGACCTTGGATGCTCTCTGTGTGGAGTTTGTATACTTCCGCCCAAGACCGTGTGAGTTTCCTCACAGGAGAAAATCTGCAGATACTGGAAATCCGAGCAACACACATAAGATGCTTTAGGAACTCTTGCAGGCTAGGCAGCATTTATGGGGAAAAAACTACTTTTTTTGCTGAGTTCCTCCAGCACTTTGTGTGAGTTTCCTCCAAGCTTCTTCCCTCATTTCAAAGACCCGTGGGTTTGTAATTTAATTGGCCTCTCTAAATTGCCCTGAGTGTGTTAATGAGCAGTAGAATCTGAGGAGAATTGATGAGAATAAAGTGGATTTCATGTAAGTGGAAGCTTGATGTTCAGTATGAACACATTGTGCCAAAGAGCTTTTTTCCTTGTATCACTCTGCGACTCCATGTTCTAAGAATAATCTGGAGTTAAACACGAAAATGGGAATTAACATAGGTGTCTTAGCCATGATGATGAAGCTAGGGAGAGATTTCTGTAACATTCTTCAAACTTCAAAGTAAATTTACTATCAAAGTACATATATGTCACCATATACAACCCTGAGATTCATTTTTCTGTGGGTATACTCAGCAAATCTATAGAATAGTAACTATAACAGGGTCAATGAAAGATGAACTAGAGTGCAGAAGACAACAAACTGCAAATACAAATATAAATAAATAGCAATAAATAAAGAGTCATTAAAGTGAGACGATTGGTTGTGGGAACATCTCAATGGATGGGCAAATGATTGTAGTTATCCCCTTTGTTCATGGGCCTGATAGTTGTGGGGTAGTAACTGCTCTTGAACCTGGTGGTCACTTGGATCTACAACTGATGACTTATTTGCCAAAGTATATTTAAAAGGAAGGAGGGGTGGGATTAAGCAGGATGCCAAAATTAGAACTGGAGTATTTGGCGTGGTGCTGGAGGGGGGTTATAGGGATTGGGCTGGGCAAGTCCACTTTGGGACCAGTGTATATGGATGATAAGTAACAAGTATTGGGACAATAGATGCTAATATTTCCTGATATTCTGGTGGACCGTGGCTGCTATTGCACGAGGACTTAATAAAGAGCTGGTTTCTTTGTTCACAGATTAATTTGAGCAAGAAATTGTATTCTGGAATAACTTTAAAATCATAACAAAGGCTGTGATATCTTGAGGATAGTTATTCGTCCTGAATTATCCGGTTTTTAGTGTACACATAGATGATCATTCTTGTGACCAATATATAGACGTTTGGTCATCATTTCTTAACCCAGAATTAAACAGCTGCTGCTGGTCAATATTGATTATAATTACCTTTCAATTCAGTTAATCAATACCGCATCCATCCTATCATCAGCCCTTTATTAGTATCCACTTCTTTTGCCCAACTGTACTCACAGATCAATCCTTCCTTCAGTGATTAATAGGAGCTTTTCTTTCTTTTCTACCATGTAGCTGTTCCCTGCTGTCTGATGTCAATGGGATAACGAGGTCTTGTTTATCTCTCATGGGACCCTTTGTTATTTGTATTGTCAAGGCCAGTCACATGAAGCAAGTCTGACTTGTTTCAGAAGCAATATTTGTCCTGTTACAACTTATACCAGCTGCTTCATTGTCTTAAAATATTTATTGTGATACAGCATGGAATAGACCCTTTTGCCCTTTCGAGCTGTGCCACCCAGCAACCCCCAATTTAACCCCTTATGGGGTGGTTATTTTATTCTTGTATTCTTTCTACTTCTCTTCTAATACTTATATCTGTGCACTTGTAATACTACTGAGATGCTGTAATTTCCTTTGGGATCAATAAAGTATCTATCTAACCACAGCCTACTCACAGCACTATTTACAATGACCGATTAACCTACCAACTGGTACCAAAGAGTACCAACTGGTACTCTTTGGACTGTAGGAGGAAACCAGAGCACCTGGAAGAAACCCATGCAGTCGTAGGTAGATATACAAACTCCTTACAGCCAGCAGTGTGAATTGAATGCGGGTCTCTAGCGCTGTAATAGTGTTACGCTAACTGCTATGCTTTTGTGCTGACCCTATATATTCCCATTTTCTATGTAGCTGAGGTGGATGAGCTACACGCTCCCAGACAACTACGGGGCTAAATACCTAGAGAAACCTTACTTTCTTCGCAATCACACTGCGTACGAGAGCAAAGAATTTGATTAACTATATTGGATATTTAAAAAAAACCTTCACAGAATCCTGCTCCTCATATGGCTGTTCATACAGATCATCTCCCAGGAAATTCCTGGCCGACTTTGTGCAGCATAACTCCTTATTCTCCAAACCTTTCAAATTTGATCACCTATTTTTTTTTTAGAACTTTCCTTTATCACAAATCTACCATCCCAGGAACCCACTTGGTGAACTTTTGCTCCACACAGGTTTGGGCAAGTGCTTTTACAGTGCCAGCAACCCACTGCTGCCTGTAAGGAGTTTGTACGTTCTCTCCGTGACCACATGGGTTTCCTCCGGGTGCTCTGGTTTCCTCCCAGAGTTGGTAAGTTGTGGGCATGCTATGTTGGTGCCAGAACTGTGGTGACACTTGTGGGCTGTACCCAGCACGTTCTCGGACTGCATTGGTTGCTGATGTGAACGACGCATTTCACTGTGTTTTAATGTTCTGATGTACATGTGACAAAAACGCTTATCTTAAAAGTATATCCCCCTTAAGGAGGGAGACCAGGCATGTACAGTTTAGGGTGGGGTCTCACCAGAGCACTTCTTGCAATTGAAGTGTAAACACACATTTGAATTTCTTTGAACACCAACTCTCATCATTTAGAAAGAACACCCTGCCTTTTATTTCCCTTTTAAAACAGGCTAACTGTCTCATGTTACATTCCAACTGCCTTGCCCTTACCCTATCACTCGTCTTGGCACAATTTCCTTGAAAGCCCTGCATCTTTGTCGGCTCACGCAGCTTGCCCAGTTTTGTAACAATAGTAAGCTGGAATATATTAGCCCATAAGACGCAGGAGCAGAATTAAGCCATTCAGCCCATCGAGTCTGTTCTACTGTTCCATCATGGCTGATCCCGGATCCTACTCAACCCCATACACTTCCCCTTTTGCCGTATCCTTTTATATTGCATCTCATCACCTCCTTAAAAAAAAATCTTGGTTATAGAACGTAAATATCTGAACCCCGGATATTTAACCTCAAGACCACTTTTCCAGCACAGCACTGGATGTAACCTGAAAAATTGGCCCATTTAACTTGTGTTTTAAGTAATGCTCAACTCCTGTCAGTATTTTGACCCCATTACTGTGTGCTCTAATTATGTTCAATAATCTCTTTCGTGACAATATAATTAGAAGTTCAGTTAAAAGGCTGCATAGTAGCATAGCAGTTAGCATAATACTATTACTGTGCCAGCAACCCGAGTTCAATTCCCACCACTGCCTGTAAGGAGTTTGTACATTGTCCCCATGTGTGGGTCTCTTCCGAGTGCTCTGATTTCCCCCAACATTCCAAAGATGTGCGGGTAATCGGTTAGTTGGTCACAAGTGTGTAATTGGACAGTGTGAGCTCGTTTGGTTGGAATGGCTTGTTACCATGCTGTATCTCTAAATAAAATAAAACTACATTAACTGATTTGTTCTTATCAGTTTTACTTGTTACTACTTCCAGAGGTCTTCTCAGAAATTTATCACACAAGTTTCCTTTTTGTAAATCTGTTCTGTCCCTTATTATTCAAGTTCCTGTCCCTTTTAGCTTAAAGCCAAAAATTCACCTTACCGTCAAATGAAATGGTCTGCAATTCTATCTTTTCTCTCTGTCCTAAATAATGAGCTTACATTTGCAACCTTGCAGTTTATGGAACTGCTTCAGAATTTGTCAAATTTTGGAAGATGACAACCAATCTATCAATAGGAAGCAGTTAAAGCATATGTGTACCTGCCAAGCCTCCAAAGGATTTCATGTGATGTACAACCATTTCATGATTTATAATAGTGATATGTTCCTGGAAAATGTTTTAATGTGAAATTTCATAAATTGAAGAAGCTGGGTAAATTGCTTTACGACCATTTTATTATAGTACAAGGAGAGAGGAGTATGATTTATATTTCTGCTGAAAACCAAGTATTTTTTAATAACACTTTTTACAAGATTTGTACTTTTTAACAAACTCATGCTTTTTTCACTCACTGGCAGAAAGCAGTATAGCTGTTAAACTAACGGTTCATCACCTTTCTCATTTTTCATTGGCAAAGTTTTAGCGCATTATCCACATGATGTAATTGTTTTAATTACGTAGCCTATTAACTGGATTATTCCTATCAAAGGAATTTCTTATCTTTAAAAGTGATGAATTTTTCAGAGGCACCATCTTTGTTCCTTTTGTTGCATTCATTCACCTCTCTGCTTTGTTTCTCAGCTCTTTATTTAGTTTGTTTAGTATTTGTATGTATGTTTGTACTCTGTAAACTATTATTAGAAGTAAGACTGCTTGTCATTCCTGACTCCTGAAGGAATTCTAAGAATCAGTAAATAAACAGAGATCCAACATTACCAAAAAAAGCTTCAGAAATCCAAGACCCAAAGAGTTGATGTCGTTCCAGTGAGATTTTATAAATAGAATATTCAAATCGAGGTATTACTAAAATGTGGTTCAACTTTCTGGAATGTGTACATCCTAATTTTTTTAATTTTCTCTCTTTAAATGGAGTAAGTACAGTACAAAACGTTAAGATTTTCTGGTTATATTGAAGTAAATAATCTATTAACCGGAAATGGGTAGAGTCGTGGTTAGCACAACACTTTACAGTACCAGCGACCTGGGTTCAATTCCCGCCACTGCACGTAAGGTGTTTGTACTTCTTCCCCATGACTGCAAGGGTTTCCTCTCGGTGCTTCAGTTTCCTCCCACAGTCCAAAGGTGTAGTAGTTGTGAGGTTAATTGGTCATTGTAAATTGTCCTGTGATGAGGCTCAGGTTAAATCGGGGGATGCTGGGTAGCGTGGCTCGAAGGCTGGGAGGGCCTATTCCGTGCGGTATCTCAATAAATAGACCTTCAAACATAATAAGTGAGTCTTATTCCCCTCTCCCCTGCTTTCATTCCATAAGATCACAACTAAAACTCTTCCTCCCATCTAATCCATAGATCACCCGTTCTCTTAACGTGCAAGTTACCTGTCAAGCTTGGACTTTGAGTTAATTACCTGTGTGTCCATTGTCTTCAGGGATAGGAAATTCCAAATGGTTTATAGCAGAGATAACTAAACAGCAGTTCCAGAACAGCATGCTTCGCTTCCATAAGTGCCTGTCAGACTGCACCCTCTAACCTCAGCTGATCCATTTTGGTGGTGGGGATTCAGGATGTTCAATTCATTGTCCCTTGACTTTGGAAGACTGACTATGAAAGAATACTTACAGCATGCAGCATTGCAGAACTATGATAAGTGGGTTTTTGTCTTCCATAGGATGAGTAGGTGTAGTGTGTCTGTTATCTCCTAAAGAATACCTCTGCAGAATACTTGGCTTATGTGATTCAACTTCAACCAGAAATTAACTTGTAATTTTTTAATTGCTATTAGTGCCACAGTGGTGTAACAGTTAGTACGACACTATTACAGCACGGGGCATTGGAGTCTGGAGTTCAATTCTGATGTCCTCTGGAAGAAATTATGAGGTGTATTGGGGCAGCACAGTAGCATAGTGACTAGCGCAACGCTTTACAGTACCAGCGACTCAAGTTCAATTCCCGCCACTGCCTGTAAGGAGTTTCTATGCCCTACCTGGACCGCGTAGGTTTTCTCTGGGTGCTCTGGTTTCTTCCCACAGTCCAAAGACGTACGGGTTGTCCTGTGGTTAGGCTAGGGTTAGATCGGGGTGGCACGGCTCAGAGTGCCTATTCCACGCTGTAGATCAACAAAATAAACAAATAAATAAAAGTTTGGACATCTTTCCCATGATTGCCCTGGGTTTCCCCGGGGTGCTCCAGTTTTCTCCCACAGTACAAAGGCATGCCAGTTAGTAAGTTATTTGGTTGTTGTAAATTGTCCCGTGATTAGGTAGCGTTAAAATAGGTGGGTTCCTGATCAGCGTGGCTTGTTTTCCTGGAAGGGCCTGTTGCTATAGTAGTAATTGAACTTTGAAGCAGCAGTTATGAATTTAGTGTTTTTTTTAAACTTAAGCTGTTTTGCTAGTGTGTTGTGTAGCCCAGAAGCTTTTGAGTATTATTGTGTGTGTCCTTGAACCAGAAGGTTTCACCATTCCTGCTTGTAGAATAAAAAAAAGTTCTCATATCAGTTCAAAATGGTTGATATGCTATCTTTGGAATACAGTTAACCCTCCATATCAGTGGGATCTGCACACGCAGATCAAAAATAGAAAAAATTCCAAAAAGCGAAACTTGAATTTGCCGCGCGCCGAGCACTACGCTGAATCCACGCGAATGAAGTGATGTGTAGGCACACCCTGCTGTAACCTCCCGCCATCTCACAGATCCTCAGTCTCTCTCCAGCACTCGTTGTTTGAGCATTGTTCGCTTCGTGTCTTGTTCGTTCGCTACTTGTGTTGTGAGCGAGAGGAAGGAGTTTAAGGCTAGTGAGGGATGACTGGCTAGCTATGTAAAGCGCTACAGCCTCAAGTACTTAAAGATCACGGGAGAATCGTCATCGGCTGATGCCACGGCAGCATCAGCGTTCCCAGAAGAACGACAATGGTTGTGTCTGTACTGAATACGTACAGACCTTTTTTCTTGTCATTATTCCCTAAACAATACAGTATAACAACTATTTACATAGTATTTACATTGTATTAAGTATTCTAAGTAATCTAGAGATGATTTAAAGTATAAGGGAGAATGTGCGTGGGTTATCTGCAAATACTTTGCCATTTTATATAAGGGACTTGAGCATCCGTGGATTTTGGTATCCGCGGGGCGTCCTGGAACCAGTTCCCCTGCGGATAGCGAGGGACAACTGTACCAAATTCCTGTATCTGAAGACTTGACATTGCATTTGGATTCAATTTTCCTATGTTTTTTTTCTCCTTAACAGATGTGAAGTTTGACCCTGTCAGTGGTGATTATTATCCAATCATTTACTTCAATGATTACTGGAACCTGCAGAAGGACTACTTCCCCATCAATGAGTCACTGGACAGGCTCCCCTTGAGAATGACCTACTGCCCCTTGTCACTGTGGAAATGGCAATTGTACGCTGCGCAAAGTACCAAGTCGCCCTGGAATTTCCTGGGAGATGATCTTTATGAACAGCCGGATGAAGAGCAGGATTCTGTGAAGGTTATTTTCCTTAATCAAATTCTTTGTTCACATACTCAGTCCAATTGTGGAGAACGTGCCAATAAGGTGCCAATAAGGTTGAAAGAGTAAAGAGAAAAGTTTCAAGGATGTTGTCGGATCTGGAGGACCTGAGTTATAAGGAAAGATTGAATATGTTAGGACTTCATTCTTTAGGTCGTAGAAGATTGAGAGGAGATTTGATTGAGGCATCCTAATTTATGAGGGCTGTAGATAGGGTAAATGCGAGAAGGCTTTTTCCGCTGAAGTTGTGTGGGACTACAACCAGAGGTCATGGTTTAAGGGTGAAAAATGAAAAGTTTAAGGGGAAAATGAGGGCAAACTGCTTTGTTCAGAAGATGGTGAGAGTGTGGTACAAGCTGCCAGCGTATGTGGTGCATGTGAGCCCGATTTGAACATTTAAGCAAAATTTGGATAGCTACGGAGATGGTAGGGATATGGAGGGCTATGGTCCCAGTGCAGGTCGATCAGAGTAGGCTGTTTAAATAGTTTTGACATGGACTAGACAGGCCATACAGCCTGTGTCTATGCTGTACTTTTCTATGACTCTGTATCTAGCCCTGTAGTTGCCTGGAAGCATGTAGCTCATCTCCCTCAGCTATGTTGCAAATGGGTATATATGGGGGTAGCATGGTAACATAGCAGTTAGCATAACACTATTACAGCGCCAGGCAACCCAGATTCAGTTCCCACAGCAGCTTGTAAGGAGTTTGTATATCTACCTGTGACCACACTGGTTTCCTCCAGAAACTCCAGTTTCTTCCCATATTCCAAAGACCTACAGATTAGTAGGTTAATTGGTCACATGGGTGTGATTGAGTGGTGTGGCCTTATTGGGCTGGGTGGGTCTGTTACGGTACTGTAAGAATCTAAACCTCTAAACTAATGCAACGTATCAACCTTTCTCCTCTATGACTAGGTTATGGCTGATTTATATCTGAAAACCCACTTACTCATTTTTGTTCTTTACGTAAAAAAAATCTGTTGAATTTGGCCTTGAGTTCAGTTCGTGAATAAACTAATAAACAATAATAATTTGAGCACAGAAGCATCTAAGAATCAGGGATATTTGAGAGACAGGAATTACCCATTAAATCTGTTGCTGAGAGAGGGTTGTAGTATTTGTCACTGGGTGTGATGGTGTTTTGGAGCTTTGCCCACAGTTGACTTCTGTTCTTGGTCTGTAAGGTCCATTCAGAACTTGGTTTACTGATGTCACTACTAGGTCACTACTAGATCACTAATGGTGAAGCACAGGCAGTCCGTTGCCAGCTGATCATGCAGCTGAAACTAAATATAAATGTGATCTTGTCCCAGCAAGATACCGGGGGTTCCCAACCTGGGGCCCACAGACGCCTCGGTTCATGGTAGGGGTCCATGGCCTAAAAAAAGCTGAGAATCCTGATTTAAACTGAGATGGAAATGGAGGAATTATTCATTTGATTTCATTTGAATTCATTTGATTTAATTCTTTTCAATTCCCTCCTTTAAGAAGCCGTAAATAATTTAAAATGCTCTTGCAAAGGTTATAAAATTCTTGGAACCAGTTAAATCACTAACAAGGGAAAATCTGCAGCTGCTGGAAATCCAAGCAACACACACAAAAAGCTGGAGGAACTCAGTAAGCCAGGCATCTATGGAAAATAGTACTGTGCAAGAGTCCTGGTGAAGGGGCTCTGCCCAAAATGTCGACTAGATGTTGCCTGGCCTGCTGAATTCCTCCAGTATTTTGTGTGTGTTGCTTGGAATTAGTCAAATATACTTTGTCTATATCAGAATCAGGTCTAATATTCCCAGCATGTGTTGTGAAATTTGTTAACTTTGCAGCAGCAGCACAATGCCATACGTAATAATAGAGAGAATAAGAACTGAATTACTGTAATCATACATACATATATTACATAACCATATAACAATTACAGCACGGAAACAGGCCATCTCGGCCCTTCTAGTCCGTGCTGAACGCTTACTCTCACCTAGTCCCACCGACCTGCACTCAGCCCATAACCCTCCATTCCTTTCCTGTCCATATACCTATACAATCTTTTTTTAAATGACAATATTGAACCTGCCTCTACCACTTCTACTGGAAGCTCGTTCCACACAGCTACCACTCGCTGAGTAAAGAAGTTCCCCCTCGTGTTACCCCTAAACTTTTGCCCCCTAACTCTCAACTCATGTCCTCCTGTTTGAATCTCCTCAACTCTCAATGGAAAAAGCCTATCCATGTCAACTCTATCCATCCCCCCTCATAATTTTAAATACCTATATCAAGTCCCCCCTCAACCTTCTACGCTCCAAAGAATAAAGACCTAACTTATTCAATAGTTAATAGTTAATTAGTTATATTAAATAGTTGTGTGCACATATCTACTGATGCTTCTGGGCACATCATCAGTGATGTTCCTGGGATCATCGGGTGTTTCGGGTCTTTCAACATCATACACCCTTCTCCAGGTGACCCAGCCGGTGCTGATCAGACCCCAGCTTGTGACCAGATGGCTAGCTACACATGACTCCATGGCTCCCCTCTCTTGAGCCACAGCCACTTTGAGGCCCTCTGTGCTGCATCGGTGGTACTGCAGATGGCTCTCCTCTTCCTCTCTCCCTCGATGCCCAAATTGCTGTAGGCTCTGGCTAAGGAATGGGCAGCGAATCCCCTACAACCAACAGTTAAATAACAGTGCAAAAACAGAAATAAAACAATGTATTAAAGTAGTGTTCATGGGTTCAATGTCCATTTAGAAATCTGATGGCAGAGGGGAAGAAGCTGTTCCTGAATCTGAGTGTGTGCCTTCAAGCTTCTGTACCTCCTGCCTGATGGTAACAATGAGAAGAGGTCATGTCCTGGGTGGTGGGGTTATTAATGTGATTAATTCCTAAGGCAATGCTCCTTGAAGATGTCTTGGATACTACAGAGTACCCATGATGGAGCTGACTAATTTTACAACTTTCTGCAACTTACTTTGATCCTGTGCAGTAGCTCCTCCTACCCCCCCCCCCCCCCCCCCCCAAGCCAGACAGTGTTGCAGCCGATCAGAATATTCTCCACAGTTTACCTGTGGAAGTTTTCAAGTGTTTTAGGTCTTCTCAAACTTGTAATGAGCCATAGCCGCTGTCTTGCTTTCATTATAGCTGCATCGATATGTATCCAGGTTAGGTCCTCAGAGATATTGATACGCAGGAGCCTGAAAATGCTCACTCTCTCCACTTCTGATCCCTCTATAAGTTCTCTCATTTTGCCCTTTCTGAAGGCCACAATCAACTCTTTGGTCTTACTGATGTTGAGTGCAATGTTATATTTCCTTGGTATCTTTACAATCCCTGATTCTTAAATGCTTCTGTCTGCCCAAATTATATTTTTCCCTATTGACATATTTATTTGATTAATATTAAGCACCAGTAAATTAGTAACTCTGCTTCTGTATTCTGTTGTAAAACTGTCGACAAGCCAAATAGCCTGACTTGGTAAGATTGCGACACATTTGATCGCAGCGGTTTCTGCATGGTCAACAAAGGGTTCTACTGTCCTTTTCAAATATATTTTTTATGATCACAAGATCTTGCTGGAGTCAGCGTGAGAAGGAGGCATGCGGTCTAATAGCAAGTGACCGTCTTAGTCACTTTTCTTGTGATTGCCAGACCCTTTTGGACATTGTTAATGTGAAACGCTGTAAGTCCTGTTCACTGATGTATTGGCAGACAGCAGGGGAGTTGTGTAGCCTCGGTTGTAGCACGGACTATGTCTGAAGCTGTGGTATCGCCTGTTTACAGCTGCCAGGAGAGAGGTATTAAAGCCCATGTGCTCCACAGGGGAAGCGGTGTGGTGCAGCATCCAGCCTGGAGTTGGTGCTGCACCCCAGTGTTTGCTCAGCTGCAGACAAGCTATATTGTGGTCGACTGCAGATTTCTGTGGCAATCATAGAAACCTAGAAAACCTACAGCGCAATATAGGCCCTTTGGCCCACAAAGCTGTGCCAAACATGTCCCTACCTTAGACATTACTAGGGTTACCCATAGCCCTCTATTTTCCTAAGCTCCATCTACCTATCCAAAAGTCACTTAAAAGACCCTATCGTATCCGCCTCCACCACCATTGACGGCAGCCCATTCCACGCATTCACCACTCTCCTGACATCTCCTCTGCACCTGCTCCCGAGGCAGCCATTTCAGCCCTGGGGGAAAAGCCTCTGACTATCCACATGTTCAGTGCCTCTCATCATCTTATACACCTCTATCAGGTCACCTCTCATCCTCTGTTGCTCCAGGGAGAAAAGGCTGAGTTCCATCAAGCTGTTTTCATAAGGCACACTCCCCAATCCGGGCAGCATCCTTGTAAATCTCCCCTGCACCCTTTCTATGGTTTCCACATCCTTCCTGTAGTGAGGCGAGCAGAACTGATCATGGATCCAGTGTCTTGATTTTACGGTGCTGTATTTTACTGATATGTGTGCTTGCTATCTTGTCTGTGCTTTGTGCTGTGTGACTGTTGTTACTGTGTTTTGCATCTTGGCCCCAGAGTGCCGCTGTCTCATTTGGCTGTATTCATGGATATTCCTGTATGGCTGAGTGACAATTAAACTTGCATTGAATTGGTGCTTGAAGTCTAATTCAATGGCTCTTTCAAATAATTGGCTGATTCGCCTCTTGGGCTCTCTTTTATTGTTTTCAATCTATGGAATTGATCCAAAGGTCTTAATGGAACTTAATGTGCACTGCTGTTTTTGTTAATTTCTGAAAGGAATTGTTGACAGGTTTTGGTAACCCTGGCATTTCTGATATATTTACATTTTTATTAGTAAAAGACATTTGGAAAGCTCCAGTAAATTGAATTGTATGCACAAACATTTCTTGGTTCTGCTTCTTTCATTAGTAAAGTCTGGAGCTGAGCCACATTTCCCTCAGCCAAAAGAAACACTGAATGGTCCCTCCGTGGAGATCTTTAAAATTTATGAAGTAGTTTCATAAAGTCAATGTTAAAATATTCTCAAGTGGGGGAAATTAAAATTAGTGTTCATAAATCTAGCAGTCATAGGATATTCAGACTGCAAGTTGTTGCAGGACAAATTGAAGTAGTGAGCAATAGAATCATCATTATTAATTGAGAAATTACTAATTAAAAATGAGGCTCATTCATTAAGTTTGATTTTGCAGAATAAATTAAGGAAGTTTTTGTTTCTAAAGCAGATTTATGTTATATTCCCTAACTGCTTGATTTAGATTTTCAGTTTGGTGGCACCCTCACCCAATAATCATTTTCTGTTGTTTATGCCAGGTTGCATTATTGGAAACCAACCCCTATCTCCTGGCAGTAACTGTTATCGTGTCAATCGTACACAGCGTGTTTGAGTTCCTGGCCTTCAAAAATGGTAAGCCATCATTGAAAGTGTTTTGCAACACACACAAAATGCTGGAGGAACAGCGGGTCAGGCAGCATCTATGGAAATGAATAAACAAAGTGTTTCAGGCCAAGGCTCTTCTTCAGAAATGGAAAGGCGGGGGAAGGCACCAGAATAAAAAGGTGGGGGAAGGGGAAGGAGGATGGGTGAAGCCAGGTGGGTGAGAAAGGTCAAGGGCTGGAGAGGAAGGAATCTGATAGGAGAGGAGAGTGGACCATAGGAGAAAAGGAAGGAGGAGGAGACCCAGAGGGAGGTGATAGGCAGGTGAGAAAAGTTGTGAGGCCAGATTGGGGAATAGAAGAAGAGGAGAGGGGGAGGGAATTTTTATCCCTGAAAGAAGAAATTGATATTCCTGACATCAGGTTAGAGGCTACCCAGACAGAATATAAGGTGTTGCTGCTCCATCCTAAGGGTGGCTTCATCTTGATATCCCATCAGGTTGAAGGCTACTCAGACAGAGTATACAAAATCCTGAAGGAACTAAGCAAGTCAGGCAGCGTCTGTGGAGAGGAATAGAGTCGACAGTTTGGGCCAAGACCCTTCATCAGGACACAAAAGGAATAGGGAAGAAACCAGAATAAGACAGAGGGAGGAGGGGAAGGAGTGCAAGTTGGAAGATGATAGGTGAAGCCAAGTGATGGGGGGCAGGTAGGTGGGTTGGGGGAGTGTGATGAAGTGAGACGCTGGAGGTGATAGTGGAAAATTTAAAAGGCTGAAGGAGAAGGAGTCTGATAGGAATGTAGAGTGGACCCATGGGAGAAAGGGCAGGAGAAGGGGCATCAGAAGGAGGTGATAAGGTGAGAGGAGGGAAGCCAAAGTGGGAAATGGGTCATTCAATAGAACTATGAATGAAAGCTGTGGGCCAATTCCTTCTGGTTTGGACTGTGCTGTGCAGTATTCTATTGCTGTAATTCTTGCATACAATCTTTTGTCTAGCACATTTTGCCCTTTTGGTTGTGTATAGGTCTTATTGGAAATCCACAGAAAGTCATTCTTTCCCCTGAGATTTTATGGTAGGAGAGGACAATGGGAATCAAAGACATCCACCCTCACTCCACTATAGAATTGTTAATTCACACCAGAAATCATGAGGATTCATTATTATCTCAATGATCGCTAAATGGTCAGAAACCATAAGCTGATAACCATTGCCTTTAATGCCTTGAAACTCACCAATAAGCTTTGACCTTGGCCTCAATGCCTCTTTGTGCAATTGGATCCACGATATCCTCACTTGCAGACCCCGGTCAGTTCAGATTGGCAACAAGAGCTCCTCCACAATCTCCATCGGCGCAAGTACACTGTGCTGATGGAGATTGTGATGAGGTGCCCTGTGTACTTAACCCCTGTTTTACTCACATATGACTGTTCACAGCTCCAGTGTTACATTTAAACTTGCTGATGACACCACTGTCGTAGGCCAAATCAAAAGTGGTGTCAAATCACCATATTGGGAGATTGAAAATATCTCGCAACAACAACCTCTCACTTGATGTCAGCAGGACCAAAGAACTGATTATTGACTTCAGGAGGAGGAAACTGGAGGTCCATGAGCCATTCCTCTTCAGGGGATGTGGGGGTGGGGAAGGTCACAGGTGGAGAGTTTTAAATTCCTCGGTATTATAATTTCAGAGGATCTGTCCTGGGTCTAGCAAGCAAATGCCAATATGAGAAAGCACAGCAGCGCCTCTATGTTCTTAGATTTGGCACGCCATTTAACATTTATGGCAAACTTCTATAGATGTTGGGGGAGAGTATATTGGCTGATTGTATCACTCCATTGTATGGAAACACCAATTTCCTTGTATGGAAAAGCCTTCAAAAAGTCGTGGCCCAGTCCATCAAGTCCCTCCCCAGCACTGAGCACATCTACATGGAGCGCTGTCGTAGGAAAGCAACATCCATCATTAAAGACTCCCGTCATCCTGGCCAAGTTCTTTTCTCGTTGCTGCCATCAGGAAGAAGGTACAGGACCCACACCATCAGGTTCAGGAACAGCTATTAATCCTCAACCATCAAGCTCTTGAACCAGAGGGGATAATTTCATTCAACTTCACTCGCTTCATCACTGAGCAGTTCCCAGAACATTCAACACTTTCATGGACCCTTCATCTGATGTTCTCAATACATTCCTAATTTATTTATTTTTTATTATTATTATTGTATTTGTACAGTTTGTCTTTTGCACACTGATTGCTTACCCTTCCTGTTGAGGGCAATCTTTCATTAATTCTATTGCGTTCCTTGCATTGACTGTGAATTCCCGCACGAAAATGAATCTCAGGGTTGTATATGATGACACGTATGTACTCTGATAATAAATTTACTTTGAACTTTGCACTTTTATATTAGAATGTCTTGTATGTAAATTTGAGAGGCTATAATTATCAAGAGGTCTCTCCTTCCTCTGAAGCTGAGTGAACAAATGGTGTAAAGAATGGAAGACAAAATGAATGGTCAAAAGTGCCACAGCAAGTAGAGCCATTGCCTTACAGCTCCACCAACCCAAGTTCAATTCTGCCCTCTGGTGCTGGCCCTGTGAAGCTTTCACATTCTCCAAGTGAACAGATGGGCTTTCCTTGGTTGCTCTGGTTTCCTCCTACATCTCAGACATGTGAGGTGGTGGGTTGCTTCTGAAAGAGTGACAGATTCTGGAGGGGCGGGCGAGTTGACGGGAATGTTGGGAGAATCGATTACGGAAGAGAATAGGCTACAAAAGGCAATTAGTGAGGAAATTATAAACACGAGAAAGTCTGCGGATGCTGAAAATCCGAAGCATCAGGCACAATATGCTGGACGATCTCAACCAGTCCGGCAGCAAATATGGAAATGAATAAACAGTCAACGTTTTGGGCTGAGACCCTTCTTCAGGACTGAAAAGGAAGAAGGAAAACTTCCTTTTCAGAATAAAATGTGAGGAAAGTGACTTGATGAACTTGTCCTGTGTTGGACCATGAACACTGCCTCATTATTCCTTTGCTCCTTATTTATTTAGTTATTTGTTTATTTAATGATTTTAGTAGTTTTTTAATGTCTTTGCGCTGTCACAAACAACAAAGTTCAAAACAAGTTTATTATCAAGGTACATGTATGCCACCATATACAACTCCCGAGATTTATTTTCTTGTGGGCATAGCCAATAAATACATAATAGGATAATAACCATAATAGAATCAAAGACCGCAACAGTTTGACTGTTCAACCAGAGCGCAAAAAACTCCAACTGCAAATACAAAGAGAAAAATCGGTGATAACCTGATTCTGATTCTAACTCAACTGGTAATTTGGGGGAAGAAAAGTACCTCAGCAGTGTGTGAATAGGACAAAAAAATTACAGGAAGGCCTAGAAAGAGAAAATGGATGGAAATTGAGCTTCTAACATTTTTCTGTTATTTATTCTTTGGGTTTTCCTCCCCCCATCTGTTTTGTGGAAGCCTGTGAAGAATAAGGATTTCAGGTTGTACACTGTATACATTCTGTGACATTAAATTGAGCCATTGAATAAACTCAGGCCTGCAATGCTGCATATTGATCTTCTGACTAATTATTTTCCAGACATTCAATTTTGGAACAGTCGCCAGTCTCTAGAGGGTCTGTCTGTACGTTCAGTGATATTTGGTGTCTTCCAGTCCGCTGTCGTCCTGCTGTATATCTTGGACAACGAGACCAACTTTGTGGTGCAGGTCAGCGTGTTTATTGGCCTCCTGATTGATCTTTGGAAGATCACCAAAGTCATGGATGTGAAGGTACAGATATTTTCTTCCTGATATTTTATGCCAGCAATGTTTTGATGTGCAAGAATCAATTTTGTGAAGCTGGTTTCTTATTCAGAGTATAGGAGTAGATGGTGCTTTTTCAAGCTGAAGTTGGATTTCAGGTGTAACCTCTTTGGAAACACAAAGTATACTGCAGATGCTGTGGTCAAATAACTCATACAAATAAGCTGGATGAACTCAGCAGGTCGGGCAGCATCCATTGAAAGGAGCAGTCAACGTTTCGGGCTGAGACCCTTCGTCAGGACGCTTTCCTGACAGTGTCCTGACGAAGGGTCTCAGCCCGAAACGTTAACTGCTCCTTTCAATGGATGCTGCCCGACCTGCTGAGTTCATCCAGCTTATTTGTACGTAACCTCTTTGGATATAGTTGATGAGGCGTGTGTAACTGTGGCAAGCTTGGGGACTAAAATCAAATAAATGCACGTTAGACGCCAAATGATAAATGGATGTTTTTACCCTAACTTTGCTACAGTCGGACTTCTATTTTGAAAAGTTTTCTGAAACCATTTTGTTTTGGCTCGATTGAGTTGCTCTCCGATCTTGGCAATTTACTTGCAAATGTATTGTTACCATGTGAGGAGACGTCAGTGGACAGTTGATTTTGGTGTGTCCTCCGAATGCTTAGCGTTTATATACTTTTCAGTCAGCTAATTGAACATCATTTCAGACATGGGGTGGAAATTTTTTCGCTGATTTGCCATGCGACGAACTTGCTGCATTGCGGTCTGGAATTTGGCCCACATCAGCTCATAAATAGGATCGGGGTCAATGTTTCTTTACAGAATTGTTTGTGGAAAACCACGCTTACAGGAATTCTGGAAGCGTCATTTTCCACAAACGATTCTGTAAACAAATACCAATTTTTTTTTGGAATAAATGTTTCTCGGTTCTACTTTATCCATAAGGCCAGCTGGGGCTTGGGCACCTTCTTCTCATCTACCTGAAGATAACCTAACTGAGGGCTATATTTAAAACTGAAGATGTTTGATCGAGGAAGATTCCTCTACAGGAGGAAGACCAAAAACTGGAAATTCTTTAAATTGAAAAGAATGTTTGCAGTAAATGGTAAACATAGGACGCTTGGAAAAATGCAATTGATGTGGATTCTTCATGTGCTGTGTCTGGTACTGCTGTAAATTAATTGAATTGGATGCTCTTAACCCCATCATGAAAGTTCTGGATTGCAGTAAACTAGGTGACACACACAGTGCTGGAGGAACTCACCAGGTCAGGCAGCATCATTAGAGGGAAATGAACAGTCAACATTTTGAGCAGAGTTCCTTCAACAGGACTGGATGGAAGTGTCTCAGCCCGGAACGTCAATTATTTATTTCCCTTTGTAGAGGCTGCCTGACTTGCTAAGTTCCTCCACCATCTTGTGTTGTGTTACTCGAGGTCCTAGATTTATAGAATCTCATGTGTCCCAGTGAACCCGATAGACAATAGATGCAGAAGTAGACCATTCGGCCCTTCGAGCCTGCACCACCATTTTGAAATCATGGCTGATCATCTACTATCAATACCCGGTTCCTGCCTTGTCCCCATATCCCTCGATTTCCCCCATCCATAAGATACCTATCTGGCTCCTTCTTGAAAGCATCCAGAGAATTGGCCTCCACTGCCTTCCGAGGCAGTGCATTCCAGACCCCCACAACTCTCTGGGAGAAGAAGTTTTTCCTTAACTCTGTCCTAAATGACCTACCCCTTATTCTCAAACCATGCCCTCTGGTACTGGACTCTCCCAGCATCTGGAACATATTTCCTGCCTCTATCTTGTCCAATCCCTTAATAATCTTATATGTTGCAATCAGATCCCCTCTCAATCTCCTTAATTCCAGCGTGTACAAGCCCAGTCTCTCTAACCTCTCTGCGTAAGACAGTCCAGACATCCCAGGAAAAAACCTTGGTCTTGTTTTATTCCCCCCCAGAAATGGTGGAGAGTTTAAATTCTTTGCACTGCATTTAATGCAGTGTTAGTTTTAAAGTTTGTATTTCAAAATAATAAACTATAAATAAATAATTCAACCTGATTACGGCCAGTATCATAGATTCTGGTCCTAATATTGGATTGAGCTATCTGCTCAGTTTATGGTTGCTTTGATGAGATAGGTTCATAAGACACCTTGTTCTTCATTTCTTCTAATATTTCCTCCAAGATTTTATTGGATTTTTCTCTTGAAGCCTCCAGCTCAATCTGCCCACCAGTTGACTAAGTAATGCATTCTACATCCCAATCACTCAAACTTCAAAAGTTCAAAGTAAATGTTATTGTCAGACTACATATACGTCACCACATACAACCCTGAGCTTTTTTCCTGTGGGGATACTCAGTAAATCTGCAGAATAGTGTAACAGGATCAATGAAAGATCAGAGTGCAGAAGCCAACAAACTCTGCAAATGCAAATATAAATAAATAGAATAAATAATAAGAGCATAAAATAGCAAGATAAGATCCTTAAAGTGCAATCATTGGTTGTGAGAACATCTTAATAGATGGGCAAGTGAGTGTAGTTATCCCCTTTTGTTCAAGAGTCGGGTGGTTGAGGGGTAGTAACTGTTCTTAAACCTGGTGGTCTTGAGGCTTTTGCTCCTTCTACCTGATGAGAAGGGGGCATGGCCTGGTTGGTGGGGATCTCCAATGATGAATGCTGCTTTCGCACGACAGTGTTTTGTGTAGTTGTGCTTGATAGTTGGGAGGGCTGTCCCTGTGATGTACTTACTGGGCTGTATCCACTACTTTTGTTTAGGATTTTCTGTTGAAAGGCATTGGTGTTTCCATACTAGGCTGTGATACAGCCAGTCCACTGCACGTCTGTAGAAGTTTGTCAAAGTTTTAGATGTAGTTGCAGGGAGAATGTGCAAACTTCTCCCTGCACTTGAAAGCAGAATCAAACTTAAGCCAGTGGAGCCACTGCTAGCGAAGTATCAGTGCCACTTGTGGCGCCAGTGAATTGCCCACAGATGTCAGTGCTCAATAAACACTTAATTCTTCAATCATCCTTTATCCGTTCAAGGTTATTGCGCACCTTATTATTCAGCCTTTTGTTTCGTTCCAGCTTGACCGTGAAAATAAAGTGGCAGGAATCTTTCCACGCTTGACGTTAAAAGATAAATCAACATATGTACAGTCCTCGACTAAGAACTATGATGATGTGAGTATGAATCAAGACAACGGTGGTATGTACTTGAAACTAGCATAAGAATGAAGTCCAAGGTAAAGTAAAGCTATTCAATGCATTCCTGGCATTCCATTCCCAATTCTTACCTTGAATGCAAAGGGTCACCATAATTTTGCATTCTTGGGTAGGGCACAGCAGCAAGTAGTGTTTGGGGAAATGCAGATGCAGGTGCTCTGATAGCAAATTAGATAAGATGTTTGGTCCGAAGGCATCGGCTTGTTGATATCATTGGGTAGGTTTAAAGCAGAGGTTGATGGGTTCTTGATTAGTAAAGGCATCAAAGGGAAAAGGCAGAAGAATGGGGTTGAGATAGATGATAAATCAGCTATTGTGGAATGATAGTGCAAACTTGATGGGCCAAATGGCCAGGTGCTATTCCTATGTCTTATGGTCTTATAGAACAAAATACTCCATTGAATATGTGACTGGAGAGATGGTGCAAGAGGGAGGGATTTGTATTGCCTGGAGTCTGCAACTTCTGCAGGAGGAGTGTGGTCATCTCCGTACAGGTGAGGTGATTATACTGGCCCAGTATAAGTTACTACAGGTAGGACTAGGACCAATGTTGCTTGTTTCTTAAGATACTGCATGGAATTGGCCCTTCTGGTCCTTTAAGCCATGCCACCCAGTGACCCCGATTTAATTCTAGCCTAATTACAGGACAATTTACAATGACCAATTAACATATGAACCGGTCTGTCTTCGGACTCTGGGAGGAAACCGGAGCACCCCGAGGAAATCCACGTGGTCATGGGGAGAACGTACAAACTCCTTCCTAGTGAGAATGTTGTTTAGTGTCATTGAGGAGGAATTAACCTGGAATACTAGAGGTTTTATGGGTAGTTCTTTTAACCTTAGGAGAATGGCCAAGGAGAGAGAAAAATGGTTATGCAAATAAGATGACAAAAAGTGAAACCAAAGGCAGGGAGGGAGAAAGTTAAAGAGGGCCATAGTGCAAAAACACGAAGATTTAAAAAATAATAAAGACAGAAGACTGAAGGCATTGTACTTTAATGCAGGAAGCGATAGTTACATTAATTGAACGAATGGCATAAATGGACACAGTCTGATCTGATGGCCAATGTGGAGTCATGGTTGCAAGCAGATCAAAGTTGGGGACTGAATACTTGAGGCATTTGACTTCTAAAGGGAGAAGATGGGAAGGAAATGGCGGCAAGAAAGCATTGGTAATTTGATATGAGATGGGTACGCTTTTAAGAAATCAAAATCAGATGTTTAGTTGATTGGGCTGTCTTTGTTCTTCGTAAATCCTCTTGCTATATTGTTCAGTTTCCTCTATACGTTGATGTTTAGTTACACGTGTACAGTACATTGACGTGCAATTCCCGCAACACCAACACTTCCGTCTCTCATCATTTAACAAATACTCCTTTTTATCATTGCAGACAACCCAGTATTTTCCATATATTTGTTTTGTCCTCCTTTTGTTTAAGTTCACAGTACATACGTTATCAAAGTGTGTATAATATATACAACCTTGAGATTCGCTTCCTTTGCCACAAAAGAAACACAGTAGAACCCATTAAAACAAGACCATCAAACACCCAATGTGCAGGGGAAAAGAAAATTGTGCAAACAATAAAAGTCAGCAAATAACATTCTAAACTGAAGTTCATGGAAATTGAATCCACAGCCACGGTCATCACTGAAGCCAATCCAGGAGTCTGTTAGTTACCCGCCACAGCCTCAGTTTGGCGCAGAGGCGAGTAAACTTCATGGAGCAGCTCCTCTGGTCCCGATACTCTGACCTTTTCAATCTGGACCGGTGCTTAAATCAGCCCAAACTCAGGTCGTTCCTTGCTCTTGGCCCTGGCCCCACTGCTTTGATTCAGCCCTTACCAAAACCTTTCCAATAATCTGGGCCGTTGCCTAAATTGCCCGAACAGCGGGTCATTCCTTGCTCTCAGGCCCAGGCCCTAGCACCTCATTGCCTTCAAGTCCACTCCAGCAATGGCCAACCCTGTTGGCCTCAATTCAGCCTCTACACGCCACGTCGCAACCGTCCTGCGCCTTCGAGACATCAGTTCACCCCGCAAAAATACCAGGTCGTGCTGGCGGTTCGGAAGCTGAACTCCAGAAGAGAAGTTACAGGCTACTGATTGCTATTAAACACGATTAATAAAGTAATAAGTTTGTTTGCTACCAGCAAGTCGTCACGGTGCTTCACCAACGCCATCTTAGCCTGTCAATTAAGGAAATACTCAAAGATTAAGACATAGGAGCAGAATTAAAACATTTGGCCCATTGAACCCACTGAGCTGTTTCATTATGGCTGATATATTATCCCTTTCAACCCCAGTCTTCTGCCTTCTCCCTGTAACCTTTGGCTATTTTTGAAGCAGAAGTTAATAGGCTCTTAATTAGTAAGACTTGGCCTCCACAGCCATCTGATGCAATGAATTCCACAGATTCACTACCCTCTGGCTAAAAGAAATTCCTCCTCATCTCTGTTCTAAACGAACGTACTACTATTCTGAGGCTGTACCCTCTAATCCTGGACTCCCGTCCTATAGAAAAAAATGTGCTCTCTATGTTCACTTTATCTAGGTCTTTCAATATTTGATAGGTTTTGATGAATTCCCCCCCCCCTTATTCTTCTATACTCCGGTGAGCCAGGCTATAAAAGCAGAAAGCCAGGACTGAGAAAAGTTTGGGATAAACAGTTTTAAAAAGGCACAGGAAAAAAGTAGTGAAGCGAATGATAGCAAAAGCAGTGATCAGTACGGAAGGTTAAATCACAACGGGGCAGTGATGCAATGTTACAAAGACCAGAGATGTGAGCGATAATGATCAGAAATTACCAAATAATCTACATGGATCTTCTTCTCTTCGGCTGTCCATTGATTTTCGATGATGACTGAGGTCTGGGTAAGGTTGTATGGGAGACTGGCAGTTGCCCATGCTGCAAGCCTTCCCCTCTCCACGCCACTGATGTTGTCCGGGGGAAGGGCACTAGGACCCATACAGCTTGGCACCGGTGTCGTCACAGAGCAATGTGTGGTTAAGTGCCTTGCTCAAGGACACAGCACGCTGCCTCAGCTGAGGCTCGAATTGGCGACCTTCAGATCACTAGACCGACGCCTTAACCACTTGGCCACGCGCCACTCTTTTACATGGATCACTGCTACAAGAAATCAGCGTCTATCATCAAAGACCCCCACCATCCAGGCCATGTCCTCTTCTCACTACTAGCATTGGGCAGGAGGTACTGAAGCCTTTGGACCCACACCACCAGGTTCATGAACAGTTGTTACCCTATAACCATCAAGCTCCTGAACAAGCATGGATAACTTAAATCACCTCTTCTCTGAGCCGATTCTACAATCTACAGACACACTTTCAAGGACCCTTTACCACTCTTGTTTTCAGTATTATTTTCTATTTGCACAGTTTGTCTTCTTTTGCACATGGGTTGCTTGTCATTCTTCCTTTACGTAGAGCTTTTTGTAAATTCTATTGTATTTTTTGTTCTGTAAATGCCTGCGAGCAAGTGAGTCTCTGGGTCGTATATGGTAACATGCTGACGATAAATTTAGTTCAAACTTTGAAAGAAAAGCCAGAAGACTGAAATTAGAAAAATTATCTGAAGTTGTTAATGTTGAAGCTTGAAGGTTGTAATGTGCCTGTTTGGATGAGTATTACCCTATTTGCCCTAATCCAGCGAATGTAATGCGGTGGTGGAAAATAGAACTAATGTAATGGAAACAATTCTCCTTGTTCTCCATCTCTTCTCTAACTGCAGCTTAAGATGTGCTTGTTTTCAAAGTTTCCCAGTTCTGGTGAATGCTCCCATTTCTCCTTCCACACACACACTATCTGACCCACTGAACATTCCAGCATTTTCTTCTTTTATTTCAGACTTCCAGTGTCTGATTTTCAATCACTGATAAGTAATTCAGGTGGATATCCTAGTGGCTGAAATGTGTAACCCTTCCACTTGGGGTGCTTGAAGCAAAGAGCAAGGCTAAAAGCAGGCAATGGCTTGGTCTGTGGTTAAAATCTATAATTACTGCCCTCATTTACAATTTGTGAATATCACTGTATACAATTTACTCATACCATAAACTTACAGTTATAGTGCATTCTATTTAGAGTTTTGCAAGTTCATTGTCTCTGTTTAAAATCCAAGAGTTTGGGAGATGATATTTCCATAATTTTTAAAATTAATAATTTGCATTATTGGTAATTTTAACATTTGAGATTCAGTGCAGGCGAAGTCTTTAACATACTACATTTGTTTGAAGATTTTTAACAGTGGATATTTTATTGTTCTTTTCAGATGGCCTTTAAATATTTGTCCTGGATTCTGTTCCCATTATTGGGATGCTATGCTGTCTATAGCCTCTTGTACTTGGAGCACAAAAGCTGGTATTCCTGGATATTGAGCATGCTGTATGGTTTCTTATTGACATTTGGTGAGTATACGTGATTTGAAAAATTCTGCACCAACTCTAGAAACTGCAGCTACACCATTTCAGACAAATTAAATTGATCTACTGATTTATCCATTCCATAATCTGACAGCTAATTCCATAACTTACATCTCTGTAATGTGATACAAGTGTTACAGACATATAGCCCTCATGGTTGATATGACAGACAACCGCAAGGGTTACCTCTAGTTAACTGCTTCAGAACATAGAACAGTACAGGACTGGAACAAGCCCTTCAGTCTGTGATGTTATGTGAAAGTAATTAAGTGAGTAACTGAAAGCTTACTAAAGTAAACCCTGCTGCCCACATAACTCTGTGTCCCTCCATTCTCTGCATCTAAAATGCCCCTTATTGTATTTGCAATTACCACCACTCCCAGCAAGTACCCTCCACTCTTTGTAACACTTTGTAGTATGAGTATGGGTGGGGGGGGGGGGGGGTTCCTTAAGGTTGTACAGCCGGGCTTGGTAGTGGGGATAAGCTCCCACTATTTATTAAATGCTGCCAATGTGTGCACCTCAAATAGCTTCTGACAGTCAAGTCCAGCTCCTGGCCTTCACCTGTGGCTTAGCTGTGAAGTCTGGCGGAGCCATTTCGACTGACGGGAAGGGGCAAAGACAGGTTACTGGCACCTTCGGGCAAATGGGGCTCGTCAGCCATGATTGGCAGCCCATCTAGGAGAAGGAAAACTGATCTCAAACCTTGGCTGCCTTGCGGCTATACCCACCCTTGGGGAAGGCTTTGGGAGTAAACCCCGAGGGAAAAATCCGGAGCTGGAGTCCCTAAGACGGTCCTGTGTTGAGTTCAACACTGACTGGCAACTCCTGTGAATGCCACTGGTGCCAAACTGTATCGGTCTGCAGTTCCCTTTGGGTTCATTAGCTGCATGGAGACGGGGAGCTTGCTACATGGGCAGCAGCTTGCCCACCATATAGTACTGCCTTGACTTGCATATTACATAGCCAGCTGGGACACAGCATACATGATCACAGCCTCATGTAGAGGAGTTCATGAAATTATCTCCAATTTGAATTGCCCAGCTATGAAAATGTCATGTATTTAGAAAAAAGAAACTGAAAGAAAAGGATTTTAAGAATCTCGCTGTGTTTCCCTTAAACTGCAGCCACGAGTGGAAGTGAGGGACAGGATAGGATAGTCCCAAAACAGATTCCCTAGATAAACTGCTCATACGACCATCCACCACCTGCTCCCATTGTTTCATGTAACCCTAATCAGGGGGCTAAGCAGGTGCCACACCTTGCCCAAGGGTGACCTGTAGGCTAGCAGAGGGAAGGAGCGCCTTGAGTGGAGACGCATCTCCACCCTGCCACCCTAGATGCTGTATTACATTGTCCATTAGACTGGGTGAGCAATAAACAGGACACGTATGTTACTATCCAGGGTACAATCACCTTCTATTAGCAGATCAAGGTAACAACATCTCTTTGTTCAGTAGTTGTGAAGGTTGTGAATGACTGCTTTGTTTCCTCTCTTCAGGATTTATAACAATGACACCACAGCTGTTCATTAACTATAAGCTGAAGTCAGTAGCCCATCTCCCATGGAGGATGCTAACCTACAAAGCATTAAATACTTTTATTGATGACCTCTTCGCATTTGTAATCAAAATGCCAATGATGTACAGGATAGGATGTTTGAGAGATGGTAAGTCTTTGCGTAAAATTCCAGCTCTCAACACGAGACAAATTAAATATGATGGGTGTTTGAATTAATGTGCTTTTCCCCTCCATTTTACACACCAGATGTGGTATTTTTTATCTACCTGTACCAACGTTGGATCTATCGAGTAGATCCCACCCGACTGAATGAATTTGGGACAAGTGGGGAAGACCTTGCAAAGGTGTCAAAGGAAAATAGTTCCCCGAAAGCCATAATGGAGAAAGCAGAGGCGGAGAAAAAGAACGATTAAAATGTAAATCTTTGTAACGGTAAACCTTGATGTTTCACTGTAAAGGCAAAAGTGAGACCATGGACTGTAATAATCAAATCTCCCAATTTTTGTATTAATATAATCCTGTTGAAGACAAGTGAATTTGAAGTCCAGGTTAATGTGCTGTACTGTATTTGTTCCGAAACATATCTGTATTTAAGTATAACTTTGTAATCATTGTATTCCGTAGTGGAATATTTGGTACATTACATTGCTAATAACGTTTAAATTGCGACCATATGTTGAAAGGGCAGCCTCTGTTAATTTAGAGGGAAGTAATAACAGATTTTAGTAATAAAGACTCTATTCCATTCATCTGAAATTCTGATTCCTGTTTCAATAAGCACACCGATGTTTATTTATTAGCTGTGGGACTAACTTTGATGCAGGATTTATGTGAACTTGTTAGCCTCGCCAGTGAATACTTGTTAAGGTGTTTAATACAATTGCATTTAAGAGGGTTTCCCATAAAGTGTGGATTCCAAGGACATATAACAGCTGCTGATATAGGTGGGTATTTCTGTGCAGAGTACCCTGTTGTGAATATGATGTTCATTTCTAATAATAGAAACCATTTTAAAAAATGTTTGTGCAAATTACTCGAACGGTGCTCAAAATTAATATTTACTTGTGTCGAAGTTGCAGCACCTAAATAAAAGTAAGATTAGTTGATTTAAAATCAGTTCCTGCCTCTGGTGCTCTTTTTTCCCCCCCATTTCATGAGAGTTTTTGTAAAGAGCTGATTGGAACCAGTGTTGATTGTGCAGAAATTTGGAATATGCTTATTCTCTTTGAATACAGGGTCATAGACTTGATTCAAAATAAATTTATTAGCAAGGTACGTACACTCAGTGGCCACTTTGTTATGTTCAGCATTGGAACCCAGTGTGTGCTTCTGTAGCCCAACCAGTTCAAGGTTTGACGTGTTGTGTGTTCAGAGATGCTCTTCTGCATATCACCGTTGTAACATGTGGTTATTTGAGTTACTGTTGCCTTCCTGTCAGTTTGAACCAGTCTGGCCATTTTCTTCTGACCTATCTCATTAATAAGGAGTTGCCCCCCCAACACAAAACTGCCACACTCTAATTTTTTGTTTATTTTTCACACCATTCTCTGTAATCTCTAGAGCAGGATTTTCCAGCCTGCAGTCCACGATCCCCTTGCTTAATGGTATTGGTCCATGGGTCCAGAAAAACGGTTGGGAACCCCTGCTCTGGGGACTTGTATGTGAAAAATCCTAGGAGATCAGCAGTTTCTGAGATGCACAAATCGCCCCATCCTGGCGCCAACTATCATTCCACAGTCAAAGTCACTTAGATCACATTTCCCCCCCCATTCTGTTGCTTGGTCTGAAAACAACTGAACCTCTTGACCATGTCTGCCTGCTCTTATACATAGAGTTGGCTGATCAGATATGTGTATTAACAAGCAGGTTTGCAGTTGTACCTAATGAAATGCCCATTCAGTGTATGTTGCCATATTCTACCTCGAGATTCATTTTCTTGGCAGCATTTACAAGAAAAATAAACAATGGACCACAAGAAACATACATAGGGAAAAAAAAGACTGACAAACGACAATATTGAAAAGGTGACCATGTGCTGTATTCAACGTCAAAAGTACTTCCATGAGGAATACTTACTGGGTATCTCTGGAAGCCTCATCAAAAGTGTTTCTCACATTCATGCTTAATAAGGCAAGCACAGTGTTACCTGCACTTGTGTTTTGTTGTTACTCCTATGATCAAAGTTTAAAGTCCAAAATAATTTATTATCAAAGTACATCTGTCACTGCTTACTATCCTGGGACTCAGTTTCTTGCGGGCATTCACAGTAAAACAAAGAAATACAATAGAATTAACGAAAAACTACACACAAAGACTGGCAAACAACCAATGTGCAAACGAAGATGGTAAAAATACAAGAAAAACACACAAAAAATTATAAATGAATACATTCATACCTAGCACTGAGAGCATAGGTTGGTAGGGTGCTTGAAAGTGAGCCCAGAGGTTGTGTTCAGTAATCGGTTCAGAGTTGGGGTGAGTGAAGTTATCCACTCTGGTTCAGCTGCCTGATGCGTTGAATCAGTTCAGTGTTGGGGTGAGTGAAGTTCTCCACACTGGTTCAGGAGCCTGATGTGTTGAATCAGTTCAGTGTTGGGGTGAGTGAAGTTATCCACATTGGTTCAGGAGCCTGATGTGTGGAATCAGTTCAGTGTTGAGGTGAGTGAAGTTATCCACACTGGTTCAGGAGCCTGATGCGTTGAATCAGTTCAGTGTTGGGGTGAGTGAAGTTCTCCACACTGGTTCAGGAGCCTGATGTGTGGAATCAGTTCAATGTTGGGGTGAGTGAAGTTATCCACATTGGTTCAGGAGCCTGATGTGTGGAATCAGTTCAGAGTTGGGGTGAGTGAAGTTCTCCACACTGGTTCAGGAGCCTGATGTGTGGAATCAGTTCAGAGTTGGGGTGAGTGAAGTTATCCACACTGGTTCAGGAGCCTGATGTGTGGAATCAGTTCAGTGTTGGGGTGAGTGAAGTTATCCACACTGGTTCAGGAGCCTGATGGTTGAAGGGTAATACCTGTTCCAGAACATGGTGGTGTGGGACCCAAGGTTCCTGTAGCTTTTTCCTGATGGCAACAGCAAGAAGAGGGCATGTCCTGGGAGGTGGGAGCCCTTGACGATGGATGCTGCTTGCTTGTGGCCGTGCTCCTTGTGGATTTGCTCAGTGGTGGGGAGGGCTTTTGCTACCATGGATCTGGTGTTGCAGTGTGCTCTTTCCAAGCTTCCCCAGCAGATTCTCTCATCGTGTATATTATAACACTGTAGTTCTAGTGGACCAAAGAACTGGTTGTGGAATTCAGAATGGGTAAGATGAGGGAACACATGCCAGTCCTCATAGAGGGATCAGAAGTGGAAAGAGTGAGCAGTTTCAAGTTCCTGGGTATCGATGTCACTGAGGATCTATCCTGAACACAATATATCAATGCAGCTACAAAGAAGGCACGGCAGCGCCTATACTTCATTAGGAATTTGAGAAGATTTGGTATGCCATCAAAGGCGTTGGCAAATTTCTACAGATGTACTGTGGAAAGCATTCTAACTGGCTGCATCACTGATCGGTGTTGTGGGAGGCTAATGCACAGGATTGTAAGAAGCTGCAGAGAGTTGTAAACTTTGTCAGCTCCATCGTGGGCACTAGTCTCCATAGTATCCAGGACATCTTCATGGAATGATATCTCAAAAGGACCCCATCACCCAATACGTACCCTGTTCTCATTGCTACCATCAGAAGGAGACTCAAGGAACAGCTTCTTCGCCTCTGCCATCCGATTTCTGAATGGACATTGAACCTGTGAACACTACTTCACTACTTATTTAATTTAACTACTTAATATATGTATATACTGTAATTAATAGTTTTTATTACGTATTGCATTGTACTGCTGCAGCAAAAACAACAAATTTCACAACATATGCCATTGTATTAAACCTGATTACGATTCTGCTTAAATCTCAATTCTAAGACTGTCAGAATCACTAACAGTGTTCTTAACTCTTGACCCCACTTCACCCTCCACCCCCAATCTAACTCAGCATGGCCTTTACTCTTTACTTTATTGTCACCAAACAATTGGTATTAGAGCGTACAATCATCACAGCGATATTTGATTCTGCACTTCGCGCTCCCTGAAGTACAAATCGAAGTAAATATAATAAAAAATTAAATTATAAATCATAATTAGAAAATAGAAAAGAGAAAGTAAGGCAGTTGCTTCTGTTAAGTTGGAAGGTATGGCCCAGATCCGGGTCAGGATCCGTTCAGCAGTCTTATCACAGTTGGAAAGAAGCTGTTTCCAAATCTGGCCATACGAGTCTTCAAGCTCCTAAGGTGTGTTGTGACCTTGATTATCCTGGCAGCACTGCTCCAACAGTGTGCGGTGTAAAGTGAGTCCAAGGATGGAAGATTTGTTTGTGTGATGTGCTGGGCTATGTTCACGATCTTCTGCAGCTTCTTCCGGTCTTGGACTGGACAACTTCCATACCAGGTTGTGATGCACCCTAGAAGAATGCTTTCTACGGTGCACCTATAAAAATTAGTGAGGGTTTTAGGGGACAGGCCAAATTTCTTCAGGCTTCTCAGGAAGTAAAGGCGCTGGTGGGCCGTCTTGGCAGTGGTCTCTGCTTGGTTAGACCAAGTCAGGTCATTTGTGATATTCACCCTGAGGAACTTAAGTTTTGGTTATGTGACCACTGGCTCCAGGCAGTCAGTCTCTGAAGGGTATTGATAATGGCTGAAGAAGGCGGTGGCAAACCACTTCTGTAGAAAAATTTGCCAAGAACAATCATGGTCTTGAGACCATTATTGTCAACCGCAAACCATATGGCACATAATGATAATAATGATGATTTGTGGCTATTCCTGACACACCGGTTACCATTAACAATTTTACTGCTCTGATTAATGGCTTTGTTCTTTCAACATGGCACTTACCCCAGCAAGCAGCCTAGGTGCTGCACCTCCCCATACACCTCCATTCAGGGCCCCAAACAATCCGTCCAGGTGAGGCAACACTTCACCTGTGAGCCTTCTGGAGTCATCTACCATGTCCGGTGCTCCCAATGCGGCCTCCTCTACATTAGTGAGGCGTTCGTAAATTGGGGGACTGCTTCACTGAGCAGCCCCGCACCATCCACCACAAGCGGGATTTCCTGGTGGCCAAACACCTTAATTCCGATTTTGATGTGTTCGTCCACATCAGACAGGCTCCTCTTGTGCCAAGCTGAGGCCACCTTCAGGGTGGAGGAGCAACACTTTCTATTCACTCTGGGTAGTCTCCAACCTCATGCCATGAATTTTGATTTCTCCTTCCGGTAAACAAATTTAACTCCCCCCATTCCCCACTGACCTTTTACTTCTTCTGACATCCTGGATCACCTCCTCCTTCCCCTTCTCCTTTTGTTCACTTTCCTCTCCAGACCTTTACCTTTCCCACCCACCTGTCTTCCAGCTAGCCTCCTCCCCCTCTCCCCATCTTTTTATTCCGACGTCTTCTCCTTCCTTTTCAGTCCTGACGAAGAAAACATTGACTGTTTATTCACTTCCACTACCTGACCTGCTGAGTTCCAGTGTTTTGTATGTGTTCATGGAACATAGAAACCTACAGCACATTGGCCCACAAAGTTGTGTCAATCATGTAACCTACTCTAGAAACTGCCTAGAATTACCCTACCTCAAAGCCCTCTTCTAAGCTCCATGTACCTATCTAAGAGTCTCTTAAAAGACCCTATTGTATCCACCTCTACCTGTGTTCTTTTATCTTTCAGAATTCCATTTACCAGAACTGTCCCTTTCAACGACCGACAGCCCAAGGTGGGAACTATATAATCGAGTGTTTTCTGGTTGGCTATTTCTATGGGGTTTGCTTGGATTCCTCGAGACAATCGTTCTGCATTTCAGGACTCTTCACTCCAGCTCTGGGATTTTCACGATTTTCCATTTTCCCCTCTTAGATGCTGATATGTTTTATGTTTGATGATATATGTTTTATAACTCAAAACCATAAAACTGATAGGAGCAAAAAGAAGGGAGACCAGGATGTGAGTCTGGCTTCACTTTTACTTCAAGCCAAGCACGTACGTATGTTGTGGTGGCTTGATGACATACACCATTTACATGCTTTTACATATAACCTACGCAAATAACAAAGAATGCTTAATCAAGCAATATATTTACAATATTAAGATCACAAGACCATCGAGCCTGCTCCAGCATTTTATCATGGCTGATCCAGTTTTCCCTCTCAACCACAATCTCTGGCCTACTCCCCATATCCCTTCATGCTCTGACTTATCAAACCTCTGCCTTAAATAGACCCAATAACTTGGCCTCCACAGCCACCCGTAGCAATGAATTTCACCAACCCATCACTGTCCGACTAATTAAATTCCTCATCGAGGCCTTGCAACATACTATAGGTTTCAATGAGGTCACCTCTCATTCTTTGTAATTCCAGTGAGTCAAAGCCTACAGCTATCAAGTGCTCTTCCAGTGACAAGCCTTTAATCTAGTAGTCACTTTCATAAGCCTCCTTTGAACCCTCTCCAATGACAGCATATCCTTTTTTAAATAAGGGCCCAAAACTGATCACAATACTTACTGGTGCTTTATAAAGCTTCAACAATACATCTTTGCTTTTATACTTCAGTCCGGTCAAAATGAATGCTAACATCGCATTTGCCTTCCTCATCACCGACTCAGCCTGATGAAAATTTATCTTCACGAGGATTCCCAAATCCCTTTGCACCTCAGATTTATGGATTTTCTCTCCATTCAGAAAATATTCTACACTTTTATTACTCAAGTATTAATTATTGGAATATTAAATACACAACAGATGCTACCTGTCCTGCGGAGTGTCTCCAGTATTTTGTGTGTTCTAGATTCCTGCATTAGTAAAGTAGGCTCTCTCGAGTTTCCAGTTGACTTTGAAGGCTGTGCTGACATTAACCATTGACAACACTAGATGGCGCACGCCACCACTATTTATTTCACACACAACCATGCGGATACCTTCTTGGTTAATTGATCATAATGTTACTGAGGCTCGATAGATTCGGAATGTAAAGTTGTTGGCAGGGATAAATATGGCCAAACAATAAATACCATAGTAATGACGCTGAGATACATCCTCGGATGGGCTGGGACACATAATCAGTGATGTAACTTGGGGTCATCAGGTGCTGCGGGTCTTTCAACATCAGACACCCTCGCCCGCGTGAGTCAGCCAGGGTTGATCAGACCCCGGCTTCTGTCCCTGCAGCTCTGGTCCACAGGTCTTACTTCTTGGTGCATAGCCATCCGGAGGCTTGGCAGCCTCTGTGACGGTTGCGGTGGCTCTTTTCTTTCGGATGCTGAAAAGCCTAGATGGAGTGGACATGAAGAGGAGGTTTCCTAATGTGGGAGGGTCTGGGGACCGGAGGACACAGCCTCAGAATTAAAAAAACGCCAAGCATTAGGAGGATACACCACAAATGGATGTACACTGATGATGTCTCCTTGTATGGAGACAAAATGTTTACGTGTAAATTGCCAAGCTGGAGAATAACTCAACCCAGCCCAACTGTGATTCTGTGTTTGTGGATTGTACTATTGCAATTATGGACTCTGCACTTTTTCAGACTGATCGTTTTCATATTTTAGGTTTTTTATCGTCTGATCCCTTTTGGTTTTGTTGTGCGGGGGGGATAGGTTTGGGGGGGTTGATGTTATTAATGCATTCTGTTAGTTTCTGTGCAAGAGGGGTTATTTTTGTGGCGTCAATGTTCCTGTTCCAGTTTGTGTGGGGAGGAGGGGGGGCTTGGAGGTTGTTTAATCGAGATGCCTTTCTTTTTTTGTGAGGGGGTGGCTGAGTTGATGGGTTTGATGTTTTTCTCTGAAAGACTTTCGTGTTCTTACTTTGTTTTGTGGCTGTCTGGAGAAGACAAATTTCAGAGTTGTACATGGATATTTATCGATAATAAATGAACCTTTGAAAAACGCCCTTTTGAATGGAGATAAGAGGGAATTACTGTAGTCAGAGTGTGGCGAATCTGTGGAATTCACAGGCACAGGCGCCCATGAAGGTCAAGTCATTGGGTATATTCACAGTAGATTGGTTCTTGATGAGTCAGGGTGTCAAAGGTGACGGGGAGAAGGCAGGAGAACAGAGTTGAGAGGGAAAATAAATCAGCTGTGATCAACTAGTGGAGCAGACTTGATGGGGCAAATGGCCTAATTCTGTTTTTATGTCTTATGGGAAAATGGTCTAATTCTGCTCCTCTGTCATGGTCTTCTGGTCTTCATTGTCCACTGTAACTTGACTGTTGTTTGTGCGTGAGTGATAGAAGGTGGGGCCAGGGAATGAGATGAAGACTAGGAAAAACGTGTTAACAAAGGACTGACTTAAGAATAGGTTCTTGATGGTTGCCACCGTTTGGTGGCTGAAGGTCCTTATTTCTTCCTGCAACTCCACGTCAATGTTTAAAGCTGACGGTGAACCTCCAGCGTTATGGCTTGTGGTGGTAGACAGACGTTGTTCATTATTCCCACTCTTGGACCTGTAGATGTAACAAGCCTTCATTTGATTGTTACAGGCATGCAGAGATGCTAGAGGGCTACGTGGTAGGGAAATTCTGGGCAGTTTCTAGAGTGGGTTACATGGTCGGCACAACATTGTGGGCCGAGGGGCCTGTAACGTGCTGTAGATGTCCATGTTCGATGTTCTAAATGGTTTGCCATCGCCTTTCAGCGGCTGAAGGATCTCTCGTGTTTGTGATGTGGTGCAGCAGGGGTGGGGTTTGTAATATAGGTTACCTTTCTCAAGCCGATTCACCCCTTGGACTCCACCGGAGCTGAGTCGTTGGGTTCCCTGCCACGCATTTGGCCAAGTGTCCATCATGTCCCTTGGCTGCATTGCACGTGCAATTCACTGTAAAACCACGTGTATATATTTGAGAAGTTTTCACTGTCAACATTTAAATATAGTATAAGATGATCAGGTGACTGGGTTAGAGGCTGGTGTATTGTACCTAATATTTACCTGCAGCCTCCTCTAAGAAAATACTTTTCCTTAAATGAGCAAATGTTTCACAATCAAACTCAGTTGGCTTACTTTCAAGGATTATACAATGCATGTTCTCGGTATTTATTCATTATTTATTATTTATTGTTTATATATCTATGTATTTATTTACAGTACTGTGGTGAACTACATATACCTGTCTGGACACGCCCCCTGCTGACTGCTCCTGTGGCTCCTCCCACAGACCCCTGTATAAAGGTGATGGAGGTCTGAGCCCGGCCTCTCTGTCTCCAGGATGTAGTATAGTGGTCACTCACTGCTTGTTCCTTCTTCCAGTCAATAAAAGCCGATATCTTGCCTTTACGTCTCAGAGTGAGTTATTGATGGTGCATCAAGTACTGTGAAAAAGTCTTGGGCACATATATATAGCTAGGGTGCATAAGACTTTTGTAGTAATTTTATATACTGCACTGCTGCCACAAAGAAATAACAAATTTCAGGGGCAGGGAGAGGAGAATCATGGTTGGGAAAAGGGGAAGGGAGAGGGGAGGGAGCGGGTAGCACCGGAGAGACGTTCTGTAGTGATCAATAAACCGATTGTTTAGAATTAAATGACCTTGCCTGGCATCTCAGGGCTGGGTGTGTCTTCACTTGTGCCACCCTCTGCCACTGGCACTCCTCTACCACCGGTCCCACACCCCTCCCGCGGCACTAAACCCTTGTCATTCCCAACATCCTTTGCTCCCACCAGATTTACAAACTCGCTCTCCGCTCCATGTTGACAAATACAGTACTGTGCAAAAGTTTTGGGCACGCACATTACTCCCAAGGCTTTTGCATAGCACTGTCATAATTTATCTATCTATCTATCTATCTATTCATTCATTTCTTTAGTAATGTATCTATTTATTTATTTGCATTTGCACACTTTGTCCCCTCTTGGTTGTTTGTCAGTCTGTGTCTTTTTCCATTGATACCGTTGTATTTCTTTGTTCTATTGTGAATGCCCGCAAGAAATAAATCTCTGATTAGCATTTGGTAACATACACTTACTTTGATAATAAACTTCCTTTGAACTTCGGACTTGGACAGGCAAACCATCACTACCTCTACAGTGGCAGATTAGGTTCTGATTATATTAACGTGGCTAAGCTTGTGGTTATTTAATAAAAGGACCAACCCAGGGACTGACCCTCTGAGAGTAACGGGCTTTTCGGGACTTAAAGACCAATCTCTAAGGCCCTGAAACAGATAAACCTTGGAATAAACATCTTTCTGAATTCAAAAATGTTTTGATTATCTTTGACCAACTTTGTGCTCTGCTTTTGAAAAGTATCAGGAGCACTATCACTTTGTCAGAGGTCGTCCAATCAAGTTCGAGAGACTGCATGATTTCCTGATTGGCTGGAGGGTGGGGCAGCACCATGTGATTGGACTGATGACTCAGAGTCTAATGGCGGAGCAGCTGTAGGGATGGGGTTAAAACTGGGCCACTGCAAATAGGAAAATGTTCCACTCATGATTTCGGAGTGTCGAGTTAATGAGATCCTGATTCCCCTCATATTCCAAGTTCCCTCTCCCTGCCTCTTTTCCCAGCTTGTCCTGAGCTAGCAAAATAGAGGCCAGCTACGATGAGACACTCCCTGTCGGCCTTCCGCTGTGTGATGTGGAAATCGCAGATTTGAAAGCTCTGCCTTAGCCCTTTGCGCCTCTCAAAGGCGCCTTGAATTTGAGATCAGAGCCTGTCTCGGAGAAAAGAAACTCTCTGTGATCCTTGCACTCTCACAGACTTCAAAGAAGCTTTTAGAGTGAGGGAGTCTCTCCACTGTGTTTGTGTGTGCATGCGGGCACAGGTGACACAGTACTTGTATTGCAGGGAAAACTTTGATCAGCGGTCTATTTACAGCACAGGCAGTTGAAGTGGCTCAGACACAGAATCTTTCTGCCACTTGAATCATTCTTCACTTAAGTGTTTGAGTAACAGCTTCTTGTAAAGGCAGAGAAGGCAGATGATCCAGCTGAGGAGCACTTTGCATATTCAGTAATATAATATAAGGCAAGGACTGACTGGGGAAAGTCAGCGTGGTTCTGTGTAAGCGATATTTGACTGGAATTTTCAGATGACCAAGAGAGGTCACAGTTGATGTTGTCCACACAAATGTTAGCAAAGCCTTCTGCAAGGTCTCATAGGGTAGGCTGCTCCAGAAGGTTACATCTTATGGCAAATTGGCTTGGTAGTAGGAGTCAGAGAGTGGTAGTGGATTATGCTATTTGGATTGGATGGAAGGGACAGTGTCGAGGTTCATCCCCAGCAGCTGTGTGACAGAGGACTCTCTGATCTACGGGCTGTTCCCGGAGACGCACACCGAGACCGACATCCGGTGCTGCTGGCAGATCATCAACTCGGTGAAAGACGCTCTTCGGTCGGCCCGAAACTTGATGGTCTACCGGCACGCGGAGATGTCCGTGGGGGAATGCTGCCGACTGGCACATTCTCGGCTGCAGGAGTATGTGCTGAGGGACGCACTCAAACTCGGTGCAGCCCGGTGGGGAAGGACCACAGTCTAGGGTTCTTCTCCCGCGGGAGTTGAGGGGTAGGGGGCGGGGTGTATACCCCTCAACGAGTGTATGTAAATATAAAGTAACAGAGTGCCACCTTGGTGGTAAAATGAGGAAATGTAGAGACCGTACTGGAAACATTTGTAAAGCACTGAGAGTCATTGAATGGTTTATTGTACATAATTTTATTTTTGAATAAAGTATATTTTGTTTAATAAAAAAATTTGGATTGGAGACACATAACCAATGGAGTGTCACAGTGACATCTACATGAAATGCTGTCGCAGAAAAGCAGCGTCCATCATCAGTGACCCCCACCACCCAGGCCGTGCTCTCTTCTCACTACTGCCATCAAGAAGCCTCAGGTCTCACACCACCAGGTCTAGGAACGGTTGCCAGCCCTCAGCCATCAGGCTTTTGAACCAAAGGGGGTAACTTCACTCAACTTCACTTGCCCATAATCAAAATATTCCCGCAACCAATGGGCTCACTTTCAAGGACTCTTTCCTTCTTTTTAAATCTTTTTATTAATTTTTTAAACAAACATAAATGAAACATGAATACAAAGTGTTTGAGAGTACATAATTAATAGTTTAAGTAGACATTCAAATATATAATAATCAATATATATAGCCTCCTAAACTCATAGTATTTATGAACAAAAGAAACAAAAAGAAATAAAAAACCCAAAAAAAGAGAAAAAAAACACTAACCAACATGGGCCATTGCATAATGTTAAATACATACAGTAGTGCCAATAACTCCGAACCTCCATCCAAATAATTAAGGATAATCAAAGTGAGGTTTAGGAAAAAACTTTCAAGGACTCTTAAGCTCATGTTCTCAATATTTATTGCTTATTTATTTATTATTATTATTATTTGCTGTTTTTATATGTACACAGTCTATTGTCTTCTGCACTCTGGTTGAACACCTTAGTTGGGTAGTCTCTCACTGATTCTGTTATGGTTCTTATTCTATAGATTTGAGGAGTATGGCCACATGAAAATTAATCTCAGGGTTGTTTATGGTGAGATATATGTACTTTGACAATGAAATTTAATTTGAACTTTGAACTTTGATCTGTTGTGGGTCCTTTGCAGTTATACTTTATGACTTTTTTTAGGTGACACAATAGGTAAGTTTGCAGATGACACTAAAATTGGTGGGATGGTAGCGTAGCGGGTAGCACAACAGTTTACAGTACAGACAATCCGGGTTCAATTCCCACCACTGCCTGTAAGGAGTTTGTATGCTCTTCCCGTGACTGAACAGGTTTCCTCCGGGTGCTCAAGTTTCCTCCCACAATCCAAAGGTGAACCGGTTGGTGGGTTAATTACTCATTGTAAACTGTCCCGTGATTAGGCTAGGATTAAATGGGGGGGGGGGTGTTGCTGGGTGGCGTGGCTCATAGTACCTATCCCACTCAGTGGGCAGTGATGATGGGAGTCTAAAGGGTTCTTAATCAGCTGACAAAATGGGCAAGCGAACGGCAGGTGGAAGGCAATTCAGACAAGAGTGAAGTGATGCATTTGGGAAGCTAAACCAGGCTCAGAGATGCACAGTGAATGGCAGGGCCCTGGGGAGTCTTGCTGTACAGCAAGGTGCGAGGGTAGGCTTCTCTGAAAACCGTGACCTATGTGGACAGAGTGGTGAAGAAGGCATATTGTATAGTACTGTGCAACAGTCCCAGGCACATATACTCTACGGATCCAGGGTATCTGTGTTTGTGTTTGTCACCGTGGTGCAGAAAGTGAGATAGTAAATCTGGCGGGTGCAGAGGACGTTGAGAATGGTGAGGGTGGCGCACCGTGAGAGGGGTCTGGGACAGGTGGCTGAGAAGGAGTGTCAGGGGTGGGAGGTGGCCTGGATGCAGACACAGTCAGCTCCAAGACATCCGGCAAGGTAATTAACTTATTTGTGGTATATTTTGGTAATTTGTGGTAATTTGCGGTAATATTTTACTGCATCTGCTGTGTAGTGTATTGTGGGTGCACCATGGTCCAGGGGAACATTGTTTTGTTTGGTTCTATACATGGACAGTCAGATGACAATAAATTTGAATTTGAATTTGAACTAGCGTATAGCTGAGTGGTGAAATCTGGGTGGAATTCATGGGAATTTGGGAAGAATAAAATTCAATTCAATTCAAGTTTAATTGTCATTCAACCCATGAATACAAATGAGACAGCGTTACGACAGGGCCAAGGTGCAAAACACAACACCAACAGTCATACACAGAACAAAGCACACATAGCACGTTTAAAATAGAAAGCCACGGCCACTCAATAAAAGAGTCCAAACTTGAGCCATTCAACGCTGCTGAAAACTGCAGACAAGCACAGAAGAGCTTGTCTTCTACCGAGCGAAGACTGGGAGTGGGGGTCAGCGCCAACTCCAGCCTGGACACTGCACGACGGTGGACTGCATGGCTCTGATGCTTCTTCCAGGCGACTCCGCGGCCTGAGGCCTAATCTTCGCACGTACAAAATAGCAAGTAGGATATCCATAAAATACAACCACGTTATATATATATATATATATATATAGATATATATATATATATATATATATATAGACCAGGCCCTAATTCCAGTGATATCTTCAGTTGACCATAATAGAGCTTGTCTTCTGCCAATGAGATTGGTGGGGTTCTCTGTCATTGGGGGCTGATGGATGGCAAGATCTCAGAGTACTGAATATCTGTGTGACAATATAAATCAAGGTATTTACACAGGTTCAAATCCCTCAAACTGTGATGATCATGTCCTCAGCATTATGTTTCTTGAGTCCCTGGACTTCCTGAGCTGTAGATGGCTCTGTGGAACATTCTTTGAACGGGAAGATCAGGAATTCTCCTCCCTTCTTCCCATTATCCAAGAATCTATCAACCTCTGCCTTAAATGTTCATAATGACTTCTTAATGTTCACAGCAACCCGTGGCAACAGATTCCACAGATTCACTACTCTCTAGCTAAAGAAATTCCTCCTCATTTCCATTCATCACCTCTACTCCAAAGCAGGGTCCTCTGGTCCTAGGCTCCCCCACCATAGGAAATGTCCCCTGCACTCTATTGAAGCTTTTCAACACTTGATAGGTTTCAATGAGGTCACTCCTCATTCTTCTGAATTCCAGAGAATACAGGCCCAGAGCCATCAGACGCTCTTCATATGACAAGCCATTCAATCCTGGAATCATTTTCACTAACCCCTCAACCCAGTGCCAATGCTAGAGCCTGGGAGTGCTCTTCTCCTTCCACTCAGCACCTTGCATCCTGTTGCCCTCTGAAACTCTTCAATGACCAGATCTCCATTTCAGATACTGGGTTCTGGATTCTCCCAAGAAGCCAACAGAGTCAGGAAGCCCTGCGAGTCTTCTCTCACAAGTAGATGAAAACCCAGCTTTCTCCATGTTCTACCACAGCAGGCTCTCCTCCCATTGGTCGTGCCTCACACTGCAACCTGTTTCCCGGTTGCCATCCAGGCTGTGCCATCTTATCGTAACCACCGTCGGACAGGAGGAACAGAAATTTGAAGTCCAGCACCACGAGGTTCAAGAACAGCTTCTTCCCTTCAATTATTCAGCCCTTGAACCAATTGGCACAACCGTAATCACGATCTCAGTACCCCCACCTCCCTCTCACTCACAGAGAAAGGTGCTGGAGTCCTGGCTCTTGGGCCGGGTTTGATCGGTGCAATTAGTGGATTGGACTCATTTTTACAGAACCCTGCAGTTGATGTAATATGTTTTTATTTTGGTTTCTGATTACTCCTCTTTTATCGCTATCTTGTGCGACTTTGATCGGGGTGAACTGACTCTGTGGCCTGCAGTCAGCGATCGACACAGCGCTAAAGTAAACTGGCCTGAACTGAACTGAACAGTTTCAAGGACTCTGCGGTTTGATGTTAATAATATTCTTTTTGTTATTCGCTCATTCTTTTGCCGTTTGTGCGATTTTTTTTGTGCCTTGGAAGATTGATATTTTCTTTGAACGGGTTCCACCGTGTTTCTTTGTTTCGTGGCTGTCTGTGGGAAGATGAATGTCAGGGTTGTATACCGCATAGATATTTTGATAATAGATGTACTTTGAACTATTGAATCTTTGACTGCGATTACTTTGCTCTAAAATGTTTTTTGATATTCTAGTCGTAAAACATTGTGTGTAAATTATGTTCAATTACTTACTTTCTTACTGCCCGTTACACTGCTGGCAATTAGGGCAGCAATTAAGGTCCTCCAACTGTGGCTTCCTTCATCATATCAGTCGCTTCCTCTAGGTTCTCACTACTGTCAGTCATACAGGTCCCGGGTGGAGACTCAGGAATACCATCACACTCAGATGTGGAACGATTCTTCGTTGCTCTTTCTGTAACAGTTTTGTTTGACCAGTCAGGGTTGTTAGCCCTGAGCTGAACCCCCAAATCTAGAGGACCGCTCTTAGCCTGTCCTCTACCCTTTGACCTGTTTGGCATGGGTGACCCAAGCAAGAGCCAAAGCATAAAGCCCTGACTCCAGCCGGAAATAGCCCTCCGTGTCATTGAGGCACACAAGCGTACAAACCCAGTGACAAAGTTGTGGTCCTCCGGGAGGTTATGGTCAATATCTGTTCCTTATCTGATGCTCTGTACCTGTGATGTTGCTTCAAGCAAGTTCTCATGGCACCTGTACCAACATGCCCGTGCAGATGACAATAAACCTGACTTTGCCTTTTCCATTGTGTTTCTCTCCCTCCGTACCTGACAGATCGCTTGCCACTCTTCTCAGGAAAGGGCCTTCACTCAGGTGCAAGACCACCATCAGTGAAAAGCCAGCAGCAGCTGCTTCCAGCCTTTGGACTGCAAAGATGTTGCTATGACGACCTGAAGCAAAGACACGGCGTCTGTCAAAATGTGCTTGTACTTGATCCAGTCTTTAATTCTGTGGGCTATAATCAGCTTCCTGCCTTCTCCATCCGTCAAAACCCCGTCCATCACACCAATTTAACTCCGTTGTTCCAGATGCTTGACAATTCACTGAGGGTAACCTGGCTCAGAGCAAGGAAGCAAACTGCAAAGATGGGGGACAGCGGCAGCAGGGCAGGGTAGCAGCTTGTGTACGCTTTACAGCACCAGTGTTTGGGGTTCAATTCCCGACTCTGCCCGTAAGGACTTTGTAAGTTCTCCCTGTGGGTTTCCTCTCACTTCCCAAAGACAGGAAACTTGGGAACGTAGGAAGAAACTGGAGCACCTGGCAGAAATATGGGGGTTAGTTAGTTGTGGGCATGATATTTGGCACTTAAAGCACAGCGACACTTGTGGCCCACCATGACGATCTGGAAGAGGGGACCGAATGTAGTGTATTTAAGTTTGCTGATGATACTAAAATGGGTGGAAAAGCAAATTGTGCAGAAGCTACGGAGAGTCTGCAGAGAGATATAGATAGGTTAAGTGAGTGGGCAAGGGTCTGGCAGCTGGAGTAGATGCTGGTAAATGCGAGGTCATCCACATTGGAAGGGAAAATGAAAGAGCAGATTATTATTTAAATGGTCAAAACATTGCAGCACGCTGCTGTGCAGAGGGAATTGGGAGTGCATGAATTGGGAATGAATCACAAAAGGTTGGTTTGCAGGTGCAGTAGGCTATCAAGGAGGCAAATGGGATGTTGGCCTTCACTGCTAGAGGGATTGAGTTCAAGAGCAGGCAGGTTATGCTGCAACTGTACAGGGTACTGGTGAGGCCGCACCTGGAGTACTGTGTGCAGTTCTGGTCTCCGTACTTGAGGAAGGATCTACTGGCTTTGGAGGCGGTGCAGAGGACATTCACCATGTCGATTCCGGAGATGAGGGGGTTAGACTGGGGAGAGATTGAGTCGCCTGGGACTATACTCACTGGAATTCAGAAGAATGAGAGAGGATCTGATAGAAACATATAAAACTAGGAAAGGGGTAGATAAGATAGAGGCAGAGAAGTTGTTTCCACTGGTAGATGAGACTAGAACGAGGGGACATAGCCTCAAGACTCAAGGTAGTAGATTTTGGACAGAGATGAGGAGGAACTGCTTTTCCCAGAGAGTGGTGAATCTGTGGAATTTTCTGCCTAGTGGAGCAGTGGAGGCTACCTCAGTAAATATATTTAAGAAAAGATTGGATGGAGTCTTATAATTCGGGCAGATTTAATGGAGTACCTGTTAAGCTAAAGGGCAACTGAATGTCCAGTATTGAGATTTTGGGTAGGTTAGATGAACACTTCTTTGTCTAGACACCTGGTTTACTGTTTCACTATTAAATAAATAGTTAAACTGCCCATTTTAAATCTGTCCTCTATTCCACTGATTGGATCATTGAACCTGCCCCCTCCCCAGGTTATATTAGGATTTGGGGGCTTGCGTGCCTCGGTAACATGGAGAGCTCTGTTGGCTGGAGTCAGGGCTCTGGCTCTTGGTAGGGTCACCCATGCCAAACAGGTCAAAGGGTAAAGGTCAGACTAAGAGAGGTCCACCGGTCCTCCAGGTTTGGGGGTTCAGCTCAGGGCTGACAACCCTGACAGGTCAAAAATAAATTGTTACTAAAACATCAAGAAGAATCCTTCTAGACCTGCGTATGAACGAGGACCCTGAACCGCACTTGGGGCACAATAGAGAAGTCAGCCAGGGGCAGGTGGAGATGGAGGACTTCCATCGATGCCCTAAACGCCAGCGGTGTAACTCTCTCCATAGATGCTGACTGACCTGAGGAGTTTTCTTCATTTTCTTATTTTATTTCAGTATTTCAGCGTCTGCTTTAGACCAGCACAATCTGTGTCAGCATTATTTGTGGAAGCTCATAGTTGATCAATTTTCATAAGTTACTTTTAAACCATGCAGGTCTTCAGTCAGGAGAGACTTAGGAGAAACCCGTCTTAACAACAGTAACGCATAACTCTTAAGTTGTCATGGTAACAATTTTTTTCCAGGCAAATTCCAAATCATTCTTTGTGAGTCACTAAACGGATCCGTTCTCATTCCTCCTGGTAAACCTCAATTTGTCTTTGCACACTTAGTGCTGATTATCCAGCCGGCGGTGCAGCAGCATCAGCACCGGACTGCGAGGCGGTGGTCCCGGGTTCGAATCCGGCCGGCTCCCTTGCACGCTTTCCATCCGTGCTGGGTTGAGCGTCGAGCTGGCAACTTGGCCTCGTAAAAGACAGACAAATGCAAAAGAAATGGCAAGGTTGCCACCCGATGCACCACAAGGCGCGGAGAGGAACAATGACAAACAAAGCTTAAAGTTGAACAGTTACCTATTCACCAACACGTCCAAACATCAGCTACTTAGGCCTATGCCAGTATTTTATGATCTCACACTAAATACCCATCCAAAGCGCTCTATTCCTCAGGAAAAGCCCTTGATGCATCCCCCAGTTCAGGGGAATGGTCGCAGCCTGAAATATCTACCATCTATTTCCCTCCACGGAAGCTGCCTGACCTGCCTGCAGGGTTCCTCAGCACCTCGTGTGTTTCTCCATCTACTCCTTTCACCTCCTGAGGTCCCAGCTTTACACAAATTCTGGAACATCCATGGCCGACCTCTTTAAGGTCCCCAATTATAATTTTTCCTCAACTACTGGACTTGGAGACAACCTACATCTCTCGAGCGCCTATTGTGTGCTCATACCTCTCTGGAATTTTGAAGAATGGAGAGTGACCTCATTGAAACCTATCGAATGTTGGAAGACCTCGATAGAGTGGAAGTGGAGTGGATAAGTCCGACGGTGGGCGAGTCTAGGACCAGAGGACACAGCCTCAGAATAGAGGGGCTTCCTATTAGAATGGAGATGAGGAGGGATTTCTTTAGCCAGGGAGTGGTGAATCTGTGGAATTCATTTCCACAGCCGGCTGTGGAGGCCAAATCATTGGGTATATTTAAGGGAGAGGTTGATAGATTCTTGATTAGTCAGGGCATGAAGGGATTTGGGGAGCGGGCAGGAGTTTGGGGCTGAGAGGGAAAATCGGATCAACTATGATGAAATGGCGGAACAGACTCGATGGGCCAAATGGCCTAATTCTGCTCCTATATCTTATGGTCTTATGGTTATGTCACTAAAGACCAATCGCATCCCAGACACCGTCTGTTCAATCTCCTGCCACCTGGTAGGAGATAAAGAAACAGGTAGTAAGACTGATAAACAGCTTCTTCCCGAGGGCTGTTGTGCAGCTGAATAATGCTACAATGGCTTTTGAGTGTTATAGACTATCAAAGTCACTTGTTGCAACTATGGGATTGTTAAAAAAAAATTAAGCCGTACTGAATGCATTGTAAATATCTGTTTTGCACGGGCCGGAGTAGCACCGGAACCTTGTTGTACGCAATATGTGCTGGAGGAGCTCAGCAGGTCAGGCAGCATCTATGGATGGGAATGAACAGTCGACGTCTCGGGTTGAGACCCTTCATCAGGATTCTTGGCCTGAAAAGTCAACTGCTTATTGGGTGTACTGCTCTGGACGTCCAGCATCTCCGGTACCTCTGGTATCTATGACCACAGTCTCATTGTCTTGGGCAATGACAGTAAGGTTCTATTCCATTCTATTTCTTTGCCAAAACCGGCTGCCTCCGACCTGCCTGACTCTGGTGTGGATGTCTACTCCCCCGTCCCTTTGGATTGTGGGTTCCAGATCTCTAAACTGCTCCTCCAGCCTGTTCAGGAAATGGACATGATACAGTTCCATGAAAACCTCCTACGCAGTTCATTGTGAGTTTCTGTTTATGAGTCAGGCATGAACAAAGTCTATTGTTATTTGAGAGATTGAACAGTGAGCCTGTGAAATCCCAATGAGTGGCCTTGATTTCCCATTATATTCAATTCTGTTCTCCAAGTCAAACAAGAACGATTACGTATAATCCTCTCCCCGTCAGTCTGTCTTTAATTTCACACTTTTTCAATAGCTTGGAACAGAACATTCCATATTATAAACTGCGTTGGGAGGCAGTAATGTTCCCTTCAGAACCACAGGTTTGCTTGTCTACTTAAACAGGCAGGGTCATTACAGTTGGGAGATAGGATTGTCTTGTTCAACACACACAAAATGCTGGAGGTGCTCAGCAAGTGAGGCAGCATCTATGGAGGGGAATAAGAGGTCAACGTTCCAGGCCTATGACCCTTCATCAGGGCCTCGTCAAGACTCTTGTGCCTATTTGTTGGGACGCAGCCTCCTGGCTATACTTCACAGGCATGGCCAGGATATTTGAGGCATCAAATGGGAGGCATCAAATATAATGGGAGGCATCTCACTTTCCCCCATGATATATTGAGAAGGAATGGAAATCCAGTGGTTAATTGGTATTAATGCAAGAGTAGCACACACATCAAAATGCTGGAATTGATATCAGGCTCATTATTGTCCAATGTACCAAGATACAATGTCCATCCTGGCGTTAAATGCCATGCCAAATTACGCTAGGGTAGTAAAAAAACAAATGAGATGCAGAATGTAAGATATAGGAGCAGAATTAGGCCATTTGGCCCATCAAGTCTTCTCCTCAATTTCATCATGGCTGATCCATTTTCTCTCTCAACCCCAATCTCCTGCCTTCTCCCCTGACCAATCAAGGACCAATCAACCATAGCCCCACCTTAACCATACCCAGAGACTTGGCCTCCACAGATTCCACAGATTCACCACTCTCTGGCTAAAGAAATTCTTTCTCATCTCTGTTCTAAAAGGATGCCCCTCTATTCTGAGGCTGTGTCCTCTGGTCTTAGTCTCTCCCACCACAGGACTCATCCTCTCCACATCCACGCTATCAAAGCGTTGCAACATTCGATAGCTATCAATGAGATCCCCCGCACCCCCCACCATTATTCTGAATTCCAGTGAGTACAGGCCCAGAACCATCTAACGTTACTCACATGATAAGCCTTTCAATTCCGGAATCATTTTTGTGAGCCTCTTTTGAACCTTTTCCAATGTTAGTGCATCCTTTTTCAGATAAGGGGCCTAAAACCGTTCTCAATACACTGTGAGGCCTCACCAGTACCTCAGCATTACATCCTTGCTCTTATATTCGAGTGCTCACAAAATGAATGTTAACATCACATTTGCCTTCCCCACCTCCGACTCTACCTGAAAATTAATCTTCAGGGAATCCTGCACGAGGACTCCCAAGTCACTTTGCACCTGATATTGTTGGGTCTTCTTTCCATTTCGAAAATAGTTTATGCTTTTATTTCTTCTACCAAAGTGCATGACCATACACTTCCCGAAGTTATATTCCATCTGCCACTTCTTTTGCCCAATCTTTCTAACGTCTTTTGCTTCCTCAACACTACCTGCCCTTCCACCTGTCTTTGTATCGTCTGCAAACTTGGCCACAAAGCCATCAATTCCTTCACCCAAATCATTGACACCTAATGTAAAAAGAAGTGGTGCCAACACAGACCACCACTAGTCACTGGTAGCCAACCAGAAAAAGCTCCCCTTATTCCTACTTCTTGCTTCCAGCCAATCAGCCAATGCTCTGTCCATGCTAGTATCTTTCCTGTAATACCATGGCCTCTTGACCTGTTAAGCAGCTTCATGTGTGGCACCTTGTCAAAGGCCTTCTGAAAATCCAAATACACAACATCACCTTTGTCTATCCTGCTTGCCGTTTCTTCAAAGAATTCCAACAGATTTGTCAGGCAAGATTTTCCCTTGAGGAAACCATGCTGACTACCGCCTATTTTATCATGTGCCACCAACTACCCCGAAACCACATCCTTAACAATCGATTCCAACATCTTCCCGTCAACTGAGGTCAGACTAACTGGCTGATAATTTCTTTTATTCTGCCAACCTCCCTTCTTGAAAAGTGGAGTGACATTTGCAATATTTCAGTCCTCCGGAACCATGACAGAGGATTGGTTCTTGAAAGATCATGCCACTGATGCCACTGATTCTTGAAAGATCATGACCAATGCCCCCACAATCACTTCAGCCACCGCTTTCAGATCCTTGGGGAGTAGACCATCTGGTTCAGGTGACTATCTACCTTCAGACCTTCCAGTTTCCCAAGCACCTTCTCCCTAGTAATGGTAACTTCACACATCTCATGACCCCTGACAAATGGAACTTCCAGTCTTTCATAGTGAAGACTGTTTCAAAATACTTATTCAGTTCGTCTACCATTACTACCTCACCAGAATCATTTTCCAGTGGTCCGATATGTACTCTCACCTTGCTTTTACACTTTATGTTTTGTCAGTTACAGAGAACATGCAGAGAAGACAGACAGATAAAGTACAAGGACTATTGGAGACAAATTGGGAGATCAATAGTTCATTTTTCACTGTATTAGATGAGATATACTTCTGAAACACCATTGTTGCAATTCACAGCCTGTAATTTCCCTTAAGAATTGTACTTTTGAACCATCTGAGCAAACTAATGATTTTGCAGTCTTCTGAAGGAATCGGCGGACTTGGCTCTCACTAAAGCAGGTATGGCACATTTGAAGAGGGAGGTCGGTCATCACCGGGGGGGGGGGGGGGGGGGGGATACTTCAAGCCGGATAAAAAGCGTTGAGGCCCGAGAGCGGGAAAAGAACCGGTGTTCAGCCCCACTACTGCAAGCCAGACGAGGTTGCCTACCTGAGTTCTTCCCGTCTGCCTGTATCAGGCTTGTCTCCCTCGCCTCTTGTCCTAAGGTTCTTCAGAAGTCAAGAATGGGGCATGAGATGATTGTTTTATTAAGTGTCACAGGAGTGGAAAATGAACAAGAAGGTTGGTTAGGAAGGTTGCTTGGCGTTCAAGATGAGGTGGTAAATAGAATTAGACATTAGCTTTGCGGGAGAAGCCAGAGAGTGGTAGCAGATGGTGGACTATACGTCTGGAGGCCGGTGACTAGTGGTGTGCTGCAGGGATTGGTGCAAGATTGTCACCTATAGAAACAATATGGATGATAATGTGGTTAGCAGGATCTGCAAATTTTTGGATCAGACCGAGATGGGGGCGCAGTGGACAGTGAGGAAGTCTATCAGAGCTTGCAGCGGGATCTGGACCAGCTGCAAAAATGGCTGAAGAATGGCCGATGGAATCTAATATCAGACTTCCAATATAACTCAGAGTCCTGCCATGTGCAGAAGTTCGCTGATGACACGGCCATAGTGAGGTGTGTCAGGAATGGACAGGAGGAGGAGTATAGGAAACTGATACAGGACTTTGTGATATGGTGCAACTCAAACTACCTGCGTCTCAATATCACCAAGACCAAGGAGATGGTGGTGGACCTTAGGAGATCTAGGCCTCATATGGAGCCAGTGATCATTAATGGAGAATGTGTGGAGCAGGTTAAGACCTACAAGTATCTGGGAGTACAGTTAGACGAGAAGCTAGACTGGACTGCCAACACAGATGCCTTGTGCAGGAAGGCACAGAGTCGACTGTACTTCCTTAGAAGGTTGGCGTCATTCAATGTCTGTAGTGAGATGCTGAAGATGTTCTATAGGTCAGTTGTGGAGAGCGCCCTCTACTTTGTGGTGGCGTGTTGGGGAGGAAGCATTAAGAAGAGGGACGCCTCACGTCTTAATAAGCTGGTAAGGAAGGCGGGCTCTGTCGTGGGCAAAGTACTGGAGAGTTTAACATCGGTAGCTGAGCGAAGGGCGCTGAGTAGGCTACGGTCAATTATGGAAAACTCGGAACATCCTCTACATAGCACCATCCAGAGACAGAGAAGCAGTTTCAGCGACAGGTTACTATCGATGCAATGCTCCTCAGACAGGATGAAGAGGTCAATACTCCCCAATGCCATTAGGCTTTACAATTCTACCGCCAGGACTTAAGAACTTTTTAAAAGCTATTATTAATGCTTTTTGAGATAGTGATTTAGATGCATATCATATTTTTTACTGAGTTAAGTATTGTATGTAATTAGTTCTGCTACAACAAGTGTATGGGACATTGGAAAAAAAGTTGAATTTCCCCATGGGGATGAATAAAGTATCTATCTATCTATCTAATGCAGACAAGTGTGAGGTGTTGCCCTTCAATAGGACCAATCAGGGTCACAGTGAGAGAAAGGGCACTGAGGAGTGCCGTAGAACAAGAGGATCTGGGAATACAGGTCCATAATTTATTGAAGGTCAGATAAGGTCTTAAAGAAAGCTATTGGCACATTGTCCTTCATAAATCCAAGTATTGGGTACAGGAGATGGGATGTTATGTTGAAGTTGTATAAAATGTTGGTGAGGCCTATTTTGGAGTATTGTGTGCAGTTTTGGTCACCTACCTACAGGAAAGATGTAAATAAGGTTGAGAGAGTACAGAGAAAATTTACAAATATCTTGCTGGGACTGGAGGATCTGAATTATAAGGAAAGTTGGAATAGATTAGGACTTTATTCCTTGGAACATAGAAAATTGACTGGAGTTTTAATAGAGGTATACAAAATTATGAGGGTATGGATAGGGTAAATGCAAGCAGGCTTTTTCCACTGAGGTTGGGTAGGACTACAACCAGCGGTCATGGATTAAGGGTGGAAGGTGAAAGGTTTAAGGGGGACATGAGGGGAAACTTCTTCACTCAGAGGGTGGTGAGGGTGTGGAACGAGTTGCCATCGCAACTGATGCATGTGAGCTCGATTTCAGCATTTAAGCGCGGTTTGGATGGGTATGTGGATGGTAGGGGTACGGAGGACTATGGTCCTGGTGCAGGTCAATGGGAGTAGACAATTTAAATGGTTTCAGCATGGAGTAGGTGGGCCGAAGGGCCTGTTTCTAAGGTGTACTCTTCTCTGGCTCTATAACTCTAAGAAAGGGGAAAAACAATTGTGGTCATCTCATACACAGACCAGAGGTAACAACATTTCAGTGATAACAATTAACTTATAAAATAACGAGATTTAAATGGTGTTACTCCTGCTACAGAAAACTAAGGAGATTGTAGAAAAACACAGAAGCAACTGTATGTACTACACATACAGTATGTAGGTGATTACGAACAAGCAAAGGAAAGTTAAACCGCAATTCTACACTCCATCCAACATGGAGCCAACTTTCAGAAGACTCCATCTACCTTCTCAGGGGCAAATAAAAGATTTTGAAATATCCGGTCAGATGCGAGCTTGAGAGTTGCACCATGAGTCTTGGCTGGAATTTATGTTTAACCTACAGTGGTGTGTAAAAGTCTTGGGCACTTATATATATATATATAGCGAGGATTCCTTAAGAATTTTATTTATCATAGTTTATTTATCATACTATTTAGCATAGTATTTATCAATGCGGAGTGGAAAGAAAGTTTGCCAATTTGGCAGGAGCAAAGGACATTGGGAATGGTGAGGGTGTTGTGCCGTGGGAGGGTTGTGGAACATGGACTACAATAATATGCAAAGGACTTAGCATATATATATAGCCAGGGTGCCTAAGACCTTCCCACAGGACTGTAGTAATTTTATGTGTTGCACTGTACTGCTGCAGCAAAACAAATCTATGACATGTGGGAGTGATGATAAACCTGATTCTGATCTGGGTCTGTGTTGCGGACTGAGAGTGGGAAGGGGGCAGGGAGAGGATTTTTGGATCAGACCAAGATGGTTGGGAAATGGGGAAGGGAGAGGGGAGGGAGTGGGAAGCACCAGAGAGACATTCTGTAATGATCAATAAACCAATTGTTTGGAATCAAATGACCTTGCCCGGTGTCTCAGGGCTGGGTGTGTCCTTCCGTGCCGGATTGAGCGTTGAGCTAGCCACTCGGCCTCGTAAAAAACAAGGGTCGGGTCAGGAATACTCATACCGTGACCCGATTAATCGGAATGCAGACCGACCCTGACACTACACGCCAGACAAGAATGGCTGGCTGACTGGTGTGACAAGCTATGAATTGACCCCTCCCACAGCACTCCACCTTCGCCATTCCCAGCACCCTTTGCCCCTGCCAGATTTACAAACTCGCTCTCCACTCGGTGTTGACAAAGACAGTCCTGGGCAAAAGTCTGAGGCATCTAGCTAATTACATGCAACTCAGACTCTGCACAGTACTCTCCATCGTTAAAGCAGGTCATTATCACATTGGTACTTACGGGAGTGAGCTGAGTGTTCCTAATTTCCAGAGCGGCATTTCATTGGCGGTGAAACGGCTGGGAAACCATTAAGAGTTGAAAAGTGATTTTAAAGATGAGTCATTTTCTCTCTGTTGTGCTCTCCCCTCATAACCACCATGTACTTTGCTTTGTGCTACACGCTGTACTGCCTGTGTTGAAATCAAGACTCATCGGAGGCAGAATCAGGCTTACTATGACTGACATGACATAAAGCTTGTTATTTTAGGTAGCAGTATTGAATTGACCTCATTATTCCACCCTTTACGTGCACGAGGAGTAAAAATCTTCCTGCTACATCTCCGTCTAAATGTGCAATTTGCAATTTATAGTAATTTATAATAAGTAGTATGTACAACAAGCAAAGTCAATAGAACATAGGAATTCAGTTGCGTCAGCATGAATTAATCAGTCCAATGGCCTGGTGGAAGAAGCTGTCCCGGAGCCTGTTGGTCCTGGCTTTTATGCTGCGGTACCGTTTCCCGGATGGTAGCAGCTGAAACAGTTTGTGGTTGGGGCGACTTGGGTCCCCAATGATCATTCGGGCCCTTTTTACGCACCTGTCTTTGTAAATGTCCTGAACAGTGGGAAGTTCACATCTCCAGATGCACTGGGCTGTCCGCACCACTCTCTGCAAAGCCTGCGATTGAGGGAAGTACAGTTCCCATACCAGGCAGTGATGCAGCCAGTCAGGATGCTCTCAGTTGTGCCCCTGTAGAAAGGTCTTAGGATTTTGGGGCCCATACCAAACTTGATCAACCATCTGAGGTGAAAGAGGTGCCGTTTTATCTTTTTCACCACACAGCTGGTGTGTACAGACCACGTGAGGTCCTCGGTGATGTGGATGCCGAAGAACTTAAAGCTGTTCACCCTCTCAACCCCAGATCCATTGATGTCAATAGGGGTTAGCCCGTCTCCATTCCTCCTGTAGTCCACAACCAGCTCCTTTGTTTTGTGACATTGAGGGGGAGGTTGCTTTCTTGACACCACTGTGTCAGGGTGATGACTTCCTCTCTGTAGGTGTCCTCATTATTATTTGAGATTAATCAGTGTAGTGTCATTGGCAAATTTAATTAGCAGATTGGAGCTGTGGGTGGTGATACAGTCATGGGTATACAGGGAGTAAAGGAGGGTGCTCAGTACACAGCCCTGAGGGGCACCTGCATTGAGGGTCAGAGGGGCAGAGGTGAGGGAGCCCACTCTTACCACCTGCTGACGATCTGACAGGAAGTCCAGGATCCAGCTGCACAAGGCAGGGTGAAGGCCGAGGTCTCTGAGCTTCTTGTGGAGTCTGGAGGGAATTATGGTGTTGAATGCTGAACTGTAGTCCAAGATCAGCATTCTCACCTCAGCATCCCTCGTCTCCAGGTGTGTAAGGACGGTGTGTAGAGCCGTGGCTATTGTGTCACCTATCGATCGGTTGTGTCGGTAGGCAAATTGTAGGGGGTCCAGTGTGGGTGGTAGCAAGCTGCAGATGTAGTCCTTGACCAGCCTCCCAAAGCATTTGCTTATTATTGAGGTGAGTGCGACAGGACGCCAATCAGCCATTATCTTGTTCTTTCTTAGGTGCAGGGACAATGGTGGATGTTTTGAAGCAGGAGGGCACTCTACACTGCGAGAGGGAGAGAATCAAAACAAAATAAATTACTATGGTTACAATCAGAAATATGTAACAAATAAATAAGTGGTCCTAAAAGAGAGCAAAGATTTGAGACAGTGTTCATGGGTTCACAGTCCATTCAGTCAAAGTCAATTTAAATTTATTATTAAAGTACATATATTTTACCACATACTACCTTGAGATTCATTTTCTTGCAAACATTTACAGGTCGTTAAAGAAATAGAATAGAATCTATGGAAAATTAACAAATTCAACGACACATGCTGGTGGTGTTAAACCTGATTTTGACTCTGGAAGCTGTATGTAAACAAACCAATGTGAAAAATAAGACAAATTGCACAAATAATTAATAAATAATACTGAGAATACTAGTTGTAGAGTCCTTGAAAGTGAGTCCATAGGTTGTGAAGTCAGTTCAGTGTTGGGGTGAGTGAAGTTATCCACACTGGTTCAGGAGCCTGATGTGTGGAATCAGTTCAGTGTTGGGGTGAGTGAAGTTATCCACACTGGTTCAGGAGCCTGATGTGTGGAATCTGTTCAGTGTTGGGGTGAGTGAAGTTATCCACACTGGTTCAGGAGCCTGATGTGTGGAATCAGTTCAGAGTTGGGGTGAGTGAAGTTATCCACACTGGTTCAGGAGTCTGATGTGTTGAATCAGTTCAGAGTTGAGGTGAGTGATTTATCGATACTTGTTCAGGGATCTGCTGCTTGTAGCTGTTCCTGAACCTGATGGTGTGGGACCTAAGGCTCCCAAACCTTCAGCCTGATGTTACGAGTGAGAAGCGAGCATTGCCAGATGGTGAAGGGAAAGAAACTGTTCCTAAAACGATGAGTGTGGGTCTTAAAGCTCCTGCACTTACTCCATGATAGCAATGAGAAGAGTGTATGTATTGGATGGTGAGAATCCTTACTGATGGATACTGCCTTTTTGAGACATGTTCATGTAAGATATACTCAATAGCCCTTCTAACCTATTCTTTCTGCACTCCTCAAAACAACGGGAATCTTTACCTCCTTCAGGGTCCCCCTTCTTTCCTTTCCTGTCCTGGGTCCAGCACACAGGTGCAATTATGAAGAAAGCCCAGAAGTGCTTTGACTTCCTTAAGAGCTTGTGAAGATTTGGCATGACATCTAAAACTTTGGCAAAGTTCTACAGATGTGTGTTGGAGGGTGTATTGATTGACTGCATAACAGCCTGGTATGGAAAAAGCAATGCCCTCGAATGGAAAATCCAACAGAAAGTGGATATGGCCCAGTCCATCACAGGTAAAGCCCTCCCCACCATTAAGCACATCCACAAGAAACATTGTCACAGGAAAGCAGCATCTATCATCAGAGACCCCCACCACCCAGGAAGAAGGTACAAGAGAGTCAAGTCTCACACCACCAGGTTCAGGACACAGTTACTACCCCTCAACCATCAGGCTCCTGAACGAGAGGGGATAACTTCCCTCAACTCCACTTGCCTCATCACTGAACTCTTCCTAAATATAACCAATGGACTCACTTTCAAGGACTCTTCATCTCATGTTTTCAATATTTATTGCTTATTTATTTATTACTGTTATTTCTTCTTCTTGTATTTGCATGGTTTGTTGTTTTCTGCACTCTGGTTCAACACCCAAGTTGGGCGGTGTTTCATTGGTTCTGTTTTGGTTATTATTCCATGTATTAATTGAGTGTGCCCCACAAGAAAATGAATCTCATGGTTTTATATGGTAACATACAAGTACTTTGATAGTAACATTTACTGTGAGCTTTGAACTTCATTCGCTTTCCACAGGGTGGTCACTCTTTTGTTCATGCACGTTGGCTGTGTTTTAGGCTGGAAGTGAAAGGACAATCGCATGAAGATGAAAACAAGGTCAGAGATTTCTTCTTGATGGGATTTCACTCGAATGCCACTTCGCCTTTTTATTCTCGAAACCTATGTAGTTCAGGAACAAGGGCACAGCTTTATCTAAAAGAGGATGAGCTGGCCTCGCAGAGGGTCCCGAGGAGGTTGATGAGAAAGATCTCAGGAATGGAAGGGTTGATGTGTGAGGAGCTGTTGATGGTTCCGGGCCTGTACACACTGGAGTTTAGAAGAATTTGAGGGCGCATCTCATTGAAGCCTTTTGAATATTGAAAGGCCGAGATAGAGTGGATGTGGACAGGATGTTTCCTGTAGTGGGAGAGTCTAGGACCACAGGATACAAGGTTGTCCCTTTATTTTTCCCTTTAGATGAGGAGGAATTTCTTTACCCAGAGGGTGGTGAATCTGTGGAATTCATTGCCACAGAGGGCTGTGGAGGCCAAGTCATGAGGGTTATTTAATAAGAGGTTGATTAGGTTCAATAAGAGGCTCCTGATTAGTCAGGGCATCAAAGGTTACGGGGAGAAGGCAGAAGAATGGGCAATAAATCAGCCATGATGGAATGACAGGTTAGACCTGATGGGCCATAAGGCCTAATTCTGCTCTTATGTCTTGTGGTTTAATGGCCTAACAATTGTGGTTGGGAAATTAAGTATGGCCCAGACACTCAGACACCAAATTACCCTGTATGGCTCTAAGGTGGATATAAAATATTTCATTGCAATACATTAAAAGAAGGAATTCTCAATGTGTCTTGGAAAACATCTTTCATGCCACAGCTTACATGTAAGATCTGCTTGTTGTAGGGAAATTGGCTGTTGAATTCCCTGCGTTGCACAAGTGAGTGTGCTTAGTTGACTGCAGAGTGCTTTGGACAAGACGCAAATGAATCCGATGTTTGGACAATGATTTTAGCGGCGGGTCAAATTGAGAAGGTCGGGTACAGGCCAAGTCGAGGCGGTGAGGTCCAGCCCCCAGAGTTGGAGCGACTGAACCCAGTGCTTGGACAACGACTTAGGCACTGGGCCAAATCGGAAAGGTCGGGTACAGGCCAAATTGAGGCAACGGGGTCCAGGCCTCAGAGCGTATTGAAGCTACAGAACACGGTGCTTGGACGATGATTTAGGCAGCAGGCCAGATTGAAAGGTTCAGAGTGTCGGAGCCCAAGGTGAGGGATGAGCCAGTTCAGCTCGCTTCTCCGCTCTGCACCGTGAAGGATCTGTGGATGTGCTCTCTTTGTGAATTTCAGTTCAGAATGCTATTTGCTTACATTTATTGTTTCATGATTTTTTTTCTCTGCACTTTGGGTGTTTGATTGTCTTTATTTTTTAAGTGGATTATTTCTTGATTTTGTACTTGCCTTAGGCGATAACTATCAAAGTTGTATAAAGTATTCATATTTTGATAATAAATAGCTGGACAGTAGTATAGTGGCATCTGCACTGGACTTTGAGGGGAGTAGTCGGGTTCAAATCCAGCCGGCTCCTTGCACGCTTTCCATTTGTGCTGGGTTGAACGTTGAGCTAGCAACTCAGCCTCGTTAAAAAAAAACAGACAGAAATGCTAAAGAAATGGCAAGGTTGCTTCCCGATGAGCCAACAAAGCATGGAGAGGAACGACAAAAAAATAAATTTGATAATGAATGTACTTTTACCTTCCAGACAGTGAAATGTATTGAAGAAATGCAAATCTTCATTTTCATCTTCAAGCCTGTTAACTTTCAGGATCAGACAAAATTTAAGCATAACAAGGGGGATAAAAAATATGTTGGTTATCAGGTGTCAAAGAGTGAGTGTCCTTGCCTGTGGCCTCCACTGTTACCGACTGGGCAGGAGGTCAGCATAACTGATGTTCTTGCACACATAATAAAGTTGCATCTCTCCAAGTCACTTCTGTTAATTACGGGTGATATTTAAATAATTAGATTCGATTTGTCACTCATTTGCAGGACAAACGCACTTGATTCTCCCTTCCCCGCTCAGTTTCAAAGGGGAGAACAAATATTATTCAATTATTTTGTAATCCTGTTCAGTTTGATGCTGTTGAATTAAAATCAAGTGGCAAATCCCAGCAGGTCCAAGCACTTCCAGGACAGGTATGGGACAGGTTGGTTACTGAGGCAGAACTGTATTGTCCCATCATCTGCCCCCAGGACAGGGACAGCACGGGTTAGATACAGAGTGAATCTCCCTCTACACTGTCCCATCACACACTCCCAGGACAGGGACAGCACGGGTTAGATACAGAGTGAAGCTCCCTCTACACTGTCCCATCACACACTCCCAGATCAGGGACAGTACGGGTTAGATACAGAGTGAAGCTCCCTCTACACTGTCCCATCACACACTCCCAGGACAGGGTCAGTGTGGGTTAGTTACAGAGTGAAGCTCCCTCTACACTGTTCCATCACACACTCCCAGGACACGGACAGCACGGGTTAGATACAGAGTAAAGCTCCCTCTACACTGTCCCATCACACACTCCCAGGACAGGGACAGCACGGGTTAGATACAGAGTGAAGCTCCCTCTACACTGTCCCATCACACACTCCCAGGACAGGGACAGCACGGGTTAGATACAGAGTGAAGCTCCCTCTACACTGTCCCATCACACACTCCCAGGACAGGGACAGCACGGGTTAGATACAGAGTGAAGCTCCCTCTACACTGTCCCATCACACACTCCCAGGACAGGGACAGCACGGGTTAGATACAGAGTGAAGCTCCCTCTACACTGTCCCATCACACACTCCCAGGACAGGGACAGCATGGGTTAGATACAGAGTGAAGCTCCCTCTACACTGTCCCATCACCTGCCCCCAGGGCAGGGACAGCATGGGTTAGATACAGAGTGAATCTCCCTGTTCACTGTCCCATCACACACTCCCAGGACAGGGACAGCACGGGTTAGATACAGAGTGAATCTCCCTCTACACTGTCCCATCACACACTCCCAGGACAGGGACAGCACGGGTTAGATACAGAGTGAAGCTCCCTCTACACTGTCCCATCACACACTCCCAGGACAGGGACAGCACGGGTTAGATACAGAGTGAAGCTCCCTCTACACTGTCCCATCACACACTCCCAGGACAGGGACAGCACGGGTTAGATACAGAGTGAAGCTCCCTCTACACCATCCCATCACACATTCCCAGGACAGGGACAGCACGGGTTAGATACAGAGTGAATCTCCCTCTACACCGTCCCATCACACACTCCCAGGACAGGGACAGCACGGGTTAGATACAGAGTGAAGCTCCCTCTACACTGTCCCATCACACACTCCCAGGACAGGGACAGCATGGGTTAGATACAGAGTGAATCTCCCTCTACACTGTCCTATCACACACTCCCAGGACAGGGACAGCACGGGTTAGATACAGAGTGAATCTCCCTCTACACTGTCCCATCACACACTCCCAGGACAGGGACAGCACGGGTTAGATACAGAGTGAAGCTCCCCGTACACTGTCCCATCACACACTCCCAGGACAGGGACAGCACGGGTTAGATACAGAGTGAAGCTCCCTCTACACTGTCCTATCACACACTCCCAGGACAGGAACAAGTTAAATACGGAACAAATCTCTCTCTACACGTTGCCTTCAAATGCTCCCAGGACAAGTTCAGTGTAGGTTAGATATTGGGTAAATCTTCCTCTTCCCTCTCCCATCATAGCACAGGTTAATCACAGGAAAGAATCAGAGTAAGTTTGCTTATCTTTCTCTATTCATCACAACTGGATTAGGGGCATCATGGGTTAGAATTAAAGTGGGTTTGAAGAAGGAGGGTTACACTTTCTGGTATTTACATTATTTAGAGTATGATTCCAGTCCAATGTTAACTATGAGACTGGGCGCGTTACGAATCATACAGATTTCTTTAATTGATTAGAGATTGAAACCTCTTTTTGTACAATTAAACTTTGCCACCTGCACCAACTTTCCTTTTTTTTAACCAGTGAGAGTTGCAACCATTCCTCTGACCAGGAAACTTTTACATGGTCTGAAAACTGCACAGCACTTTAAATACTTTTTTTGTGTAACACTTACCCAACAGGCTGGTATATATCTAGGGGAAAAGGAGATCCAGCCACTCACCAACCTCACCTCCCGTACACGCAGGTGCTGTGAGAATCAAGTTTATGCTGCGCGTACACACACAGTATCAAACTCACACCAGATACCGTTATGGAATACACTTTAAAGATTTTACTAAAACTAAAAGAGTACTGTGCAATACAGTATATATGAAGGTAAAGGAAATAAAGTAAAAGGCACCAACTTATCAAAGTTCAGTCAGTTTAGTGCACATCGTTGGAGCTCAACCATCGAACCATTCGACCCCTCATCACTTTCCTCCAACCTCCACGTCCTTGCACCTGGGACCACCCCCGATGGTCGACCGAGCAGTGCAGCGCACGCCCACCTTCCTCGGCGTCTCCTTCCCGCCTCCCCGAAAAGACCGCGAAACCCCCAAGCTCCCAGCCTCACAAGACAAAATAACATTCCCCATTGGTTAACAAATGAATACAATCCCCATATCAGCAAGTCCAAAGCTAAACAACTGCGAGAGAAAACACTTATCAAACATAAAAGCATTCCTACTCTAGCAAACCAAAGAAGCCATTTTGATTAACATGCACAGTACATTGTACATTCTCCCCCCACCAGCAAATGTCATGCCCTCATGACATTACCAGAGTTCCCCAAGGCTTCTTGCAACACTCAAAACCCAACGCAGGTACAGAAAGCAGCGACATAACTACCCAGAGCAGTAGAAATCACACTCGGTTCTCCTGGCACCACATATGTCAACCGTTCTGGGGGGCGCCTACTCCTGTGAGATCTCCGTACTCCTTCTGCCGACCCTTCCGCCTCACTGGGCTTCCTCTTCACCTGCGAACCCTCTGCCTTGGACACCCCAGGTCTACCTGTCAGATCCTCACTCCCTCCCTCACGGGATTCCCCCTTCACCCGAGAACTCTCTGGCTCATGTTCGGGTTCCCCCCTCTCTCCCCCCAACACTGGCTGTCTCTCCATCTGACCATCAACACCTTCCCTCCTCTCGCCCAACTCAGTAGGGGAAGGGCCAGGAGCCTCCTCTTCTGGTACTGGAGCGCCAGCGAATGGGAGCAGGGGCCACTCATCTGAGTCGTCATCTTCCGAATCGGTATCCATTCCCGGGTTAAAGACCCGTCTCGTCTCTTCAGCAGCGGGCTCTTCCCTCGCTCCGCGCCCTCGCAGAGTCCTTGTACTAGGCACAACCTCCCTCTCTGGCTCCTTGTCCACCCGCACCGCTTGGCCCAGGGGCAGCAGGTGATTCCGATGGAGCACCTTGATAGGCCCATTCCTAACCTTAGGTTTCACCCGGTAAACTGGTAGATTCGGCATCTGACTCTCTATTACATAGGGGGCTGGCCGCCCATCGATCTGCCAACTTGTGCTTACCGGGGAGTCCCAAATTCCGTAAAAGGACCCGGTCGCCCGGCAATAATTGGGCAAACTTCACCTTTTGATCATACCGCATCTTATTCCTCTGATTTTGTTTGGTAGCCGTCGCCTCGGCCAACTCGTACGCCCGCTGTAACTCCCTCTTCATGTCGGATACATACTTTAGATAGGGCTTCCCGGGCAATTCACCCACTCCAGCCCCAAGTCAATGGGCAACCTCGCTTCCCGCCCGAACGTCAGACAATAAGGCGATTACCCTGTAGCATCATTGCGTACAATTGTAACAGTGGACCAATTGTCCAATATGACAACTCCACTTATTTTTCTGCCCAATCTCCAGCGTCCCGAGCATGTCCAACAGGGTCCTGTTGAACCTCTCTGACTGAGGATCTCCCTGTGGGTGATGAGGGGTATTCCTGGATTTCTCAACCCCAAGCACAGTCAGTAATTCATGGAGAAGGCGGCTCTCAAAGTCCCGACCCTGATTACTATGGATTAGCCTGGGAAGGCCATAATGAACAAAATACTTCTCCCATAACACCTTCGCCACTGTCGTCGCCTTCTGATCCTTAGTGGGCAATGCCTGAGCATAGAGGGTGTAATGATCGGTGATGACTAAGACATTCGCGGTGTTGCTGCTGTCAGGCTCAATCGACAGGAAATCCATACACACCAGGTCCAGAGGTCCCGCACTCTGCAAGTGCGACAGTGGAGCCGCCGACGCTGGTAGGGTCTTCCTCCGGATGCAACGACTGCAGCCCCTACAGTATTCTTCGACCTCCCCCCTCACCCGGGGCCAGTAGAACCGGTCTTTGAATAATCTATAGGTCTTTTCTACAAGTGTCCGGAATCATCATGTAAGGCCTGGAGTACAGTCTGCCGATACTCCTCCGGCAGGACCAGTTGCCAACGGCGGGGTTGGTCCTGAGGTGCCGTGACCCGGTACAAGATTTGGTTCTTTAACTTCAACCGACACCACTCCTTCAATAACAGAGGCACGGACGGGTGTTTCGCCTTCTCAGCCAACGCCACATCCCCCTTCTCGACCGCTCTCCACACAGTGCCAAGACCCGGGTCATTCTGCTGAGCAGCTGCCACTTCCCCCGGACTCAGTTCTGGCAACTGTTTAGTCCGCAGTGCGGTCAGGTCACAGTAAGCTAGGGGTATGGCGTCGTCAAAAACCCCCAAATGGTCCACGGCTCTCTCCAGCCTTCCTCTTCCCTCGGCCTTCACCGTGATAGCAAACTGACACATAGCCTTCACTCCAGGGGCAGGGACACTCTCCCACTCCTCGTCCTTCTCCTGTTCCCCCGGCTCCTGACGTGACAAAGCATCTGCATCGACCTTCTTGCTTCCTGGGCGGTACCTCAGGCTGAAATCATATACCGACAAGGCCGCCAGCCACCGATGTCCTGTGGCATCCAGCTTAGCCGAAGTCAAAATATAAGTGAGAGGATTGTTATCTGTTCGCACCTCAAACTTGGCTCCGTACAGGTAATCGCCCAACTTGTCCACCACCGCCCACTTCAGCGCCAGGAACTCCAACTTGTGAGTGGGATAGTTTATCTCAGATGGCGACAAGCTTCGGCTGACAAAGGCTACCGGTCTCAATGCTTTGCCATGCTCCTGGTACAGAACAGCCCCTAGACCCTCTCGGCTGGCATCCGTGTGCAGCACATATGGCTTCTGGGGATCGCCAAAAGCCAACACTGGGGCCTGGGTCAGTGCCCTTTTCAAAGATCGGAACGCCTCTTCACATCGATCATCCCATCTCGATCCAAAGGCCAACACCGGGGCCTGGGTCAGTGCCCTTTTCAAAGATCGGAACGCCTCTTCACATCGATCATCCCATCTCGATCCAAAGGCCAACACCGGGGCCTGGGTCAGCGCCCTTTTCAGAGATCGGAACGCCTCTTCACATTGAGCATCCCATCTCGAGCCAAAAGGTTCCGCCGGGCTCCAGTATCCTCCAGCGTCTTGTCCCCGGTCCCCCTTCCTCTACTTTCCCACCGGGGGATAGCCACACAACAGCTGAGTCAACGGGTGACACATTTTTGCGTATCCTTTCACGAATCTGCGGTAATACCCACAGAACCCCAAAAATGAGCGCAGAGCGTTCACGTTCTGGGGTCTCGGCCAGGTGGTCACGGCCTCTATCTTGGTTGGATCAGTAGTCACTCCCTCTCGCGAAATGATATGGCTAACGTAGCTAACCGACGACTTGCAGAACTGGCATTTTTCCAGGGAAAGCTTCAGCCCTTCTTCATTAAGCCGGCCTAATGCCTTTAACAGCCGCTCTTCATGTTCCTCCAAAGTCGATCCAAACACTATCAAATCGTCCAGGTACACCAGCACATCCAACAGGTTTATATCCCCTACAGTCCTCTCCATGAGCCTCTGGAAGGTGGCTGGGGCCCCCGATATGCCTTGGGGCATTCGTTCGAACTGAAAGAACCCCAGCGGGCAGATGAAAGCGGTCTTCTCTTTATCGCCCGCACTCATCGGGATCTGGTAATACCCACTTCTTAAGTCCAGCACACTGAACCGCTTCGCTCCGCTCAGGCAGGCCAAAGCGTCTTCGACCCTCGGGACGGTATATTGATCAGGGACAGTTCGCTGATTCAAAGTCCTGTAGTCAACACACCCTCCCATTCTTCTTCCGTGCCACCACTATTGGGGACGCATAAGGACTTCGAGACTCAGCTATGATTCCGGCTTCCTTCAATTGGCGCAAGTGCTGCCGCACATCCTCAACATCCGCCGGGATCTCTCTGGGAACGGGGTGTCTTCCGTCACCCGGATGGTGTGGCGAGTGCTTTTGGAGCAGCCCACGTCAAACTCGCCCCGAGAAAAAACAGCTTCCATCTTCAGCATCTTCTCCACTAGCCTGCGTTTCCACTCCGGCGACACTGGGGAATCCCCGAAGTTAAAGGCTTCAGCGGTCAGCTCCCTTCGATGCTCCAATCCCTCCCCGTTAGGGGTCCTCACTGGTGCGCTAGACATTACCGACACCGGGAACAGATGTGCCAGCGGCATTCCCCTCTTAAAGGTGATTTCTCTTGCCGTGGTGTTCCTGACACTTATAGCTATACGCCTCGCATGTACCACCCCTGGTCTCTGCACTTCGGGCCTCACCAGCGCCCCCGCCGGAAATCGTGTCTCCACTTCAAGATCGTCCGGGGCGTCTACTAACAGGGCTTCGCTCGTCGGCACTCCGGGGAATCTGGGGGTCCCCATCACGAGTGCTACCTCCCCTGGTCGGATCACCTTGGGCCTCGCCTGCGTACACCACACCGTCCCTCGTTTACACTCCGGGTCCAGCCCTTGGGGGGCAACCCCTTCTTCGAATACCGCTCGAAACACTGGATGCACCGAGAGGGTCTCCAGAAAGTGTTCCCTCCCCCTCTCCTTACAAGCTCCCAGGAGCCGTCGCACAACGGGGGAGTTAGTCCCCACCAGGAGGGCAGCACCACCGGTTTCCACCGGGTCCGGACACACCAACACCAACGTCTCAATAGCTTCGGACACTCCCACATCGCCCTCCGAGAACTCCAATCTCACCGATAGGTACCCATCGTACGGGTAATCACCCTCGTTCACACCCCAAATCTGCAGGGCGTCAAATGGGGTTACGGGCAAATGCTTTAGATATTGGTTGTAGAAAGACCGGTACAATAAGGTCACCTGCGATCCCGTATCCAGAACGGCTTTTGCATAAACTCCCTCTATCCGTAGACCCACACTGGCACGGGGTCCTACCAGCCCATCTGGAATAGAGGCGTGGGCACCCGGTGGTCCCCTGGCTGATCTCTGGGAACGTGTTCCTACAGAGGCTCCAGTCCGTTCCCTCACTGAGCCTCTCCTAAGTTTCCCGACACCTCTCCCTTCTTAGTCGCGGGGGGTTTGTCCTCCGCGGGACTCCTTGTCTCTCACAATCCCACCGCAAATGTCCCTCCTCTCCACAGCTTTAGCACATCCTTGGCCGCCCACAGTCCCGCCTGAAATGCCCCTCTTTCCCACAGTTAAAGCACAAGATGCCTGCCGCCCCTCCTCTCCCAGGACGGCCCCCGCTCCCAACCCACTGCACGGGCCGCCCCCGGGAATGAATACCTTTCCTGTTCTTCCCCTCCAGAGGGGGGGGAACCCCCTACTGTCCTGGGGGTTTTCAGTCCTCCACCCAGCCACCACTTCCTGTATGGCTGAGGATCGCTCCCGGTGACCCGAGCCCCTTTTCCACTCCAACGCTCTCTCTTCCTCCCGCACCTCTCTGATCAGTTGCCCGAAGGATGGAGGGGGGCCCTTCCTATAAGCCTGCCGGATAGTCCACGCCACCTTGTCCACCTCCAGAGAGCCACTGAATATCTGACTCACCCTCACGCTAGCCACGTCAGGCGCCTTCACTACCCCCCGGCGCCGCAGCACCGAGAGCATCCCCTCCATCCGAAATATGTACTCGGAGGGCTTTTCCCCTCTCCATTGATCCAGGCGTTGGAACTCTACAAAAAGCAGCCAGGGTTCCCCTGACAACCCAAACACTCCCTCCAAAACTTCTATGCATTCCTCCCCAGGCTTTTCAGCTTTCAATTCCCGGACTGTTTTGGCTGCCGAACCACTCAAACTTCCCACCAATCGCCGCCTCTTCTCCTCCTCCGAACCTGGCCACTCCTCTAACATCAAAGACGTGTGCTCGATCCAGGTCTCATAGTCCACCTCCCCATCCGGGGTAGGCTTGGCTCCGGAGAACACCCCCAGCTTCAGCAGTGGCCTCTCGGCCACTCCCACTAGGGAGTTTAGTGTGGCTGCCAGCTCCGAGGCTTCCCCCCCTACCTGGGGGACGGGGCCTAGTCACGCCTCCCTCCTCTGACCTCCCTTTACTAGTGCCGGGCACCTCTCTGGGGGCCACCCCTAGCTCTAGCTCCTCTCCGGTGTCTCGTCATCCTCATCCTCCGAGAGGGTGTGGAGCCCCCACGGCCCCGCCTCCCCCGGAACACTGACTGTCGCCGGCAGTTCCAACGTCATGACGTCAGCACTCGTACGAACCAACACCCAACTAGACTCTACCTCTTTACCACACCGTCTAGCTACCAATTCTACCTGCCCAATACCCTTCACCAAATTCAACCCCCGCACTAATGCGTCTCCCGAAACTCAAAAATCCACTCCGCTCACTGCACAGGCATACTGCACCGGTACATCTTCCAACTCGCACCAGTTAACAATCTTATCTCTGTCCATCTCCGCGCTGCTGCCTGCGCGATTCCACAGCCCCTGACAATCCAATCCCGGATGAGCCCCCACAAATGTAACACTTACCCAACAGGCTGGTACATGTCTAGGGGAAAAGGAGATCCAGCCACTCACCAACCCCACCTCCCATACATGCAGGTGCTGTAAGAATCAAGTTTATGCTGCGTGTTCACACACAATATCAAACTCACACCAAATACCGTTATGGAATACACTTTAAAGATTTTACTAAAACTAAGAGAGTACTGTGCAATACAGTATATATGAAGGAAAAGAAAATAAAGTAAAAGGCGCCAACTTATCAAAGTTCAGTCTGTTTAGTGCACATCGTTGGAGCTCAACCATCGAACCATTCGACCCCTCGTCACTTTCCTCCGACCTCCACGTCCTTGCACCTGGGACCACCCCCGGTGGTCGACCGAGCAGTGCAGCGCACGTCCACCTTCCTTGGCGTCTCCTTCCCGCCTCCCCTGAAAAGACCGTGAAACCCCCAAGCTCCCAGCCTCACAAATAAAAATAACATTCCCCATTGGTTAAAATAGGAATACAATCCCCATATCAGCAAGTCCAAAGCTAAACAACTGCGAGGGAAAACACTTATCAAACATAAAAGCATTCCTACTCTAGCAAACCAAAGAAGCCATTTTGATTAACATACACAGTACATTGTACATTTGTAAGATGCATGTTATGAATATTTAGAATTAAAATTAAAAACTCAGATACTTTTGATCTTATATATTTATAGAAGGGTGATACATAGTACAACAAAGAAGACCTTTCACGTTGCATTCAGCGGGCAGGCGGCTTATTAACAATGAGCTACCAGCTTCCATTCTGTGTTTATTGTTGCAATTTGTAATAGTGTTGTATCTTGAAACCCTGATACTGTAACTATGTTGAATCCCTAAAATGCTTCAAAGTAAGGGTTGTGGCACGTCTATTATTCAGAAAAATTATGGATTATATTCATTAACAGAGTATCTCACAATTATATTAACACAGATTTCAAAATTATATTAACGTGATTTCAAAAGGATATTGACATCGAGGAAAATTCCAGCTGCACAGCAACAAAGGCTATGTGTGTGTGAGCATTTCAGTCATGGCACAACCACACACACGTGCAGCTTAGAGACAATGGTGATCTGCACCAACTGCACATCTGGCTGCTGAAATTGTAATGTCAAAATGTTACTCAAGTTTATGTTGTGCTGACTCTCCCAGACAGAATATCTGTCACCACTGAAGGCTCCTGCCTTCAAATGATTTCCCTGCACCTTGCCCGCTGATCCATGGGGAATGTGTCTACGTGTTCTCTGAATCCAATGGTCCAATTGAGGGTGAAAGACCGGAGATCTGTTACCTGAGAGATAAATTGGTTTATTATCGCTAAAAGCACTGAAGTACAGTGAAAATTTAGTCTTGCATGTTGTCTGTACAGATCAATTCATTGAAACAGTGCATTTAGTAATGCAAGGTAGCACAATTGCAAAATGCAGATCCTTCCCTCTCTCTCTTGACGGCGAGTGAGAGCCTGTTGGACCTCAAGTCGGAGGGGCTTGGAGAAGCATTGTGGATGATTGTAACATTGGAAAAGCGAGTTGCTGATCTCCCCTCGTGTTATTGCAGGAGTGATCTCTGTCTCTCTCCCTCAAAATGCTGGAGGAACTCAGTAGGCCAGGTAGCATCTACAAAAGAGTACAATTGACGTTTTGGGTCAAGACCCTTTGGTAAGACTGGAACATTTTTTCTCCAGTCCTGCCGAAGGGTCTCGGCCCGAAACATTGACTCTGGTCTCCTTTGCTTTTGCTAATACTTGCATGGTGGTGGGGGGGGGGGAGTTGTTCAGCGATTCTGCTGGTGCAAGTGGGGGGAGGGGGAGGAGTAGATCGATGCTTTTGCTGTTGCTTGTGTGTGGAAGGGGGAGGGGGCCTCATGGTTCTGATGTTACTATCTTCCATTCTTTGGGTTTTTTTTTGTTTTGGGGATGTCTGTGAAGAGTCAAAACTTCAGGTTGTACACTCCATACAAACTCTGATATTAAATTGAACCATTTTAGCAAGGTGTTCCAGTTACAGAGTAAGTGCAGTGCAGACAGACAGTGAGATGCCAGGTGTAATAGGGTAGATTCTGAGGTTAAGTGTCCATCTTACCACCCAATAACAGCAGAGGTGGAAGCTTCCCTTGAGTATGTGTGTCCAGGCTGTTTTATTGTCTACTCAGCTGGGTATGTATGTATGTGGCGATGGGAAGGGGAGAGAATGTTTGGGGTGGATTGTGTCTAGGATGCTTTAGTGACTCGTTGTGAAGTGTAGACAGAGTCCAGAGAAAGGAGGCTAGTTCCATGAAATACAGACCTATGTCCACTACACTCTGTAATTTCAGAATGGTTACCATACCAAGCCATGGATAAACACTTGTATATAGCACTATCTAAATGTCTTAGGTACATACACATATGTACTGTAGTTAGGATACCTAAGAATTTGTAGGGACTTCTGGTTCGATGCTCGACTGCTCACATACCAGATGGAGATACAACTTGTCAGGATGCTCTCAAAGGTGTTCCTATAAAATGCCATTAAGATGAGGGTGGCAGGCCTTGCTTTACTCAATCTCCTTAGGAAGTGGAGACCCTGCTGTGTCTTCCCATTCAGGGAGGTGATATTAAAGGAGGTCATCTGTGACGTGAACTCCCAGGAACTTGGTGCACTCTGCGTTGTATTCTGTGTCGAGCATTTATTATGTGTATGACCAGTTACCATAATACACATAATAAATGCTCCAAGCAAAGGGAGTAAGTTATGTAAACATGAGGAAATCTGCAGATGCTGGAAATTCAAGCAACACACATAAAACGCTGGTGGAACGCAGCATCTATAGGAAGAAGTACAGTCAACTTTTTGGGCCGAGACGTCGACTGTACTTCTTCCTATAGATGCTACCTGGCCTGCTGCATTCCACCAGGAATAAGTTATGTAAGTTATGTACTTGTGTTTTGTTATAGACAGTTTAGTTTGGTTATGGGGACCGCCATGTGTCATATCTTTTGTCAACTGCTTAATTGTGTTTAATTGCATCGCTTTAAGATTGTATGTTTTGCTCGTTGCTAATAAAGGATCGACTTTTGGAACATCATTACTGGAGTGATTGAAGAACACGTCATATGAGGTGACAACTTGTGTTAAGTCGCCAGCGGGGGGATTGGTTGTTAAAACAAGATGCTACCAGTTGTACTGTTGGAAGTATCCAGACTGCTTGCATTAAAGACTGGTACGGTAATCTGAGCGCATAAGAATGTAACAAAATATGCAGAGAGCAGTGGGCACTGCCCAGGACATTGTGGGCACATCCCTCCCCATCATGGGTAGTGGCTACAAGAGACGCTGCCTCAAGAAAGTAAGATTTATCATCAAAGATCCCCACCATCCAGGCTGTGTTTGCACTCATTTCAAGAGGACTAAGATTATAAAAGCAAGGATATAATGCTGATATAAGACACTGCTGAGGCCTCACTTGGAGTACTGTGAGCAGTTCTAGATCCGTTATCTAAGAGAGGATGTGCTGACATTGGAGAGGGTTTAAAGGAGGTTAACAAGTGTGATTTTGGAATGAAAGTGTTATCATTTGAGGAGTGTTTGATGGCTCTGAGCATGTACTCGCTGGAATTTAGAAGAATGAAGGGGTATCTCATTGAAACCTATTAAATGTTGAAAGGCCTAGATAGAGTGGATGTGGTGATGATGTTCCCTATAGCGGGGGAGTCTAGGACCAGAGGGCACAGCCTGAGAATAGAGGGATGTCCATTTAGACTGGAGATGAGGAAGATGGCTATGAATCTGTGCAATTTATTGCTACAGGCAGCAATGGAACTGGGTCATTGGGTGTATTTAAGGTGGAGGTTGATAAGTTCTTGATTAGTCAGGGCATGAAAGATTACAGGTAGAAGGTGAGAGATTTGGTTTGAGAAGGAAAATGGATCAGCCATGCTGAAATGGCAGAGCAGACTCAATTTTTCTCCCATCTCTTATGGTCTTATCCTCTGACTTCATTTTTATACAATGCTTTATTCTTTATCATTGTTGAATGTTGCTTTTATTTGCATGTTCCCTGACCAACACATCACAGCAAATTCCTAACACATGTAAATGGAATGTGCGTGGCGAATAAAATCAATTCTTGATCCTTGATCAAGACCGGCTACTTCCCTTCCATCATTCTTGAACCAAGAGGCTAATCACTGTAATTTAGCAAAAACATGACAACTCTGATCACTTTTACATAAAAATGAGTACTTTTGTTCTAATCTTCTTTTCTTATGTGAGGCGGGGACACCTCTTTTCCCCTTTTCGGCGAGAGAGAGTCTATGGTGTGTCGAGTTGCTGGGTGAATGAGTGGTCGTCGTCTTTACTGGTGCTTTGCTGTACACTTGAGTGTTTGGTGGAGGGTGCTGATGCTATTTTGCTGGTGGGGATGGGGGGGTCATTGCCTTGCTGCTGCTTGTGCTTGGGAGGGGGAGTTGGGGGGCTTTGGGGTTCTAACATTTAACTGTCATTCATTCTTTGGGGCACTCCTCTGTTTTCATGGATGTTTGTGAAGAAAAAGAATTTCAGGATGTATATTGTACCAATTTCTCTGACATTAAATGTACCTACTGAAACCTATTATAAAAATGAGGTGGTTGAGTGGAGGTGCGTCTCTACCAAAGATGGTATAAGGCACACCTTCCACCGCCCCCCACCTGACCAGGATCACGTGAAGCCATGGGAGCAGGTGGTGGACAGTCGTACGAGCAGCCAGTGCAGATCACAAGTCCTGGTTATGCGACCACTGAAGCCAGGCAGACAATCTCTGAAGAGTATTGATAATGGCTGGGGGTCGCCCGTCTTGTAAAGACGCTGCCCAGAAGAAGGCAATGGCAAACCACTTCTGTAGAAAAATTTGCCAAGAACAATCACAGTCACAAGACCATGATTGGCCATCTCATAAGACAAGAATCGGAATCAGAATCAGGTTTAATATCAGTGGCATACGACGTGAAATTGGTTGCCCTTGCGGCAGCAGGACAATGTAATTGCCAAATGAAATAAGTAGTGCAAACATAGAAATAATAAAAGAAGTAGTGAGGTTGTGTTCACGGGTTCAATGTCCATCCAGAAATCGGACGGCAGAGGGGAAGATGCTGTTCCTGAATCTTTGAGTGTGTGTGCCTTCAGGCTCCTGTTCCTGATGGTGGCAATAAGGAGAGGGCATACCCTGGGTGGTGGGGGTCCTTAATTATAGACCGTGCCTTTTCAATGAATAGTTTTGTTCTAATTTGAATATGATAAAATATGTATAACGTAGACTCAATTTCTGCTTTTCTTGTAAATACTGCTCATATGTTGCTACGACGTGCTTGTAACCGCACACGTGTATACATGGAGTGGCATCCGCGCCGGACTCCGAGGCGTGTGGTGTCGGGTTCGAATCCGGCCGGCTCCTTGCACGCTTTTCCATCCGGGTTGGGTTGAGCGTCGAGCCTCGTTTAAAAAAACACACTGAAAGAAAAAAATGATAAGGAAACGGCAAGGTTGCAGCCCGACTTGAGGAACAACAATACTTGCACACATGACGTGACTTTGGCTTGAAAAGAGAGAGAGAGAGAGAGAGAGAGAGAGAGAGAGAGAGAGAGAGAGAGAGAGAGAGAGAGAGAGAGAGAGAGAGAGAGACAGAGAGACAGACAGAGTGAGAGAGAGAGAGAGAGACAGAGAGAGAGAGAGAGAGACAGACAGACAGACAGAGAGAGACAGAGAGAGAGAGAGAGAGAGAGAGAGAGAGAGAGAGAGAGAGAGAGAGAGAGAGAGAGAGAGAGAGAGATCTCCCCAACTCACCTCAAGACCAACATTTATGTGACAGCTCACCGCGGGAGTTTCCGTGCAGTGAGCACTAGCTGTTCAGCATTCAGTAAATAAACTTTTTTAAAAAAAAAATGGCATAACTGGCTTTCCGTGAAATATCTGGTACTCTGACTTAACTCCTGTTTGTCTCTCTCTTGCACGTTGAGTCTACACTTCCTTCAGTACAGGTTGCGGGTGAGGAGTTTGTACCGAAGCCTATTTCCAGTCGAGTCCAGTTTCCTCGTATGAAATGTTGGACAGGACTGGAAAGGAAGGGGGAAAGACGCCAGAATAAAAAAAAATATGGGGAGAGAGGAAGGAATTTTCTGTCATGTGCAAAGAAAAACTTACTTGCAGCACAGGTGGCGGACTGTGATATTGTGACTAATCTCATCTCGGTCTCGGCTCAACTCTCCTGCCTCCTGCCTGCAACCCTCGGTTCGTCGCTGATGAGTCTTTTTAAGCACCTCGGCCGTGCAGCGGAGCGTTGCTTTAAGAGTTAGGGAGACCCTTGTTCCTTATATGGGAGGACAAGAGGCTGCTGAGAGACCAGGCGAGGGGGGAGTGAGGGTGAGAGCGTTCCTCCAGCAAGCCGCACTCACCCTTTGGGAAGTGGCGAGGCATGGGCTGGAGGGGTGGGGGCGGCAGGTGCTGCTGTTGCTGCTGCCCGTTCTCCCGGCTGAACGAGGACAACGCGCGCTTCGCCTTGCTCGCCCTCTTCATCCTGTGCTACCTGGTGCTGGGCGCGGCCGTGTTCTCGGCCATCGAGCGGCCGCGGGAGCTGCGGGCTCAGCGGGCGTGGGGCCGGAGGCTGGCCAACTTCAGCCGGAGTCACAACGTCAGCCGGGGTCAGCTCGCCGCCTTGCTCCGGGAGTACGAGAAGGCGTACGGCGCCGGCATCAGGGTGGACCCGCTTAGACCCAGATGGGATTTCACGGGAGCGTTCTACTTCGTGGGGACCGTGGTCTCCACTATAGGTCAGTGTATGTGTGTGTATTGCAGACTCATTGAAAGCGGGAGGAACTGTGCGGGTCGAGCAGCATCTGTACTGTGTGTGTGTGTGTTTGGCGGGGGGTGGGGGGTTGGTCCGGGGGGGGTGGGTGAGGAAGGCAAGGAATAAAACTTCAGATTTCAACGTATATCGTCTCCTGTGCCCCCAAGAACATAAAAGTGTTCCTTTCAGTTCAATCTGTCCTATTTGGAAGGATAATCTTGCAGTTTCCTCAAACAGAATTTCAAAAATCCTTGGAGCGAGCTCTGATGCGAATCCGCGGCTGCAGTTTAAATACTGTACAGCTCCAAGACCCCCCGGTTCGATCCCGACCCCCGGCGTTGCCTGCACGGTATTTGCACCTCCTCCACCGTGACCGCGTGTCTTCCCCCCCCCCCCCCCCCCGGATGCTCGTGTTTCTGCTCACATCCCCAAAACGGTTAATTTGCCGCGGTGAATTGCCGCGGGTGTGTGGGTTAAATGGCTTTAAAAAGGTTTCGGAAGGAGTTGTGGAGCTACGTGAGAGGGGATGGGGCTGGTGGGATAGTTGCCTTATCGACCGGCATGGGCTCGATGGGCTGAAGGTACCCCTTCTGTGGTTAAAAATAATACGATATATCCCTCTTAATTGATTTGACCCACGAATAATCTTTGTTATATAGCACTGAACTGCTTTATGGCGGTGAGGCAAAAGCTGAGAGACATGGGCTCTTTGTTCACCTCTTTTTGTTTAACTGCTTCCTTTCCTTCAAAATTGGAGGCTGACTGAAGGGAGACTGACAACTGCCATCCACTCCCCCTCCCCCTCCCCACCCCTTCCTCTTTTCCTCCCCACCCCTTCCTCTTTTCCTCCCCACCCCTTCCTCTTTTCCTCCCCTCCCCTTCCTTTCTCTCCTTCCTCTTTTCCACCCCTCCCACACACTCCCCCCACTCACCATCCACCCTCCTCCACCCGCACTCCCTTTCCCCTCTCCCTCTCCCCTCCCCCTCCATACCCTTCTCCCTCTGCTCTTCTTTTCCCCCTCCCACCTTCTTCTCCCCTCCCTTTCTGCTCCCCCTTCCCCTTTCACCCTCCTCCCCTCCCCTCCACCCTCCCCCTTTCCCCTCCCCCTCCCCCTCATTCCCTTCCCATGCCTCCCACTCCCTCCTGCCTCCCCCTTCTCCTCATCCTCTCCCTTCTCCTCCCCCTCCCCTTCCCTTCCCTCTCCTTCCCCTCCTCCCCTCACCCTCCACCCATCTCCCCATCCCTCTCTTCTCCCCCTCCTCCTCTCCCCTTCCACCCCTCTCATTCCCCTCCTTCCCCTTCCACCTCTTATTCCCGTCCATGGATACTGCCTGACATGTTGAGTTTTCACACACATTTTTGTGTGTTACTCTGTATTTGGTTTCACTAAATTCTCACCAACTCTGTGTTATTACAGTCCCTTCTCAACCACTCTGCTCCAAGACCTTGATATGACCACTCTTCCGCCTAGCCCCTTTCCAACTCCTATCTCTTCCCTTCAACTCAGCTCCCACCCGTTACCCTGTCCCAGTGCACCCAAGAGTCAATTGACGACACAATTTGTGGAAACTAACATCCACTCTGTGGCCACTTTATTAGGTATACTTGTACATCTGCTTATTAATGCAACCAATCATATGGCAGCAACTCAGAGCACGCGGACATGGTCAAAAGGTTCAGTTCTTGTTCAGACTAAGCATTAGAATGGGGAAAGAGGTGTGATCTCACTGTGTAGGACCATGGAATGATTGTTGGTGGTTTGAAGAAGTCAGAAACCGCTGAACTCCTTGGATTTGCCCACACAAGAGTTCAAACTAATTTGGTTGGGTGATGGGGACTGGAGCGGAGGGTTGTTGGTTTATAGGCAGAGGCAGTGTGTAGGGAGAACAGGGCAGTTGATAGGGCAAAACTGCACCCTGTGGGATGAGCTGCACTGTAAAAGGGGGACAAAATCAAAATGTGTTATATATGAATGCATATAGTATATGGAATAAGGTAGGTGATCTTGCAGCACAGTTAGGGATTGACAGGTATGAGGACGTGGGCATCACTGAGTTGTGGCTGAAACGTTGAGGGCTAAATGTCCATGGATACGCATTGTATTGAAAGGATAGGCAGGTAGGCAAAGGGGGTGGTGTTGCGCTCTTGGTAAAATTGAAATCAAATCCTTCGCAAGAGTTGACATAGGATCGGAAGATGCAGAATACTTGTGGATAAAATTAAGAAACTGCAAAGGTAAAAAGACCCTGGTGGGAGTTATATACAGGCCTTTGAACAGTCGCCAGGATGTGGGTTACAAATTACAATGGGAGATAGAAAAGTCACGTCAAAAGGGGAATGCTGCAATGATCACGGGGGATTTCAATATGCAGGTAGATTGGGAACATCAGTTTGGTGCTTGGATCCCAAGACAGGGAATTTGTAAAATGCCTACAAAGTAGCTTGTGGTCGAGCCCACTGGGGGACTCAATTATTCTGGATTGGGTGTTGTGTTATGAACCAGATTTGAGTCAGGAGTTTAAGGTAAAGGAACCCTTAGGAGGTAGTGATCGTAATATGATGGAATCCATCTTGCAGTTTGAGAGGGAGAAGTGAAAGACAGATCTATTAGAATTACAGTGGAATTAAGGAAATTACAGAGGCATGAGAGGATCTGTCCATAGTTGATTGGAAGGAAACACTAGCAGGGATGATGGCATAGCAACAATTGCTGGAGTTTCTGGAAGCAAATCAGAACATGCAGGATAGATACATCTCAAAGAAGAAGTAGTGTTCTAAAGGCCGGATCAAAGGATCAAAGGTTCATTCTATTATCCAAGTATGTATGCAGAATACAACTCTGAAATTTGTCTTTGAATGACGCAACTGTGGCTGAAAGGCCAACAGAAAAGCCAAAGAGAGGGCATATAATAGAGCAAAAATTAGTGGGAAGTTAGAGGATTGGGAAACTATTTAAAACCAACAGGAAACACCTAAAAAGCCATAAGGGGTGAAAAGTTCAAATAAGCTAGCCAATAATATGAAAGAGGATACCAAAAGATTTTCAGATATTAAAGGAGAAGCAAGAGTAGATATTGGACTGCTGGAAAATGACTCTGGAGAGGCTGTAATGTGGGACAAGGAAATGACAGATGAACTGAATAAGTATTTTACTTCAGTCTTCACTGTTGAAGACACAAGCAGTACACTGGAGGTTCGAAATTTTAGGCCGATTAGTCTGACCTCAGTGTTGGAAAGATGTTGGTGTTGATCGCAAAGGATGTGGTTTTGGGCTACATGGAGGCACATGGTAAAATAGGCCCTAGTCGGCATGGTTTCCTCAAGGGAAAATCTTGCCCGTCTAATCTGCTGGCATTCTTTGAGGAAATAATAAGCAGGATAGATAAAGGAGAATTGGTGAATGTTGTGTACTTGAATTTTCAGAAGGCCTTTTACTAGGTGCAGTGCACGAGGCTGCTTAACAAGATAAGAACCTATAACCTTACAGGAAAGATACCAGCATAGATAGAACATTGGCTAATCGGCAGGAGGCAAAGAGAGGGAATGAAGGAAGCCTTTTTTGATTGGCTGCCGGTGACTAGTGGTGTTCCACAAGAGTCGGTGTTGGGACTGATTCTTTTTGTCTTCTATGTCAATGATGTGGATGATGGAATTGGTGGCTTTGTGGCCAAGTTTGAAGACAATACGAAGGTAGGTGGAGGGGCACATAGTATTGAGGAAACAGGGAGGTTGCAGAGGGTCTTGGACAGATTAGAAGAACCGGCAAAGAATTCAGTGTTGGGAAGTGTTTGGTCATGCACTTTGGTAGAAGAAGTAAAAGTGTAGACTATTTTCTAAAAGGGGAGAAAATTCAAAAATCTGAGGTTCAAAGTGACTTGTGAGTCCACCTTGCAGGATTTCCAAAAGTTTAATGGAGAGGTAGGCAAATGCAATGTTAGCATTCATTTTGAGAGGACCAGAATACAAGGATACAATGCTGAGGCTTTATAAAGCACTTGGAGAATTGTGAGCAGTCTTGGGTCTGACATTGGAGAGAGTTCAGAGGAGGTTCACGAGAACGATTCCGGGAATGAAAGGTTTACTGTAGGAGGAACAGTTGATGGTTCTGGGCCGTACGCACTGCAATTTAGAAGAATGAGGGGGGATCTCATTGAAGCCTATCAAATGTTGAAAGGCCTTGATAGAGAGGTTGTGGAGACAATGATTCCTATGGTGGGGAAGCACAATGAGGGATGTCCATTTAGAAAGGAGATGAGGAGTAATTTGTTTAGCCAGAGGGTGGTGTATCTGTGGAATTCATTGCCGTAGTCAACTGTGGAGGCCAGGTGTCTGGTATATTTTAGGCGGAGGTTGATTGTTTCTTGATTATTCAAGGCATGAAAGGTTATCGGGAGAAGGCAGGAGAACGAGGTTGAGAGGTGATTGGAGCAGCCATGATGAAATGGTGGAGCAGAGTTGATGGGCTGAATGGCCTAATCCTGCTCCTATATCATATGGTCTTATGATAAAATTCTATAGAGTTTACAGAGAATGGTGCATACGAGGGGTGATTGATAAGTTTGTGGCATAAGGTAGAAGGAGTCAATTTTAGAAAACCTAGCACATTTATTTTACAACATAGTCCCCTCCTACATTTACACACTTAGTCCAGCGGTCGTGGGGCATACGGATCTTGGATAAGTTCATGGCCTAAGGTAGAAGGAGATGAGTTATTAACTTCAAACTTTTTGCATTATCACTCAAAGAGTTGACTTGCATGTGCCTTTAACGAGAGCTGTATAACTCATCTCCTTCTACCTTAGGCCATGAACTTATCAATCACCCCAGATGTGGACACTTTCTGGAGGTCCAAGATGCGTATGCTCCACGACCACTGGACTAAGTATGTAAATGTAGGAAGGGACTATGTTGAAAAATAAATGTGCTAGGTTTTCTGAAATTAACTCCTTGTACCTTAGGTCACGAACTTATCAATCACCCCTCGTTGAACAAACATCCGGTGAGTGGCAGTTCTGTGGGCAAAAACACCTTGTTAATGATGAGGTCAGAGGAGAACAGCCAGACTGGTTCAAGCTGACAGGAAGGAGACAGGAACTTGAATAATGACAGGCTACAACAGTGGTGTGCAGAACGGACAACACGTCGAGCTTTGAAGTGGCCGGGCTATGGCAGCTGAGGACCGCGCCAGGTTCCGCGCCTGCACCTAATCAAGTGGCCACCGAGCCTGCGTGAACGCAAGATGAACACGCGTCGTTCTGGCCACTAGACAGAAAAGCATCGTGTTCTGCTAATGCTCTAAGCTCAGATAGACCAGGATTTTGAAATAACGTTTGAAACATCTCAGCAGATCAGCAGAAAGTTCAGTTAGCATAAAGCAACGTTGCCCACAGACAGTATATGTAGGGGTTGGGTTTTCAAAGTGTTAAGATTGTGGTATGAAAGTCTTGGCTAAAGGGGAAGAGGGCAGGTGAAGTTCTGTCTAAAAACCTCCATGCACTTGTCCCTCCTTGTCTCTGTAGTGTTTGAACTACATCCCTCTTTTCCCCCCTTCAGTTCTGGTCTCCTGTGTATGTGTGATCTTAATTATTTTACCAATGGCAGCCATGCAGTAATCTCCAGTGCTGCTTTCCTATAACCGGCTCTGTGAAATGTATCTCTCCGACAAAGGTTTCAGACACTTCCTTATTACTTTGGTTAGGGTTTTGTGAAACTCGTTGAGAGATTTAGCTCTGTTAAGTATTCTGTGCAAGTGCTACAAAGTGTGTGTGTGTGTGTGTGAGAGAGAGAGAGAGAGAGAGAGAGAGAGAGAGAGAGAGAGAGAGAGAGAGAGAAGGAGACACTGTGTATGAGTGAGAGACAGACTGTGTGTGTGAGAGAGAGGCTGAGTATGCATGTGAGTGAGGGAGAGTGTGTGTGGGTGAGAGAGAGAGGGTGTGTGTGTATGAGGGAGAGTGAGAGAGATAGAGTGTGCATGCTTGAGGGAGGAGAGAGTTTGTGAGGGAGAGTGTGTGCTCATGAGGGAGAGAGGGTGTGTGTGTGTGTGTGTGTGTGGAGAGAGGGATTGTGTGTGGGTGAGGGAAAGGGAGTGTGTGTGATGGAGGGAGAATATATATGCATGAGGGGTAGAGAGTTTGTACATGCCTGAGACACAGGGAGTGTGTGCATGTGTGAAAGAGCCTGCACGCTTAACAGAGAGGGAGTGCGTGGGTGCGTGAGGGTGACAGAATGTGTGCGCGTGACAGAGAGTGGGTGTGTTTGAGAGAGATAGTCTGAGACAGAGAGAGAGAGAGAGAGAGAGAGAGAGAGAGAGTCTGTGAGGTAGAGTAAGGGAGAGAGAGAGTGGGTGTGTGTGAGAAAGAGAGAGAGAGAGAGAGAGAGAGACTGTGAGTACAATTGGTTTCATTATTGTCACCTGTACCAAGATCCAGTGAAAAGGGTTTGTTTGCCATCTACTCAGATCATTCCATGCTTTGTGGAAGTTCAAAAGATAGAAAAAAATGCAGAACATAGTTTACAGAGAGTGCGGTGCAAGTAAGGGCCACTTTGAGGTAGACTCAGACATCGCAAATTCATTCTAACGTTCCTTACAGACCCCATTAGGGAGCTGGAGCTGGATTACTCTGGAGAATGAGGAGGTGATAGACTAAAGCATTAGGGTAGCCACCCCTAAGATGGAGAAGGTGAGTCGGTGGGTGTCTGTCGAGAGAGGGAAAGTGAATAGCTGGCCAGTGCCTGTGGCTGCTCCTCTCAATAACAAGCATACCACTTTTGATACCG